>NW_024527710.1:9376472-9976472 GCF_017590135.1 Pyrgilauda ruficollis
TGCGGCTCTCGGCGGTGCGGCGGCCCGGCCGGCTGGGCCCCCCGCAGCCCCGGGCATGGGAGCCCGCGGGCCGGCGGCCGGGGCTGGAGGAGGAAGAGAAGGAAGAGGAAGAGAAGGAGGCGGCGGCGGGGGCCGCTGACCAGCGCCGGGGCGGCGCGGCAGCCCCGAGGCCGCGGTGAGTGGAGCGGCGCGGGCAGGCCTGGCCGGGCGGGTGAGGCCCGGGATGCGACCCGGGGGATGCGATCCCGGTCACTCATGGGCGGCACCACTCCGGCTCGGGAAAAAGCCTAATTTTGAGGTTGTTTCTTATTTTTTAAATAAGTTTTTGCATGTGTCGGGAACTGGGAAAAATCAGGGGGTGGGGGAGCGTTAGTTGTGCTGAATGCGGCCCCTCGCCCCACGTTTGGCCGAGAGGTTGCCACCTTTAGGGCATCGGGGCCACCGGCTGCCACCGTGCCTCCCTTCTCCCAGCCCTGGGATGTCTTGTGGGAAGAAGGATTGAGTGCACGGGGTTGAGCATCCCCTGCAAAACGAGCATCACCGTGGCACATACTGCACTGGCTTGAAACCCTGGGGACCAGCTCCCCATCCCCAGGTTGCTTTTGGCCTCTCACACCCTGCACAGATGCTGCCGTGGGGGGAGATGACATCATATTTCATAACCCCCTCTTTAGCAGTTTAAGCCCACTCATGTTTGTGGTGTCCTGTGGCCATTGCTTGATGGAGTGCTTTGCTTTTGTTCTTGCTGAGTGTCACTCCCTACTTGCCTCATGGACCATTCTACCAAAGGGCCCCTAAAACCAGCTCTGATTTTTCTCTATTGCATCCCCATCTGGCTGTTGAGGCACCACCACTCCATGCACTGCACAGGTTTTTGGGGGGGTTTCTGGCCAGTGATGGGAGCAGGCAGATCCCCGTGTCACGGGCTGTGTGGGGTGACTAGGCACTGTGGCTGGGGGGGAAGTCTGAGCAATAACAGCAAAGCCAGCTTTTCTTCAGAGGGCTACTTCCAGAAAAAACCTGGATGTGGGGTTGTGCTGCTGACACATGCCAGGACCTCCCTGTCCACAGGGGTACTGTTCTGCATCCTGCAAAGGGAGGATAGACATAGTTGGGGCGTTGGGCTCAGATGCTTTTCAGCACCTTCCTGCCTGTGGTGGATTCCAGGGCCTGCCTGCCAGGGTCAGTCCTGTGACTGGGAGAGGACACCCCAGAGCAGGGTTGGGTGAAGGATCCTCCCTCACACCTCAGCTCCGATCCCCTTACCCATCCAATGTGGCCATCACTGCTGATTCAGTGCCCTGTGGCTCCGTGGGGAGCCCCACTGGACAGGGCTGGCAGCTGCCAGTGACCAATTGCCAGCACTGTTGGGTGCTACCTGCACTCCTGCTGGGGATTCTGCTGCAGATCCCCAGCCACCAAGGTCTCCCCAGGGACCATGCAGCAGCTCTGGCCTGTCTCGAGATCCTCAGGGCTTTGTGAATCCTGGTGCCTGTCCCTTGTGATTGCTTTGCTGTGTCCTAGCATCTTCCCTAAAAGCAGGAGCTACCAGGGCAGGGCTCAGGGGTGCATGGCTGTGCTGTGGTCTGAGCCCTGGCAGTGGCAGGGCTGGGAAAGGCCGGATGGTTTGACTTCTCTGGGACTCTCTAGTGACTCTCCCAGCTGACTTCCCAGCAGGGCTCTGGCCCGGCTCCAGGCGTCATGTGGGAGATAAGGGAACCCTGACTTCCAGCAGGCCAGTGTCCCAGGAGGCCTCACCATCAGGAGGAGGGGAGAGGATCTGCCCTGCTGGCTGTATGCCAGATCCCCCTGGATGTGGCCCGGAACCCTGACTCAGAGGAGCTGGGATGTCCTGCTCGGCTCGGCCTGGCATGGCTCTCATTGCCGCCCTGCTTTGGTGCTGCTGCTGGGGTGTAGCTTTGTAGGAAGGGAGCAGGATGGGGAACAGGGAAGTGGAGTGCCTCAGAAAGGGGTGGCTGGTGGGGACACCTGTGGTGCTCTTGCGACATCCCAGGCTGGCCATGTTTTTGGAGAGTGTAGCCTTCATCAAAGGCTCAACCTCCATGGAGGCTCTTTGTGGCATGTCTGGAGGTGTCTGCATACTCTCTGTGGGTGGGAAAAAGGGAAGGGGAGTGGATCTGTCCTGTTCTGGATTTGGCCTAGGAAAGCGAGGAGGTGATTTGCTATGTGGGGCTGAGGACCTCTCATATCTTCATGGCTGTGCCTTCAGAGCAGGGCTCCAGGTGCAGCATTCCCCCCAGGGTGCTCTCTGGCATACCAGCCTGCAAGCCCTTCACGTCTGCATCAGGCCTGTGCTGCTCCTGCTGTCCCAGTGTCATTTGGGCTGTGTTGGCGGCTCAGGTTCGTGATGTCCTGAGCGTGAGGTGTCTTGGCAGGATCAGGACCGTGGCTGGAGCCGCCCCCCTGCCCCACCAAGCGCACATGTCCGCCTGCCCGTGCCCAGAAGATGACCAGGCTGCTCTTGGGGGTGACCCTGGAAAGGATTTGCAAGGCTGTGCTGCTGCTCTGCCTGCTCCACTTTGTCATCATCATGATCCTCTATTTTGACGTCTACGCGCAGCACCTGGACTTCTTCAGCCGTTTCAACGCCAGGAACGCCTCGCGCGCCCACCCCTTCTCCAACTCTTCCCGCACCAACGGCACCGTTCCCAGCTACGGGCCAGCCGGTGCTGAGGCCCCATCCCCCAGCACCAAGCCCAGCACCAACCAGTCTGCCACTGAGAAGCCCTTGCAGCCCTGCCAGGAGACACCTCCTGGTTTAGGTGAGACATGCTGGGTGAGCATTGGGAATGAATTTGGGCTCTGACTGTGAACATGGGGCTAAGGTGGGTGCTCATGGCTGACATCCTTATCCCCTGGGCCCTGGGCATGGCTTTCCCATGAAATAGTAGAGAAACCCCAGCCTGGAAAAGTGTCAGGACAGCTGGTTTCAGGTTTTGTTATCCCAGTCTCTCCACCCCGGTTTAGGAAAGGTTCTAAGTGCTCTCTGCCCTCAGCAGTGCCAGTCCCCCTTGCGGGTCCCCCTTGCTGTTTGCTTTACCACTCTGGGCAGGAGCAGCAGGTGACCATGACCCTGACCATGTCCTGTCCTGTGGGCATTGCCTGGCTCTCCCTCTCACAGTTGGGCGCCTGCTCATCGAGTTCAGCTCTCCCATGAGCATGGAGCGAGTGCAGCGGGAGAACCCTGATGTGCGCCAGGGTGGCAAGTACACCCCCTCAGACTGCCTGCCCCGGCAGAAGGTGGCCATCCTCATCCCCTTCCGGCACCGTGAGCACCACCTCAAGTACTGGCTGCACTACCTGCACCCCATCCTGCGCCGGCAGAAGGTGGCTTATGGTATCTACATCATCAACCAGGTGAGGGGGCAGGGACAAGGGGTGGCAGGGCTGGGGTGGACGAGCAGGCATTGCTGAGCTTTGCCCTGCAGTTCGGTGAAGACACCTTCAACCGGGCCAAGCTGCTCAACGTGGGATTCATGGAGGCACTCAAGGACGACGAGGAGTATGACTGCTTCATTTTCAGCGACGTGGATCTCATCCCCATGGACGATCGCAACCTCTATCGCTGCTACGAGCAGCCACGGCACTTTGCTGTTGGCATGGACAAGTTTGGGTTCAGGTGGGTGCCCTGGGGTGCTGGGGTGTTTCTGCACAGGCAGGGCTGGAATATCTCTCTGGGATGACATCAGGGCAACCACCCCTGGATTGCCACCTGGGGCAGGCATGAGGTCGATGGCTCAAATTGTGGACCTGAGATGGTGGAGAGCACAGAACCCTGGGTAGGAGGGTGACAAAGGAAAGGGTTGGTACTTGTACTTGGGGGTCCCCATGGGGCTCACCTCCATCTTTACCTGTTCCTGGGACTGACCCATTTGCTGTCAACCTGCAGGCTGCCCTATGCCGGCTACTTTGGCGGTGTCTCTGGGCTGAGCAAGTCCCAGTTCCTGAAGATCAATGGCTTTCCCAATGAGTACTGGGGCTGGGGAGGAGAGGATGATGACATCTTTAATCGGTAGGTGCCCAGCCCCTCACTAGCACTGACTGGTTGGGGTGTACCAGGCTCCCCCCAGAGCACTGAATTAGCACTCTTGATAGCATGGGCCATGCCACATGTCAGGGAGGGATTGAATTACACTCCAGCTTTGGGGTTGATGACCCTCTTGGATGGAACTGGCCTTTCCCAGGGTGCTGGGGGGCTGCAGGACACCCCTCTGCCTCTCTTGTGGCTGAAGCCTGCAGCGTGGTGTTCCTGTGGGCTCTGCTTCATACAGGGGCTGGGATGCTAGACTTGGATGTGTCCAGGGCTGGGATTAAAAACTTGGAAACATCTCAGTGCTGGCCATGCAGCAGACACACAGTCATTCCTGCCTGCAGCCGGCAGGCAGCAGTACAGCTGCGAGCTGAGCAAAGCCCAATCCCCCCACACCCTGTGTTGGGTGCCAGAGCTGGACAATGGCCACCTCACCTCCCATGGGCTCCCCTGTGCTGCTGCCCAGGGAAGCAGTGTGCAGCCAGTGGGGTGTAACCAGCCTGTAATGGCCAGACTAGCAAAACACCCTTGTGGGAGCCCTGGACATGTGGCACGGTTGTGATTTCCACACAAGGTGGGCTCAGGGTTAGGGACAAGAAGTGTGTGGAGCTCTGGAAGAGCTTCAGGCAGCCCTTGATCTGAGGGGAGGGCTCCAAGGGAAGGGCTAGGCAGCGGCATTCAGGGAATGTAAAGGGCAGGGGCCACAGAGGGAGGGAGGAAGGGAGGGATGGCTGCCTGTGTGCAGCACAGGCTGAATGCAGCTGCCGGTCCCTGGACGGGAGTGGTGCTTTGGGCGCACTGCCACGGGGCAGTTGGCACCCTTGGTTATGACACTGGCCTGGGTGGGGTCTGGCTTTGCTCATCTTGGCTTGGCACAGCTTTGTTTAACCAGGGACAGGTTTATTTTCCCTGGGGTCTGACCCTGGAGGTCTCTGGACTGGGGAATGTCCCACCCTGGTGCCCACACACTGATCCCACCCTTCTCCTGGCCCCCAGCATATCCCTGAATGGCATGAAGGTGTCGAGGCCCGACATCCGCATTGGGAGGTACCGCATGATTAAGCATGAACGCGACAAACACAATGAGCCCAACCCGCAGAGGTGAGTGAGCCACAGGGCTGGGGCAGCTGGGACGCTGGGCGATCGCTTGGCTGCTCACCCCCTCAGAGATCCAGCACTGTTGGCACTACAAAAAGACATCCCTCCATCCTCATCCTGCTCTTCTTTCCACCAGATTCACCAAGATCCAGAACACCAAAATGACGATGAAGCGGGATGGGATCAGCTCGCTGCAGTACCGGCTGGTGGAGATCTCCCGCCAGCCCATGTACACCAACATCACGGTGGAGATCGGCAGGCCGCCGCCCCGCCTGGCCCGCGGCTAGTGCTCCTGTCACTGGGAACCCCTGTGCCCGGGCTTGGCTGGGCATGGCGGGTTTTGCCCCAGCTCAAGAGCCGTGACAGGACAGGGATGTTTTCTCCCTACTCTGCTGCCTTCTGGAGACGGCTGCCCCCCAGCCGGCCCTTTGGTCCCTAGGATTCCTCTGTCTCCCCCATCCCCACGAGTGTGTTTGCAGGACCCCTGCCCCATACGTGGTGTGTTGGTGGATGAGCCCAGCTGCCCTGCAAGCAGCTCCTGGCACAGAGGGAGGGGGCAACCCCAGGCCTGGCAAGGAGCCCCCAGTCCATGCCAGCTCCTGCCTGCACCCTGGGTGGGGAGGGTGAAATCCCACTGCTCTGTGAGAGCTGGAGGGTCCCCACCAGCGCTGTGAGAAGTGGGGTGCAGGCTTCCCCCTTTACCAGCGCTGGAGCCACTGCTGCCCCAGCTGGGGATGGGAGCAGCCTGGGGCCCCCAGGCAGGCAGGATCAGGGCGAGATTGCTGCCCTGGCCAGGCACTGCCCATGCTGCTGGGCACACAGACGTGGCTTGCTGTCTTCCTCTGCTTTAGTCTGGTGCTTAGAGCCGGGCCCTGTCTCAGCTCTGCCAAACAGAGACCTCTGATTAGTGAATGCCCCTCGCTGTGCCTCAGTTTCCCCAGGGCTGGGGGGATGGCAGCTGTATCCCATCCCCCTTCCCCAAAGGCAGGTGCCGTGTGTGTGTGCAGCCCCTGCCTGCGCCTGCCCTCACCTGCCCTCCCCACTTCGGTGGGGGAAATAGGGCTGATTTGAACCCCCCAGCGCCTCTTGGTGGGGGCTGGTGCAGCCCCCCTCTAGCAGGGAGGGAATCTTCTCCTTGAGGTCTCCCCTTGTCTGCCTTCCTGCTTCCAGGCCAGGGGCAGGGGGGCTGCAGGCAGGAGAGGCCAGGACCATGCAGGGCAGGAGCCCTGTGCCCCTCCATGGGACTGGGAGCCCCAGCACCCCTGATGCTCCACAGGGGTCTGGGAGCAGTGGGGATGGGAGCAGGGCAGCTTGCCAGGGCTGGGGGGCACCGGCGACTTTTGTACATTTGAATGTCTGACCCTTTTTTCAGCGTACGTTGAATGCAGCGTTCGGTCGTAGAGACCGGGGGTTTTGTATTTAATAAAAGTTTGAAAAGTTGGCAGGCTTTGTGGGGGTGGGAGAAAACACCATCTGATGAGGAAGTGGGGTTGTGGAGTATAGAGGGGAAGTCCTGTCTGCCACCTCCAGCTGCTGGCTGGAAGTCAGAGCCCCTGATTCACCTCCTCCACCCCTTGGGATCCCCCAGCTCACTCAGCAATGCAGGGAGGCCTAACAAGGCGCCCACCTAGGGCAAAGTGTACAGGGCAAAGCCAGCTGCCCTCCTGTCCATTTGGGGACAATGCTTTCTCCAGCAGGGGTAAGCCCGTCCTCCATCCTCTGCCTTACCTCCAGCTGGTTTTGTACGTCCAGGTAGGGCAAAGGAGAATGCCCGAGGACCTAGCTGGCTGTTGAGTGCAAAGACCTGCACCCATTAAGTGTGGTCCCCCACTCTTCAACCCCTCCCTCCCCCAACATGGTTCCCAAAGAAGGGCACAGCAGGACACAACCTCAGGAATATAAATCTCATTAAAATCTAGGATACTTTAGAACTCTACACCAGGAGAGACACTGGCACAGGCAGCGCTGCCCAGGGACACTGGCACAGGCAGCGCTGCCCAGGGACGCGCGCGTTATTGCTAACAATTAGAGGTGAAGAGTAGCGGCGTGACTCGAGGGGCAGGGCACGGGCACCATGCGGGATCTCCGCCCCTCGCCGCGGCACGACGGGGGGCTCGGGACGGGGAGCTGGAACATCCTGCTGGGGCTCGCCGCCCACTGCCTCCCGCCACCGTGCCAAGCTGTGCCGTGTCCCTGTGCCAGCCTCGGGGCTGCAACATAGGGAGCACAGGGTGCTGGCTGGGAGGGGAGCAAGCGGGGTAGGAAGGGTCTCATCCCATCCACCCCAAATCAAGAGCTCCAAGCCCTTTGGCTGGAGCTGGAAGACAGATTTAAAACCGCCCGGCCTTTGCCAGTGCATCCTGTTCCACTAATACTGACTGGGGACTGAGCATCCCCAGATGGTTCGGAGCGAGTGGGCTGGTGCAGCCCTTCGTGTCTCCGCTGGTACCGCTTGCTAAGCAGCAGCTGGGGGAGGCCGGTCCATCCTGGTCCCCCTTAGCACCATGGAGGGTCCTCCCCTGCCAGTGCTGGGGCTGCCAGGGAGAGCTGGACCTCATCCCTGTCTGGTTACCCTCCGGCCAGGCTTAAGTACTCCCCCAGCCTCCTGCCCCACTGTGGGGCAGGCAGCAGCACTGGGCTGTGCCCACGCTGCTTGTGGCTGTGCCCAGCTTTGTAGGCGATGCCTGGTCACCCAGAAGGGCACCCACAGACCCCAGTGGGGCCACAGGGTGGAGGGGCGCATGGAGGGGAGCATCCCAGCTCACTGCCTGCACAGCCCCGGCGTACCGTGCATATGTGCGTGCCCACGGACGCCACATCTGTGCCCATGCTGTGTCTGTGAGGGACACACACGTGTACACACGTGTGCTCTAAGTGCTTGTGTCTTGTGCCATCAGATCCCCCTGCCGGTGCAAGCAACATGCTTGCCCCCATCTCCCTGTGCTGGCCTCGTGCCTGGCAGCACCCCTGGGTATGACCACTTGTGAGACCCAGCAGGCTCTGAGCCACAGTGGGTGTGCACCCAGGCTGGGGGTCCCTGCAGTGCCAATCCATGCCATGATGGCCTTGTGCACACACAGGCCATGGGCAATCCTGGCATGCCCAACCCTGGTCCCACCCCATGTCCTCCCCATGGGAAGGTCAGGAGGGTGCCCCATGGCAGGGCAGGCTGCCTGGCTTAGGGAAGGGGGGGTGGGAGCCTGGGAGCGTCCCACCCCCCCCATCCTGTGCATACCCCCAGGTCAAGGCTCCTGCAAAGTGCCTCTGGCTCCCAGCCCTCCCGGGGCTGTGCCCCCTCCTCTCTTGTCCCAGCGTCGAGCACAAAGGTTACCGTAAACACGAGGGTTAACAAACGCCACGGGGGCAGGGGCGGGAGGGGTTAACCGGCGAGGAGGTGGGGGGGTCTCGGGGACGGGTGCTGAGAGCCCCCATGGTCCGGTGCGCCCGGAGCCAGGCTCCGCCAGCGGAAGGTGCAAGAGGGGTTAGAGGGGGTGTGGGGATTGTGGGGGGTCACAGTCTGGAGTCCTGGCTGTGGGCTGAGCCATTGCTGCCCTGCACGGGGGATGCAGCCGCTGCCTCACTCTGGCCCTTCTCTGGCTGCAGGGGCTGCACCTCCAGGTGGGACTCAGTGGAAGGGCTGAACGCCGGGGCGTAGCGCCCACTGCGGTGCTCTGGCAGAGCTGGGCCCCAGTCCTTGCTTGCCTTGGTAGCATTTTTCAAGCGCTAGAAAGGGAGAGGAAGGAGACAAGATTAGCACTCACCATGCTCCCCTGCCCGATCTGCACCAACATGCCAGCACCTTCCAGGGGTGCACAAACATGTGGTGCCCTATGCAACCTGCCTGCACACAGCCACTGCTGACAGTTCCAGTGAGGAAAGGGACAGCCTTGATGGCACCCCAGGTGGAACATAGACAAAGGGGTGTAGCCCCTAGACACCCACCTCAAGCAGTGTGTCCCCCTCAGAACGACACACTTTGTAGATGGCGTAGATGGGAATGCAGATGACGGAAGAGAGTGCCATGAGGAAGCCGATGCTGATGGCCCAGGTAGGGTAGACATATTCATTGTAGGAGATGGGCCGGTACTGGATCACTGTGAAGACCAGGATGAACTGGGAAGGGAGAGGCAGGATCAGCTAGTGGGGAGCAGCCAGCTTGCTCTGTACCCCCACAACTTCCCGCTCTGCCCTATTGCTGGTCTCCTGAGCCCAGCACCCTCCTCTCCAGGGAGTGCCATGTCCAGGTGAGCTCCTCGCTCCTTCCTCCCTCAGCCCAATGCCCCATGGTTGCAATGCTCACAAATATGATGGCAGGTGAGATGAAGCGCCAGCAGATCTGGAAGAAGAGTGGGGGAGGAAAGCCCAGCATCATCTCAATATCCTTGAAGTAGTTGCGGTGTCCTGGGGAGAAAAGTGTCCATCAGCCCTGGTGGTGACCTGAGCCCCCTCACCACCCAGCCGGCTCCAGCCCCAGTGCCGTCATGGTGGGACCCACGAACATCCCCAGGCCGCAGCTCCTGATTGGGCAACAGCTTCCCCCATGTAACACAGAGCAAACTGCTGATTGGCCAGCTGTTGAGGCAAACCCCTCCCTGTTGGCTGGCTGGATCAGCCCTACCATCTGATTGGCTGCAGGCAGCTGCACCTACCATAGATGTACATGATGGCCACACACATGATGCAGGAGATGACCACGAGGGAGAAGCTGGCGGCGTAGTTGTCCATTAGCAGGAGCCAGTAGATGCCCGCCTGGAAGACAGACACATTGGCACAGCTGCCCCTGCGGTACCACTGCTGCTGGCAGGGCACCAGCACAGCCACGCTGACTGTGCCAGCCACACGCAGCTTGGATACCGCCACCACAGCTGGCACGGCAATGCCTGATGCCAGCGTCAGCATGGAGACACTTAATTCTGGGTACCGTCCCCAGTGTTGGTGTGGCAAGACCAGGCCCTGGTTGTCACTACCATCACAGTGGCAACAAAGTGGATGTGGCTGATGAAAGTGGCCATGGCAATGGCACCCCGTGGCAACAGCCCCATGGTCACATACCTGTGTGGTGAGTGGGACGCCCAGCAGGAAGCCAGCCACCGCCACTCCCAGCGTTACAAAGGTCTTTTTGCGGATGATCCACTCATTGCCCACCTCATCCACAATGGCCGTGACCAGAGTCTCCAGCAGGCAGAACTACACAGGGGGCAGAGGGGGCAGCATGTCACCACCTTGGCCCCACCACGCCACCCCATCTGAACATGCTGGCCCCTCCATGACCTACCTGTGTACCCAGCCCCAGGAGGATGAGCATAAAGAAGAAGAGAATGGACCACAATGGCGAAATCGGGAGCAAGGTGAGGGCCTCAGGATAGGCGACGAAGGCCAGGCCTGGCCCGTGGTCAGCCACCTTGGAGACATCCACACCCAGGTGGTTGGCCATGAAGCCCAGGATGGAGAAGATGACGAAGCCAGCATAGACGCTGGTAGCACAGTTGGTGATGCTGATGATGATGCTGTCCCTATGGGAAGAGGAGTCAGGGTGGCAGCGGACACGAGGGCAGTGGTAGTGTTGGGGGACTGTGGTCGGGCACTCACCGGTAGCAGTTGTTGTTGAATTTGTTGTAGGAAGCCATGGTGATGAGCCCGCCCCAGGCGCAGCCCAGCGAGTAGAAGATCTGTGAGGCCGCGTCACCCCACACCTGTGGCAGTGGGATGGTCAATGCTGTGCCCCCTGCCCCGCTCAGCCCTGGCTGCCCACCACCCTTCGTCCCTGCTCACCTTGGCATTGAGGATCTTGTCCCACTGGGGCGTCAGGTAGTACATGATGCCAGTGACGGCCCCCTCCAGCGTGATGCCGCGCACGAAGAGGATGGTGAGCACCACATAGGGGAAGGTGGCCGTGAAATACACCACCTGTGGGGCAGCACCTCAGTGAGGGGGGGATGGAGGCAGGGGTGGGGACACAGGCAGGTGTGACTAAGGTATGGCTGTGGACTGGGGTTATGGTCCAGAGTGTGGAGAGACAGACCAGGAGGAGAGGATATGGTCCAGAGAAGGGACTATCCTGAAGGACGTGAGACCATGGCCACATGGGAGGAGCTGTGTCCAGAAGGGATTTGGCCAGGTCAAAGAGGGGTGGCCTTTCCCAGAGTGGGAGGAGCACATAGAGGGCAGGGACAATGCTAAAAGAGGAGCAGCTGTGCCCAGAAGGGATTGGGAACATATCCACAACAGGAGGTTCATTCCCAGTAGGGGTGGGGCTATGCCTAGGGGAGACATGGCCATCTATCCTGAAGGCATGTCCACACCCCCAGGGAGGAGCCTGGAAAGGGAACACACAGGTACCTTCCCCGAGGATTTCACGCCCTTGATGAGGCAGAGGAAGACAACGACCCAGGAGACACCAAGGCAGCCCAGGAGGGGCAGCCGAACCTCGCCCAGGTTCCCGATGTCATCCGACAGGTTCAGCACATACCTCCTGTATGGGGAGGGGGCAGCAGCGTCAGTGGGGCCCAACCATCATCACCTCCCCCGTCCCTGATCCCAGGCCCTGGTACCTCCAGTACTCCTCGCTGGGGCTGGTGCGCTTCTGGGTGGTGTTGAGGAGCTGGGTGATGTTGAGGGCAGCACGGCTGGAGAGGTTCCCGTCCAGCACCCCCACGCAGTCGGGCGTGTTCCAGGGGTTGCTGCAGTACGTCCAGGGCAGCACGCGTGTCATGGACACAAAGAAGTAGTAGAAGGCAATACAGATCACCACGTTGTAGTAGATCCCGATGTATGTGGACACCACCATCATCCCGTAGCCCACGCCTGGGAACAGCACCGGGGAGGGGTGAGCGGCAGGGTGCGGCGGCACGGGCACGGCGCACAGCACCAGGGGTTGTGGCATGGGAGGAGTGGGCTGCGTGCAATGCTGTCAGCAGCCTTGCAGCCATGCTGCAGCTCAGCGCCTGGCTTTGCCGCAGGTGTGAGGAGCACTGTGCATGGGATCCTCTACCTCCAAACGAGCCTAGTGGTGCTGAGGGTCCCCTGGGACACGGGGCACTGCGTACAGGCTGCAGGCAAACCCTTGGGGTCTGCAGCCCGAGAGAACAACTGGATGGGGGCCACTCCTGGCTACAGTGACTTTAGGCCTGCAGTTATCTGGTGGCATGTGACAGGCCACATGAGCACAGGGAAGTGCACCACAGGCTCAGCATGCCACTGTGCAGGGCACACGAGAGTGTGTGCATGGGCCGCTTGCACTCAGACATGACATCGTGGGCACGTCACCTGGCAGGCAGCCCGCAGGAGGTGTGGGCCAGGGGAGCCAGCAGCATGCGAGCACACTGGTAAGCCAGGAGATGCACCTGGAGCAGGATGCAGCCACGGCAGGGCAAGCATGTGGCAACAGCACCTCTACCTATGGTCCAGGGAGACGACTGCAGAAGCACGCCCACAGCTGGACATGCCACAGTGTGTTCAGGGGACCCGAGTGGCCTCTGCAAGAGTGATGTGCTGGGGACACGTGTGGCATATGCAGGGATGTGTGTGTAATGCCTGCAGCGGATGCCAGCGCAGGGCTGGGGTTTGCGCAGGAGATGCAACGCGTGTGCAGGGGCACGTGTAATGCGTGCAAGGGATGCCAGGCAGGCTGTGCAGGGCAGCATAGCCAGGGTGGGCATGTGCACAGGGGACCAGGGCAATGCAGACTGTGATCTATGTGCAGGGCATGCGTGTGCAGGTCTGCACAAGCTGCAGGTGCCTGCACTGGGCCATGTGATGTGCCAGAGGTGTGCATGAATCCCATAGTGTGTGAGGGTCACTGTGACAGCAGGTGTCCCATGCTGGCCTGTGCCAGTACGGACAGGCAACTCCTTACCTTTGAACATGGGGCTGACCCTCCAGACGCCAAGGCAACCCTGGCTGGCAAACTGCCCAAAGGAGAGTTCCATGAAGAAGAGGGGGATGCCGCAGAACACGAGCATGATGAAGTAGGGGAACATGAAGGCACCTGGTGAGCAGGAACCAGAGGATGAGTGAGCACTAACCCCAGGCACCGCTGTGCTTCCCATGCCCTGCACCACCCCAAGAAATACCGTGCAGGGATGGGATGCACACCCCACACCTGCCCAGAGGAACCCCACTCCCCCGGCCCCCTGACACCCACCTCCCCCATTGCGGTAGCAGAGGTATGGGAAGCGCCAGACGTTGCCTAGGCCCACGGCATAGCCCACGCTGGTCAGCACAAACTCGATCTGGTTGCCCCAGTTGCCGCGCTTGACGCTCTTCTCCTGCTTGCCCTGCTCCCCGGGCACAGCGCCATTCTGCAGAGAGATGCCATGGGATGTGTCAATTGGGGACCCCCCTGCTGGCCCCACTGGAAGGGTGACAGCCGCCGAGCGGGGCTGGGAGGTCCCCGGCATCCTTCCCCATCCCGCCCCCCTGCCTGTCCCTGCCGCCCGCCACGCACAGGCAGTGCCAAGGAGGGGGAGGGCAGCGGTGTCGGCCCCCCCCAGTGAATGGCTCTGCCCAGAGCCCGGCTGCAGCAAAGGGAGAGCCTGCAACTCATACAAAGCAGGTCCAGGCGCCAGAGCACAAAGGGGCCTCTGTTCTCGTGCCCCCCCTCCCTGCGCCCAGTGAGAGAGGTCCTGCTGGGTGGCCACTGCCCATGACTGGGGGGGAAATTGCGGGACCCCCGGGTTGAAGCAGAAGCCCCTCTCGATGGGAAGTGAGGTGCAGTGACTAGAGCTGGCAGGGGCCTGGGTACCCCCTGGAAAAAGCACCTTGCTTCAGCCAGGGTCCTGCTGCCAGCTCAGCACTAGGCAAGGGCACCATGCTTGGGGCAGCTCACAGGGGGTCCCACGCAGTTGGGTCCCTTGAGTGGACAGCCCCAGTGCCCAGTTGTCTCTCACTGCAGGAGACTGGGGGGCAGAGGGGCAGGAGGGGGCAAGAAAGGGCGCTTTGTGCAGACTGCCACACAATGTGAGCTCACACCAAGGAGGACAACAACAAAGGAGATGAGTGCCTGTCACCCCAGCAGGGATGGCACCCATCACCCCATGGCTCTGTCCCAGCATGGCCCTGGGGTCATACTAATATCCTGCACGGATGCTGTGGAACTCTGGCAGGTTAGGCTGAGGGTAGATGGCATTTTGCAAGGCAGAGTTCCCCGAGCCCTCCCCTCCTGAGGCCAGGTGATGGATGGGTGCATGGAGCGAAGGTGCTGGCTGCCAGTCCATAGTCCCACAGGACTCCTACGGGAGCAGCACAGGGGGCAGCAGCCCTAGGAGCCTGTTGGAACTCCACGGTGCTGGTCCCACCACCACGCATACCCCAGCGCCCATGCCCACCTCATGCCTCTCCCCCAGCTGCCCCCCACAATGGCTGAGGCCGGCAGTGAGCGGGCCACAAATGGGAGCCGTCACTTTGGATCTGCTCACGCCGGCGGGGCGCAGCAGCAGGCGCGGTGCACCTAACCGTATCATTTGATTAGGGCCGGCACAGCCGGGACGTGATGCCCAGCGACTCCGGCACCGCGCTGCCAAACAAAGCCATCTGCTGCGAGCGGGGCCCGCACGCGCCGCGGGCTGCGGGGGGGCTGCAGGGCTGCAGGAGAGGGGCGAGCGGGGATCGCAGGGCACTGTGGGCAGGGCTGTAGGGGCAATACGCCGCCGTGCCCGGCTGGGGAACCGGAGTGCCCCCACCTGACTCTGTGAGCCAAGGGGCCATCAGAAACAAGCTCACAGCAGCTCCAGGTGATGGGGGACCTCCCTCCCAGCAGAGGTTCTTATTGCGGGGTGCTGTGCAAGAGCAGGAGTCAGAGGTCCCCAAAGCGGGGGACAGGACACTGGCAGTGTCCCCATGCCAGGGCACACTGCCCACTCGAGCAGACTGATCCGATCGGAAAGCCTCTGATTAAGCTGCTCGTACTAACGAGGCTCGTAATGAGCAGCACAGCCAGCAGGAGTGGGGGCAATGTTCCAGCTTCCCTGACCAAGGGTCTGGTGAGGGGACCAGATACGCTACATGGCTCAGCCAGGAGCCCTGCTGCCCACGGGGGACCTCATCCCTGTTCCAAGCCATCGCTCTACTCAGGTGACCCTGGCTTCACTCCCAAGCCTCATGGAGCACCCCAAATTTGAGTTGCTTGGCACCAGTGCAATGAAACTGCCAGGCCTGTGCTGCTCCCTCCTCCTTTCCTGCTGCACTGGGCTTTGGTACACTTGTCCCCAATAAGGGGGCAGCCACATGTGTGTCCATGCATGCACAAGCGAGCACACGTGCGCAAACACTTGCATGCTCACCCATCAGCTCACTACAACCCCCCCTCCCCAAATCTAGGAAGGTCATCCTGTCCTTTACACTCATTAACCACCCTGCCATGGTAAAAAAAGGAGGTGGACAGAGAGAACCCAGACATCTGGGAGGATGAAATTCCCCACCTTCCCCTGCTATGAGAAGGGGACAGAGCTGGAATGAAAAGGGAGAGGTGCCACCCAGCAACAGTGCAGTCTCTTGAGGGACCAGATCCTGCTCCCAAGCCCCAGATTTTCTGTGCATGTAACCGAATGCAACTTCAAAGGATGCCTGGCTTAGGTGATAACATCACGGAGGAGGAAGGATGCCACAGGCACCCCAAATGTCCCCAGAAGGGAAGTTCCAAAAAGGAATGTCCGAAACATCCCAAAAGGGGACGTTCGGGGTGCCCAGGGCATTCTTCCTCCCCCTTCCCCAGGGAACCCCCCATACATCACGGCCAAAACTTCCCCAGCCCAGCAAAGCAGGCATCATCCATCACCCTGCCTGGCACCAAGGTCTTTCTCATGCTAAGCAGCATCGACTCATACAATGACAGCTTGGCTGGGGTGCCCGGATGCGCCCCACTTCCCTAAGGGGCCCTGATTTATGGCTGGTAAGCTTGTGTTGGTGGCAGGGTTGATACTGGAAAGGGATGTCCTCATGGGAGGCATCTCCAGCATGAGCCCCCTCCTCTTTTTTCCCCATTCAAACTGTCCACATGGGGTATGCCAGCCCAGCCCTCTTTGGGGCACAAAACTTATCCAGCCCCCATGAACCAGTGAGGGACCCCCAACTTCTCCAGAGGGTGCCCTGAAGCCTCCAACTCGAGGGCTGTCAGGGCTGCTCCTGCAATGCCAGCAGAGGGTACCAGTACCCCTGATGTCAGCCTGATGTCACTGCTCATTGCCATGGCGATGGCAACGGCAACAAACTCACGTTAGGCAGGGGCTGCTGGAAGATAGAAAAATATGCTAATTACATAATTTGCCACAATAGTGGCTCTTCCAGGGCAAGAAAGAAGGGTGCAGGATGTTGGAGGCAGATGAACCCCAGCCTGAGGTGGGAGTCCCAAGGGATGGAGGGATGGTGTCACTTATAGAAGGGGTGTCCTGGGTACCCTTGCTGACTGTCAACTGATCCTGGTGCTGAGGCCTCTGTAATCAGGCCCTGCACTCCTTGTCCCTGGTACATGGGGTAATGAATCCACAAGTGTCATCCCTGCATCCGAGGCTGCTGTGCCCCGCGCATCCTGACTCTGCCAACCTCACCAGCACATCCTAACTCTCCTTACCCTCTCTCTTTGCTGCTCAGCCCCATGTTTGCCCGTGTCCCAGCGCAGCAGAGACAAGTTGAGGGAGAAAAGGCATCTGGCACGGTGCTGAGGACAGTCCCAGAGCTGGGGTAATGCAGTGATGAGGGGCACACCAAAACCGCAGGACCTCCCAGGAGTATTACACTGCCTTCACCACCCCTCATTGCAGAAGGCTGTCCAGCCCCAGTGGCAGCCCTGAGCACGCCCTGCGAGCCACCAGTACTGCCCTGGGGTGCCATGGGGAAACAGGGCAAACTTTGACATTGCTCACTGATGCCCACGAAAGGGAAGAGGGGAGGGGGGGACAAGGAGGATCTTTGCTACACTCTGCCCCTGCAGCACTGAGTTGCAACCCAGGTGCTGTGCAGTTCTTCTGCAAAATCAGTAGATTCCAGGGATAACAAACACACAATTGTCAGGCAATCTCTTCCTGCTCCCAACACAACTGAGGCCATTGAGGGGCTTGGTGCCATACTCTCCCCTCCCTCCCTGGAGCACCCCACATCGAAGGCTGTAAGGCTTGGGGGTACCTCTCCAGCATGCCATGGCACAAATCTACAGCTTCAGCTCCCCGCTGCAGACCCACCATCCCAAAGACAGTACAAAGGGTTTTGGAGACCATGAGTGCTGGGGGGACAGCATTGGCACAGCCACCACTCCACTTGGCCCGCCCCCCACTCTGCCCCCCAGACCCTGCTCTCACCTGCCCACTGACCTGCTGAGAGGGTCCGAGGGGGCCTGGCTGCTCGCAGCTGCCATCCGGGGGCCCAGGCTGGACGGCTCCGTGAGTCCCCAGCTTCATTGGCACCTCGGGCTCCGGCGCAGCAGCAGCCACCCGCCCTCCCGCCTTCCCCCGCCCACTGCCTCCAGCGCTTGGCACTGCTCCCCACTTGCCTCCCAGCCAGGCTCGGCCCCCTGTTGCCCGCCCTGATGCAGTACCGGCACCCCACCATGCTACCTGCCCTGGCACCATGCCTGCCCGACCCACCCCGCAGGCACTGCCGTGCCTCTGCTACCCCCCACGAGCTGCACCCCCACGAGCCAGGTGCCCTCCCTGGCTCGTGTAGGCAGGGCAAGGCAGAGCAGGCTGCACAGCGGGCTCAGCCCTGTCCCACTTAATGAGGCCTCATTAGCGGGGTCCAGCTGCTCACAGCCCTGCACGCTCCAGTGGGCAGCACTGCCCTCCCTGCGGGCACCGCTGCCCGTCTGGTCGGGGCCAGGAGCTGCTCTTGGAGCATAGCAGAAGATGACATTCCCTCAGAGCCCCCTATTTCCATGCCTCAACATCCCGAGCCCCACACATGCATTCCTGCCCTTATGCCCATCACAGCAGCTTGGCCCTGCATGCCCAATCCCAGCCCTGAGCATTCAAGGGCTGCAGGAACAGGGCACGGCCCTGCTTGCGGATAGGGGCACAGGGACAAGCCTTTCTGCTGGCACACCCCCAGCCTGGTGCCATGCTACTTCACCCAACGTCATACTATTGGTGACATCATGGGCCTCCATGGCAACCCTCACAAGGTCACTGCCCCGAGGGGGACCATCTGGCTGGCAGGAGGGCTACGCCACGACCCCTTCACTGCCCAGGCACCCCACAGCCTCCCTGCTCACCCCTTTGCCAGCGCGAGGTGGGACTCTGGTGGGGTGGTGTGTCCCACGGGAGGACGCAGGCAGAGGGTGCCCTGCAGCCAGGCTCGGGGTGCCCCAGCTGCTCCCAGCCCTCCGTCCCGGCTGGGGAGTGTGGCCAAGGCGGCAGCGACGCATGATGGTGCACCGAGGGCGGGGGGACGGGCCGGCGCTTTCGGGCGACCATCTGGGGTCTGGGCAGCAGCGGCCGAGGGCGCACACGTGAACAGCACACGTGTGCGGGGTGGGCACTCAACCTCCCACATGCCAGCACCCAGTGCTTGTTCCTGTCCCCTCCTGCACCAGCCACGCAGTAGCTTGGGACATGTATCACCCATGGGATGGCAGCACTCAACTGTGCCCCCCGAGACGTGCAAGCCAAGAGCCACCCCATGCTGTGCCAGCCCCAGTTACCTCAGCCCTGCCCTACATGCAGCCAGGCAGCTCTGTGCCCAGACACTCTGCAAGGTGTGTGGGCACCTTGTGGGCATCCCTCCATGACCAGTTCAGCTGCAACACTTTGCTTGGGCCACCTGCGTGCCACCACCATGTTTTGCCCTGGGTATGTTGCACCCCCTGCCCCTTAGAGCAGCCTGAGCACAGCACAGCAGGACCCACCACCATGTCCTGGGGATGCCAGACCCTTTGCCAGCCTTGCCCTGTGGGAGCAAACTGCTGCTTCCCTGGCAGCCCAGCCAGCAGACAGAGGGGACAGCCAGCTGCATGGAGGCACACTGCTAGAAACAAAGGACCCTCACCTACCCTGGCATTCTGGTCCCCAGCCTGGCTGGCTGGTGGTGCTGGGGCTGAACTAGACAGACGGGGTGATGGGGGCATGGGGGGTGGTCCACAAGTCTTCCAGCCCCCTGCCACGGCTGCAGGGTGGCTGGGGTAGGAATGACGCCCAGGGACCTGTCCCAGTGCCACTATCGCCTAGCTGAGTGCTTCCTGACAGGGCTGCCTTTCTCCGGCCCCATTCTACCAGGGCAGACATGATTCTCCCGGGGCGTTCAGGCAGAAAAATCCCCCGCCAGCCCCCCCATCACTGCCCCTTGGTATTCCGGGAAGGGCTCCCACAGCCAAAAGCCACTTCCGCAGCTCCCGCCGCTGGTCAGTGGCACCGCGCCGCTGGGGGTGTCTGGAACAGGCAGGGACCCTCCAGCCCCCATCCCCCTGCAGTGCAGTGGGAGCAGCACCCCAGTGTGTAGTCAGGGTGGTCCTGGGTGACAGCAGGAACCTAGCTGAGCTGGGCAAGCTGCAGCCAAAGGCTGCCTGGCCGTGCCAGCAAGGCAGCCCCGGGAGTCAGGAGCCACTGGCAGTGTTGGAGTCTGAACAAAGCACCACAAGGACAACAAAACAAAACGTCCTTAAAGGCCTGGGAGGGTGAGGCTATCAGACCCTCCCCTGTGGCTCACAGGGAGCCCCTCTGCCCAGCTACACAGGGACTGATCCAGCCCCTGGAGCTGTCCCACACTCCGCTGGGTATCCGCAGTCGGAGTATTTCTGGAGCTTGGGAGAAGTAGGGTGGGCACGGCCCCTCCCAACTGCCTCCTGTTCTGGAGTAAGCATTCAGAGCTTCACAGAAGGACCCAAAAACACAGATCTTGCAAAAGCAGTACACATCACCCTTGTTCTCCAGGCCCCAGGTGATAGGTGGGGAAACTGAGGCACAGCTGCACATCACCCACCCGCTGCCTCCGTCACAAGTTTAGAGTGCCTGCTGTGCCCCACCACGTCCCTCCCCAGGTGGGGCACAGCAGGCACTGTAAACTTGTCCAGCCCCAGGCACTGCACACAATGCTGGGCAGGGGCTGCATGGTGAGAGCCCGGCTGGACTGGGGGTGGTGGGGGTGGGGGCCACACCTGCATGCAGGGGTGAGAGGACAGGCAGGCACCAAACTTTATGAGGTTACTGGCAAGGCCCTGGAGGCAGGCCAAGGAGATGTTCCTTTCCCAGGGACTCAGGGAGCTCAATGGTCAGAACCTGGCCCACTGCAGTTCCTCCTGGTGTTCACAGGATGCAGGAATGGGAACACTTCAGGAGCAGGAATGCTCTCACAGAAACCTACCCTCCTCCCCACAGACCCCATAGCAGCAATGCCCTGTGCAGTGGTATCTTGCACCCTGCAAACAGGGGAGGGCCAGAAAGAGCTCTGAGAGCGAGTGGCCAACACAGCACGTGTCAGGCCCCATTGCATGTGACACCCTAGCCCTGGGGTGGGCTGGTCAGGTACTTCTGAGAAGCAGGTTAAAGATTTATGGGGAGTGGGTGGGCACTCCAATGTCTGGCTCCTGACATGGGTGTCAGGCTCAGCCCTCGCCCCAGTGCGATGCTGACTGCTCTGGTCATAGCAAGCAAACATCAACAGCATGGAGTCATGGCAAGCGTCGTGTGCAGAAGCACCACGACAGACCCCTGACTGCCCAGATATATCCTCAGCACCTCCCTGTTACCAGCTCACGGCTTCTCCAGAAGAAATCTGCCTTCCTATCCCACCAGCTGCCCCAACCCTTTCTCTGTTGTGGGCAGGATGGGCGCTGGGCTCCCTGCTGCAGGCACAGCCGGCAGGGCCATGCTGGGACACACAAGCAGAGGAACTGCGTGCACACAGGCGCGCTGGAAGCACTTGCTGGAGCATGCCGCTCCCCCGGCTCTTGGCTTCCCAGGCAAACCCTGGCTCCCAGCCCTCCAGCTGGAGTGTGCAGCTATTTCAGGAAGCCCCCTGGGAAGGGGAGGGCCCGGTGACTGTGTCAATCTCAGCATTCAGCTCCTATCCTTTGGGAATAAGGGAAACAGCCAAGCCTAGCCTGGGGGCTCACCTGCCCAAGGCAGCACAGCAGCCTGTCATGGGAACCTGAGCTGCCACAAGCATGGGGCCATCGCAGACATCCAACAAAGACATGCAGTGGGCATGTCCCACATCTGCCCAGAACACCAAATCCACCCCTGGCGCAGGCAAGTGCACGGCAGCTCACGGCACCCTGCAACACACCGCTCATGAGGATGGAACGTCAGGCACTACACTGGTGCCCAGAGAAACCTTCCCCTGCCATTGCACCATCCTACCAGCCCAGCCTCAGAGAGCCCACTGGGTGAAGGCAAGGAGAAGCACCCACAATGTGACCCTCAGGGGGCACCTGGCTTGGAGGAACACCTGCACCCTTTGCTGACAACAGGCTGTAGAATTGCCTGCCTGAGGAGCTGGGGTGGGTGATAAGGCTGGGCAGAGCGCCTGAAAACAGGCGATAGCATCTCCAGGCACAACGAGACACCACACCCGAAGAGCCCCACAGGCAACAGGCTCATGGATAAAGAGCATCAGCCCAAAAATCATCATGCTGGGAGAGCACCATGGTGCTACAACCCCGACTGGAGAACCTAGGAGGGCACACCAAGTCCTACGACAGCCCCAGTGTCTTGCTCCCTGCACCAGGCTCTCTGGGTCCCTGAGGCAGTGGTGCACACCAACCCGCTCCCCACACCCCTGCACTTACCAGCAGCCCCTCGCTGCACTTATCGGCCATTCCTGGAGGCTGGAGCACGGTGCTGGCTGCCCAGTGCAGGGTCCCGTGCCTGCCCGCTCTCTGTCACGCTGGCTGCGGCACCAGCACTAGTGTCCTTCAATCCACCGGCAGAGCAAGCTGGGCAGAGGGAAGAAGACACCAAGAGAGATGTGACTGGTGGGGTGGGCACATCCCCACCCCAGGCCTCCCCCTCCCTCCAGGAACTGGGGGGCTGTGGCAGGCAAGTCGCTCCCCTCTACCTGCCCAGTGGGACTCCTGGTGGAGGACGCAGTGCCTGGGGCTGGGTGGGCTGGTGGCGGGGTCTCTTTCTGCTGACTCCCAGCCCCTGCAGCGTCTCTGAACCCCCTCTGAACCCACACGAGCGGCGGCTCCCAGGTGTTTCCCAAGAAGCAGTTAAAGATTTACCCGGTGTGGACAGACGACCTTGCGGACAGCTGGCTGCTGGCCCCCCGGCAGGTGGGCGTCAGGGGCCGTGGGCAGGAGCAGGGGCCCCTTGAGCTCTCCCCCAGCGAGAGATGAAGCTGAAGTGGCTGCAGCACACGACAGCGCTGGGACTGGGCGCAGAGCGGGGCCAGCGCAGGGCTCAGCTGCCGCGCAGGACACAGATGGGAAACGATTGCCTTCTGCCCCGGTGCATCGCATGCACGTGCAGCGCAGGGGGGCCGAGCCGCTGGGCTCTGCCGGGTGCCAGGTGCTGCTGGACAGTGCACGGGCACAGGCATCTGTCTCCCCGGCCCTCACCCCGCCCCAGCCTGGGGCTGCTGGAGGCCCCAGGGGAACACGGAGGCCTGACCTCACTGGAAGGGACAGACGCTCTTGCAAAACACCAGTTTGATTGTCTGTGCAACAAGCACTGGTGTTTGCAGATCCCATACCAGTGCTCAGTACCCTTGCTGGCTGTAGAAGGACCCCTGACCCGCACTGAGGGTCCCTGACCACCACTAGCAGTCAAACACCCCAAGGCCTATCCCCAGGCTGCCATGACTCTGAAGCAATCAGCAGAGACCTTAAGACATAAGGAAGGAGCATGGGCAGTGTAGATAAGGGGCTGTGGCGTGAGCCCCCAGCCCCTCCAGCGCAGACAGGCTGCTGCCGGCAGATACTGCAGATGCTGCACCCCACTGCCAATGCCTCCTCAGCAGTGCCTGCATTTCCAGGGGAGCTGAGATGTCATCACTGTCACAAACCTGGATCCTCGCATGGCACAGGTGGGAGGTGCAGGCTCGGTGGGCAGACCTCCTCCCTATCACACACCTACCACCAGCCAGCCAAAACCTGCCCACCCTCCCGCGGCCCTGAATTCACACCGAGAACTAATCCCGTGCCCTGGGAAAGGGGGAGTGCCCAAGGGGCCGGACGGCTGCCACTCCCCTCGGGGTCTGCCAGGTGCTGATAAGCCTCCATGAGCACCGTAGGTGCCGCTGACATTGGCTCCCAGCCTGACAAGGATCGAGCGCGAAGCCAGCGGTGGTGTGGCAATGGGACGGATGCAAGGATGCCCGAGGCTGCATCATCCGCTGGGACAGCCCAGCAGGGACGAGGATGCAAAGCAGTAGTGCCACGGGGTGGCTCTCCCACAGCTGCGAGATGCCATGACAGACCAGAGGGCAGCGCAGCTCGTACCCAGAGCCGGCACGGGTGGCAGGTACCCCTGGAAATGGGGACACCTCGGCACCCACAGGGGCTCCCACACAGCATGTCACACCTCGGCGCGGGAACGCAGCACACGGCACCCAGCAGAAGGCCACGGATATCCGACCGAAGGATGGAGCCCCCGTCCCTTCTCGCCAGGCGGGAGGGCGGCCCGATGCACCGGTGCAGCCGCTGCCACCTGCGAGGCCATTTCTTCCGCCAGCATCCGCCGGGCCCACCGCAACCGGGGTTCCCCGGTGCCCGCAGAAGGCAGGAAGCGGGCCGGCCTGCCGCCGCCATGCTCCCGAACCGCCCCGCGGGGACGGCTCCGGCGGCGGCTCCGCGGGCAGCGCCCGCCGCGCGGCTCCCCCCGCCGCCGCCGCCCGGTGCAGTACGGTGGCGGGGGGGCCCGGTTACATCAGCCGCCACGTGGTGGCTGCTCCGCCGCCCCGCCCCGGCACATGCCCGTGGAAAATTACCGCCAACCCCCCCGGCCCGTGACCGAGCCGGGCTGCCCCGGTGCCCGGCGCCCTCCCCGGGAGCGGTGGCGGTGGTCCCGCTCTGCGCGCCGCGCCCCCGCACTCCGCCGGCACCGCGCCGCCGCGCCGCGAGAGCAACAGATGCGGGACCGCCCCGCATCCCGTTATCCCGCTCTTCCGCTCCCGACACCATCCTGACGGGTGGCCGCTCCCGGTGCTGCTCCTGATGTCCCCGACCCCGCCGCTCCGGAGGCCCTCGCCGCCCTCGTCCCCTTCTCATCCCTCTTCAGCAGCCCAGCCACTCCTCCTCCCGTCCCATCCCCGGTGCTGCCACGGCTGCTGGATGGCCCGGGCACCCGGTGCCGGCGGAGGTGCGCGCCCCTTACCGTGCCCATGCCGACGCCCGGCCCCTCCCGCCGCGCCGGGTGGGCCCGCGGGGGCGCCGCTCCGCCGCGCCCAGCCCGGTGTCGGTGTCAATGCCGGTGTTCCAGCAGGCCCGGAACCGCCGCCGCCGGTGCTGCCGAGTTAATGAAAGTTTGGAGGTCGGTGGGGGCTGGCGCCGCCTCTCGCCCCCGCCGCCGTGCTCCGCCCCCCGCTTCGCCACGCTCCCCAGCGCCCCGCCTCGGCACCCGCACCGCGCCTCGCCGCACCGGGGGCACCGCGGGCACCGCGGACGGCGAGAGCGCACGCGGTACGGCGGGCAGACGGGCTACGTGTGGCGCACACTCACACGCGTGGGCACACGGCTACACAGGCACACACGGGCATGCTGCACGCACGGACATGCACGGGCACACTCCGCACTTGGCGCACTCGGGCACGCACATGGCATACTTGGCACACATAGCCATCGGTATCCCACAGGCATGTGGACGTGGAGGGGCATATGCAGGCTTGCACAGGCTTGTGGCACATGTGAACGTACATGGGAGGTACGATCCCACAGAGGCTCCCCATGGGCACACATGCATCCCCGCACACACACATCCCTGCCACACACATTTCACATTTTCACACACAGGGGAACCGCCACACGCAGCCTGCACACACTGCCAGGGCACAGTGCCATGGCAATCCCGGGCAGCGGGATGGCCACAGGCTCCAGCCAAGATGCGTGAAGTCACTCTGTCAGTTGTGCATGTGTGCATTGTGTGGATGTCTGTGGCACACGTGCGTGTCACACAGCTGTGTGTGCATGTCCATGCCTGCACATGCCACAGCAAGTGTGCTTGCTGGCGCATGTACACACACACACATATGCATGCAAATCTGTACACTTATCCCTGTGTGGTTAGGGGTGTGTACATGTGTAGTTGTACATGTTTATATCTGTATGCACACACCTGTCTCGGGGTATCTACATGTGTGTGCAAACATTCACACCTGTGTATGTGTGTCTGTGCATGTATGGGCACATACGTACACATGTATGGTTGCGTGGGCACACATGAGCATGCATGTACACAGGTGTGGGTACATGTACTGATACACATGTACCCATAAATACACGTGTGTGTGTATGGTTCCCCATACCCATGTGCTTGTGCACACATGTGTGTGCAGCCAGTGCACGCCCCCACGTCCCAGGCCAGATGTTTCCAGTAATGCATGACGAGCGTGCCAGGGGCCATCCCTTGCTTGGCCTCTCGCCGAGGCCTCTCTTCCCTCCCCTCTCCATCCCCATGGGCTTCCCACGTGCTGGGATGTGTGCCTGCTCTCCAGCACCCTGCCCCGCTCCCTGAATCCCTTTCAGTTCCTGCACCTCGGGGCCTTGGCACTGCACCCTGCGTCTTCAGGAAGGAGCTGTTTTGGGGAGCGTGGCAGGGGTGCAGCGCAGCACCCCAAGTGCAGCAACAGCACAGCCCTTCCCACATCCCAGTGAGAATCCTTTCCTCCTCCACAGCCCTGCACACCATCCTGGGGCTGACCTCGCAGTGTTCCAACCAACTTGGGAAGCATCCCTTACCTGTCTCTCCACGGATCCCTGCTCTGTCCCTGAGGGTTGCTGCCTGCTTAGGGAAATCCTCCGCAGGGATGGGGCAGAGGTGGGGGCAGTGAAGGGGCGGTGCCCCAGGTGTGTGTGTCCAGGCCCCACTGCAGCAGTCTCACCAGCGTGTTGGGCTGCAGGAGGGGAGTGCAGCCATGCACCAACACTGCTTTCGTTTTGTAAGTGTGGTAAAGCCAGAGTGAAGGCTCCCACAGCAGGAAGGGGAAGGCAACAGTGAAACTGACGGGTGCTCAGGTCCTCCCACACTCTCCCAGCACCTACACATGGCTGCTCTATGCAAGGAACCAGGTTGCTCACTAGCACCCTCGCTCCTGGCTGCGTGTGGCCTCACGCTCCACCCTGCAGCCCAAATCCTGCACCCAGAACCTGAATCCAGCATCCCACACCCGGCTTCCTGAGCCCAGCATTCCACACCCAGCGTCCTGTGTCAGAGCCAGAATGTGGCTGCAACCCACACCCCTGCCCCAGGATCTGAGCTTTGGAGAGGTGCTGCCAGCTGCGAAATTGCAGACTTGATCCTTAAGCGATGGATTTCCATGGATTAAACTTGTGCTTTCACACACCCTTCACAGGATCTCTCTCACTTTTTATGCATCTCCTCTGTGTGCTCAACAGGAGCTCAGGAGATGGGAAAAGAAGAGGAGAGGCCCTGCAACCCCAGGTGGGTCAGCAAGGGTCTGTTCCTTCTCCTCTGCAATCTCCGATATGCTGCAGCATCTTCTAGCAACCTACACCTGGGTGCAAACACCTCCTTCCCAGGACTCTAGCTGCTCTGTGCACCCGTGGCTTTGGTCATGGTCCTACCACCCCAGTCAGAATTTTCCTGGGCTCTCCTGGTGCCCAGAGATGCAGCAGGAGCAGAAGCCAAATGTGATCTGTGGGGTGGGAGGCTGCAGTGGCACAGGTTGAGGGGAGGTGCTCCAGTCTGTACTCATGCACCCTTCAGCCCTCTCTCCCCATTTGGTAGCAATCATCCCCCCATTCCCCGTCTTAGAGCACTCGTCTCTTTCCTTCCTCATTATCCCCCCCATGGCTGACAGATGTCACAATGTCCCCCAAATCCTTGCACGGTGGTGGGGCCACAGCACCCCTACCCTAGTGCCATTCAAATCTGTGAGGCTGGATGCTTCCGCCTCTGTGGGCAGGTGCAGCGACCTCCTGGCGTCCGTGCCATCTCTGTGGGAGACATGGGTCAACTTGCAGGTGGCACGGCTGCCTAGGCAGCACAGCCTCTCCCCTCCTATCTCCACGGGTGCTGTTGCCTGGGAAACCATGGGCAAATGCGGGCAGGGATCCAGAGGGTTGAAGGGTGGAGAGGAAGTGCCAGCTCCCAGCACCTTTGAGAGGGATGGGCTGGTTGAAACACCAGCAATCTCTGAAGATTTCCCATGCACCAGGCCTGCAGCATGGGCTTGTGATAATCCCCAAGTGGCTGAAGCCCTGACGTGGTCCAGGCCTTGTCCTTGAGTTCAGGTGTGCATCAAATGCAGCAGGATTTAATGCTGTCCTTGCTGTGTGCCTGACATGCAGGTTGGCTCTCCACCTCCCCAGACAGACTCTGGGGTTGTTTCCCAAGCACTTCCAGAGCACCATGAGCCCCAGGACTGCTGGGTCTGGATCTGGCCTTGAGGTCTCCCTATGGTGGGATGCTGCATGCAGAATAGGGGCTCCTTACCCACCCCTCCTGGAATGACAGCTCCAGTGCTTGCGTGTATCCTGGGGTAGCAGGCAGGGGAAAGTTTAAGTTCGGCTTTGGCATGATTGTTCATCACCAAAATCAACGCATTTTCTTTCAAATAATCGTCTTGGAGGCAGCTTACAGTTCCCCAGGCTGCAGGTCAGCCCCAAAGGGCATCAGGCTACCTGAGAAGCTGCAGAGACTGGGAGACCATACACTCTGGAGTGGCTGTCGTCTCGGTCCTCCAAATTTCCACCTGTGCACTGGAGTTTGGAAAGGAAATGAGCTGGTGGGGAACAACCTCTGCCTTCAGGGTGGGAGAAATGGGGATAGAAATCCCTACACAGGCTGGCTGTGCTCACTCTGGCAATTTTACAGCTGACCCTGTATTATCAGGAGGGATGCTGCAAGAGGAGCGGCAGAAACGCCACAGAAGAGCCACCAGCTTGTTTTGTCCTCCCAGCTTTCCCATATTTCTTTCCTCTCTGGCATGTCATCTCCATCCTGCCTGACACGTGGGGGACTGAACTGTTCTATGACCGCATGTCGTCTCCTGCCCCAAAGCACCCATGATAGTACCAAAGCTCTTGGAAAACCCCCCGAATTGTCCCTGATTTGCCAGCAATCTGAAGCCACCTTGTGAGATCTGCCTTGCTTCCCAGCATGGATCTGGTGTGTTTGCAATGCTGTGAGGGCAGTGCCATGATCCTGCTCTGGCACCCCTCTGCATCCTGGCACCCCAGTCCCTGCTGTGCCACGGGCTGCCCTTCCCCCAGCCCTGCCCCAGGTTTTTCCAGCAGCTCACACCCTCTCCAGGTTTCCACTGAGTGTCCACAGCCTGGGCGAGTGCCAGGACAGGCAAGTGACATCAGGAGGAAATGCCACAGGCATCATTGCTTGTGGTCACAGGGAGCTGCATCCCCAGCAGCCACAGCTCTTGGGGACTTTCCACTCCCGTGCCTGCGTGCCTGCTAATGACCTAGGAAAATTCCCTCACACAGTATCCAGACAGCCTGGGAGAAGCCCTGGCTTGGATGGGCAGCAAGATGGGTGTGGATGCCCAGGGGACAGCAGCCACAGGGGTTGAAGCCAGGCTCCTACACTGCCCCATTGTGCCCTCCCTGCAGCTTTGGTGGCACACGCAGCACCCAGCTGACAACACAGAGCTTGTGTTTAACACCACGGTTACGTGTGGCTGGTGGGGACAGTCCTGGGTACAGACAAGGATTTCACTTCTGCGAGCTCGTACTTTGGCTTCAGGTCCTGAGGCCGTTCCTTCCTCTGCCCTGGTGACACCTGTCTGGGAGGCACAGAGCCATCTGGATGGCTTCAGCATCACCCAGGTCAGCCCTGCACTGGGCTGCCTCATCCCTGGAATGTGGATCTCCCCTAGGCATGGGGGGCAACAGGGTGCTGGGTCCCTCATGGGAAGCATGTCCTCCTCTCCAAGGGCAGCACCCAGGTCCTTGCCCAGTGCACTGTGCTGCAGAGAGCATGACAGCTGTGGTGCCTTGGGCTGCCCAAAATAGCTGTCCCTGGTCCCCCACTGCCTGGCCGCTGGAAGCTATCCCATGACAGCGCCCCATGGACCTGGAGCCAGCTGGAAGTGATCACTGTAATGCTCAGCCTGCCACCCATGGGCTGCAGAGCACCCTGGGCTGGGACAAGCATCACCACAGGGCCTGTCTCCTTGCCACAACCTGTGCCTGGGGAGGGTGTGTGGCTGTAGCCCTGGGCCTTGTCAAACCCACCTTTGCCCCCCCAGACAGGGATAGCTGGTGCCTGGAGGTTCAGCAGGGCTTGCAGAAATGCCCCCATCTCCTGTTGCAACTTGGCAGCCAGCCACCTGCTGCAGGGTGCACCCTTCCCCATCCCGTTCCCCTTTTGCCTCAAGCACCTTCCTCTCCCCAGCCTGGCCAGCTGGCTCTTGGGTCCTGGCAAAAGGGGGTGGCATTGCTGCCTTGCCCGGGGCTGGTGCTGAGTCCCTAGGGGGTGGTGGGCAGGCAGGGACCCAGGCAGAAATCACACCTGGCTGCTGAGGCTGGGCTGGGCAGCGTCCCTGGGGTAGTGGCACTCCCACAAAGAACAGGTTGAGGGACAAGGAACAATGGCTGCAGCAGCCTGGCCAAGCAGTAGCCAGTACTTGCCTCATATGATATTTGCCCGTGCAAGTCCCTGGAGAGAGGCCCCAAGGCTATCTCCGTTGCATCCTCAGGGACACTGAGCAAGATGAGGTGCTGTCCACCCAGCTTACCATGCAGTCCTCCACCCTGCATGACACAGGGGTTTCAGTTCCCTTTGGGGCATGTCCATGACGTTTCTCCTCACCCATCCTCTGACTTCTGCTGAAATTCCCTTCGGGGAAATCAGGCGAGCATCCCCGTGAAGGGTGGAGGAGGGACAATGACATCGTCAGCCCTAGGAAACAGCCCATTCCCCTGCAGCTCTGACAGACTGCAGCCAGGGTGCTGCTGTGGCCCTGGGCAGGAGCAGTTAGTGACCCATGGAACAGCAAGCCTGCACAGGCCCAGACCTATGCTGTGGGCATCCCTTGGCTCCAGGCTAAGCTCATCCAGGTTAGAAACCAGCCTGTAACAGAGGAGTCTGCAGGGAGCTCATAGCTGGTACCTGCCATGTGCATATCTGTGCCTTCATCTGAAACAGCAGCAAGAAGTTCTCACATCAGCATCTTTCTTTTTGGCAGTAAAATACTAAACAGAGCTGTTTTCTTCAATAGCTCAAATGACTAAACTGGCATAACCCCCATAATCCTACTGACAGGGTCTGCATGGTGTGCTGTGTGTGGTCTGGAGGTCTGTTCAGTGCTGGGCCACTCTGGGGTTCCTTCATGTCAAGGGATCTAAGACTATCTACAGTAGTCACTTTATAGTGTGAGCTCTATTAAATAGCCTTTTAAATGCCACTTAATGAATCTGAGTGCCCTTCTCACTGGAATAACGACAATCCAGCACACTCTGGTGCAAAAAGGACACCAACTGCATTAGGAGTGGAAGTCCCGGAGTGTGAGAGGGCTGGAGAACCCCATGGTTGAAGCCCATGGACCTGGCGACAGGTGATTTTAAATATAATTCCCGGTGCTGGCAGAGATGAGTGGGTTCTATGGCTGTTGCCATCAGGCATGTCCAGACCGGGATACTGGGGACCCCCTAAGCAGCTGGGGGGGAGGATCTCCCCAGCACATATCCAGAGAGATGGAGGCAGCCATGGGGCACGGACAGAGCTCAGGCGGGACCCAGCCTCGCTCAGTGAGGGTCACCTCTCTGCCTTCTTCGCCCCGTTCAGTGCAGGAGGAGGAGGAGGAGGAGGAGGAGGAGGAGGGCCGGGAAGGAGTCGCGCTCCCTCTGCGGACAGCTACTGCTCACTGCAGCCGCCGGCAAAGCAGCGGGATCCCGATCCTGCCTGGCTCCTACGGCTCTCTCAGGGATACTGTCCCCACAGGCGGTGGGCACAGCCCGGCGCGGGTCCCCTAGCCCTCCCTGCTGGCAGGGACGAGGGTTGTCTCCTCCTGGGTTGTGTCCCAAGCTGGTGTGTGCCGGTGCTGCCGAGCACCCATCACCCCAGTAACCGCATGCATCCCTGTGAAGAGCTTGTAGGAGTTCCATGTGTCAAGCTGGAGGGAGAGCAGATAAAATCAGATATCACAGCAAATAAAATCCAGATATCCCTGCTGAGAGTGTCCCCAAGTCTGAAAGCAAGCTCTGGAATGTCTGAGTACAGGGATAAGCAGCCTCCAGGCAAGGCCAGACTCTGCCATGCAGAGCTGCCTGTCCTAGGGACACTCACCCCAACAATCTCCACCGTGCAGCTTCACAGCTCTTAATGTGACTTGGCAGCAGTAAAGGAAGCAGAGAACAGAGGGGACAGCGGGAAAAGACTGAGAAGGATGGCCCAGGCCTAGGGACCAGCCGGGTACATGTCCCTCGTGGAGTGGGGTGAGGTGCTGGAGAGATGGGCACGCAGGCACTGTTCAGGCTGGCCAGCCCTAAGCTCCCACTGCTCAGAGTCGTTCAGGACTTCTTTCAATCTGTGAGGCAGGGATTTTAGGACAAGCTGGAGGTAAAATGCTTGGTGTCAGAGTAGAATGAAGAGCAGCACATTTATGGAAAGACATGGGGCTGGCTGTCTTAGCTGTCAAGGACAATCACAGGCTGGTGGGCATCGCATTTGTCCTGGAGAAACAGCAGAGTTTGAGATGGGATCTAATTAATAAAGACTGAGTGGGTAGGAATCCTAATGCACGTTGCCTTTGCCTCGTGTAAACTCGACCTTGCCTGTCCAAAGCTATTGAGACCCTTTCCAAGACAAGGAATTAACTTGTTAGAGGCACTGAGTAGACCAGCAAGGAGTCTGGTGAGATGAGCACAGTGGCACGTCCACAGAGCACAGAGCTGCAGGTGCCAGAGGGTGCTCGGCTCAGTGTCCATGGCACCGCACAGAGGGTCCACATGGGACAAGGGACAGCCAGGTCTGTGGGTGCTGGATGCTGCTCTGTGCTTCACTGCAGAACAGGGGAAATGCCAAACCTCTTCTCTCCAGATGATGCTGTAGCAACGAGTGCCGAGCTACGCACGGAGCAGCTGGAAACTGTGGGAGCAAAATGCCGCATTTCACCCAAAGCTGGGCGAAGGGGAAGAAGGCGGCAGCGGGTCTGGCGGGCTGGGGACCTTGCTGCCTCGGCGCTGAGGGACCGCAAACGGCGGAGCTCCGACAGCCGGGAGCGGCAGCGGGGAGCGCCGGGTGTCCCGCTGCCGGCAGAGGGAGGCAGACACCGCGGCGGCGGCGGGGAATGCTCCGCACGGCCCCGCCGGCCGGCAGCGGAGGCCGGAGGGACGGGAGCGCAGGGACACGGCCGGCTGAGTCGGGCTGGCACAGCGTGCCCCATGGCCCTGGGCTGCTCCGAGCCCACCCGGCTGAGCTCCGGGCTGTAATTTCGGGATGTAGCCCCAAGATTGTTTCTGACCCAACAACCAGCCTTGCATGGCACTGACCACAGGGACAGGAAGGTGTCAGTTTGTGTCAGAGGAGATGTGGGTCTGCCCTGGTGGCACTGGGGTCCTCGCTGCACCGAGGGCAGGGATGGGCAGGGAGCCTGTGCCATCACCTTTGGAGACCCTGTCCCTCTGGGGTGCACCTCATCCTGCCTTCATGAGAAGTGCTGCTGTCCCCCCAGCCATGCTCCTGCGCCTCACACCCCACAGCAGGTATCAGTCCTGGAGGTGACAGTTCCAGGGCACATCTGGTGCTGCTGGTGTACCCACTGCCTGAGTTGGTGTGCCAGCTCAGACTGCACCAGGAGCTCCCCACGGCCGTCAGCACTGGATGGTGCCTGGGTGTGTCCCCAGCTAAATTTAAAGGCCTTTGCGGTATAAATATCCTCAGTCATAAATAAACAGAGGCTAGATGTTTATCGGTGCCTTCCTGGCAGCCCCAATCCAACATGCCAGGCACCCCACACAGTCTCTCTGGTCCTCCCCAGGCTGTCTCCTCTGCCAGCAGCACAGCTGGATCCTGCACAGCCCTACAGGGACACGGTCACAGGATCCTGCCCCACACCCTGACCCTGCTCTGATCCCACCAGGCCCTCAGCGGTAAAGTTCCAGCAGGCACTTGCTCCTGTGGGGATGCTGACTCCTACAGTTTGCTGGTGGGAGTGGGGGTGGCCCCAGACCCTGTGCTGTCACCTGCCACCAGCACTGTTTTCCTGGCTCCCTGAGAACAAGTTTGTGTGGGGGCCCTGGGGCTGGCATCCTGGCACCTGCTGTTGCTGGTGTGGGCACCACTGTAGGGAGCTGTGCCACCAGTGCTGGAGCCCTGGGGACCCTGCAGCATCCTGGGCCGAGCTCCAGAGCTAGTGCACGGAGTGTCCCTGGGCTGGGCTGGCACTGCCCCTTGGACACTGACCACCATGGGACCACTGTGGGTCAGGAGCCACTGCCACCATTAGGGGTGAGGCCTGGACCACAGTGGGGGAAGGAGCCAGACTACAATGTGGGGTGGAGTTCGAGGTGTTGACGAAGAGCCAGGAACACACGAATGGGATGTGAGGACCAGGCAGAGTGGCAGAAGCAGCTTGTCAGCAGTGGCAGAAGGCTCAGCACCCATGTTTCTTCTAGTTGTTCCTGGACTACCCATTTCCAGCCCCTGTCCTGCATCCTGCATGTCTCAGGATTTCCCGCTGTTCACTTTCATGGCCCTTACCAACCTGCCCAAGCTGCGCTGCACAGTCTTCCTACCCACAGCTCCCATCAAGAGGCCTCTGAAACCCTCCTGTAGCACACAGGGGCTGGAGCAGCCCTCTACAAGAGCCAGCATCTTCTCCACACCCCATGGCTGCGCCAGGAACATGGACTGAGCTGAAGAGGGATGCTCTAAAGGGATGCTGCTCCAGTCAAGCCCCGTTGTGCTGTACCGTGGGATGATGTCAAGGTTTAACTGCAGCTGCCAACTAAGTACCACACAACTGCTGGCTTACTTTCCCTTCCCATTCCTCCACCAACAGCATGGGAAGGAGAATCAGGAAAGAAAATAAAATGGAACTCATGGGTTGTGATAAGAACGTCAGCCTGTGGGTATGCTGAGCTGTCAGCAGCTTGGCCGCACCTTGCAGAGGTGTGAGGAGAAACCTCTGGCACATCCACTCCTGGTAAAAGGTCACCAGAATTTGCCTAGAGCTGGTCCCCAGCACTGTCAAGCCATTCCTGTCTAGTTCAGATCCATCCTCCTCACCATCTGCAGCCCAAGGTTAATGAGTACCTCCAGGGTACACAACTGGAGGGTCATTAAACAGCAGTCGAACAAGATGGGGCTGCCAGCAGCACTCGAACAAAGAGGGCTGATTCACTGTTTGCCCTGCAACAATATTTACCATGGCCGGGAGTGAGGGAATGTTTGTGTGGGACAGGATGGCGAGGCGACACGGGGACCCGCAGGGGAGTGTGACAGCTCTGGGTAAAGGACTGCCCACACTGCTGCAGTCCCACCCACTGCAGGCAGGGTGCCTGGCATGGTCACCTGTCCCCTCAGCTCAGAAGGGTGTCCCTGTGTCCCCCTGGTGTGCCTGTCCCTCCCAGGGAGCCAAAGCCACCTCCATGGGTGCCCAGCCTTCCCCATGCTAGCAGCCTGCTCCAGCATCCTTGCTGGCATGTTGTCCCCATCATCTCAGCCTGTTTCCCAACGAGGCAGAGAGCTGGAGAAAAGGACAACATGGATGGATGTACCTGGCGGAAGGCGGGGAAAATCCTCCCCCAGGAGATGCTGGTGTGAGGCTGCTTGTGGCTCAGGTGTGGCTGAGAGGGATGCTGTGAGGGAGTATGTGTCTTCACTGATCCTCATTTTTCTCCTTTGCTGTCCCCAGAAAGCCAATGCTTTCAGGATGATTTGCTGATCAGCTCACTACCTAATTAGCCCTGACTGAAGATGTGTCACGTGCACAGCCAGAATGCTCATGCTCAGACATATGTGTACACACACACACACGTGTCTGTGTGTACTCAGCAGCCTGGAGGCCAGGACACCCTTAGAGGAACACGCTGCCTCTCCTGGGAGATGCTAAGACACGAGAGTTCAGCAGAGACGCTGCTTCATGCCAGGGCCTGCCACGCAGCTGGCTTCCCTAACACAGCAGTGATGGGCTGGGGCACGCAGGCCATACCCTCCCCATGAGCCCTCCAGCCGCTCTGGCTCCCAGCCCTCTCAGCACTGCCTGGCACAGCCTTTTTCTGAAGTAGTGCATGTACTGCACCTTGCCGGGGCCTCTAAGCACCCCACCAGGATCATGCCCCCACCTGTATGCCAGGACAGGAACTGCTGGTTCCAGGCTGTCCATGGCCAGGAGCTGGTGGGATCAAGAAGCACCCTCCAGCTCATTCCAGCACGTGCACCCAGCACAGGGACAGTGCTGGATGTGGTGGGTGGGCATGTTCAGCTGCAGGGTGGGTGAGCAGCTGGCACCAACCCCAGCTTCCTTCCCAGCATCCCATCAGAGACACAGGACTTGTGCTGGTGGGGCAGAGGGGACCCATGCAGATACGGCAGCACTGCGGTGCCCTGCCCAGTGCAGGGTGCAGCCTGCCCTGCCTGTCCAGGCTCACAGTGCAGCAGCCCACCTGCACACCCCTCCCTGCCCCCCTGGGCCCTGCAGCCTCCTGGGCTGAGGGCGGAGGGGAGCAGATTCCTTTCCAGGTGGAAGATTTCTCTCCTCAGGAGCAGTGAATTATCCTCGACCCGTCGCACGCAATCTGTCTGCCTTTCCACTCTCCTGCTTGCCAGGTTGCAGGCACAGCACCTCTCCCATGTGCTGGATGCACCAGGGTCCCGCTGCACGGTCCTGCCTCTGCACACCATGTCCATCCTGGGTTCCCCACATCATTGCAGCCTCACAGGGTGCAAGATCCCAGCAGGGCTGAGGTATTACCAAGTACTGGCTCTGTGACCTTGGTTAAAGTGGGGACCAACACCTCCCTCTCCCAAGGCCTGAGAGCACCCTCAGTATGCACAGGAGTGGGAGCCTGTCCTACTCTTCTTCTGGTTCTGTCCTGGCCTCTTCCAAGTACAACACCCAGCTCAGCCCACACAAGAACCAGACCCTGTTCCTGGCTCCCAGCATCCATGCCTCCAATGGGTCCCCCAAACAGTGCTGCCTGATGTGTCCCCATGCTGGTCCCTGCACAGGTGAGCAGCGTAGGGGGCAACTGGCCCAAGGCGCTCTGCAGCCTGTGGCACTGTGGCCCAGGGCTGAAGTGAATTGGAGCCTGCTGTCCAGGCATCTCTCCCATCCTGGGTAAACCCTGGCCATAGAAATGTGGTTCCCAAGACAGGACCCGATAGCGAGATGAGTTTCCCAGCTGGGACCAGGATCCTCAGGCCTGGGGGTGACAGTGCTGGGATGTCCCCACAGCTGACACACTGGGTCTGGGCAGTTGAACTGGAGCCAGGACTCCCAGTCAGGCTCCAGCAGCTGAGGCATTCCCTTAGCAGGACACTGCAGAGGAGTGAGAACAGCCTGGACTTGCTGAATTCAGCCCTTTGGTACCCACTCCTTGCCCAGGGCATCCTCATCCCCCTGCCTCTGTTGGGAGCAGGACCAGAGGGGACAAAAGCCTGTCATTACCTGGTCCAGGGAAACCTCCTGTGCCCAGAGCCAGCCCCCTACCCTGCTAATCACATTCCCCTCATTAGCCAGCCCTCATTCAGCCCTGACGAAGGGGAACAGCAGGGTATCCAATTAGAGACAAAATGACAGGCCAGAGCAGGGATCCTGCTCTACCTGTCCTGGCCCCAGGCAAGCATCACTCATGGGGTGAAGGCTCTGCTGGGACAATGTGGAGGACAACAGGAATATGGTAAGTTTGTTTGCATCTTAGTGTCCAGCACCCTTGCTCTGGACACTGATCTGATGGCACTAGAGCCAGGAGAGGGGTCACAAGTGCTGCCTACATGCTGCTTCAGGGAATCTGCACATCCCTGTATGTGTGTGCCAGGCATGTACAGCCCTGTGCACAGGTGTGCCAGGTTCTGACACCCTCAGGAATAGGTTCCTCCAGTGGTGAAAATTGCTGCTGTCCCTTCTGGGGCAATGCACTTTGCTTCCTTACACCACAGCAGGCCCCTGCCATTGGCTGCAGTGGCAGACCTGCACCCCCTATATGCACTAAGAGTGCAACCTGACCCTTACTACAGCCCCATCCCTGCACCTCCACCCTACTGCCTTGTGGGGTCCACAAGGTCCTTTGGGTCTCTCAAACTTGACCCTCCCCCAAGCCATCCCCCAGGATACTCGTGGGGCTGGATGGGACCACACAAGTTGGACGTATCCTGGCTCTGCTAGGGCACCCAGACTTGTCAATAGCCCTGAAGTCTGGGTCCCCTATGGCTGGTGCATCCTCACCCTCCAGTTGCCAGCCAGGAGAGGACACAGGGCAGGCTGTAGGAGCCCAGGCTGGGAAGGGGTACAGCCACAGAAGGACAAGGTTCCAGCACCTTGCCAGCAGGAACTATGGGGCTCATTAACCAGATACCTATGGCAGGGGTGGGAAGGACTTCATTAGGGATAGAGAGCAGAGCTCAGTGGCCCAGCCTCTGGGCACTGAGGGGCTCTATCCCGCCTGGATCTGGCCTTGCTTGCCAGGGAGGAGACCCTGAGTCAGCAGTGGTGCTGGTCAGCCCCACTCCTCCATCCTTTGGGCTGAGCCAGTGATCCCCACCTCATCTGCCTCCTGCCCCTGGTGTCCTGTGCAGTGGCTGGTGGGACACCACAGCAAGGGGCTCCTGAAAACACCAGGAATGAAGAAAACTCTTTTGCCCTCCAATAGAGATGCAGCCCCTGGGTTTTGCAGGGTATCAGAGGGGACTTCTAGCCTGGGGCTCCCTCTGGCTCCCTGCAGGGGGATTGTCCCACCAGGACCATGCTCCTGACATGAAGAGCTGTGGGTAATTACAGACCCTGTCAGCAATGCTAATCACAGGTTGTGGGAATAAATGGACCAGGTCCGAATGCCTGAGGGCCTGCACTTCCCCTGCCCCAGCCAAGAGTCCCTGTGGCCAGAAGGGTACAGAACCACAGCTTAGCATGGCTTGAGGGGCATGTGCCCAGGGCTGTCCCCTGGCTGTTGGTGACACTGAAATGTATCTGGCATTACCACAGTACCTGAGCTGCACATTCCAGCTCTCCCCAAAGGATGCTCTTGCAGTGTGTGGGGTTGGGCAGGGCTGATGGCTCAGTGCCCACAGATTCTCTGGGGCTTAACACAACATGTCTTTTCTGCCATACTCTCTGCTTCACTTTTCCCATGTGCAGAAAGAGGGGTGGGCCAGCAGGCATGTGAGCTGTCCTGCTGCCAGGGTAGGAGTGGTGGCTTGGTGAGAGTTACCCCAGGCAGGCTGCAGGGACAGCAAGGCACAGCAGGACTCAGCACGGCAAGCAGCTTCTATGAGCCTGCCCGTGGCCACGGCTACACCCTCTGCTCAAAACTGCATCCTTACCCCCAGCACGGAGCTGCGAGTGTCTCCTGAGTGGCTCCAGGCAAGGAAGGGATTTTCCATGGGCAGTGTGAGATCTGGCCTCTCCCCAACTCTGAGCATCACCATATGGCCAGTACCATCCAGCACAGTGGGATGGAGAGCCAAGCTCACTGGAGCCATCCCAGCCCAGCTCTGCCTCTCCAGCTCCCAGCCCCGGGCAGGCCTTGCCCTCCTGCCCAGCCCCGGGCACCTCTCCCCGGGCTCCAGCAGCGGGAGGTGCCCATGCCCACCAGCGCTGCTCCTCCCAGCACGTCCTACAGCCACAGCGGCGAACGAGCGGCGCCCGCGCTGCCGCCCGAGCCTGACTTGCCCAGCCAGTCCGGCCGCCCCAACCAGAGCCGGCAGCTTTGTCCCCGTGCCTGCCACCCTGCCATGACTCAGTGCCCGCCCGCAGCCCCGCTGCCTCACCACCCCCCTCAAAGCACCCAGGCAGGGAGCTGGCAGCACTGGGGAGGGATTGTGAAGCCAGGGCACGGAGGTGGAAAGGCAGGGCAGGAGCCAAGGAGATGTGTTGCCCCAGCCTGGTGCTCCAGGAACTTGTCCATCCGGATGGGGAAGAGGAAGGTGCCAAGCAACCATCCGGGAAATCGCAGCAAGACCCAACATGACTGGCCTGACAGGCTGGGAAACAGCCGGAAAGAGACAGCCTGGCCCCTGTGTCACGGCTTGGAGCCACCGCTGTGGGGAGAGGCACCAGGAAGGGCTCAGGGCTGCTCCCCAGCCACCTGCTGCACGAGAGCTCGCTGGCTGCTGGCACAGAATGAGCCAGCGGTGCTCCCTGGAGCACTGCTGAGTGCTGGGAGCTGCTCCTGTGGACACTTGCACATGTTTATGTATGGCACAGGTGGGCAGACACACACCTGACACGATGTGCACCTTGCAGTGCACATGCTGTGTACACACATACACACCACCCAGGAGCGAGGCACATGCCTGGACATAGATCCCACAGGCCTGTACGGGCCTCCCACACCCCTCCAGATATGCTGTGCATACATCAGTATCCCCCCCATGCATCTGCACCACACAAATGCCCCCGTGGGAATGCGTGTGCACCCCTCACACCATGCACACCCTGTACATATATATACATGCCTACACATGCCTACACATGCATGCATCACATACACACTCACCATATCCGTGCATGCCTGGGTGAGCCCAGACCCCACACTGTGTATCCCCCCACATTCCCCACGCCCCTCACATGCCTAACCCCATGTGCCCACCTACCAGCCCCCTTCACCTCACTCCTTCCCTGGCCCCTGGCCACATAAGCTCAGTTTGGGCTCAGTTTGGGCTCACGTGTGCCTGCACATCACACAGGGATATGGATGCATGGCCCACCACCGTGGACACCCACAGACCACACACATCCCCATGCTCCTGTACATCCAGCACTCACTCTGCTTCCCCTCCTGGCTGCTCCCCCAGGGGTTGGGTCACTGTGGGCTGGTGGGGTGCTATGGTGTGCTGATCACCCGGACTCCTTCAGCCATGCAGCCACACTGCCCTGGGCTCAGCCATGGCTTGGAAAAGTCACTGCACACATTGGCACTGGTGTGAGCCAAAGGCCCCACGGTGGGGTGGAATCACGACTGTGCTGGGGGTCACACATCACTCTGGCGCCGGGTTTTGGCAATCCCTGGCATACTTGTGCCAGGCTCCACAGTGAACTGAAGAGACAGGTGACAGGAGAGGCATGTGCAGTCCTTGCTGACAGTGAGCCACGCCAAGGTGCTGCCAGGGCATTGTGGGTGGGAGCCCCACACATCTCTCCCTCTGCATCCCACCCCCACAGCCAGCACACAGTGCCCCTTGTCACAGGTGCTTCCCATGTGCCTGAGCCCTGGTCATGGCTACTTTTGCAAATGCCAGTCCAGGCCCAGAGCTGGGGGGTGGCACTGCTGGCATGTCTGGATGGGGACATGGGACAGTGCACAAGGAGCTGAGCAGGGGCTGGGGCTGGGGCAGGGTGAGGTTGCTGGCAGCACTGCTGCACTCTTTGAAAGAGTCAAGCACCACAGTGAGCTGGGACAGGAGGCAGCAGCAGGTCAGTGATGGAGTGCCTGGAGCTGGGGAATGGTGGCAGAGGATGCAAACCCCTTCCCTGGGATGCTTGGGCCAAAGGGTACAAAGGTGGGTGTTCCCCATGGGGTGGAGGACCTCCAGCACCAAAGCTTCCCCTGGGCAAGGCAGGAGCATTCCTGCAATTCTCCTGGGGCCAAGGGTGGGAAGCTCATCTGTGAGGCAGGGAAGAGTGCCCTGGAGCAAACACACAGGGATAGGTGCCCTCACCTTGCATGGAGCCATGCACGGCCACTGGAGCCAGCCCTGCCTGCTGGCACAGCCAGGCACAGGTACAGGTTTTGGCAGCAGAGGTGTGGATGACTCAGAGCGGGGCAGAATGTGGAAAATGCAGCCCGGCCGCAGTGCCACGTGAGAAGCAGGCAGGGCCGGGCCTGCCGGCGGCCGGGCTGCAGCGCCGCGTGCGCCGCGCTGCGTGAAGGCCGCGGGCCGGGGCAGCGAGGGCGCCTGCTGACGAGGCAGCGCCAGGCCCTCATTACCCGCGTGGGCCGCGAGGACGGGCTCAGCTCACCCTCCTCCGCGGTGTTGAGCAAGCCTGAGGGAAGCTGCTGTAGTGTGGCTGCCCACACGTCCCACAGCAGCAACCAGACGGGATGCTTTGGGAGCCCAGGGGCCACCAACAAAGCCCCGGCCCACTGCAGCCCTGTGCTGGAGGTGGTGGTGGGTGGCAGCTCCAGTGGTGATCACCAGTACGTGGGCTGGGTGAACAGATGCTGCCTGGCCTTGGAGGGTGGTCAGCTGTGGAGTGTAGGGACTCCAGCTCTATGTTTTTGTCCCCCCATGTGATGTGCCACTGCCCTGGTGCCCACGGATGCTGTCTGTGGCCACACTACCCTGTGGTGCCACAGCCCAGCCCTCCCCAGGTGTATTTGCTCCCAAACAGACATCAGGATGCTGGGAGAAGCTGCCCAGGGACACTTTAGTCCTCCCTGGGTGTCATTTGCAGGTGGCATGTGCTGTTCTCTCATCCCAGCTGCCTCCAACCACGCCAGGACAGGGAAAGAATGGCCCTGCAGACCAGCTGCTGCTGGCAAGACCAGAAGCACCAGCATTTGCAGGTGATATTGCCTTCAGCCAGGGACGGTGACAGCAGCAACTCCTATGTGGCCAAATTCTACCCAGAGTAGAGCTTGCGAGTCCTTCTGGGCAGGGCCAGTGTATGTCCAAAGGGAAGTGGCCAAGGGATTTAATGGGAGAGGAGAATACAGGGAGGTAGATACTGGATCGTGGCTTTCCTGAAGCATCCCAGGATCACAGGCAGGACTTGGGCTGGCAGCAGGGATAGGAACAAAGCCGGCTGCAATCCAGTTAACCATGGTGCTCAGTCACTGGGTCAAATGCTGGCTGAGTGAGGCCATTGACTTAGTGGCATGGGCTGAATCCAGGTTGCAAAGTGTAAGTGGGTCTGTTGGCATCTTCTCTTCTACTTAAGCCTGTGCTGAAGACCCCATCTTGGAAAAGGGACAAATCCTTGGGGTCCCAGTGGGGTGCACATAGTGTGCAGAGATTGGATTTGAGGGGAACAGCCATGTGACACTGCTTCTCCTCTCCTAAGAAGGGACAATTTGAAGAAGCAAAGACCCAGGAGCAGAGGAGTTCAGGAACCAGGGAGCACTCCCAGTGGAGTGGTCTCAAGGCCATGGAGGTGTTTACAGGGAGGACAGTTTTGGATGTCTGGAAAAGGGGGTGAGAGTCAAGATGTGAAGCTGTAGCACTTAGGAACAAGTGGGGACAGAGAGCACCCTCTGGACCACAGGCAGTGAAAGGCAGGAGGGCAGGAAGCTGTGGGGTCAAAGTGACTCAGGTGCAAGTCATGGCCAAAGAAAAGGTGAGATGCCTGGATAAGAACCGCAGCTGACTCAGAGTTTCCACCTCTTCCAGAGGGTGACCACAGAGGATGGCCAGGGATTATTTGGTGCCCCCTTTGTGTGGAGGCAATGTTGGGAGGAGGCGGCAATGGCGGCCCGATGCCTTTGGGAACCCAGAGTCCAGATCTATGGTGGGGAGCAGCACCCACCGATCCCCCAGGACCTCTATCCAGTGTCACTTCCCGGGGGAATCCCAGCAGGAGCCCAGCAGCCAGAATGGCAATCTGGGCTGAGAGCCCATACCTTCCTGGAGTGCCTAGGCAGAGGCTGTTTGAATTAAATAGGAGAGATTTCCCCCTTATTAGCAGGCTATTAATCACGTTCAGGTTGGGTTTTTTTTTTTTTTTTTTTTTTTTTAAATTGAGCTGTTGCACAACAGGTTGAGTAACAGCCTAATAACAGGCTGTAAATCTCAGTTTGCTCTTGGGAGATTACAGATGTTAATAGCAGATAATGACCCACAACTCACGAGCTTCTCCACTCCCCCACCTCTTTGATCCCTCTGCTCCTCCCCTCACTGTACCCAGCTTCCCAGCAGGGCTGCAGGGAGACCCCCAAAAATGCAAACCACCCTGTAATCGCCCCCATTAGCACTACCCAGCAGAGCTGATGTCCAGCTTCCTACGTCTCCCTGCCTACCCCACCAGTTCCCACCAACCACAACGTCTCCTGCAGCTCCCAACCATCACCTCTGCTGTCACCCCACACTTCTCTGGAGCACTGGTTTTGGGGTCCTTGGCTCCGTGCGCTGTTTCATGCAATGCACTGTGAGTCATGGGAGTGCAGGGAGAAGCAAAGCCTCGGTGCCTCTGCATTCTTGTCTTTGCATCAATGCTCCTGCATCCTGTGGATCCTGGCTGGGAGCTGGGTGCCTGCAGGACTTGTGCAGGACAGCAGGGCTGCCCCAGCCCCCATCCTGCTCCTGCCAGACCCCGGGCATCATCCCATATCCTCCCTGCCGCAATCAGTGTGGGGGGCCAAGCCTCATGCACACTCAGGGGCTCCTCTTGGGCTTGCTGCCACCCTGGATGTAGCAAGACCAGAGCACATCACACGCTGCAGGAGGCTGTTGCTCTGAAGGGACCCACTTGCTGCCACAGCAGCTGTGCAGGGGAGCTAAACTCTATGGAACCTCCTGGGGAGGGTTCCAAAGCCAGTCCCCTCCTCACCTTCTGCCTACTGCCTCATCCCTACCTGACCCATTTGCCCCTCCCACACCCGCAACCCATCTCCCAAAATGGCAACTTACAATTGGGACACATCCCACCATGACTTTCCTTTCTCCCTGGATGCATGCAAACGTTGCCTGCATCCTTCCCCCGGGATGCACATATCCCTGAGAGCCCTGGGGCAGCTGGATGAGGTGTTGGCTGAGTAGGGCTCAGCTCAGCCCCAGGTACTGCCCTGGGGACCAGAAGAGTCCCAACAGGGCTCCCCCTCTCCCTGTCCTATGCACTGGTTGGGAGCAGGAGGATGGATGGACCCTGTGGAAGAGATTAGGGATTCCCCTCAAGAGGGTGGAAAAACAGGTAAAAAGGAGTGGACCATGACTTTCTTTTCCCCCTGTCCTGAATCTGGCACCATCAAGCCAGGGCACAGGAGCAGGGTGTCGATGGTGCAGCCTTGGCCATGGGGTGTGGGGTCCCCCAGGCTCAGGGGTTATCCCCCATGGGTGGCAGCCAGCCCAGCCAAAGGATCTGGGCCCGTGGAGGGAGCAGGGGCTGGCAATAGCAGTGGGATGGGTTGCAGCAGGAGTCACCCAGCAGGCAGGGCTGGTGAGGGTAGTGAGTCACTGCCAGCTTTCCCTGCCAGGGTGGGACTGCCACAGCCACCTGGCATTCCACTGGTTGCACTGGGAGCACCAAACCACCAGCAGGCATGAAAAAAACATGAAAAAACACCACTGCCCCAAGAGGTTCCCACCAGCATGGGGGGAGCAGCTCTAGACCATGCCAGAAGCCCATCCCCATCTCCAGCAGGCCAGATCAGGCACAGCTTGGCCAGTGGTGAGCCCCCATCCCTTGTACAGGCACTTGAGGGCCCCCACCCCTCCCCTTGCCAAAAGGTGCAGCTATTTGGAGGGTGCTGTGTCCCCCTGAGGCCAGGCAGACCCCAGAGCTAGCGCTCCTGGCACACTGTGTGTACCCAGGCTCTGTGTACACATCAGCACCATATGGCAACAGGCTCTGGCGCCACGAGCCGGGCATGGAGAAGGATGGGGAAGCAGCTGTGTTTGCCATGAGCAGTGACTGCTGGCCAGGAGCCGTGGGCCAGCGCCCTGGATGGCACCGAGCCAGCGCAGCCAGCACCCCTGTGCCTTTGAGTAGGTGTCCTCGTGTCCCTCCAGGAGCACTGTGCTGTCCCTTCAGCAGACCGAGACCCTGCTGTAGATTGACCAGAGCAGAGCTGAAGCCAGAAGCCCATCCAGGGAGGGCATGGTCTCCAGTACCTGCCTGTGGCAAGGATATGCAGTGACCCAAGTGTGCTCTAGGGTCTGCCTGAGCAGGAGGAGCAGGGCCACCAGCCCATGGTGTGGGAGTACCCATTGCAAGCCTCTGGATTCAGGGATGGCTCAGGTCTGTCCTGCCTGCAGGTGCAGTGTGATACCACCTTGGGCAGTGTCCTCTCTACTCCCAGGGAAGGTTCTCTGTGGTGAGCCTGGGGGTGCAGAGGATGAACAAGGAGGAAAGCACTTTCCCAACAGGAGGAAATGCTGGTTGGTCTGCAAGCACGCCTTGGAGCAGCCCCAGCCAGAGCACCCTGAGGTGAACCACCCAGCTGAGCATCCAGCACCCTCTTACATGGATGCCAAGCAGCACTCTCCCAGTCGGTATGTGGTACCAGGGCTGCCAGTCCTTTCTCTAGGGACACCTTGCAGTGGGATGAAGATGGTGCCACTCCCTGGTGCAGAGAATGTGGGGCAGGGCTGCCTCAGCCAGTTTCCTTTCAGATGTTATTTGTAACCCCATTAATGAGTCAGTGTTTGTGGGTGCTCCTGTCCTGTGCTGGCCCCATGGTTCCCTCGGGTCAGTGGTGGGGGCTATGTGCCCCTCCCCAGTCTCTCCATGGTCATGTTCCTGCACAACGTGAATGGGGACAAAAGAAGTCCTGTAGGGAAGGAAACTACAGCCGTGGGGGAGTGACCATGCTGGATGGGGCTTTAAGCAGCCTGGTCTAGTGGAAGGTGTCTCTGCCCATGGCAGGCAGGCTGGAACTAGATGGTCTTTAAGGTGCCTTTCAACCCAAATAATTTTATGATTCCATGAGAGGGGTGCAGGCAAGGATGCAGCAGTGGCCCCATCCTGCACTCAAGGAGGCCTGGTGGCCCTTCATCATACCTGTTCCTTGGATTTCCCCCAGCCACAGCTCCCCAGGAGAGGGGTGACAGCCACTCTGGCAGTGATGAAAGGTGGCCGAGGAGAGGTTTGTGGCCGGGAGGCTGCTATAAGGGAGCCGGGGATCTTTGATGTGCAGAGCCCCGGCCCCGCTGATTGCATTAACGGGTTTAGTGCCCGAGCAGGCTCCCAGCCCCTATCAGGAGCAGAGGAGCTGCTAAAGGGCCCAGCTCCCATTTTAGATGCAAATGACCCTGCAATTGTGTACTTGGAGAGCAGAAGAACCCCCACACATCACCCTCCGTGGAAGGAGACCTTGCTGGAGACTAAAAGTTCCAGATGGCTGGAGTGGCCCGTAATGGTCCCACTGATGGCTCCGGTCCGGGGTTCCTTCCCGGAATCAGCCTTTTTACGGGAAATGCAGATTCCCGAAGTAATCTCCTACCATCCCCACCGGCAGCCGAGGCTGCCTGGATGTCACCCTGCCTGACACTAATGTCCCCGGGGCAGGCGGCCCTGCTCCTGCCTGGCTTTGAAGTGCATCAGATTGGGCTAGCGGGAAGGTACAGCCACCTGATCCACACCGGAGGGCTGGAGGAGCGATACTCCTTCCCAGGGCACAGATGGTGTGGGGGAGGTAACCAGGCATGGCCGGGTACCCCCAAGTCCCTGTGCCCGTGGTGGCCCCGTGTGCACCAAGTGAATTGGAACATGCTTACTGAGGCAAAGCCAGGTTCAAGTAATTTTAGGGACATCCTGGCTTTCTAAATCCACCTAAGGGCTAAGTATGAGGTTGGGCCACGAGGATGTGGCAACCTTGGGTGGGGGGCAAGTTGCCCACCAACCCATGGATCCTATCCCCCACCCCTGGGCTTTGTGAGTAAGTTTGTGAGGGCAGGCTCTTCAAAGGGCTTGGTGTTGGGGAAAGCCTGGGATGCAGGGCTGGGCTCTCCCCATGACCCCTTGGGCTCTCCCCTTGCCCACTGACCCAGGAACAGCCCAACAGTCCTGTGGAGTCCCCCAGATCCATGGAGATAGCTCTGCAGTGCCACAGAACCTCACTTCAGCCCCTTAGAAACTGCCCCTGTCCCCCAGCATCCTCCCCTTCAGAGCAGAGAGAGGGATGCAGCGTCATGCATGGGGGGCAGCAGTGGGTCTGGGGTAGACTCTAAACCCCTGAGATCCCCTCTCCACCCCCCTCAATTCTTCCCACGCTGTAGGCAGAGCAGCCTCCTCACCATCACATGTGCCATGAGTTCAGTCAGGCCTCATGCATTTTACATGTCTGAGAGGGGAGATGGATTTAGGGTAATCACTGGAAAAGCCCTCAGGCTCCCTACACCTCACAGGACAGTACATAGCTGCTGGGGTAGGCAGGAGGGGCTGAAACAACATGGTGTGCAGCAGGGGACCTCGGTATCCTGCACAGTCCCTCGTGGTCACTGCAATTTTCCAAAACAAGAAGACAGGCGGGCAGGTGCACAGGACACAACCTCCATGTCTGTTCCTGTAAAATCATATGGTTCTGCTTTGATGTAGGTGGAAAATTCCCTGTTTGGCTGTGAATCTGTGGGGCTGGGGACTCCAACATTGGCTATGCTCAGTGAGGGATTAAAAGGGTGTTTTTTGGGAAAGATTTTTCCACTCTTGATTGGGGAGGTGACATCCGAACTTTATTTTCCTTTCCACGCTGGGACACGTGCCAGTGGGGCCAACAGGTCCCTGAGGAGCCACGGGACACTGCACTGAGCTGACACGTGGGAGGCAGCGGCGAAGCGGGACTGAGGCATGTCAGGGAAGATGGAGCCAGGGAAAATGGAGGCCACTAGAGGTTGGGTTTGGGCTCGAGGCTGATTGCCCGTAGCCAGAACACGCGCTGAGGTCGGGCAGGGAGCCGGCTTGGCTGTGGGTTTTCAAATAGAGCCTTGTCTGCCAAGGACCCTCCTACTCTGCCACGGGCTGGGTGGATCCTCGCCCCGCTGTGCACCTTGTGCTGCTGGCGAAGCGCTGCACGCCTGGCCGGCTCCTCTCCAGCGGCAGCCGCGGCAGGGCCGGGAGGCAGGGAGAGGTGTGCTGGCTGTGCCTGCCACACGCCTGGCTGTGGCCGTGAACCAGCTCAGCTCAGGGACAAGCAGCCTGTGGTCACCCCCAGGCACCGTCCAGCCAGGGGACACTTATCCCTGGTTATCCTCTGGGCAGGGTGTTGGGTTTCAGCTGGAGAGGAGCATCCCCATCTCCTGGCATTGTCCCCAGCAGGTGAGTGTTCCAGGGACCGTTCACCTGAGTGTCTCTGCTTGGGACCAAAATTGTGGGATGTCACTGCCCTTTCTGCTGACTTCCCACAAGGCACTGGCTTAGGGCAGGAGCAAACAGGGTATGTCACACCAGAGCCACCCAGAAAGCAAGGAGGAGAGTGGGATGTGAGTGCCAGGTCTGGAAAAGCTCAGGCTTCCCCTAGTCTCTGTGCCAGGACACTGGCGCACTGTCCCACAGGTTGCAGAATGCAAATAGGTCCCATCTGGAGCAAAATATTATGCGAACAAACCCGCCCAGAAACATGGTAACCTGTGAGCCCTGTGGAAAGCTGAGGGATTGAGGGCTGCAATAAGGATCTTCCTTTGTCTTTTTGGATGTGGGTGCTGCTCTGGGGGGACAGCAGCACTGAGGCAGAGGCTGTCCTGGAGTAGGGGTGCTGTGGCCCTCACTTGACTGCCTGCGGCACTGTGTGCACTCCCCTGTGGATGAGTTTGCAAACTTCCTGGGGATTATGCTCACACCATGAATCTTCAAAACTTCATGGGTACTCCAAGGCAGCCCCTCTCCATCTCCAAAAATGGCAGTTGCCCCAGGGAAGGGGAGGGTGGCGTCTGCAGCAACCCTTCTTCATTCCTCTTCTGCCTGAACTGACTTATCTCTATCCGTCCTTGGATGAAGAGCACCCAGAGGTCCCCTCCATCCCCACTGTCCCCAGTATACACAGGCACAGCCAGCACTGCCAGGGAAGGTGACGCAGCTGGTTCTCTCTGGGTGACTCATGCTGAAATACATGATGTTCACTATATTTCAGGGTTTTCAGCTTGGATGAGAAAAACACCAGGGCGTAAGAAAGTTTCTTTGCGAACAGCTTTTAAAACAGTGGAGGGACTTCTCCTCCCACTTCCTCACACCCTACATTTTTGGGGGAGAAATGTAGCCTTTTTAACAAACAAATCTTTTTGATTGTTCATAGCATGGAAAATAGATGATTAAGTAACACGTTTTGCCTTGATTTATAAAAAAACCAAACCCCAAAAGGCTATCTGGGTCCATCCCAAACAACTCCTGGCTGCACACAGTGAGCAGCTAGTGCATGGCTCTTCAGCTGGACGTACTGACTCCACCACCTCCTCCTGGCCCCTTTGGCTAAGCTTTCTTGTTGGGCCAGGGAGCCATGTGGCCACTGTGCCCGCTTGCTGCCAGCCTGCCCAGGGCCATGCCGTGGCCATACCCAGCAGCACTGCCCATCCCAGCACAGCTCTCCCAGCAGTTCAGTGTGGTTTCGCTGCTGCATTTGCTCGCAGGGTTATCTGCTGTGGAACTGGTGTTGGTTTTGGCACACAGCACCGGGACCACACCTACTATTTAAATACCACAGTCAAGGGCTTGGAGGGGGAAAAAAAAAAAAGGGAAAGAAAGAAAACGAATATGAAATATTTGTTGCGGTTTGGAGATACACACACACACACTCATGTACACACAACACAAACATACCAGCCTGGCTCCGAATCGCTGGCAGTCGAGGAAGGAAGACTCTGGCTAAGATTGTCTTCAAAACCACCCTGGCGGCAGAGTCTGCTGAAGGGAAACCCTTTGGGTGAAAATTACTGCCTGCCACATGCCAAGCTGGAGCGTGCACTGACCTGGGCTGGGGAAGCCGGGGCAGCCCCAGTGGCGCAGCTGGGGCCAGGGAGCCATGCCAGCCCTTCCCGTGTGGCTGCCCTCCCGCCAGGCTACAAAAAGCTGGGGAAAGGGTGCAAGAGATGGAAATCCCCAGGGAGGCACTGCTCGTGGGGCTGGGAGGGTTTTTCCCCCACAACATCATGGAATCTTGTCCTAGAAATGCCTGGTGGGGTGGCAGGACTTGCAGCGAGTCTGGGAGTGGAGACAGGCAGCACTACCATTTGGTGCTGGCTTGGGATAAGTGGGTGCCCAGTAGCTAAGGAGGGGCTGGGGCTGGAAACAAGGAGGATAGATGTCCCATGGGAGCAGATGTCCTGACTGGGACAAGTCTAGCTGTACTCTTTCCCCATGTTGGACCTAGTGAGGCAGCTTCTGGCATGAAGCCACAGCAAGGTAGCCCAAGAGGCACTGAGTGGCTGTGACACACCATGCCATGCTGTGCCATGTTGTGCCACGCAGTGAGGCCTGCCGAGGCGGCTGGGGCAGGTGGATTACTGCACCTTCCTTTCCCCAGGCCCCTTTGTGGAGAAGTTTTCCTGATGATCTCACTGGATGCACATTTCTAAATCGTTTGGTTGATTGTTTCATCATCGGAGGTCAATTAAAAGAAGGCGAGTTCCTGTCACCCTGATCCGAACCCCTTCGCTGCCAGAGCCCCAGAACAAAGGGAGGAATTGGGCTTGGGCTCAGCAGCTTGGATTCCCATTTGATTATTTCCAACAAGGGAGTGAATCTATTTTGGAGACAGTATTCCCAGGGGATGAGCTCACCGGCGCAGAGCATGAGCAAGGCTGGGGAGAAAAAAAAAGTAATACAGCCTTTTGTAATGTGTTGGAAACCTATTTACTACCAGGAGGCTGGGTAATTAAATGCCACTTCCTGGAGCAGAATGAAGCACCCTATGTAATGCCAGTGCAGAGGGATTTGGTCCCGACACAGTGTGCCCACTGATCCTGCCAGACACCCCACGAGTGTTGTGGATGGGAGGATGCAGTTTTGTGGGCTGTTTCTGTAAAACCACTGCAGCAGCCACATGTGGCTGACTGTGATTGATTCCAGCATCCTGTGCTACAGTGGCGCCCTTGGTGCAGTGTCCTAGGGGCATGGGATGGTGGAAGGATGAGTTTTCCATGTTTCCAATGTGCTATGCTGTGTGATATACACTGGTGGGGTGGCTCTGGGCAGATAGCTGCATGGGAGGAATAACAAAATCAAATTACCTGGAAAACGGTTTCCACACAGAGTTCTCCAGCTCCCTGTTTGTTCTGCTGCCACCTGGGCTGTCCCCCACTGCCTCACACCGAGCTGTGTCCCCATGGGTGCCAGTGACTCATGGTGCAGACTGTTCACTCAACCCTATCCCACAGCTCCTATTGGAAAATTGTTCCCCACTGGCCCAGCAGTGCCTGGATACTGCAGCCACACCAGTGCCCAGGTTCCAGGGCTAACCAGGCTTTCTCCAGGCTGGGAAATGGTGTATATCTGGGTGGATCAGGTCTGATCAGCACTGGCCTCAGCATCCGCTCTTTTCCTGCCCCTGTGCATGGTAAGAGAGGTATTCCCCACTCACTGAGAATCCAGGTTCATTGGACACTGAATACCTTAGAGTATAGCTTGGACACTGCTTGGAAAAGAGTGGCAGAGGTGTTTACCTGGGCCATTTGGAACTTTTGTAGGCAAATTGCTTTTACATGATGTACAGCTAATAATCTCCAGAATGTGAGAGAAGGGTTCTAACATGCACATCCCATGGGCACTGCAGCCATACCATGATATCCTCTGCAAAACTGCCTGTGCAACTCACTGTGGCACTCTGTGTTGTGGCTTTTTTTAAAAGATTAAACCAGAGATGTTGGAAGAATATCTTGTGTTCCTCCTCCTTGTTGCTCACAAGGAAAACAGCAATTCCTGCTGTTACCCCTGGAGCTGCTGGGGTGTCACAGGTCTTGTCCAGCACTTTTGTGAGTGGCAAAAGGGAATGGCTCCCATGGCTGTGGTCCAGTCCCAGCTGCTGTGGCTGGGGCCAGAGCTCTTGCTGGCCAGAGGAAAGGAAGGATGGGCCCCTGGGCTGGCACATGAGCACACGTGTTTGCACGTGAGGCTGTGGCTGCGAGGGCTGTCCGGATGCCTCCAGCGCATCGCACTGCTGATGGAGCCTGTGGTGTGTGCTGTGGGGAGGGACATCTCCTGGCACCATGCTGAGTGCAATGTCCCTTCCAAGTGGGATACCCCGTCCGCTGTGGTGCTGGACCTTGTGGCTCTCTGCAGAGCCTGGAGCTTTCAGCTTTCCTGTACCAGTGAAAGTTAAGAAGTGGAGGAAAAACGTTGCTGTATGTTATAGAGGAAGAGAGGTAAAAAGGGCAGGAAATTTGCACCATGTCCATTTCCCCTTGGCCCCCGGCCGCTGCTCATTCCGGATTCGGGATTTGCGTAGGCAGAGTTAAAAATAACAGGGGTATATAAAGAAGGACGGAGAGGGCTGCACTGGCCCCGCAGCCACCAGGGCACAGCCAGGCAGCAAGCAGAGATCAAAGCGGAATGCGGTCCACGCGATGCAGTGGGGCTGGGAGCGTGTGCAGGGTCTGGGGGTGCCGCTGGGCTGCTTTGCCAGGGGTGGGATGCCAAGATCTGCCATCTTGGCAGCCTCCTGGCCAAGCAGCTGGGCAGCACCCATGGGAGAAGAGGCCGTGTATATTCCCGTAGGCAAAGACATCTCCCACGGACCCTGTCCCTCTGTAGCCTTTACTCTGCTGACATTCACTGAGAGCAACCTGACCTGTCTGCTGTGGCCAGAGAGCTGCGTAGGGAGCCTGGATATGGCCTCCAGCCAAAGTACCCTGTCCTGGGACTGAGCTCCCTGTCGGTGCTGCCGGGGTGCTGCCTCGGGTCTCCCCAAGTCCCTGGCAGCCCCGGTCCTCAGCCGTGCATCCCGGTGCTCCCCAGACCCCAGGGTAGGCAGGGCGGACACAGCAGCTTGCTCGGCCGGTGCAAACGAATCTGCCCTCTGTGCCCTGATAACATTGTGTTTGTTGCGGAGCGGGAAGAGCCTGCCAGCACACGATAAGAGCAGATGACTTTACTCTGGACCTGCTCCGGATTGAATTATGCTTTAATTTCATTTTCAGTTCCTCTTTTCTTTTCAGGAGGGGAATGGGTCTTTGGGGGTACAGGCAGTTCTGGGGGCTCCTGGACCCTTCTCTAGGCAGGCCAGTACCATGCAGAGGGGAAGACAGAGGGTAAAACCCAGCCAGATTCATTTTCTGCTCTCAGGGATATAACCCTGGAGTGTCACAGTTGTTTAGGGTGTTCTGCAGTGTGGATCCCCCTGGCACCTCTCATGGGGTCCCCTGTGGAGCTTTTGGGACTTGGATTTTGCCTCCCACTGAAGCAGAAGCTCTCTGGGCTGTGATGCTGTAGGTGGTGTTGGAGAGGGGGCACTGGAGATGCTCTGAGGGAGAGTCCTTGGGTTTATTTCAGTCTCCCAACTCCAGGTGACAGCACAGAAAAGGATGCAGTGCAGGTGTGTTTCAGTCCCCAGTGTTTTGTGGGGTAGGGCCTCCTGGGAGCCCTGCTGAGCAACCTGGGCACCAATTCCACCTCTGGTGGTGCCACAGGGCACTGTCCCCCTGCCCATCCCACCCGTGCTCTGTGTCATTGGAGAAGGTGCCATGGCACTGTGGAAGTGTTGGCAGGGCTGACAATGCTCTTGTTGTGACAGGGCCACCTGTGGCACACCATGCTGGGCAAGCCAGGTTCCTCATTCCTCTGCTGCCAGATGTGCCAAAAGCAAGGATAACCATTAACCCTTTCCTCTTTAGCCATCACCTGGGTGGGTGGCCCTTCCCACTTTCTGTTTGCTCTCTTGCCTGGCTGCTGTTTGATCTCTTGGGATGCCAGCAACTTTACAGTCTGCTGTAGTGGCGCAGGAGATAACCCACGTTTCCTAAATGGGCTTCTGTCAACAGCAGGCTGTGCATGCACTGTCTGCTCCTGCTTGCCTCCCACTCACCTCAGAGGGGGCTTCTGTGGCCAAGGGGCTGACAAAGCTGTGGCAGGGACCCCCAGTGCCCACCCCATGGCTCACAGCAGGAAAACCCTGCCCATGACGCACTGCTGGCTCCCTGCACACTCAGCACTGGCAGTGCTTGTGTTGCTGCGGTGCCTGGCATGCTGCCGCTCCCCGCCGCGCCGGCCCTCCCACCAGAGCATCAGTAAAAAGAGTTTCCTGGGGAATATCCCACATTTGCAAGAATTATTGGCTTTAAAAATTAAGCTGATCTGTTGGCGAAGCCTCTCAAAATAAGTCAGCATGGGTGCAAATGCCAAAACTTCCTGGAAAAGGGGAAAACCAAGATGAATTAGTCTGTCTCCTATGGCATCTTCTCTGACTTATCTGCAAAAGTTTGGGGCAGGAACTGCCTTGCTATTAATTATTATTTGGCCAAGAAACAAGTAATGGGATTAACTGATGACTTGAATAAACTACTCTGGGAGGCAAGCTAAAAGTAATTTCAGGTAATGCCTACATGCTTCTTTGCCACTTCGGAGGTGGCTTTTTCCAAGGAAGGACTTTGGAGCCCATGCGTTTTGACCAATAGGTGCCATTAATAAACCTGCTGCCTTGCCAGCAGACAAGCAGATGGGGCCCAGGCAGCAGCCCAACATGTGCTCTGGAAACCAGGGCAGGGATTCTTGGTAAAAGGGGGAAGATCTGAATTGTTGTTGTTCCACTGGATTACTGAAATAATTTATTGCAATGCTCCACCCTTATAATTAAAGCGCGGTGATGAAAGCAACTGGTAGAGTAGCTTTGGATTCAGAAGCGGCATGTGCGTGTGGTGTGTGTGCACACCTCACCTTTGGTGTTTATATTTGTTTTTTTTTAAATTGACTCCTTGCTTCTGAATAGAGCAGGCAGCAGCCTCAGTTCTTAGAAAGGTATCTGGAGATGGACAGCTCCAGAAAGCAGGGAGACAGGCTCCAAGAGATAAGGGACATTGCTTCTGAGCTCAACAGCAGCAGGGCCGTTCCTGGTACTGGTTGGATGGGGGCCAAATGGAGAAGACCTTGCTGTGAGCCGGACAGGGAGGCAGAGAGCCCCTGGGGAGGCCTGCCCAGTGCCCTGGGTCCTCTGTGCCATCATCCAACCAGCTAGAATAGGGTGGGTCTCCTGCAAAGCAGGATAACCTGCTGTCCTTGTGTCCCCTGCCATGGGAAGCCCTCAGGAGGACAGTGCTGTCCCAGGGGCTGCTCAGGGTGGGCAGGGTGAGACAGCCGGCCCGTGCCCCTCAGTGCCAGGGCGGTCGGAGACTCAGCCACAGCACTGTCCCTAAGGAGGGCAGACAAACGTGTTGTGGGGGCTGTGGGGCGAGATGAGGCGATGCCGGCAGCGTGCCAGCCCCCGACAGGGTAGACGAGCAGTTATCTCGGCTCGCACACGCACCCTGCACGCAGCCAGATGCGAGCTGGTACGCGCTGTGCTGCTGATTGCCTCACCGACAGCCGCGGCGCGGGAGGACGCGGCTTCACGGGTGCGCTTACGAATGAAACGAATCGCGTGGGGGTGTGGGGGCACCGGGGCTCGGTTATCTGGTTCACCTCCTATGGTGGCACAAGCGCCCCTTTTTGGGACTGCACCTTCGCTCGCTGACGCGCTCGGTGGCCCCCGTGGCGAGTGCAGTGTCCGGCACAGTGGATGAAATGCTTTTTACCTGTTCCCCTGCGCCAGACCTCTCCGGCACTCTCTGCCTCCACACAGGGTGCATGTGACAGAGCCATCGCCCCTGTCCCACTCGGGACAGGGTGCCGGGGGACCTCCGGCACTGCCACCTACAGCCCTCCTCCCCGCTCGTGGTGTGGGCAAGCCTTAGGGGCGCCGCTGCCCCCTTCACATCGCGGGCAGGATTCTGGCCTCCGCGATCCACAACAGCACCCTTGTCTGTTCTCCGCCGTGCGACAGTCTCGCAGAGCAGGGCAAAGAGGGACGTGGGGACCCCGCCGCTCTGCCCCGTCCTCTCCCGCCCCGCGCGGGCTCCGAGCGCCGTCGGGGCAGCGGCAACCGTCGACCCCCGCCCGCCGGGACAGCCCCGCCAGAGGGGCGTGGCTCGGGCTGCAGCAGAGCCAATGGCAAGCGGCGGCGGCGAATATCAATGCGGGCCGGACCAATCGGGGCGCAGCCATGCTGTTAACAGCTTAGGGGCGCGGGGCGGCGCAGAGCAGCGCTGCTGCCACGGGGAGCGGAGCGGTGCCGTGCCGGGCTCCGCGCACCGCGCTCCCCCAGCCCGCCCCGGCCCCGCTCGCCATGGCGGCGGCCGTGGACGAGAGCGCCCTGCCCTCGATCTCCACTTTCGCCAACTTGATGCCGCTAGAGGAGCGGCCCGCCGACATGCTCCACGTAAGCACCTGGCACCGGGGAGAGGGTGGCAAGGTGGGTACGGGACAGCTCGTTCCGGGCTGGGGCTCAGCCCGGCCAGGGAGTGGGGGGCGGACCGCCTTCTCGCCGTCGGAGGGCGCCCCGGGGGCGGCGCAGCTCAGCCGGAGTGGTGCCGACCCGTCGGACGGGTTGGGGGGAGCCGCCGCCCCGAGCGGGAGGCGCGGGCCGCGGTGTTGAGGCGGCGGGTGCCGCTGCAACCGTCTCCCCGCCGATCCTGACGCTTCGTTTTCCCGCAGAGGATGCTACAGCAGGATGGCCCCGCTGCCGTCAAGCGGGAGGAAGACGACTTGGGCAAGTTCGTGGACCTGGACTTCATCCTGGCGCACACCAGCAGTGGCGGGCAGGGGCCGACCGGCCCCAACTACCCCCTGCCCGAGACCCCCGAAAGCTGTGGCACCACCTACGACAGCGACGGCTCGTACTCCACGCCCGGCAAATTCCCGGCGCCTTACCCCGAGGGCCAGAGCCACAGCTACGTGGCTGAGCTGCTCACCCCGGACCTGCCCGGCCACTACGACCTGCAGCGGAGGGAGTACACGGAGCTGCGTGTGCCCGGCGGCCCCCACCACCACCCTCACCCCCATCACCATCCGCCCCTCCACCCGGCCCTAGCCCGCCCGCTGCCCCTGGACCCCGCGCAGTCCTTCGGGCCCCGCATCAAGAAGGAGCAGCCGGAGGAGCGCGCCTGCATGCTAGGGATGCCTGCCGCCGAGTACCTGGGACCGGGCGGCGGCGAGCACAAGCCACGCGTGGCGCCGGGTCCCGGGCCGGGACCGGTGCCGGGGCCGCCGCTGCCCTACCCGGGCTTCCCCCACGGCCGCTTGGGGCCCCCTGAGGAGCCGCTGCCTGGCGCCGATCCCCACCTCTTGGCCGACCTGCCGCCCCACTACGCCGTGGCCCCGCACCGCTATGCGCCCCACTTCGCCCCCCAGCCGCCACCGCAGTTTCATGGACATTTCAGTGTTTTCAGGGAGCCCCTGAAGGGGCCGGGCCCGGGCCCGGCGGGGCTGCCCGGGCTGCTGGTCACGCCGCCCAACTCCCCGGTGCTGGAGTACTTCCCGACCGGGGCTCCCCCCGAGGACTGCAAGCCCAAGCGCGGCCGCCGCTCCTGGGCGCGCAAGCGAACGGCCACGCACAACTGTGAATACCCGGGCTGCGGCAAGACCTACACCAAGAGCTCGCACCTCAAGGCGCACATGCGGACCCACACGGGTAAGGGCGGCCGGGGCGGCGGCACGCATAGAGGGTCCCGGGTGGGGGTACGGCGGCACGTGGTGAGACCCGCCAGCGTGGTTCCGTGGGTGTGAATGGGGCGTCGCGGGAGGTGCCACCGGGGGTGAGGGGCGTGTCGCGTGGGAAAGACCCCTGCGGTATGTCAGAGAGTGCACGGTGGGTCCCCGTGATGGGGCTGTGTGAGGGCACCCAGAGATAGCCCGCGTGGAGGCGTTCTGCATCTAGGGCAGGGGGAAATGGGGATGGCCCCCGAAGTGCTCAGGACCCCCGTGGTGGCGCTGGGCAGGGACACATAAGGACTTGGCGTGTAGCAAGACCACTCTTGTGGCTCCTCCAGTTGCTGGTTTTGGTGCCCGGGGGTGCCTGAGTTGGTAGGACTTAGGGACACGGAGAAACCCTCCACTTGGGCTAGGGAAAAACAGAATAGGGAGACAGCCTGGGGGTTCTATGGTGAGAGCCTCTGGTCGAGCTGGAACAGGGCACATGGTGCCAGCCCACAGCAGGGGACCACCCACAGTTTAAAGTGAAGCAGGGGCACATAGGAGGGGTGCTGTAATGGGGCAGGGATGCTCAGAAAACAAACTTTTGCACATGGGGAAGGGCAGAAAAATGGGGGACAGAAGGGGAAAGTTGGGCAGGTAGAGGTGCGCAATGGGCCTCACATCTCCTTGAAAAGGGGGTGCTGGATAAGGTAGCACAGAACTGAAGGCACAGGGAGGGTGGGAAGCTACAAGCCCACTGACACCCTCTCTCCTCTGCAGGCGAGAAGCCCTACCACTGCACCTGGGAAGGATGTGGCTGGAAATTTGCCCGCTCCGATGAGCTGACCCGCCACTACCGCAAGCACACAGGGCACCGGCCGTTCCAGTGCCACCTCTGCGAGCGGGCTTTCTCCCGCTCAGACCACCTCGCTCTCCACATGAAGCGGCACATGTGAGCAGTGGCTGCGGCCGGACTCCATGTCCCCGGAGCCAGCTCACGGTGTAAATAGTGTCGGGCCAGGGATGGCAGTGGGGAGCAGCCTGGCCACCCAGCCCCCTCCGCTTGTAGTTGATAACTAGTTTTCTCCTCCTGCTCCTGTGAGAGCTGGCCCAGCCAAGTGGTGGGGAAGGGCTGCTTTGGGGATGTACGTGGGGAGCAAAACTGCAAGAAACATCTGCCCAGTCATCACCACTCAGCTCCCCGTGCCTGGAGGGTTCCCCCCAGCCAGGTACTCAGTGAGTGGGGGAACTGGTGCATAAGGGATCTGTCCCCAGAATTCCTGGCTTGTATTTGGCATCAGCTTAACCTTCTTCCCCCAGATTCTGGCACCCCCCTGGCTCTAGGGGCTGTGGTGGCTGACTCTGGCTGCTTTTTGGCTGCAGAGCCATGCCAGTTGGGCACGTTGGTTGTGATGCTGGGAAATGGGTTGCTGGTTGTCTCAGTTGTGATCATCAGAACAAACTTCCTGACCCAAAGCGGATGGGACAAGGGTGGGATTTGACTGGCTCATGGCTATAAAGGTTTGCAGGTGTTGGCAGCACAGTGTCACCTTGCACAGAGGACAGGGATGCTCCTATCACCAGCCTGGGACCCCACTGGGCAGTCCAGCCCTGGCCATTCCCAGTTTTCCACTCAAGAGCCTAAAATGTCTCTCCTGGCTCTTGTCTGCTTTATTTTGTTTTGTTCTTCCCCTCAGGATGACACCAGGTACTGCTGCAGCTGCCTTCCCCATGCTGCTTTTTAAAATTTAGTATGTAAAGGACAGTGAGTCCAGCTATGAATGCCCAGGTCTCTGCTATACTTGAAATTTTTGTAGAGGGGGGGGACAAAAAACAAAGCTCAAAAGAAAATGAGTCTTTTTATGTGCAGCTTCTGCAAAGCAAGTTGTAAATTAAACAAAGCAGTAATATATAATGTTTCTGGTTTTTTTAATATATTTTCTTCCAGCTGGGAACACAGATGAGTCTCAGCTTTGGGAAGTGCACTGTTCCCGTCTGTGTATATTGTTAATTAACATTTCTCTGCTTGGGCACGTTAGGTCTCTTGCACTCTGAAATGTTACTTTTCTTTATATGCAAACTGTTGAAATATTGTGATCTGCTGTATAATAAATAAACAAGATGTAAACATGAAAGAGCCAGGAGAGTTTACTTTAAAGGTTTCTTCTAAGAGGAGAGGGTGAGGCTGAGCTTGTTTGTCAGTAAATATTTACATCGATGTTCATTTCTGCTTAAGTTAGCTGTGGAGGATCGATGGGGAACGCCCAAGCCTCGGCATCTGAGTAGCATCTCCTGTGCAACAGCTCTTGAGTCACCCCACTTCCCTGTGCCTCAGTTTCCCTAATCTGCAGATGGGGCAATTGCGGCACTGGGATGGTGTGACTGGTCCTGCGGTGAGTCATCTCTAAGGAGAATGGCAGCCGAAACTCAACTGAGAGCATTGCTGGTCCTGAATTCTTCTTCAGCAGTCCTGTCCTGCTGTGCCTCACAGGGGGAGCTCTGCAGTACTGGCCTTGCGGTCACAACCAGCAGGGAAGTTGGTGTCAGCTGGCTGGTCCTGGGTGCTGTCTCTGCTGTCCTGGGGATGGCCTGGCAGCTTGGCGGGGTTCAGGTGCTGAGGTTTCCCCGCGTTAATAGATGGTGACTCAGCACAAGCATGCTGGCAGGTCCCGGAGCTCAGCAAGCAGGTCTGGCTCCATCCCTCCCTCCCTCCCTCCCACAGCTGATTACCTGTGATGCACGAATCCCTCTGAAGGCAGGAACTTGTCCAGACCTGACACCATGCTGGCAGTGCAGCGAGCACACAAGCTCTGTGATGCCCCGGCCCAGGGTGGTGGTGGCAGTGGCTCCCTCCCCCTGCTCATCTCTGCAACCCCCAGCAGCTGGTCAGGGCTGGAGGGTGCCCTGGGGCTGCTTGCCCTGCAAGTGGAAGTGGGATGTAGCTGGGCTGATCCCACTCTCTCCAGTTCAGATAGGAATGGCAGAGCAGGTCTGATGTTCCCCTGAGGAGTGGCCAATATTTTGGTGTTGGGCTCCTTGTTTTGGGACCAGCACCCACCCTCGTGGTTTGCCCTTGAGCAGGTACAAAAGCATGGGTGATTCTAGACAGGGTGGCAGCAGCTTGGGACATAATGTTCTGCCTGTAGGCTTGAGATCAGGACCATGGGGCTGCATCCACAGGTGTCAAGATCCATCAGGCTCAATCACTTGTCCTTTCCACTGCTGCCTCCACCCTCTGCTTGCCCCATTTTCTGAGAGGTGCTTGTGCAGGGGTGCCTGTGCTGGGACACATGTGGCCTCTGATGCAGTACTGGGGATATCTTGTTCCCGGGACCACCAGAAACCAAGGACAAGGCTACAATGCCAGGGGATAGCTGGGGCAAAACTTCTGCCTCTTCCCTGGAAACTTGTTCAAAACGTCACATGGAGGGAGAGGGAAAGGTGTGGGCTGTTTGAATTAGCGATGAGTCAGGCTGGCAAAGCCAGATGGGGAGAGTGCGTGCCTGCGTGTTTGTGTGCGTATAAGTAATCTCTGGCTTTGTGTTTTTATTATGATTATTATTTTTATTTCCAGGGGAACGATGAATTTCTCCAACCATCCTGTCCCACTGGAAAGGCTGGCTCTGCTGTCCTGTCCTCCCTAAGCATCCTGGGAGCTGGAGTGACGGTTCACGCTGTTTTGAGGTTCAGCTCTGAGATCAGAGCACAAACCAGTTCTTTCTCGCCTTTCATCATTGCTGTGCCAGGGCAGGAGTGAGGTCCGGCTCTGCTGCCACTACCTACACGGGGAGGCGAGAGCAGGGGAAGGTGCTTTGGCTCCTCCAAACAGAGCTGCTCTGGGTTTGCTCCCCTGTGCCTGGGGCAAGGCACTCCTTCAGGCACAATGGGGCACGGCAGTCAATGGCCCAGCATGGCTGGGAATCACCGCATGGCTGGGGAGGAGTGGCTGTAGTGGAAAAGACAATTATGGTTAATTTGTTGTTAATAAAAAACACCCTCTTCCAATTGCCTGGGCGAAGACACACTCTCCATTGGAGGAGGGAGGCCAGTCCTGTCCCCAGCAAAACCTGCCCGTCAAAGTGATGAGGGCAGCAAGAAAACACCTTTGGCAGCACTGAGGGATGAGGCACGGCTGGGGTGCAATCCCTGTGGTGCGTGCACCTGCAGTCAGCTGGAGAACCCTAAGGTAGACCATGCCTCCCTCCCTTCCTTTTCCACCTTGGTCACTTCCTGTCAAAAAGGACCCTGGGAACTGTACAGAGCTCCCTGAAATGTCTAACTCTTAAGCCCCATGGTTTTGGGGTACAGCTGAACTGGTCCAATGAGGAGGCAAGGGAGTAAAGGAAGGAGCAAGGTATGGAGAAACACCTCCCAGCAGAAGTGTGAGTCATGGTCACAGTATGGCCTGGTACCTGCCAGTTGGAGCAGGGCCCTGGGGTCTTCAGAGCTGGAGAGGGGTGAAAGAGAAACTTGAGTGGGTTTCTGTTGTCTGGGGATGACCCAGCTCATGGGAATCCCCCATGCTACAGCTAACAGGTCCCACAGCTGGCCTGGGATTGTTGATCCATAGGGAGAAGGAGTGTTGCAGATCTGAAGGTTCCTTAGCCAGGGCTTGACCTTTGGGATGCTGTGGTCCATGGGGACAGCATGGAGCTGGGGAGGAGACAAGAGTGCTGTGGGTGGGATACAGCCTGGGTGCTCCAGGGTGGGAGGATACTTTGGGGGTGCTTGGGCAGGCTGACACAGACCATTCGTCACCATGAGGCCAGAGCTTGGGTCCCTAGGACCAAGGTGTCCCTGCTGAAGTACGCTCCCAGGGCTTGAGTCTCCCATCGGAGGAGCAGTGGGAAGTGCCCCATCCCTGCCTTGGGGGGAAGGTCCAGCAGCCTGTCCCCGTGTCCATGCTGCTTGGGGTGGGCCAGGTGCCACGATAACGGGGCTGTGGCTGTCACCGCACCCTTAGGAAACATTTGGCTTCAGGCACCTGAACCCACGGGGAAGCGATAACTCCCGGCTCCCTTGCCCTGCCTGGACCCACACCTGGCGCTGTTGTGCCTTAGTCACACACGGAGAGTTTTTCCACTGCCGGGCCCCAGATAACCTTCTCCTGCCCCACTGGCCACAGTGTTTGCACTTGTCCTCCTCCGCTGGTGCCAGGCTGGCAGACACACACACCCTGAGCCCTGGTCAGAAGGCACGCACACCTCTGGCCTGGGGCCACCTTTGGTCATACCTGGCAGCCAGGGCATGGATAAAGTGCATCCTTCCCCAGCATCCTGAGGTGGGCGAGGAGCTGGCCTGGAGGGAGCCCTCCTGCCAGGGCTAAATCTGGGGGCATATCTCTCCCCCAGTTGCTTGGTGGCAGATCGCCCAGGCTTGGACCCTGGACATCCCTGGTATCCAGACAGCTGGAGGTGGGTGACAGTGTTGTAGTGACAGGACAGTGATGCCAGAGTTCCAGGGCACAGAAGCACTGGGCTCCTGGTCACTGCTGGCTGTCCTTGATTCCCTGAATCCCCTTCCTGTGCCCTGGCGAGGCAGGACCCTCGTGGTCAGATCTGGGCACAGTCCCAGTACAGGACTCAGTGATGGACCAGGTACGTGACTCAGCTTCCCAGCCTTTCCCCTTTGCTAGCTTTGGGATGCAGTGACCATTAACAATAACTCCAGGCCAGAAACAATAACTGCAGGCCCCCCTGAAGCAGTGCTAATTGCTCTGCTGATGAGCCCATTAGCAGAAGCACCCGGCTAATGTGTTTCATCTGCAGGTCCATACAGCTCCAGGTGGGACACAGCTCCCGGGGCTCACAGAGGTGTGGGGGAGGCAGGTCAACAAGTGGGAGATATAATCAAAAAACGCGCTGAATGGCCCCATCTGTCTCAAGACTTTATTTTTGGAACTGGCTTTTTGTTTTCTTTAAGTGCCGCTTAACGGCATTTAAAGGATGAACGGACTGCGAACAACCGAACAACCCGCCATGAGTGGCAAAAAGAGAAGCCCCATTTTTGGTCTTACAAAGCTCTCCATGGAGCCGCAGTGCCAGGCTTGCCAGGCAGGTAGAGACTGCAGAAGTTGGGAAAGCCTTGTTTCCTTCTGCAAGCCCACCTTGGGGGAGTGTGGACCCCGCTTGCAGGCCAGCTGTGGCAAGAGCAAGGAAATGTGCTAGAAATTATTGGCAATGTCCACACACACTGGTGGGGGTACTTGGGTAGAGGAGGCAGAGCTGAGAGCAAATAGGGCAGGCAAAACCTCAGCATCAGCTCTGTCCTTGTGGGAAGGATGCTAAAAGCCATCCCTGATAGTGTGGAAAGGTGTAGAAAAGGGGTTAAATTATTTCTGGGGACAACAGATGGTACTCTGGGGGTGTCACCTGTTCCCATTGTGGCACACTGGCGTTGTTTGGGCACTGATACAGAGGTGATGTGCCAATCCTCGTGGGAAGGGCTCACCAGCAGGATGGGAATGGTGGTAACTTCAGCACAGCCTGGCTGGCATTGAGGGATTCTGTGCAAGAGCTAGTGGGGTTCAGCTCATCCCAGGGCTGCAAGGAAAAGAGATTCCCCTCAGAGGCACTCCCTCTCCTGGGCTATCCGAAGTGGCCAGCAGGTCCCAGTGTTTCTCTGTGCCCAGTGAAAAAACCATCTGGGCAAGGCTGCCTCTGCCTCCATCTCGCAGGAAGGTGATTCCTCAAAGTCCCTCCTGGCCCCACACCACTGTTTTCTCTCCTTTCCTCGTTCCCCCATCTCTTCCCACAGAGAAGAGGAAACAGGAGTCTTATTAATAAAACTCTCACTCCGGGCTGCCTCATGTGAGCGCCGCGGCTCTGGAGCCTAGAGCATGAGGGCGAGGAGCGCACGCTGTGGCACACGAAGCCAGGCCGGCAGCCCGAGTGTGCCGTGAGGCGCGGCTGGCGCGGGCTGGCCCCTGGCACGGCTGGCGGCGAGAACGGGACAGGGCAAAGCCGCCAGCGAGCGCCTCGGGAAAGGAGACGGGAAAACTGCTGATGAGAAACTAGGGTCAGCCCCGGGACCTCGGCAGAGCAGCGACCCATCACACAGTCCCCAAAGGAACGGGGGCACGGTGGGCGCGACGAGCGCATTCGCGGCGCCCCCTCCCCGCCGCGCGGGCCGGGCTGGAAGGCGCCGGTCGGGCGCGGCGGTGCTGCCACCTCCTGGCGCGGGAGCGAGCCGCGCCTGCGGCGGGCTGTGCGCCCTGAGCGGGGCGAGGGGTGCCGGGAGCCGGCTGTGGCCGAGCGCTCCCGCGGGCCCGCGGGGAAAGCGGCGCCGGCGGCCTCGGGCCGGGCGGCCACAACCTGCCCGGAGCGGGACTCGAACCCGCCATCCTTCTCCCTCACCCCCGCGTGGTGCGTCCCCCAAAGCGCTCCGGGCACTTCCGGGCGCCTCTTGGCGGGAGCGGAAGCGGCGCTGCCCGGGCCGCCGTATGCGCCGCACGTCCCGGTGGCCGCGGAGCCGGCGCCGGTGGGTGCGCGGGTCCCGCTCGGAGCGGGGCGGCCGCGGCCGCGCGGGGAGCGCCGCGTCTCGCACGCCCTCCCGCGGGCCTCCCGGGATCCCCCCGCGGGGCCGCGGGCCGCGGGCGCGGCGTGCGGAACCCCCGGGACCCGCCGGGTGCAAGGCCCCGTTGTTGGGCCTGGCGGGGGGATGGGAGGAGGCCGAGGGGGGTGTGTGTCTATGTAGATATAAGTGTGTGAGTGTGCGTGTGCATGTATATGCGTGTGTGTGTGCGGATATACGTGCGTGTATGTGTATACACACGCACCTACGCGTGTTTGTATGAGTCCGGGGCACCCCGCGGGAGTTAACCCCCTGCCCCCGGTTTCCCGCCCTCCCAGAGCTGGAGGGGACGGACAGGACGGCGCAGAGAAGGCCAGAGGGCAGGCGGAGACATGGCGACGGGGGCAGATGTACGGGACATCCTGGAGCTGGGAGGCGTGGAGTCAGAGAACACGGGCACCATCAACAAAAAGGACATCATCAACTCGGATAAGGTGAGCTGCAGTGCCCTGAGGGGCTGCTGCGTGGTTTCTAGGCACTCGCTGGCCTTGCATGTGGTGTTTGGGGTGAATATTGGAAGAAAAGGTGGAATTAAGTGTGTACCTTCTTAGCTACCTGTGCCATGGCATCTGGTGTGGGATTTAAGCTGGAGCTGGGTAAGCCGTGTCCTGCTGAGCTGGGCCAGGCCCCAGGACATTCCCAGCTGTCTCTAAAAACTTTCATTTTGTGAAGTGTCTAGCCCCAAAACAAATGGAAATAATACAACACAGTCTTGTTTTAGAAGAAAGAAAATATTGTTTGACTCGACTGAATGACAGAAGTCTTTCAGCCTGTGTGGGGAAGGTGTGTCTGGGGCTTGGGACAACTGGGATGCATTGCCTGGGGGAATGTGGCAAGTTAGTGAACTCTGTTAAGGATGTGTGACATGATGTGCTGCATTCTGTGGGGTAATGTGCTAGTGTCTTGTTGTGTTCTGTGTTTTAAATCTGGGCAAGGTCATGGGTGTCCCATGTTCTGCAAGGCATTGGGAATGTCAGTTTAGGAGTAGTTATGAGATGTGGAGGTGCTTTGAAATGAGCCCAGGGAGCTCTCTGGTACAAAGATGGTACAAATCTGGTACTTCAAATCTCTTCTGATTTGAAGTAAAGCCTGTGTATTTGGGGAAAAAATCAAAACAAAACGGAAACGTTTGCGTCTGAAGAGAAACATTGGTTTCACTGCCTTGCTAGGGCACACAGTATAATTGGTGTGATGGAAAACCAGTGAGTTTCAGTCATTTAAAGGCTGAAATGTTGCAGTTGCTGGTCACGGGCTGTGTTGGTGAACAGTGTCTGGTGAGCAGCCTGATGGCTGGATTCACCTGAGCGTTGCCACTGAGTGTTTGGAGTTGTGAGTTCCTTGATTTAAGTGTGTTTGTGTGTTAGGCAGCACAGACCAAAGGAGTACTGGTGGCTGGCTGTCTCTTTGGAGCAGGGACCAAGGTGGTTTTCTCCTCAAGTTTACTGTAGTGGGAGAGACAGGAAGGGAAGGTGCAGGGAAAAGTCCTGGGAGGCATGCAGGAGGGATTGAATGAAACATTCTGAATTTCTGCAAAGTACAGAAACGAAGCCAAACCAAAGGTGTAAGATGTTATTGCATGGACAGTGCAGAGTTGCTAATAACAGTGCAATTCTCACTCAGGAAATAGATCTGTTCTCAATTAGAAAAGAAACAGATTGATGTCTTGAAATCACAAGAGAACCATGAAGTACTTTCCAGTCCATTAGTGACTGAGAATGTTAAAATAAAAATTACTAGGCATAAAAACATTTAAATCAGCATGACCAAGTCATTTGTTCTCAACTCCTAAAAGGGCTGGTTGAGCTGATCTCTGGCCTGCTGATATTAACTTTTAATAAATCTGGGAACTTTGGGGAATTTCCAGAAGCCTGTGTTCATACAGGGTGTGTGGTGACCTGTGGGTAACTGCCTTGGTTGGCCTTACATTGCTGCTGGGCAAAGTGATGGACACACTGGGAGAAAGGTGCTTGATTAGGGATGAAAAGGTGCTGACAGAATGCATCTGTCATGAAGTTTTATGGAAAGTACTTGTAATCCAAGATGACAGGGACTTATTTTTTTAGTGGAATCTTGAATTTGCTTGGTAGAGGTGACTGTATGGATTTAACACAATTTATGATGCAATGTTAGTTTTGCTACTGAAAAATATTCTGATTTAAAATTGGGTAGTAATACAGTAAGAAAGTATGTAATAGTAGTGTCTGGGGTGGTAGTTATAAAGATGGTACCGTTAGACCAAATGCTCAGTAAACTTTTCCCTCTTAAATGAAATGTAACTTCTTAGTGTGGCTGTTACTGTACCTACCTGAATCCAAAGCTGATCACCTGATACAATTGATTACTGATGAACTTGTGTGTGGGTATGAGTTGGATTGTGTCTTAGAGACCATCAATTCTGTCAAGAGTTTAGGGGCTAGGTTGAGTTGTGTACACTGAATTCCTCTTCTGAGGAAACTGTCAAAAAAAATTGTTTGCTGTGTAAATGGGAGAGCAGAGCTGGGGCTGGAGAACTTTGGTAGGTGACACTGGGGGTTTTGCCAAGGGGCTACTGTGAGGGTGTAATCACAGATGGTAAAAACTGAAGGTGCTGCAGAACAAAGTGACAAAAACTATAAAAACTGGGAAGACATTTCTTACTCGAAAAGGTAGGGAATCATGTAATTAAATGCATTAATACTTCTGAGGGAGGACAGTGCTTGATTAGTAGGAAAAGACTTAGTGCACCAGCCCCTGCAATCTACAGCCAGATGTTCAGCTTGGAATTTAAGTGTGTTATCAGCAAGAGCAAATGTGGGTACTGGTGAGCCCTATCACTGAAAGTGGGTACATTTTGTCTGTCAGTGTCTTCCACCAGGAATAGGCACTTTCCTGGAGAAATTCAAGCTGTCTAAAACCAGATAAAAGTAAAAACCTTCACAGGGCACCAAGTTGTACAGTTTTAATGTTCCCTCAGGAATTTCTACTTCTGAATCTAAAGCGCAATTTTTTTGTTTCAGAAAAAATCCAAGAAATCCTCAGAGACGTTAACGTTTAAGAGGCCAGAAGGAATGCACCGAGAAGTTTATGCACTTCTCTATTCTGACAAAAAGTAAGAGCACATGGTCGTCTGTGCAGGTTGTGGGGTGGCCTGGGATTTTGGTGGCAGGGCAGCATCCTCTTGAAACCAGGGGCACTCTCGCTTCCCAGATTGATTCCCCTTGGTGCTTGGCCCATGCTTGTGCCCTTCTCTTAGTCATGGACAGTGTCTGTTTTCTCTCTTCTAAATTGGAGGGGTTTGCTCGATATAGGAAATTAATTAGATACAGGCAAAATAGTCTAACACAGACAAACCAGGGCTCTTAGCCTTTGTATCTAATTCTTTCTTAATCTCAACTGGGAATAGCATCCTGCTTTTATATCTGCAAAAAGAGTTCTGAGCCTGAAATTTCTTTGGGTTTGCCTAGGACTGCTCCTTGCTTCTCATCACTAGCACTTTTCTCCACCACAGGGATGCACCTCCACTGCTGCCAAGTGATACAACTCAGGGTTATCGAACAGTCAAAGCAAAACTGGGCTCCAAGAAAGTCCGGCCTTGGAAGTGGATGCCTTTCACCAACCCAGCGAGGAAAGATGGAGCAATGTTCTACCACTGGAGGAGGGCAGCAGAGGAAGGGAAGGATTACCCTTTTGCCAGATTTAATAAAGTAAGTGGGAGCACTTTCAAACAAAAGCATATAAACAGCAGCTGGAAAATACCCTTCAGTCAGTTTCTTGGCTGTCCAGACGGGAAGTTGATTCTTTCAACACGTGAAGGCTGAGTTAGATGTGGTAATTGCATTTTGAATTGCAGCATGACCTGCAGCCATGTGACCATGGACTGATGTCTCCAAATCATTCAGGCAAAGCAGGCTTTGTATGTGGTAAGAGCTTGGTAGAGACCCTGGTGTTTCAGGTGTGCAGTCATGGACTTGGTGAGGAGGATTTGTGATACCTACCTCTGTTCCTGGTCAACAACCTAATTACAGGCTCAGGGCAGTAAAAGGTATTCTATTCTGAGTGAGACATAAAAGTCAGAAATCTTGCTATTTTGCTCAGTATGAAAAAAAATGGCTTGAGCTTCATGGCCAAAAAGGTGGCTTGCAACCTCTTGGCCAGATTCCAGCACAGATGCTGAATTACTTTGCGTTCCCTCTGAAACTGCTCTCGTGGTATCAGTGTGGTGCAGTCCCCTGTTCTTTGCATCTTACATTAAATTGTCACAATGTGTTGTTGTAATCTCCTGCTGTCTTTTGTCCCAGATGTATCTGCTTTGAGTGGCTGCGCCTTTTATGTGTATGCACAAAGAAAACGACATCAAGATTTATACTTCAAAGTCAGGACCTCCAAAGTTAGGAAGGAGCAGAGTTAGGGTGCTTCCATAATGTAATTTAACTCCCTTCATGATGCAAATATGAAAGAGTGAGAAAACCGTGTGCTAACATGATTCCACAAAAGCTCTGCTTGTGTGTAACCATATACAATATTTTAAGTTTGTAACCCACAGAGCATCAGCTCTAACAAAGCGTAGCTTCCTGCAGAGTTAAGTGGTTGGTTGACCTTATATGTTAGAAGGCTCAAGCTCTGACTGATGCTTTGCCTGTAGCTGGGACATTGGTAAGAGCCTCCTGTGGTATCTCTTCTCTGATGTCTGGGGTGGAAGTCTGAAGTATGACTCACTTAGTCGAGGCACCTACCTAGCTGTCTGAGTGAAACTTTGTGAGGCTAATTGTCTCTAAGACTCTACTGCTGGAACTGGTTTTGGCTGAGTTCAACTGAGTTTATCAGAGGGGGCCACACATCACATCTGGGTGTTTTAATTATATGATTCTCATTTCCTTAACTTTATCAGGTACTGTGAGCTGACAGACAGAAGAGCCTTCAGCAAGGCTGTAACCTTTAGATTAGTGGTACAGACCTCTGCCATCTGCAAATGCACAATTACATAATATCAGGAGCAAGTTGTTACCCTTCTGGTGCTGTAGTTGAGAAAGTTGAAGGCACTGATGAAGAGTTTTGCAGATATTTGCTTTATCAGAGGAAATTTACTTACTTTTCCAGACTCTTTTTCTTTGTATGTGGGTTTCTTCTCACATACTTGATACTTCTGCCTGAATCTTTCTCTCCCCTTGGCATGAGCCTGTTTTCCTGTGTAGTCTGTCCTGCTGGTCACTCAAGCTCTTCAACTGAGCTCCTGGGTCACTGCTCAGTTGCTTTCTCTTTTCTCTATGCTTCCAGTCTCCAATACAATTTCCTCCTCTTTGTTGTGAGATCCAAAATGTGAACTTGGGTTTCACCATGTACACTGAGCATTGTTTCAGGGTTTGAAATAGGAGTATAAAAGCAGCTTTGCTGGTGTTAGAGCAAAGTCCTCTCTCAGCCAATACTGGGTTTTTTGACTACCATCAGTAAAGGCTTAGTGAAAGAGTATGAGAATGGGGCAAATGCATATTTTCCTATTTTCTGGTGGTCTTTGGCTTAAGGATTTCTTAATTTGAAATTTGTGTTTAATTCTTGCTAGGTACATTCAGGGCAGAAAGCTGCTTCATGAGTAACCCATGCTAATGAGTTCTTCAGGTTAATTTTGTGTGGTGTGCAAAGGTGCTTTCCTCTGCTCATTTCAAACTGCTGCCTTGAGGTTTAGTCCCTCAAAGATCTTGTGTTACACGATGTAGTAAATTGTCCTTGCTGTGTACTGTGTTCTCTGTAATGTCACATGCCCTCCTGTGCACTCTCTTGTTCTCAAATATCCTTTCTTTTGAAATGTGTGGACTAGGAGTGAGTGTTCCACTTATGAGAGGATGGTGGATTTATGTGGGCTGTTTTTCTCTATTTCCCTCATAATTTTTACTGTTCGGTTTGAGTTTTTACCTCTATTAGGCATTGTGCTGATGTCTTCACAGAGCTGTCTTGTGGCTCCAGGATCCTGAGCAGTTTCAGCTAATTTAATACTCATAATTTTGTGAGTTTATAGTGTGAAATGTTGGACTGAGAGAGGTTTTCTGGGCCATTTAATTCTCTTCTTGACTCTTTCAGGTCCTCCCACAATCCAGTCCCTTTCATAAACTGATCAAGTTCCTTTTGAAAAGCACTTGGCTTTTCCTGCCCCTGTGCTTCCTTGGGAAGCTCTTTTAGACTGTCTTTTCTCCATTTCATTTCCAGGTTAAATTTTCCATGTTAAATTGGCATTTCTTTGCAAGTCAATTTCATTGTTCTTATTTCAGTTGTTCTTTTCTTCCCATGAGTATTCCTTTCATTTCATCTAGCATACTTGAAGCCTGCAGTCAGATTCTCCTTCAGACTTCCTTTGCTGGGCTGTGTTGTCTTCCTAGGCTGTAGGAAGACAGGCTCACCACCCCATTACTCATGCTCTTCTCTGTACTTGTTTCCATTTCAGTGCATCTTTCCTGACCAGGGATCAGTAGTGTTGTAGTTGGTATTCCTGCCAGTATTCTTGTTGTGCAGTTGAAACACTGCCAGTTTCTGCTGGAAATCCCTCTCTGGGGATCATATTTGCCTTTTCATGGTTATGTTGCATTTGAATGTATAGTCAGCCCATGGTTGGCTCAAGCTTTCCATCTGTTCCCACCTTATGAATTCTCTCAGTGGTTCTCATCTGAGCAGTCGTGAATGGGGGCTGAGGAAGTGTTTTGGAAATTTCTTTGCTCTTGTCACATTCTCTTGTCTGATGAAGCATCTGCCACCTTCCCTTCTATCCACTGCAGAGGGCCCTGCTGGCTCTTCTCATGTGTGTGTGCTCCTCTAGAAATTATTTTGTTTCATGATGTGCATGGGACATCCTTACAGTGTCTGGTCAGATGGCTTTGGTCCTGTGGAAGTGGTACTTGAAGGTTGAGGTTCAGTACATCCCCAGGAGATCTGCTCCACCTTTGAGTTTCCGTGTCTAAGTGATAGAGGAAGGACAGTAGACCTAAAGAAGCTGTTATTTGGAGGCTTAGAAATGCTCCTCTGAGCTGTAGGGAGTTCACGAGGATGACAGGACACAAAACCACAGAGGTGTTGAAGCACATCTGCTGCTTGCATGCGCACTGTTTTCTTCGGGAGACAGGACCTCCTCAGGCTGAGCAATGTTTTGCTGCAGGAGGAAGGGAGTGAGGGGCAACAAGGGAGGAAAGCACAGGCTTATTTACACTTTTGCTTTACCACATGCTGGGATTTCCCCTAATATAGTAAGTATTTTTGCTGTTTCTTTAGTACTCATGTGACACTTGTGTTCTGGATAGAGCCCTTGCAGAGCAGTTCAAGGCTGGGGACAGTAATGTGGGCTTGGTCCTTTAGGCACCTGGGACACTGTAAGAGTTGGACTGTCATTTGGCTCTGTCATCCTGCTGGGGGAAAGATCTATGGGAAAGGTAGGGACAAACTTATTTGCCAAGTTTATGGCCTTCAGTTGTACAGTACACAGTCTTTCAGATCTTCATGATGCTGTCTGCACCAAACATGAAAGAAGTAGACCGAGTATCAAAGCAGAAGGTGTGCTAAAGGCTGGGGATTACTGCTCCTTGCCTTTCCTGTTCTTCCTGTACAAGTGAGCATGTCCCAACCCAAGCAGAGAGTCAACTGTCAGGGCACTTTGTGCCATTGTATTGGTTTTGCTGTATGGGAGGAATGCAGGGAAGCTGGCTGAATCTTGGTTTCACTGTCATGTTAGCCTGAAATGTTGAGACCCATAGTCAGGATGTGGGTTGCTGACCTCTGCCTGTGTGAGCCATCTGAAATAGGTTTCAGCCTCCTAGGCAGTAGTTCCTGGTAGGCTTCCCTGAATGTCACATTATGGCCTTGGGATCACACACTGCTCCATATCAAGCCGGCTCATCATGTTTCCTATGCAGACTCATCGCTCAGGGTCCTGGCAGCTCCCTCCTGTCAGTGCTGTGCTCATGCTCTTGGCTCAGGTGTCTTGGCAGTGAGGAGGGCAGTGCGCCAGGAGCGCTACCATGGTTTTCTCTTCTCTCCACAGACAGTGCAGGTTCCTGTCTACTCAGAGCAGGAGTACCAGATGTATCTCCACGACGATGCGTGGACCAAAGCTGAGACAGACCATCTCTTTGACCTGGCTCGGCGCTTTGATCTGCGCTTCGTAGTCATTCATGACCGCTACGATCACCAGCAGTTCAAGGTGAGTCCTGGGGGCCAAGTGCTGCTATGGCATGTTCAGGGTTTTCTGCGCTTGAAAGACCAAATTACCCTTCTATCAACTTAATTAGGGGAAAATAATGAATTATTGGCAGCAAGGAATATTGGATTTCCAGCACAAGGCATTGCTGTTGCTTTGTTTGTAATTAAATCCACTGTGACTTGTTCTCATTCCCTGTTGCGTTTTATTAGAAAGTCAGAAGGTTTGCACCTGCTAGGAGAACAGCTCGTTGTTCCTTGAAGATAAGCAGCTAGGGAGTTCATTTGAGGAGGCTAGGTGTTCTGGATTTCAGTCTAGGCCCTTGGAGAAGGATCTGCCAGTGAACCCTGGGGGCTGGGACTTCTCCCTGGTGCTGCTCCTGACTTGTGGTCTGACATGATGCAGGTTTCCATCATCTCTGCTGTGAAACACGGACCATCAGTGGTCTGAAATTGCAACCCTGGAGTCATGATTGCTGATCTACTATACTGGTTTCATGCCTCCTGGTTACATAGGGAATGATGTGACATCTACAGACCAGCTCTTTGTTATCCTCTGAAATGCTCACATGAAGAGCAAAGTAAAATAACAAAGAGTATGCCCAGCTGAGCAGCCCAAACATCTTTTGGGCTTGGTTTATGGAACACAGCTCAGTTCATGAAATCATGGGCAGTGAATTGATGGTGCTGATACCTTGGCTGTGACTTGAATGACCATCATCTGGAGCAACTCAGAGACCTGCACATTTTTTGCAGTTTACTGCTTGCAGGCTTTCTCCTCTCAACTCTCCTTGCATTCTTTTATCTTCACTGCTCAGGATGCTGTACTGCTGTATTGTCTCTAAACCCTCAGCACTGTTGGATCTTTTGGTGGGTATTTTTAAAGTGGTAGCTGTGAACCTGTGGCAGTTAATTCATGCAGCTCACTGAGAATCTCCTCCTTCCCTGTCATTCCCCTGGCAGCTGTAAGGGTCCCTGCTAGGCCTTCCTCCCAGGTACTCTCTCTTGTACTGTATGTGGGTACACATACTTGTGGTCCTTAGGTGGCTACTGCACAAGGTTTTGCTTACTTCTTCTATAATGTTGTCATCCTGTGATGTCTTCCACAGAAAAGGTCAGTGGAGGACCTGAAGGAACGGTATTACCACATCTGTGCCAAGCTGGCAAACATTCGTGCAGCTCCGGGCACAGACCTAAAAATCCCAGTCTTTGATGCTGGCCATGAGAGACGAAGGAAGGAACAGCTGGAAAGGCTGTACAATAGGACACCAGAGCAGGTAACTTGTGGAAGAGAGCATCACTTCTCCAGAAGATTGATAAGTTGAATCAGTAGGTGTATGATGCAGGCCAGAGGGTGGGAAAGGTAAAGAAGGGCTGGATAAGAAAGAAGCAACACCTGAGTACAGCTTTTGTTGTCGGGTTAATGTCCGTTTAAGGAGTTTAAAAGGACAATCATTGAGAAATCTGACTATCCAGGAGAAAGGCCTACATGAGCAGCATAATGGTTTCTGGACCTTCTCAGTGACACTTACTGTATTAGTCCTCTGACAGAAGCAAATTCTCAATGTTGTTATGAGTACCAGAGTCTTGTGGAGAGAGAATTATTTATTTGAGAGTAAAAATCTTTCCAGAAAGCATCAAAGACTAAATCTACGTGGTTAGTTCTTCTCTATGTTGAAGCTATGTAGTGGTCCTGCAGTTCAGAGATTAAGAAAGTGTGTTCTCCATAGGCTGGGGGAGAGCCTTTTCAGTTCCCTCCAAGGACAAGTTCATATGTGACTTACTCTGCTTCTTCACCCCACTGACAGGTGTCAGTACTAGGCATAGCTGCTCTAGGTTCTATATGCTATGACTGGGGAGGGGAGTTTTTTTCTTTTCACAACACTGTATTTGCAACTACAGCATATTCGGGCTTTTTAATCCTTCTGTGCTTTTGGTCTCTGGAAGATGGGATTAGTAATTTATGGATTGTTGAAGGGCGCATCATAAATGTTGTGACCTGTCAGATTGTAGAGTGGCACTGCCGTGCGTACAGGGTAAGGTTATGGATTATAGCATGCTCTACAAATCCAAGAAGTTAGGCAGGAGCATAAAATCATTCCCGGGCTGGCCCAGGGCAGAGCTGCTATCGGTAGATGGCCCCCTTGCCTTGCCAGGCCTCCTCTGCTCTCTGACTGCCCTGACGTGCTCTGGTCTGCAGGTGGCAGAAGAAGAATACCTCATCCAGGAGCTCCGTAAAATTGAAACCAGGAAGAAAGAGAGAGAAAAGAGAACCCAAGACCTGCAGAAGCTCATCACAGCTGCTGACACCACCACTGAGCAGAGGCGTGCTGAGCGCAAGGCTCCCAAGAAGAAGCTGCCACAGAAGAAGGAGACAGAGAAGCCTGTAAACATTTATCTTTCTTTTTTTTCCCCCTTTACCCTGTTTATGCTCTGGCTGAGTAACATTTTCTGCAGCAGTCCTATGGGGATCATGCCCTTTCAGGGTGGTGGGAGTAACTGCTGGCTGCCTTCTGGCAGATGTTTTTTGGTTACATCTTTGGAAGGGAGATTGGTGTAAGGCAGCCATTGTCAGAGTCCCCTGATGTGCTCTCGGTCTCTCTCCCATTTGAAAAATGCTGGTTTAAGTCCTGTTTCTCTTTCCCTGCCTGAGAAAAGGGATGAAATAATGCCAACTGTTAATGCATTGTGGCAAGGAGAAGCATCTGTCTCCCTGCTTCTTCCAAGTGTATTCTGTTACTGCTGTGTACGGTTGGCCCACAAACCCATTGTCTTTCACCTGCCTTATTTTTCTAGTTCAAGTTTTCCTTTCCTCCCCAGCTCCTGGATCTCAGCAGCATCTTCCCAAGCTCAGTGCATGCCTCTATCCTGATCCTCAGCTGTGATCAGAGCAGCCCTGCTGCGGGACTCTTGTGTTCTGGGAGCTATTGCTATTTCTCCATGAGCTGAGCTGCAGTCTAAGGGGCCCAGAACACAGCTTTCAGTTCACATTTGGTGCTACCTCGGTTTCCCTTACTGGAAAGAGGAGGACAACATGGACTGATCTAAATTCAGCACCTTCAGTGGGGAAGGACTGTTAAAAAAATCTCGGATATTTCCAGTGAGTCCCTGGGAATTCCTGTCCCTCCACCTTGTGAATAGAGAGCACTTGAGTCATTTTCCTCCAAAAGATTCTGTACAGAGAGGGGGAGAAGCAGTGAATTCTAGACAGTTATTGCTTGAAGTGTGCCTAATGGCCACCACTTCCTGAAACACTCTTTTGGTGTGTCATGTCCCATGTGTGTCCCTGCTGTGTGATGAGTATAATATCACTGGGCACCTTGTACATTGAATTCCCTAAAGGGTTGTTCTGGGAAAGCTCAGCCATGGCTGGCATATCTCCCTGTAAAGAAGGCAGCTTGTCACTGGTGGGAATGAAAAAAAAAGGGCTAGAGAATGGGGCTGGAAAGATACTGAGGGTGCCAAGGCAAGGGAGGCCACCCCTAAATGTTGGCTGGGGCCTGTCTGCATGCATGTAGTGCACAGGCACACCAGGGTGGGCAGAGAAGCAGTTTCTGTTGTTGCACTAGCATCATTTCAACCATGACAGAGTCCATTAGGAGTCAATTACCAACTATAGCCAGGAAATGTTAAGAAAAAATTGCATTTTAACTAAGAATTTGAATCGGGAGCTGCATCAGCATCATTTCAACAAAGGAAAATCATTTAGCAAAGAGTCAATTGAGGTTGAAGCGTTTACAGCATGTACAGGCTGTACAGGCACATGAGGCAAAAGAACCCATTTAATTGCTTATTGCTGAATGCAAGTCAGAGTTGGCTTGGCTGAGGCAGTGATGCTGATTTCCCCACACTGCTTGTGTCAGGGTGTTCAGCAACAGGCTGAGGGGCAGAGTTCAGGGAGTTTGGAAACCAGCCTTCGTGTAAAGGAAGCACAGAAGATTGGTTTTTGATTGCAGCCTTGTTTGTCTCTAATAAGACAAGCAGGGAGGCTGTATCCTGCCAAAGATCAAAGTCATCTCTACAAGTTCATTAGCACTGTTGGTAGTTAGAGAATACTTTTTCCTCCATGGTTGAGTTTAGGAGTCTTTTCCCAGGTGCTCTGTTCATTGGACAGACAATAGATAACTGAAATAATCTTAATGCCTGGCCATGCAGAGTGGTTTGCAGGGTGCCACCTCAAGACCAAGACCCAGAGACAGCTGATAGGGATGTGAGAGTTGTTGGCAGGGAACTTGAGAAATTGAGTCACTGTCCTTCAGCATCTCTTATGATCTTGGGGCAGCCCTGGCTGTCTCAGCCCTGTCTGGAACAAAGAAAGAGCAAGCTGCAGAGCCTCTCTGCAGAGAAATCTGGAAGCAGCAAGGCAAATGCTGTCTCCAAAGAAATGGGGAAATTCGAGGTGATTTGGTTATGGAAAAACACAATTGTGCATGTGTTTTGCAGAGGTTGTGGCTATTCTTAGCTTGAATCGTAAGTATTGCTGACCCATTCAGGGGAACCCACACTATTCAGTGCACAGATAGCCTGGTTTAGTAGTTTAAAAGTCTGCTCACCTTTTGCTTTGCTCATCAGCATAGATTTATAAGGGGTTGCATTATTTTTTTTTCCATTTCATTGAAATGCAGCTGTATGCTCTACTGTTAGCAGCAGAAACATGGAAGTTTGCTGCATTTTAATGCTGTGCTTAAAGTACGAAGTAAGAAAGAAAACTGTCTAATGAGTGGACAAATGGCAAAACGTGTATGAACAGCAGGCCTCCCTGGGAGGGGGCAGTCCTTGCATCCTCATTAGTGGCCTCAGGTCTGTACAGATCAGAGGTTTCTCAGCTCATTCCTTTGAGAGTTTACAGTCAAAAGGCAAGATTTAGGGAAGTCCTGGGCTGTTTTGATCAGTGAAATGGGTCAAAGTTGGATAAGGATGATACTGTGCAAATATGTATAAATACCATGTAGGGTCAGGGTTTCTGTGTGGGTGGATTTAAGTCTCTGTGCAGAGCAGTGCATTTAAACCAACTGACCAAAAATGTTTGAGCTTTCCAAAGATGCCTTGGAGTATTTTTCTCAATGAAGTGCTTGGGATTTTCCCACTGAATCCCATTGCCTGGGATTTTCCTCTTGCCTCAGCTCTGACATGTGGCTGTGGCAGGTGGTTCTCTGTCATAGGAAACGGTGTTTCCCCTTCAGATAGTCTCTATATGAAATGTTGTGTTTCTTGTGTTTCCTCTATCAACACATCCTGTTTCAATCTCTTTCAGGCTGTTCCTGAGACTGCTGGCATCAAGTTTCCTGACTTCAAATCTGCAGGTGTCACGCTGCGGAGCCAGAGGGTAGGCTCTTGTCCTGTTCCCATGGGACCTCTGTTAATGTCTTTCACTTTGCCTGGCTCTCTCCTCATCCTTTTATAGCTAAAGAAAGTCGAGTTCTTTCCTCTAAAATAAGAAAGGAATTCCATAAATGTAGAGACTCAGAAGCCTGGAATGCTGGCTCTGTGGAAGCCAACTCATTGCCTTGCAGAGGCACCTGAACTTGCTGGTGTTTGTCACTAGTGTGCCTGCTCTGCTGTTAGACACCTGTAACAGAACCAAATGGAGCTCTCTAGTCCAAACAGAGCTCACTGCCAGATCTAATGGGCCCCTTGGAGCATGTGTGTTACTAGCTGAGAGGTTCTTTTGGAGTGGTTTGGGCTGGAAAGGACCTTAAAAATCATCTAGTTAAGATGATTAAGAACTGGATGTTCAGGTTTGTGTCTTGAAAAAAAAAAAACAGAAACACATAAACACATAGAATTTTTAGCTTTTCTGTTTACATTATCTTAGAAGATATTTTTTGGAAAAACCCCCATGTTCAGTCTGTTGCAGAGATACTCCTGAGTAAAGAACTTTCTTGCTGTTTTTGTATTGCTAATATCAGCAAGACTTGACACCTGCCTCTTCGCCACAGGTTTTGGGATATCAAGTACCTTAAACCTTGTTGGTAGGTTTTGTGGAGAAGTTTTGATGTCAAAATCCTGTGTGCCCATACAAGTACTTTTTGCTTTTTTCCTAGCCCAAAAAAAAAAAAAAATTGAATTATAGCAAAGTTGGATAAGTACATTCCTTGCCAGGCATCCTCACTTGGCACAGTACATTTAAAAGACTGTTTTTATGGAATGTTCTTTTGATATCAGCCTGGTTTCAGATCTTGCTGTTAATAGAAATGCGTTTGGGATACTGCTGCTTTAATATACTGGTGCATGTGTGTGTTAGAGGTGGGATGCCTCAGCAGGGTCACTGCTGAGAGGCCCCTTCATTGTACCAGTGCCACCCTCTGCAGGATACGTGTTTGAGTGAGGGGCTACAGCCTTGAGGAAATCGCAGTGCAGTGACAAGCAAGATTGCAGTGCAGGTGTTGAGATTTATTGAGACGTGGCAGATGTGTTCTCCAGCACTAAGATAAATAGAGTAATTTATGGAGATTGATTTGGATTTTGAAAACTAATAAGTAATGGTTGATCTTTTCTATTTTTTTACACCCTCTGGAAGAGAAGCTGAGCAATAATGTATCGGTGATGGAACCATCTGGCAAAGCCAGCAGCCTTTTCATGCGCCAAACAGGCAATTCAAATCCCAGCCTTCATGAAAATGGGTGCTACATGCTTTTATCTGTTCCCTTTAATGCTCACAAGATGCAGTGTTAAGCTGAAGCATGGCAGTCTGATTCAGCATCTTTTAGCCTGCAGTATCCAAGCTCCTGGAGTGACCTAGAGCAACTTTCTATGTTCTTCTTGCAATTTTTAAGGAGATAAATGCTGTTCTTAGAATTGCCAGTGGTTTGTGAATTAAAAAGATGGTTCATCACTGATCTAGGTGAGAAAACAACACTTTGCTATTTGGAAATGTGAAACCTACCTCAAAGCCAGAAAAATGAATTAATTTGTGGCTTTTAGCCAGTCACCTGGCTTCCTTATCCAAGCCTTCCCTGTTTTTAAAATGGGAGCTATTAGACTCACTTGCTTCAGAGATGTATGGTGGGGAGAATTAATTACATGAGGTCAGCACAGGCCTTTTGAACTGGCAAGAGGTGCTGAAGTGCCAAGTGTTATGGAGTTGACAGTCCATGCTAATCCAAATTATTTTACTTGTGGGATTTATATGGCAAACCCTCTGATCTCCAGTGATGTGGAATTGATCAGGGTGGAGTCTGACTAGGACTAAGTGAGGAATTGGAATGAAGTTCTAGAAATTCATACTCTGACAACATCCAGCATAAGATGTTTTGCCCTTAGCACATTGAAAAATTATTTCCAAAAGCTTGTGCTGTCCTGCAGTAAGTTCTTTTGCCTCAAGACCTAAAGAGTTCCTCGCCTAAAGGCTTCTGTTGTCCTCCTTTATTTCATACTTTGCTATTGTGCTTTATGCCTTTGTGGTTAGGTAAAGTTGGATTTCGCAGTGAGATCAGGGCTCAACCTCTGTCATGTGTGAAAAATGTACCATATCATCCCCAGGATAATAGCACTTACTCTTTGATTAGAGATTTTTTTTTTCCTGAGGATTTACAATTAGTCTGAAATCTGAGTTAAAATTAATTTATAGCAATGAGTCCTTGAAGAAAAAGTTAGGAATCTGTATTCAACTTAATTTGTTTCCAGTAGTTTTTATGACAATAGCCATGGCTCTTCAAATTCCCCTTGTCATTACAGCTTACACAATCTTATGGACAAGCTGAATTTGAAGACTGGTGTTTTTTTTTCCCCTGTGAGGATTAATGGACACTTACAGCCATTATTCTTCATAACTGAAAGTTTCTCCTTCAGCAGACGCTGAAGAGTAATCTTCTGCAGTGACTTCGACAAGCTGGCTTCTGTCAGACTGGCCTCAGTGTCCCATTGTTCTCCATGGGACTGTGGCCACAGGCAAAGAAGGCCACAGCCCCCGTGCCCTTGCTCTGCATGGGATTTCCCTCTGCCTCCTGACAGCACAGACTGCAAGTTTCTCTAAGGCAGTGAGAAGCTGGGTATTATGAAAAGCTTTCTCTTAATTCAAGGCAGTGTATTGCCTTGGTGCCACTGAGAACAGGAGGCAGTAGCAGATGTTTGGAAAGGGGTGAGCCTTCTGAGAGTTTCTTGAAAAGAATTTTAGACCTTTGCATTTGATCTTAGTAAAACAGTGTTATGAAAATAACATCAGAAGTGTATTACTGTATATGCTAAGCATTACTTCTGGAAAACTTCCTGTTATACCAGCTCTGCTCAGTTGGGAGGTCAGACAGCCAAAGAGCCAGAGGAAAAGAGAGATGTGTAGGAAATTTGAACAGGCAAAGGTGAAGAAAAGACTAAAGGGAAAGCGTGGAGCTATGAGGAAGGAATGCTTTGCTGTGGATGTGCCTGAAGGAAAGGAAGATGGGAGCTGTTGAACTTGAATCTTTTCCAGGATCCAGACAAACAAACAGTAACCACATGTTTGTGATCTGGGCATGATGTTGCTTCAGTAGGGCAGAACTGAGTTTGTTCTGATTTCACCACAGTGCTTCTGTACCATGTATGTTCAGCTTTCTTTTAAATTTAATCTTTGTTGTTGTTGTTGTTGTGTTCAGAGTGCTTGACTTTGGCATACTTAACATCTCTGCAGTGTGTTTTAAGTTCTTCTCTCTCAGCCCTGTCTGTGGATTTTAACTTATGATTTTGGTAATGCAGTTGAATTGTTGCAGCAGTGCTTTTAAGAAAGAAGATGATACATAGAAAAGGGTGGATGTTTGTACCCACTCCTGCATGTTGGTGTGCATGTCTCTGTCCTTGCTCAGTTGTCATAGGTTGGAAGCAAAGGAACTGGAAGATAATTTATTTGAGTGGTGTCTCATCTGGAAACAAAACAAAACCTTGTGATGAGAAGATGTTTGTAGAATTCTCAGTCTGCAGAAAGGACTGAGGGATGCTCCAGCTTAGTCATTCAAAGCTGGCCTCCTCCCCTCAGAAAAGGCTTCCAGCCAGCAGCCTGACTCCATCTGCTTAACTGGGATCTTGTAGACAATTTGCCAGTTGAACAAATTAAGAAAGAAGTAAAGGAAGGAAAATTACAAGTAGAGCTTCAGTACCCATTGATTCAAATATTCACACTCACCAGCTTTTAAATGTTTAGTAGCCTTCTGAGCACTTTTTTAGCACTGATTAATGAATAAGAATTTACTGTGGTTGTGTGGGGAAGCATGTGTGTGCGTTCTTCCTTTTTTCTTCCTTGGAGTGAGAACTAAGTGCTTCCTGCAAGTCCACGGTGAATGATATTTCTAGAGGAAGATGGGGTTGTATGTATGTGTTTAGACATGTTTATTCTCTATATTTGATCTAATAATTACAAGGCCAAGCATGCTGGCTGTTTACCCTGCACTGGAGGCTGCTGGCTCTGTTCCTTCCCTGTCATTAATGCAAACCCAGACTTCATTGGCAGTGAACATGTGACACATCTGTCTGTCCTCCTGTGATCAATACCATCCCTTCAGAGGTTCAGCTTTTGAAAGCAGTTCCATAAAATACCAGTTATTCTTATTTGGATTTGATAAATTTAATTACTTGAAGCAATTAATTATTTATTTGCTTTGTATTGATTGCACTCCAAGGCGTTCTGACATCAATCTCATGGAGATCAGCACACCCTTATTAGGTGGGGAAAGTTTATGTTTCCCGGTCTGAACATCCCATGGATTAGTTAGCTGAGATGTGCTTGTTGCTTCTGCTAGCAATTTTTCATTAGTGAAGTTGTATGTTTTGCACTCTTCAAGAGAGTGGCTGGGAGTAATTTCCACAGGGAGTCTGACAGGTGTAGAAGGGAAGTAGTTCTCTCATTTCTGTGAATAAAACTTATGAAGAAATGATGCAGGCTGGATCGAATTCATGTTGTGGCATTGCCATCTATTTGTTGTACTATATGCCCTTTAATTAGGGCCAAGAGAGTGCTGGTGCATTTCCTAATCAAACTCCTGTCTGTAGAGAATGAAATAAGATGAAAATATTGGTGTATTTATTTTTAGAGAGAACTGCAAAGGATACAAAATCTTGAATGAACTAGAGAAGGTGAATCCAACACATCTTTTCCTCCGTTCTTGTTTTTAGCTAAACCAAAAGGCAGTTAATGTCAAATTGCAGAAGGAAAATCCGTGCATCACCTTTTTTTTTGTGGAGGTCATTGATGTGGGAGAGCATCTGGAACAAAGCCTTTGTAGGTTCTCGGGTATAAGGAGAGCACTCTGGGTACAGGAGTGGGATCTGTAAAATAAATTGCACTTCTGGAAAGGACACTCCATGTTGCTGCTTCTGTTGAATCATCCAGTGCCAAACAGTGTCCATGCAGTATGAGGCCTCAGGGACCTTTGTCATTCCTGGGTTTGAGAAGCTTTTAGTACCTTTGTGTGCCCGTAGTGACACAGTCTGGGGTGTCATTCATCAGCCAGTTTTATTGTGTGTAACATGTGCAGAGCTCCATATATATCACTTTTTTCTTTCATTAGTGTAACCAATATAATGATTGGACTGTAATTAGTCACTGTGGTTGTTTGTATTTGTGTAAGCGGAGATTCAGTTAAATTATTTAAGAGAAAAGCAACATCAATTCAAGACTAGATGCATGTGTTGCTACACTTTGCTGTGTCTGATCTGTAAGTTTATGTAACGTTCTTGTGCTATGGTAAAGTGTCCTTGGAATTCCCCCTTCTCTGGCCAGTCTTAGGGTCCTCCCTGCAATCACAGTGCACACTGCTGTGCTCTTGATTTGTTTCTGTCAGACGCAGCTTAGAGGCTGCAGCCACTTCCATTTTCTGAGGGTCTCAGCTTGGTCTTCATGCCTGTAGTGAGAGGCAGGGGTAGGACTATCTGGGAATCTTCAGGTCTGCTTAAAGCAAAATACTGTAGTGTCATTCTGGGAATGTACTTTTGGCATAAAATACCCCCCAGTAAAAATGTCCTGTGCAGTTCTTTCTTCTGCAGCACTTCAGTGAAGCACTTCAGAATTTTAGAAATGTGCAAGTTCATATCCAAAACTGAATTTTTCAGCTGAGGTTTTTCAAATTCCGGAGCTCTAAGACTAAAGTACTTAATATGGCTCTTTCCTTCCTTGAATCTTAAAACTGTACAGGAGTGGAGGCTTTCTGCTCCTGCAGAGTAGAGCCATGCAACTCAGCAATGTTTGACCTTCAGGCAGAAAATGCAAAAAACATTATTCATCTGAAACTTTAGCACACCTTCCTGGAAATCCACTAAACCATTCAGTACTCTAAAGATATCCATGAAGAAAGTGCCTAATGAGAAAGTTTTCTTGCTGCTGAAATCCATAAGGAAGGTGGTTTTCAATGTCAGTGAGCTGTATTATAATGCTGAACAATACTGGTGCTGGTGCATAAAACCACAGGTACAGCTGTACAGGCATAGGTCAGATGTGTGGAGATTTTAGGGTTAATGTTGTTAGGACAGATTGGGGAAGGCTGATTTTAAGAAAAAACTTAGCTTGAAATTGAATTATAATGAAGTGCAGCATCAGGGAGGGTACCTGTGAAATATTTAAATAACCACTAATTAATTTTAAAAACCTTGTATTTTGGTGGTAGACCAAACAAAAGGTTTCAGCACAAAAAAGACTTTTTGAGGAGGAGTGGGAAGTTGGGAGCATCAGAAAAGGAGCATTTATGAAGAAAGTGATGGATTGAGAGCAGGACATTTAAGATGACCACACAAATACAATCACTCAAGTGCCCTGACTGAATCTGTAGATCCTGCAGACCTCTTCCATTCCTACTGCAGATCCCCATGACAGCCTCTACCTGCGGGGTGGTGATGCTCTGAGACACAACAGGACTGTGTTGCAAGCTCTGCTATTATTTAGACTTCATTACTCTACTAAAATAGATTCAAATACATTTACAACTATGCTTAAAAGTATTAGCATAAATCATGAAAACTGAATGGCACACAAAAATAAATGAACCAAATCTGTTTGGGGAGGCTATATCTTCGGTTATTTCTTATCCTGTTTGTTAATTTAATGAATTTTGCCAATTAGCAATTAATTTGCAGTAGGTCTCCTAGTCATTAGTGTGAATTAGCAAGGTTTTGCTGGCAGAATGCCTCGAACATTAAATAAAAACCCTGTATCATCCAAAACCTCAAGGGTACTCCATGGTGAGATCCTGTACAGAAATTGAACTGCAGAGTCCACCCCAGTCCCAGCCCTTGCTGTGAAGGTGTGGTGGGTGCTCTGGTCTGATCTTTTTAAACTGCTTGACCCAGCTCTGGAGCAATGTCCTCCTCCTTCAGGGGAGAGCAGGGCAGGTCAGTGCCCTGTATTCCATGTCTCCCAGACCAAGTGCATTCCAGCAGAGGCTGTGTATCCCAGGCTTCTCTCTGCACAGGCAGGCTGTGGTACTGTGGCTTTGTGGTGTCGACTCACAGTTTTCTGTAGCTCTTTATTTTTCTCTTGGTACACACAGTTCATGTGTTTAATGCAGGTTGTTTATAGCAAGGACAAAGGATTACAGTCCTTAAATCAAAAGTGATGTTGGTGTAATTATAAGCACAGGCTGGTGTTGCAAAGAGGGCTGTAGGGAGAGGCTGTCAAAGGAGAAGAGCATCCAAAATATAGTAACCTCAAAAATCCCAGCTAATCAGTTTTCTGACGGGAGCAATCTGTTTCCCAGGTATTATTATTATATGGGGACTTTAAAGATAATAAATAACAATAATAGTCTACTATGAGGAAGGAAAGAAAAGGGCAAATGCCATTCACCTCAGAAGCTGTGGTTGCTCACTGGAGTTCTCTGAGGAACATAATTTTCCTCAGCCCCTGTGGAGGCCGCCATCCATGACAACACCAAGAACATCCCAGGAGCTGTGGTGTCAGCAGTAAGGTTGCCTGAAGGGGTGTTTTCATTAATGCAGAGATATGGCCCACAGAAACCACAGTGGTTTCTGTGCAGACATCATGAGCCAGAGAGTGCAGTGCAGACGTCATGCGCCAGAGAGCTCTTCTCTGGGCTGCTGGCTGGGACTTGTGGCCGCTGCAGATTGCTTTATTCTTTGGGAATGAGGGGCAAGTGAGCACCACTTCCAGCACTGTGCTGCTTCTCTGGATATCTGCTTGAAAGACCAGAACAAAGAAGAGCTTCCTGAAGTAAGCTTGGTCTTATCAGAGCTGTACAGAGCATAAAGACTTCTCTCTTGCAACAAGGCAGCCCAGCTAACGGACCTTGGCTAACAGATTATCAGCAGCGTTTGAGTAATAGACTGCTCATTTAGTTTTAATACATTTTGCATAGAGAGCAATCAGCCTTCATCAGTCTTAGAGATGAATTGGCTTAGCCAGCTAAATTCTAAAGATATTAGTCCGACAGCAGCCACATAAATCATAACATTTTCTTAATGATGGTAAAATTAAAATATACTCTTGCTTTGAGAAACCAATGAAGCCTTCCTGTTTGCAGGCCAGATCCTCCTGCCTGAATTAAAAGGAAGCTTAATTGATGTGGTTTTAAACTAAACTCACAGTCCCACTCTTCCTCAGCATCTTAAGTGTTCCTTTCTTTGAAATTAAATTAATTTGTCCTGCCTCTCCTTGCTCCATCCTCTAATCTTCAAAAGTGTCAGTGAAGACCAGACTCCTGTGGGACGTGATCCAGGTGTGCACAACATCACAGTTGAAGGCTTTGCCAGGTTGTTTGAGTTGCCAGTCGTTGCTTGAGCTAGTGGAGGCCTCCCAGGAGGAAAGCTTGTGCTCTTCCACTAACCAACAAACCAAGACCTCCTGTCTGTCTACCTTGCCTAGCCAAGGGTGACCTTTTCTTGTCCTTTGTTCCTGAAGCTTGCTTGGTGCCCAGCATGCTTTTGCCAGAAGGGAATCCTGCCTTTAGGTGAAAAGGCTGCAATGTCTGGTGTTGAGGCAGGAGTGAGGACACTCTCAGGGCTGTGATAGTCACACAAGCATTGTGGTCCACAAGCTCTTCAGTGGGGAGATGCTGGGCTCATTGTGTCCCCCAAATTAAGGGCAGTACCTTCTGACTAGGTCAGCCCATACATCCCCAAGCTGAGGCAGAGCTGGATATGTCACCCATTTAAATGTTCTGTATGGTTCCTCATGGCGCAGAACAATTCTTTGGGGTGAATCCTCTTGCTTTCAGGGATATCTTCCTGATGTTCTAGACTGACTACTCAGTCTTCTGCTAAGCTGTGCAAAGTGACCTTTCCTTCCTTGGCATCCTGCTGCTACCTGCAGCGTGGCACCCATGGAATAAACAGAACATCTCCTGTCCCAGTGCTCTGGGCTGCCTTATCTTAGGGCTCTACCCTCTCCTTTTCAGCAGAGCCTGTGTAGGTAGTCTGTGCAGCAGAGCTCCTCAGAAGACCTCTTTTAGTGAGGTTCTGCTCAAGTTGAGACTCTGGGCTGAAGACTTGACTGAATTCCAAATACGTGATAACTTTGACAGCCTTTCTTCTGCTAAAACAGTCATTTTGTGGTGAATCACAAAGAATCAGTTTCTTTACAAGTAGGGAAGAAGTACGGAATTGACTGCTGTGCAGAAACCCCAGCTCTAAGCCAAAGACCTTTGGGGTAAAAAAAAAAGGCAGGGGCATCCTATAGTCCTTACCTGTGCTAACTCTTTGCATGAAGGTGTGTGTTTGTTTTATCTCTAGTGCTCCTGTTGGATTCTCTAGGTCAGGCTAGTTTCTTAGAAATCCTCCCCTAATAGTCCTATTGGTCCTTTGCTGGAGTCTTTTTTGTGGTGCTAATATCTGTCAAAAAGGACCTGGTGATTCTCAGCAAATACTGTGAAAGGCCCATTCCCCTGGGGTGCTCTGTGGCATCCATACTCTGGTTTCCTGGCTGAACTGATGTTATGGAGAAGGCAGGATCCTTCTGGTCCTGCACAGGTCCTACATTGGTGTTGTGGAGCAGCTGATGGGACACAGCCATAGCTGAGTTAAGGTTAGAGCTCTCACCATTTGGGGATGTGTGTGTGCATGCAGTGCTCCTGCATTCAGAGGAATTAGGAAGTTCCAGATGGAGCCTCTTGGCATTTTTTTTTGTTGGTGCAGTGAACACTGGAAGAGATGGCTCTAATCTGGGAGGCTGATGTTGGATTGCCTGCTTTGGGCAACTTCTGCCTGTGGCCTATGGGAAGTAAGGTGACCACAGGCCCTCCCAGGGAGCTCTCCTCAGAGGCCAGTTTTAAGGTGGAGTGAATAATGTTCCTTCCTTCAGGTCATTCCCAGCCACGTTGCAGACTCATGGTTGGTGGGCTCGTGGCTGAGGTTTGGGCCCCTGGTCAGTAAGTGGTGTGTGCAGGATGGCTGCAGGAGGCTCTTGCCTCCTGGCTGCCCAATGGCCTGCTGGGCAGCTTGGGTTGGTGACTGGGATCCTCAGGTTGAGGTGTGAGGTCACCTTTCCAAGGCTGGATATGGAAGGGCAGCCTGTGCCCATGCAGAAGAGTGTTGGACAATGCAGCACGAGAACCATTTCTTTCCTGGTGTCTTCTAGCATAGCCGAGTGCTTTCATTTCTTCTTGAATATGTCCGCAGGGCTTGGAAACCTGTTCTCCCTGCCATATTGTGCCAGCTGCATTTGTGCTGCTGGTAATCTAATAAATGCTTGGTCTGAGCAGCTAGCACTCCTGCTAGAGCCCAAATGAATGCAGAGGAAGGACCCTGCTAAGTGTGTGCATTCTTCCTCTCCTGGCCAGCTCCAATTCCCTTTCATAGCTCACATCTGATGCTTCCTCTCTCACCTAGCCCCTTAGCTCCGATGTAAATGTGTGTGCACACTTCCGCCAGTCAAGTAACTGTGCTCTCTCTGTCTCTCCCCTTTGTTACAAAGCCTGCTCTGTAAATGAATCCCACAGGTCTGGGGCTCAGCAGGTAAAAGGAGAAGTGAGTCTGTTAGCGCATGAGTCTAATCAGGCCGGCTAAAGCGAATAAAGTAGGGCAGCATTGCACATTAGCCGCTGTGTAAATGAGCCCTTTGATGGGCTGGGCACCGCAGGAGAGGGTTTGAAGCCTAGAAGAACTTTTGTTGTTAATTCAGTGACACATGGAAACTGTAAAACAGCGTGTCTTGCACACACACGAGAGAGAAAATAAAAGCCCTCACGACCGGGCTTTTCAATACCTGCCCTCAGACCTAGTCTGAAAACTTTCAGCCCCTGTCTCCCTCTCTTACCACTTGATTTTCCTTTCTCTCCCTTTCTTTTTTTTGTTCCCCCTGCACTATAAAAAGAAAAGCTCTCTTGCCTTTTGAACTAGACGGCTGTGAGTGAGGGCTATCTCTGAGCTGTGTGGCTCTGTTACCTTTGTGTTCCAGATGAAACTGCCAAGCTCGGTGGGACAGAAGAAGATTAAAGCCCTGGAGCAGATGCTGATGGAACTCGGAGTAGGTGAGTAAAGGGGGCACGCGAGAGAGAAAGAGACACACAGAGCTAGCCTTTGTTCTCGAGATGGGCTATTTTTTCCCCTAGTAATACAGCCAGTTTCTTGAATAACAGTATGTGAATGGTTTTTAAAATATTTTATGTGTTTAAAAAAAAAAAGAGAGGGTAAAAGCCAGAACAAGATGCACAGGGATTTTTTTTTTTCCTCCCAGTAGAAAAATCTTTTAAAAGAGCCTTTGTTTCTCTCTTGTTTGGGCCTTTTTAACCATCAAGAGAGGCAGCACAGTATTAGGAAGGCAAATCTCAGCCTTGCCGGGAGAGGTACTTCTAAGTGTGTTAGTGACCACGGCACACGCATTGTTCAGGGCTGCCCTGTCTTGCTTTTAAGCTTCATTTCCTCTTAATTTACTGCTCACGGTGGCAAGTCCAAAATGCATCTGGGACTGTTCATCCCCCCCTTTATAGGTTGCATGCTGTGTGAAAATCTGGAGCATCTCTGCTGAAAGGCGAGTAAACACACATCCCTCACTCTTGAACTCGAGTGTCTTAGCAGCTGAAAGAAGGGTTCACTTCACATGTACAATACCTGCTCGTGGCTAGAGGGGGAGAAGTGCAGCCTGTGGCCAGCAGCTGCTCTCCATGCAGTGGGGACAGTTTGCAGGTATTACAGGTCCCAGCATGCAGTGTCTCTTGATTAGACACCTGATGATCCCTTCCCCCCACACTGTGGCTGGAGAGACATTTAAAGGTAGGAAAAGAGAAAAATAAAAAGAAAAATAGAAGCCTTATTAATGATTTACAAGAGATCACTGAGCCTGTTCCCAGCACTGACTTCTGTTAATTCTTGTTACTTTTTTGGGCCAACTGGTTTATGGCTCGATGTGTTGTCTGTGCCATTCTGAAGGCCTCCTGTGGCTGGTGAAAGTGGCTCAGCCAGGATGGTTTCCTCTTTCTGCTGTAGAACTAAAGGAGTTGCTGTTTGTGCTTGCTAGGGAAGCCTGAGGGAAGCATGTGAGTGCTTCTTGGAGCTCACTTTCCTTGAGGGTAAGGAGGGGTTCCTGACTCCCCACTCCTGCCTCACAGAACTCAAATATCTTGAGGGTCTCTTGGGCCTTCGGCCCTGCTGTACCTTAGAGTGCAGAACCACACCTGGGCTTTGTGGGGGTGGAACACAGTGCCAGCAGGAAGGGGTTCATGTGGGCAGCCCTGCAGACAGGGGCCACTGCTGTGTATTGGGGCAAACATGCAGAGCTTCATCCTTTCCTTCTGCAGAACTTGCAGCTCTTCCTGGCTCTGTGTGTGTGCATGGTGGGGTGCAGCAGAATGCAAGGTGTGGGGAGGTGATCTGACAGTTGCTGCTACAAACAGGTCTGTAACACAGCAGCAGAGCAGTTCTCTGCCTTGGACCTGCCCTGCGAGGAGCAATAAGAGAACTCAGCCTGTCCACCTGTTGTTGGTGAAGGTGTAGGGAGCAGCAGGAGCTCTTCTGCCCTTTGCAGCAGTGTGGATCCAATCCCTCTGCAAGACACAGCTCCCTTCATGTGACCTGGTGGGTGGCAAGGTTCAACCATCTGGTCTTCCATCATCCTTCACTTGCTGAGTCCTGGACTTTGCAGGTTCACCCTTAATCCTTGGTCAGAACCAAAGGACAGCCTGAGAAATAGGAGTTGTAGCCCTTAGGGATACCAATTGCTACTGATCCATGTTATTGGAGCGAGGCTCCTGGCATGTCTTTGTGGGAATGAAAGAGCAGCCGAGACCTTTATAGGGATTTTTCATTGTAGGTTGTAGGTCTGGGTGTTTAACGGGGGTGTTTTTCTCCCTAGATCTTAACCCTATGCCCACAGAGGAGATTGTACAGATGTTCAACGAGCTGCGGAGCGACCTGGTGCTGCTGTACGAGCTGAAACAAGCCTTTGCCAACTGCGAGTACGAGCTGCAGATGTTACGGCACCGCTACGAGGCCCTGGCCAAAGCTGGGAGCATCGGCCCCCTCAGCGTGGAAGGTGCCCATCCAGATGGCCAGACAGGGCTCGGCATCGAGGAGGGCAAGGGAGATACCAAGGACCAGATCATTGATGTAGTAGGAGCACCACTGACCCCCAACTCGGTGAGAAGGAAGGTCGGGGGGGCAGAACAGGGCGCACTCAGGTCTCCGACGCAGATGCCCTGACAAGCGCTGGGGGTGCTGCCCTGCTCTCCTTCCAGGCATGCGCGTCCAAGGGAGCAGAACACGCCTGTTCCCCCCCAAGTCCCAGTGCTCTCTCTGGGCTTGTCTCCTGTGCTGGACAGTGTTCTTGGTGCTACAGGTGGGGTCAGCAGGGCTTTCTACATCCTGCATGCAGGCAGATGGCTTGGTGTGGGTGCCACTGTGGACCAAAGCGGTGAGGCTTTGGGTGATGAGAGCTTGTTCTAAGGCAGCAACAGTACAGCTGCAAACCTGAGGTGTTTTCCCTCTAGACACAGCCTTGTAAGGGTTGCTCAGCAGAGGGAAGCAGGTGGGGAAAGCAGTCTTCAGGTGATGAGACATGACCTGCCCAAGACTCTGGAGTCAAGCAGTAGCCCTGCCTGGAGCAGGAGGCCTGGGAAGGACAGAGGTGTTTGAAGAGCAAAGGAGGGTTTTTGTACCCTACTTCCAGTGCCAAGAAAGAAAAGCCTGGCCTAGGGCTTCTTCCAGTGCAAGCCCTGTGGCATTGTCCTGTGCATGTACCTCTGCAGGATGTGAATCACCGGCCTCTCCTCCCTGCCTCCAGGAGGGCAGGTTGCCCAGCCCCTCACCACTGCCTCAGGGCCAAGGGTAAGCCTGGGAATCAGCTGAGGCTGCTTTCCCCTCTGTGCAGTCCCCTGGCACAGCTGAGCTGAACTGCCTGATGAAAGCTGCCCATCTCCACACCGTGGCATCCGCGACGCCTCCGACGCACTGCCCCTGGTAGCGGCACAGACCTTTACTTTCTAAAATGTATAATGTATTGCAGGATATTGAGAACACCTTATCTGTCAACGGCAGAGGCGACACATTAACCTGGACTTGAGTAATGTCCTATTTGATTGTGACAATGTTGAGTCGTAAGGAAGAGTTCCACTGAGACAGGTTCATGTTTGTAAAGGAGTCTTTTGAATTATTATTTTTTTTCCCTACTGCATTCAATCTGGAATCTCACCCCTCCCTCCCTGCGGTCTGGAGTGTCCTGGTTTGCAAACTTTTTGGGCTGATTTACAGTACAGTTGGTCTCCCTTGAGAACTGGCTTGTTGGGAAGGTGGGAGAGATGGTGGTGGTGGCCATACCTGTAGGAGGAGGGAGTCCATGTGTGTGTTTCTGACCACATTGTTCCTCGGTGCCACCTCCTGGAATTGGAAACAAAGGCATGGGCCCAGGCAGCACAGAGAGGGTTAAACTGACCTGGTCTCTGACATATTTGAAAGAAATATAATCAAGTTAATTCACTGCAAGGCAAATTCAGTACCTAAAGGGCCCCCATGTTAAATACAGCACTGACCTTTACCGGCTGATTACACAAAGACGACACAATTAGATTAGTCCAAGACAAAAGGTCAAGCACATTCACACTGTGACCATTTTTTGCTACCTTTTGAGGGGGGGGAAATTACATCCCAGCTGGAGGGGTATTTTGGAGAGGAAGAGAATGGGGCTGCTGTACCATGTTCTGCCTGGTTCAGATATGTTTGGAAAGTCAGGCAGGGCCTGGCAGTGTGCTTGCCCTGAACCTTTCTACATTTGTTGGGCCACGTGGTGGTGGGAGAGAGAGATCAACACCCTGCAGCCCACAGCCAGCTTTTCCCAAGATAGGCTGGGTAGAGGTCATGTCCTGGTGATCCTCCCTGCCCTGCCCAGAGCTGGAAGATGCAGCTCCAGTGCCTCTTGTCCAGCATCATGGCTGAAATTTGCCTCCGGAAGATTGTTGGGCTTGGTCAGCACAGAGAAGGGGGATGGCTGGTGGGTGCATGCATGTGTCCCCACCCTGCACAGCAATGGCCCCAAGGTGTCCCAGGCCGTGGTGGGGACAGCAGGGCTAGGTGACGGTGCTGAGGAAAGCAGCCTGTGGAAGCACAGCGGTGCTTTTTGATGGCCATTCCTTCCCTCGCCTCCTGCAGCCGTGGGTGCTTGGCCATGACACCTGCCCTTGTCCTGCTGCAGTGGTTTAACCGTGCCACGTCAGCCTTGAGCTCCCGAGTTCAAGCGTGTGCTTTGCCACAGCTGCCAGGGCCTTTGGGGGAATCATTTAATCTCCCTCCTTCAGATTCCTCTGAGTTGGAGAATCCCTTTGTGCTGTCTAGCACTGCCTGTCCATGGCACTCTACATGTTGGATTAAGCATGGATTAGTTCAGCTTCCAAACCAGCTGCTCTCCTGAAGCCAGATTTGTTTCCCTGGAGAGAAGTATCTTGCTCCAGATGTTGGAGGGAGTGAGTGGCAAAGCCAGGAATAGGACTAGGAGTCCTGACTCCTGAGCGCTGCCTGGCATGTCTGGATTCCTTTCCAGGAATTGGAATGAATGGGCAAAGGCACACCAGGGTCTTTTGAGATACTGCTTTTGTCAGCAGCTGTCTGCCACCACCCCGCTTGGCCAGCAGTGGGGATGGGGACATGTCAGCAGGGTGTGTTAGCCAGGCTGGGAGAGGCATCTGTCTCAGAGCCCGTGGGGCAGTGGGAAGCCTGGTGCTGTCCTGCCCTGCTGTGTCCACCACTTTTCTCCTACCCTGGTACCTGTCCACACTCTCCCAGGGACTGCAGTGCCCATTGCTGACCATTAAAGCTGAGCTGGGATCCCCCCGGTGCTGTTTGAGGCTGACCCCGGTAGGGACTTTACTCGGGGCCTTTGGGAGGTGAAAGGTGAGCCGAACTCGGAACAAATTAGTTCCAAGCAGAAGTTCAGCCAGTTACTCCAGATTGGATCCTTTGATTTCCGCAACTCAGACTCCACTCAGTGATCTGTAATGAGTGACTCTCAGAAATCCTCACATTGCAGCACTTTGTTCCTGAGCTCACAAGTCAGCCCATTAATGGGTAAAGGAAAGGACCTTGAGTCTAAGAAGTCTCGGGTTCAGAGTCAGAATTATTTGACTTTTAAGCTTCCTTTATCTGAACTCCTGCTGACTTCTTGTTTTCTGAGCCTGTTTGAAAGCTAGAAGTTACATTGTTAAGATCAAACATTCTCTCTTTCCAGATGGAGTTACAATATCTGTCTTTTATATATATATATTTTAATATATATAGTGTATATATACCAGGGTGTATATATATTCTTCTCTTTTTTTTAATCGTTCTTTCCATTAAAAGAAACTAGACTTGTAAGCTCTTGTAAATTATAATGTAAAACATTTTTTTTAACCAGACAGTTCCCAATTTTGCCCGAGGCAACTGGAATAGCTGTGCCACGGAAGGCAATAGGAAGGTGATTAATATGAATTTGTGACATATTTGAAAGATGGGTCTTTTGCCATATAAAGATTATCAAACACATGTGCTCTTCCCCATTAATTGTGCAGCCCTCCCAGGAAAGCCACAAAGCCCAACTCCTTTGTTTCCAGGGTGGGTTTTTGTTTTTTTAAATGTACCTTTTGGTCCCCTTGATTACCCTGTATTTGATTTTTATAGGGCATCTGCTCACTCTGCTGTGTGGGTTCTCTGGCCCTTTTATTTCCCCGTTAATCGGATCCCACGAAGGCAGCGGTGCCAGGGCCTCTGACGAAATCCGTGTGTGTGTTGTATTTAACTTTCAGCCGTGCAAATTCCATGCTCTGTTTGCCGTCTGCCCGGCGGGAACTGGGGGCCGCTTCCCGCCAGGGGAGGCGGCGGGGCCTCCCACGACGCTCTGCCGCCGGGAGCACACAGGAGCAGGGATGGGCAGGCCTGGCTCCTTCCGGGTCCCTGCTGCCGCCTGTGGGCCGGGGCAGTGGCTCTGCAGCCCTTGGGAGCAGGGGAGGGCTGCGGGGCTGGGCACAGCAGGCACAGACTGCAGTCCCTGTGCCGCTGCCTGCCGTGCCTTGTGCCGTGGGGACCCGGGGCTCTGGCACCTCGTGTCCCTGCAGCAGCCAGCACACGGGTACCTGGGAGCTGTGCCGTGCCTGGGGCACCCAGCTCTGGGTGCTGACCCTGCCATGGCTGAGGGCAGAGGGTCCGTGTGGCACCTGGCACAGTCTCACTCAGATGCAGTGTCCTGCTCCTTGGGACTTGGTGCATGCTGGCTTGCTTGGTCAGGGCTCCTGGGGCCACCCAGTTCTTGCAGAGCTCAGCCCCTTCCTCCTGACCATCCTAAAGCCCTGTTTATGTCAAGGAGGTAACATCCCCTGTGAGGGTGCCATCCCACCGTCTTGTCACTGCAGGATTAGCTCTGTCCCTCCTGTCATGCAAAGACCTGGCTCTGCCTTCAGCCAGGCAGTGTAGTCCATTTGGCACTGCCTGGAGTGATGCTCAAGCCCTGGGGCTAGCTCTGAGATGGGTGGATGTGTTTGCCATAACCCAAGTGCTCCCACCTGCTGTTCCTGGTTTTTTTTTCTTTCCTGTCTACCTTTTGGAGCAGAGGAAGTTAAGGGAGTTGGCCTCCAGCTCCTTCTCCATCAAGAGGGTGAAGAAGCCGTGAGCACTCTGTGCAGGGTGAGGATGAGGAGGTGTAGGGGCAGTGCTGGCTGTCCTGGAGCCCCTAGGACAGCTGGCTGCTTCCAGCCATGGGACAGGACAGGGGCCTTGCTGGGGCAAACACTGCAGTGCTCCAGAGAAAAGTGGGAGCTATCACCTGCCCAGTGCCATAGCCCTGACCCCATCTGACCTCCAGGCACTTGCAGCAGGTGCTGGAGAGCTGCCCCAGGGATGTGCAAAGCTCTGCCCCAGGCCACCCATGGCTGCTCTGCGGCCACTAGCTCTGGTGCATGGAGCTGTCTCACCCCCGTCCCAGGCAGGCTGGGTGCCACTGACCCTGTTGGCAGCTGCTGGCTGTCCCTGAGCCCATCTGCCTCAGTCACCAGGTGACAGCTGCAGTTGCTGCAGCCCCTGCTGCCTTTGAGGCTACCATGTCCTGAGCCAGGCTGCTCCTGTGCTGCCTACACCAGGCTGGAGCTCCCTCGTGCCCAGCCCTTGTGTAGCTGCTCTCCTCCAGTAACTCTTCTGTGCCCGACACCTGCAAGTGGTGCCCTGCCTGCGTAAGGGGCTGCCCCTGCTGGAAACACTCGTCCCCAGCTCATTGTCAGCAGAGTTCCACCTCTTGCTGCCCCACCCAAGGCTTCTGTCTGGTTCCTGCAATCGTTTTGCAGGGCCTTGGAGGGGCTGAGGCATTGCAGTGGGAGCCTGGGTTTATGTGCTGCCACTGTGGGCACTGGTGGCCCTGGCTGTGTGCCCTGCTCTGGGCTGATGCCCATCTGCCCACCCTGTGTTCCCTACACCTGCTTTCCAAGTGTGACTTGCCATCATCGATCCACCGTGACAATGTCCTCTGAGTCACATTCTCGCCTGCAGGAGTAGAGGGCAAAGGCCAAGTTCTTAGTTTTCATAAAAAACTAATTAGACGACTCCCATCGAAAAAGGGTCAATAAAGCTGATCAGGGGCTGCACAGATGGAACTGGTAAAACCCCTGTGACCTTTGCATGGAGCAAATGGGCTGGACTCCCCTCTGGGAGTTGCCCACTCGGTGCTAGCTGGATACTTGCACCCCTGTCATCCAGTGGCACTCAGGCACAGGGCAGGTCCCTTGGGCACCTGGATGCAGTTCCTGCACCCCACAGCATTACACTCGTGGGGCAGAGCAGGTGCCCCAGGGCCCAGCAGAGCCACGCTGGCTCCATTCTGTAGCCAAGATGCTCCAAATGCAGTGGCAGCTGTGTGGGTACGATGTGCCAGGCTACAGGTTAGGGTGACAGGTGCCAGTGGGATGTAGTGGTGGCTGTCACGCTGCACTGGGCAGAAAACTGCGTGGGGTGCATCCCTGCATAAGGCCCAACTGTGATGGGCTGGTGGGATCCTCAGGGCATTGCTGCCTTGGGGCAGGTGCCCACACAGTGCCCATACTGGAGAGTGGGGCAGTGCTCCCAGCAGCAGGGAACCTTGACCGCCCTTTCACAGCCAAAACCCTTTTATGGGGAGCGTGGCTGTGCCATACCTCAGGGAGCATCCTACTCCCACCTATCCAGGTGGCACTCCCCTCCCTCTGCCCCCCATACACACTTGCACATGCATGGGCACAGCCCGGGCTCCTTTACCCCCAAACTTTATTCATGTGGCACATTTACAGCAAGGATTGGAATAACTAGACAATGAAAATGCTGGGGTTGCATTATCGGTTGGTTTAACTGGAACACCACACACCATGCAGTCATGTACCGCCAAGTTCAGTGCCTGTATTGCCCTTCTGGCTGCCGTCACCGGCTTCGCTCCAGGCCATGCATGCACGGGCCTGGGGCTGCAGCCTCCCTGCAGGTCAGTGCCCGGACGAGGGCTCCATTCAGCAGGGCCCTGGGGCTGGGTGACACTGAGAGGACGTGCGCCCTCAGCCCGCCCCACGGCTCCCCCCAACCGCCCTGGCCAGCCGGGAGCCCACCCAGCCGGAGGGGATGTGCTCGGCAACTCTCTCAGGCAACAAGCCAGCTGCTGCTGAGCGTCCGCGGGGACCTGTGAGGGGCACAGCACGTGGGGGGCTGAGCCTCAGCTCGGAACCGAGGGAGGTTGGTGGGGAGCACGCTCAGGGGCCTGGGGCAATTTGCAGCTCCCCTGCTCAGGTACCTGTGGGCCGGGGGCCAGCGCGCGCTGGCACGTCCACCACCGGACACGGACACGGTGCTGTGGCGGGCCTGTCCCCCATGGAGCTGGAATTGATCGGCAGGGACGAGGCAGGGCTGGGCATCCCACCCAGCCCCGCAAGAGGCACGAGCAGACGGAACGGGGACGGGACGGGGCTCCATGCGGACACTGTCACCTCCCTCCTGCCGCCCGCCTGTCCGCTGGGCCCCTGCCTCACTGAAGGGAGCCCTCCGGGACCCTGCAGCCCACGGTGGGACTGCCAGGGGCTCTGCAGCGGAGAATACAGGCACTTCACCTTGAACATAAAGAGACGGATCGCGTTTGTCACATACAGGAGTCAGAGAGGGGTTAGTGTTGACTCAAAAAGGGGAAAAGGCGCTCAGGGGAGAGGCGGGGGGAGCTGGCGGGGAGGGCGAGGGGCCGTCTCGACACACTGAGCCTCCGTGAGCGCTGCCCGAGTGCAGGCACACGCCGGCATCGCTGCAGCAGCTGTCGAGGCCTGAAAACATAAAACCAGAGAAGAGAAAGAAGAAGGGAAGGTGGGTATGGCCCATGCCAGGGTGGAGATGGGGGATGCTCTGGCTACGGGGTGGGAGAGGGAGGACGGGGTGGGATATGGAGGGAGGGACGGAAATCAGGAGCCAAAGAAAAAGAACGAACTACAAGTCTAAAATGTGGTGCAAGCGCCCTATGCGGCTGTCCGCTAGCATGGCATAATGTCCGGAGCAGCCCAGAGAGGGAGTCACATCAGGTCTACACAGAATTGCCTTCCCATATATACAACCTCTACTGGAGTTAACAGCTGAAATTGAGATTTTTTTTGTGTCGGTTCCTCTGGCCTCGGTTGCCGGGTTTTTTTTAATGCTGGAGCCCGTCCTCCCCGCCTCGCCGGCACCGGGCGCATGCAGCCCTTGCCTGGCTTGCCTCGGGGATCAAAAAGGTTTGGAGGTCTGCTTGAAGATGAAGCCTCTATGGGCCAGTGTCTTCATGATGTTGGCAATGTTCTTGCAGTCGTCTAAGGAGAAAGCACAGAGATACTGGGTTAGAGGCACGATCCAAACAAGAGTTGCTGGAGCAAGTTCTGAATCCCATGCCATGCCTGTGTTCTCACCAGTCCGGGTACTCTGTCCCAAGGACCTTGCAGTGATGTGGTGTGATTGCAGAGTTCCCAGTCCCAGCACTGGTCACCTGCATCCCAGTATGACCCAGTGCTGCGCTGAGATGGATCCATGCTCTGGACCTGAAGGTTGGGGTCATCCAAGTCCCCACCAGAGCCAGCCTGCGGCGCCTCCCTGTGCTCACCGACCAGAGTTTGACAAGTGGCAGGTGGTTGGGATGGCAAGCCACAGCCACTCCTGGTGCTGGGCCGTGGCAGAGCAGCAAGATGGGAAAGGGGAAGGCTCTGGTGTTATTTACCTGGGACTAAACTCAGGCACCGTTTGCTAAAATAGAAGCTGGGCTTAAATTGATTCCTAGTGTCTATATTTCATGTTGAAAATTGGCTTGTAAATCCATGTTTTGATCTATGAGGGCCGTCTCCTTAAGAAAAAGCAAGAGTAAATGTGTAATTTCTCCCTTGACAGCACACGGCGCAGAGGCGATCCTTCTTCCCGCTCCCCTCCGTTTCGGGACAGCTCCACTCGTTCCGATTACCACTCTTTCTTCCTCGCCCCACGCCTTGATGTCTCCATTTCATTACCGCCCGCCCATTTATCAAGCTGTTACCGTAAGGGTGACTTTGCCCACTTGCGTGTGGCAGCGGGGCCTGGCTGACACGGGGAGAGGGTGCCCCGGGAGGGGGGTACAGGCGAGGCCCCCCTCTCCCTGCTGCTGCTGGATGGATGTTGTGGTGGAGGGAAGGCTGCATCATTACTGATGTGTAAATGATAAAGAAGCCTCCACATCCATCTCCCAACTGTAAATCCAGGGAGTGCTTTATAATCAAGCTACAGCGATAATAATGTGAAATTAGGTCTCTCTATCAACGGGAGGAGGCCTTTTAATCACAGCTTAAAGGGTGCAAACGCTGTTTATCATAATTGAACTGTATCCGGGCTAATTGTGGCCATATTTCACTGTCTAGGAGACAGCAGGCTGCCTGCTGACAGTGCCGCGTGCCGGATTGAGGGCCCCCCGCAGCCGGGCAGCGCTGTCCTGCTGCCAGGCATCTGCCTGCAGGGATGGGGCTGCCCGGCCTCCTGGATGCTCCCTGCCACACCAGCAGCACTGCCCAGCCCCGCTGTGCCCAGTGACCCCCTGGCAAAGCCATTGCCTGTCCCCCAGCGTCTGTGCGAGGTTCAGGACTTTCCCCGTGTGCAGCTCCCCGAGGGGCTGCCAGGAGCTGCCAGGGACCCTCCTGGCTGATGGTTAGCAGTGAAAGAGGTAACTTCCCCATCAGTGCCACGTGCCTCTGGAGTGTCTCCCGAGACCCTCTTGTGGCATCCCTTCCTGTCACTTGTGTGCCAGACAGGGAACAGCAGCTGGGCATGAGGACAGGCCAACAAAGGAGGGGGGTCCCCAGCCCACTGGCTGGCATGGGAGCAGAGGTGAGCCCATCTCTCTGTGCCTTTGTCCTCTCTGCTGCCCAAGGTGACACTGATGGCTGCATAAGGCCCCTGGAGGTGACAGGTGTTCTGCCCAGCCAAGCCACAATGCCAGCTCCTGCTGCTGTCACTTGTTCCCACTCAAGCGATCCCCTCACTGTCCTTAGGATCACCTGCTCCATCTCAGTTGTCCCCCAGACAACTGAGCCCCTTGGAAAAGCCTCAACCCTTGGAACCAGCTGCCAGTGGGATCTAACAGGGTAACAGTGGCTTGAAAGCTGGGGAAACAGGTAAGAAGAGTGCAACTGTCTGTGATCAAAGTACCCCCACCCAGCCAGCCCTGGCCTGGTACCCCCAAAAAGTAACAGCAAAGCCAATGCTGCAGCTCTGGCAGGTGGGAGGCAAGGGAGCAGTTTGGATGTGAAAGCACAGCCCCAGATGTCCCACTGCCAACTTCACAGCCTGCAGCCTTGCCCTGAGCTGGAGTGGGCACTGGGGCTTGATTATTGCTCCATACTGCTGAGGGGGAACTGCACAGAGACCTGTGACCGCTGTCTGTCTGTGACTGCTGTCTGCTTCCTGCACCCCATCATTTGTCTCCCCAAAACCCTAGTGTGCTGTGTTGTCAGGTGCCAGCACTGGGAGACACCTTGAACTCTGAGCTGGACCCTGCAAAACTGGTGGGACCCTATTGGGTCAATGCCACCCACATGCCCATGCTGCCAGTGCTGTCCTTGCTGTCCCAAAGGATGCCACGGCCCCTGGCAGCGAGTGTGCCGAGCTCGTCATACATCATTTAGTGAGACTCATTCCAAATCAGCGCTAAGGTAAACACGCTTATTATAATTATCCATGTAAAAAAAAATCAACAACAGCAGAACAACTTTCTAATATGCAATTACAGCCATCTATTGATTTTACAATGTAATCCGCTCCGATTGATTTAATAACACAATTATAGGCTGGCTCTCGGGATATTAGAGTGGGAGATTTTCATAAACTCCAAAGCAAAAAACTAAGCGGCTTTTAAAACAACACAGTCAGATGGCTGTTTGGGGAATTATTAACAATATGAAATCCTCTAAATCTGGCCGTCGTTACCTTGTGAAAGGAATTTCTATTACAAAAATGGCAATTGACAGCCTAAGAGAGTGCGACTGGGATTGCTCTGCTGCTTTTCAGTGCTTAATCCATCGCAGAGGTGACCACGGGGCAGGGGACAAGCAGAGTCCGAGGCTGGCAGGAGGGCACAGGCAGCCCTGCCCATGCTGCAGCCCCCACCCAGCCCGGCTCTCCCTGGGGGGCACGAAGCTGTGGCAGTGCTGCCCTGGCACCCAGGCTGGCACCCACCAACCTGTCCCGTCTGGTGCCCCTGCCTGGGGCTGGGGAGGCTGGCAGGTTGCGGAGCCCCCCAGCTTGATCCCCATCCTGGCACACTTGGCGTGTCCCCGCCCCAGAACCTCCAGGGGCTGAGGGGTGCCCAGCTGTGTCCCAGGGCTGCGCAGGGTGACGGGGTGAAGGTGGTCCCACGCTGATGGCCAGCATGGCTCTGCACAGGCGCACACGTGCACGCGCGCCCCCGCTCTCCTCCCGCTCACTCCCTCAATGTATTCCCGACTTTATGGGCACATTTTTCTTGTCAAGCTGACAGGGTTGCTAAGTGGATTTCTCCCTGATATGCGGACGGATTATCACATTACTCCAATGTCCTACACAAACATATTACTTTATATTCAATAGCCCTAATGAATATAAACTGCTTTTTCTTTTTTTTGGGGTGGGGGGTAATCTATAGATTTTTAATGAGGGCACTATTAACTCCCTCCTCTTTAAAACAGACTTAGGTGCAGCCTCTGAGTAGAAAATCAATGGTGTTATTGTAGGAATATTGTATATTGATATTGTAATAATAAGATGCAATTGATTTAGGGGTGTTGTGCGGTGTGTGTGAAAGGGGTGAGCCTGGGGTTATCATGCAAACAGAGCAGTGGCCCAGCCCTGCCTCCGTGCCCCTCACCTTGCTGTGTTGCTTCCGAGCTTCACCCCATGTCCCCGTGCAGTGGCCCAGGATGGCTGGGGTTGAGCTTGCCCTGAGGTGCTGGGTTCTGGGGCTGGATACCTCTGGGACTCTCCAACTCCAGTTGCCAGTGCAGTGTGGGGTAATGTGACACCCCAGCCTCCACTCACCCTGGCTGGCTTAGCCCACCAAGTTTTAACCCTCCTGCCCCTGTGGTTCAGCATTATCCATTGTGACACCACACTGGCCTGACACCCTCATTTCAGCCCTCTCCATGTCCTGCCAAGCTCTCACTGCAGTGACAGCCAAGGACAGCGACACATGCACATGCATGGGACAGCAGGATGCTCTCCTAAGTTTAGGCTGGAGTTTGTGGCCGTTCAGCATCATTGGCTGCCTTGTCATTGGAGTGCACAGACATTCCATTGCACTCCTCTGCTGAGATGGAGGCAGAAAGCCCCCAGCCCATGGCACTGGGCTGACTGCCTGGCGTGTACCCTCCCACCAGCCACTGCACGGCAGCACCGCTGTGAACCCAGCATGAGCTCAAGGATTCCATCAGCAGCAGTCTGTGCTGCTGGATCGGGCTGCCAGGAGCAGCAATGCTCACTCCAGGAGAGCATCACCTCCACATCCAGCCCAAGCACTGGGGAGAAGAGTAGGGGCTATGTGTGCTGCCCTGCCAGCATTCTCCCACCTCTCCCACAGGATCAAACCACACAGACACCTCCACCACGGGGGCTCAGGGGGCTGAGCGCTGCTGCAACCGCCGTGCACTGGGCCGAGACGCTTCCGGAGCACGGAGGGAGCTTTTCCATGCAGCAGCTGCCCCGCTGGGCTGTGGGTGGTCAGGGACTGCAGGGCCCCCCCAGACGTGCTCATTTGGAGGCAACCCCACTGCACCTGTGCTATGGCCGGGAAGACGGATCACCCCCGGCCCGAGCTGAGCAGGTCCATATTTAAACTGTCCCCATGCTTTATGGGCTGTACCAGAACTGATGCTCAGGCGCCGAGGGGCCATTTGTCAATGTTCTAATGGCAGATTACTGTTAATGAATAATATCACCGCTGCCTTTGTATAACAGCTCCCTGCAAAGCGGAAACAGGCCCGCCCGGCCAGGGCCGCCCGCAGCGTCCCCACCGCCACCCCTGGGTGACAGCAGGTGGCCCTGTGAGCGGCGGCAGCTGTATGGACCTCAGAGATCTCACGAAGTCTGGCACTGCTGCTGGCGTCCCCAGCAATCATGAATGGGAGCACTGGGTGCTGTGTCCCCACAGTGGGCTGTGCTGCTCCCTGTGAGCAGGAATGTCACTGTCAGGGCAGGGAGTGACAGCATTTTCCCAGCACACAGAGCCAGGCTCTTGTGTCACTCACCGTGTCCACACTGGAGCTGGAGGCAGTTTGTGTCTGATCTGAATCCATCCCCACCATGACATGCTGGGCAAGGTGGGGACCAGGATGCCTGCCACAGTGGTGACAAGGACATGTCAGAACCAAGTGCTCCCAGGGATCCACAGGGATGCCAGGGATGGTCCTGCCAAGCTGCTCCCAAATTAATGGCCTCATAATGCTGTGCATGGGGCAAGGGGCTGTGTGTGTCCCGCACAGCCGGCAGGTATATTAGGTGGAGCTGACAGCGACGTGCAGAATATTAAGAATAACTTACCTCATTATCTGCAATTACGTTACTGCCACACACCTCATTTCTTCATGAAGAAAAGAAAATTAGTTTTATATTGACTTCATCCCAGTGCCTCCCTGCCTGCCCCACCACAGAGCACCCGCACAGGCTCTGAAGAGGGGCTGGACACAATTCATACTCATCCTCCCTCAACCTGTGTCTGTCCCTGAGGACACGATGCCTGTCCCACTCCCTGCACACTGGGGTCAGCAAGACCTCCAGATCCAGTTTACCCCAGCAGGGACACTGGAGCAGGTAGGGCCCATCTCTGGAAGTTCCCAGGTCAGTAGGAAGAGCAGCAAAAGGGGACCAGTCTTGACCATCAACCTGCTGCCTTGGGCACTTTCTTTCTGCCACCCAGGCTGGTCACTGTCACCCTGTGGGAGACAGGATGCTTCCTTTCATCCTCTGCAATGGGAACAACTCTTCCCATCATGCACCCACCATGCTGTCCCCCTCCCAGGGCAGAGCTGGGTGGCGGGGGCCTCTGCACTGCAAGACACTCAGCTGCTGAGACACCTTCCAGCCCCACAGGCTGCTGAATAGCCTGGCACAGGTGATGCCATGTGGGCAAACCATGACAGCTGGGGCACTCCTGCTGGAGGCAGTGGGCAGCAGGGACTGAGCTTGCAACATTCCCAACAACTCCTGGAGCCCATGAGCCCAAAGGGCACCAGTGATGCTGGGGCCAAGGGTGACCCAGGGTGTACAGAGACCTCAGCTTGTCCTTCAGCCTCTGTGCCTGTTCCTGCACATCCAGCATCCCTGGCTGGCAGCCTTCCCTGAGCAAACAAAGCGAATGCTGCCATCACCCCGCTCCTGGCTGTGGCCACTCACCGTCCAGGAGAGAAGGGGAGAGGCGTGCAACGCAATACAGGGAAAAAAGCCAATTTCATCTTTATTAGAAGGAGATTTCTCTTTTAGTAATAAGCACACTTCAAATAATTAGCGTGTTTTACGTAATAATGAAATTATGGAAATGCAGGCCACTTATTCAAACAAGTCACCATTACCATATTTTTAAATATTAGACTTAATTAGAGTTTATCACTTCAGAGAAGTACGAGGAGTGGAGATTTTTTTCCTTTACAAAAAAAATCCTCATAAAGTGTTTATTAAGAGCGGGTAAGAAGGGGATAATGATCTGTTTGGAAATTAAGGCAATCAAACATTTAATGCTCTGCACTCCTGTAGGCAAAAGCATTCAAATGAGTCAATTATACATCCATTATCCAGGCACGATTAAACAAGGCAGGACGGGGAATTTGTCCTCCGCATCATGCGATTGTCGCGAGGACTTATGTCCACTTAAAGGCAGCTAATAAAACACTAAACTTGGGAAGAAGAGGAAAAGAGGACTGAGCCAAGGGAAGAAAAGGGAAGAGAGGCAGCGGGTCAGCAGGACTGCAGAGGGGTGAGGGTGGGAGGTGGGCAAGGATGGAGCTGTGTCTACATCCCAGCCCTTCATAAATCAAAGTAATTAAGTTAACATGAAAATCAACTTCACCATCCCGTTAAATTACAGCATTTGCATATTAGGACTCAAATGAAGTAGGTAGCAGGCAAAGGGGCTGGGAGGGGGAGGAGGAAGTTGGGGGGGGTCAGGGGAGAAGGATGGGGAGAACAGTGCACCAAAAAGGGAACCATTTATTACGGTGAATAACTAATTTCAGAATTTATAGCGCTGGATTTTCGTTCCTGTGCCATTTATATTACAGAAGGAAATTAAGGGGCGGGCAGGAGGCTGGCTGGACATCTTTCTGCGTTATTGCTTGTCTGCCATTTGCAAATCATTATTAATTGTGGCCCGTGTCGCTGGTGCAGCAGGGCAGGGTGCCTGGACAGCCAGAGCAGACACACATATCTCTTCATCAGGACCCCAGCCGCTAGCCCTGGAGAGCCAATTACCCCTCCCTGATTGGTATCAGATAAGGAGGGAATTTTTACAAATTAGGGAATAAATAGAATTTCCACACGTGAAGCAGGGAGGGCTTGAGAGGCAGTAATGAAAAACGATACATCACCATCAGCCAGACAACCCTATTCATACGCCGATGCATTACACTCACTACTCATAATCCCACCGAGTGACAGACAAGCGCCGAGCCGGCCGAGCCGCAGGGAGCACATCCCGATGGCCGGCCCGCTCCGGAGCACGGTCTCCAGCCACCAGCACCCTTGTGGCAGGCCAGGCAGGTCCCCGTTCCACCAGCCCCATGCACAGCCTCTGCCGTGACCTCGAGGGCTGCCCACAGCCTGCACGGCATCGCTCAGCTGTGCAGGCAACCGGGACAGACCTCCTGACACAGGAGCTGTCCCTGCTCCGGAGCCCAGCAGGACAAGCCTCCAAACTCAGCCCCAAGTTTGGTGGTTAAAGTCACCCAGCTGAATCCAAGCCTCTCACCAGTCTCCCACATCCATGTGGGTAAAGCACAACTTCCCCAAAATTATGCAGTCCAAGTTGTGACCTAAAGGACTGCCCTCTCCCTTGATGGCTTACGGCAGCATCCTGCTATTACAGGATCCCTACCTAATTTCTGACTTGTACTTGCCTTTTTGTACTCTTCAGTCCCCAAACCAACCCCCACAGCTCTCAGCTTTGCTGCTCAGCCAGTCCTGGGTACCCCAGAGCAGTGAAATCCCTGTGTCACCTTGTGAGCAGCGCTGGGCTCAAAAATGCCACAGGAGCAAAGGATGCACTCCTACATGGCTCTGCTCCATTAAGAATGGGCTCAGGATAGAGCATCTCCATTTCCCTTAAGCTGCTGAGGCAGACCCAACACCAGCCCTTGCCCAAGGCAGACCCCAGAGCCACCAGCTGCCTGTGTCCCCCACACCAGCACACCCACTTCCAGACCATGGCAGCTCCCTGTGGCAGCACAATCCTTTTCCTGGGCTGTGACAGTGCTGGATGGCCCTGAGAAAACAGCAGGCACCCAGCTAACGGGGCCGGGCATGTGGCTGGCCTGAGAAAGAGCAAATCCTGGAAGTGCAGGGACCCTGCTGACATTGGAGAGCCCAGTTTGCTCTGTGCTCCCCAGCGCCGGAGCTGCGCGCCTCCGCGCCTGTAATTAGCTCTCCCTTATGACAAGCACGTCACTAAACAAAATGCTCGGCAGATCAATCTCGCCTGTAAGTCACGCAGCCTTTAATTTATTCAGCATACAATGTCGCTCCACCGCTGGCTTCCTGTAATTTATACCGTACACTTTCGTGTATTATTTAACTCGTCTGAGTGTTTTACAGCTCCCCTCAAAGTCGCCATGCAAAATAAAGTCACGGCGGGGCACTGGCAAGGTGCAGGGAGGGTGCAAACTGCCCTCTTGGTGATATGGGACCCTTGGCCTGGCTCAGGGACAAGGGGATGGTGAAGTTGCTGCAGAAGTTGGTGGCTCAGACCCTCCTTGTGAGTGGAAATGAGAATGGAAGATGGAGCCCCAGGGGAGCCCAGTAAAGGGCTCCAGTGCTGGTGATTCCTGAGAGGAGGAAAGAATGCTGGTAGAGGGGAGAGGGCAGCAGGACTCTTGTCTGGCCCTGAAAGCAGGAGGAAGGTCCTACCCCAAAACTGGGTAAGGACTGGGATTAGACTGGGCTGAGAGGTGGCCAGTAGCTGGTGCAGCTGCTCTGAGCAGTTCATCAAGAGCTTGTCTTTGGCCGTGCAGCTGAATGGAAACAGTCAGTGATGTAGAGCTGGATATCCTCCGCAGGGAAGGTTAAAACCTCTGTTCAGTGTAAAGTTGCCATATCTAAGCACTTATGATCATGATATTTATGGCTAGTTTATTCCAGGCTGTTAAAGGCAGCAGTAGTTATCCACAGATAAAGGGAATTCGACTCCCTTGACACCTTTTCTCCCTGCAGTGAAGGCATGCCTGGCAGAGCTGGGTGCTCGTGGTGTTGTAACTCAACTGATGATCTCTGCCTGAGGCAGCACGGGGGCCAGACATGCAGATGCTTGGCATGGCAGGGATGGTGGCTCTGTTTCTCCTGTGTGGGAGCTGTGGGCATAGACATGGGAGATGCTGTTTCCCTGCCCCTGACTGATGCTGCTGGGGCCAGGTGGTCCCTGGGCTGCAGGGAGCAGTTTGGTTTGACCTCCACCACTGCTGTTGGCTCTGTTCCACATCCAGCTCCTGACATTCAGTCCCTTCACTGGGATTGGGACCCTAATTAGGGAGAAATTTCAAGGTAGAGATGAGTGAGTTTATAAAGCTGAGTTTCTCCTGCCTGAGTGACATGAGATGTCAGAGAAAGGAAATAAAAGGCAAGAATGCAATTCCAGTGCTGCCAAGAGTGTGTCGCAAGTCCTAATGGAAAGTTCTCCTGCTCTTTAAAGCTTGGTCAGATGGCCTAGTTATAGCTTGAAAAGGACCAAGAATCAAACTGCGATGCTGCACTCGAAGCCTTCAAATGAAGCGAGCTGTGTTTCTGCAAGTCCGGCGAGGCAGAGGCAGGCGATTACACAGAGGAGGGCAGGTCTCTCTATCTTGGAGGGAGACCTACCTATTTTTAAACATTAGCTCTAAATCAGCAGCTCACCTCTTTGTCTAACCCAAACTCTCTCTCGCCTTCTGGAGGAGAGATCAAACACCAACCCTGCTGCCATTGTTTCTCTCCCAGCGAGATGGATGCGGGACTGTAATCTTCCCACATAGCTGCACGCTTCAAAGGTATCAAAAGCGCTTATTAAAAGTCCTTGGAAAGTAATTTAATAACATCCCAAAAGGCTGGAAAAATCAGCGCTGGCGGCTCAAAATACAACCTGGCAAAGCAGATGGCCCCCTGTTCAACATGACAGTCTGTGGGCAGCTGCACACAGGGCCAGGGTGCTTGGGCACACAGACTGCTACCTCCCTGGGCTGTGCTGCTCTGGTGCTGTCTGGTCTCCTGTAAGGAAGACAGCCAGGTGAGCTGGAGTGTGGGGGACTCTGTGAGGCCACATGCGACTGTGTCCTCACCAAGGGCTTTGCCGGGCCAGAGATGTCCTCATGTGGTGCATCTGTCTGCCCTGGCTCTGCTCCCCTTGTTGAGCTGGAGAGCGCTGCACTGTCCCAGAGGCAGGATTTCAGGCTTGCCCCTGGAACATAAAAAGTACTCTGTGGGTTTTCCAGCCATCTCAGCAGCTGCTGGAGCAGCAGCTTTGTGCAAGGCTTGCCCAGACTGCTGGGCTGGAGAGAGCCACCTGCTAAGTGGATGTGTGACAGTCCTGACCTGGCGCAGACAGGGATGTCATCCAGACCTGCAAAGCCATGTAAGAGAGCCGTGTGCTGTGTGAGACAGAGCTGCACATCTCTGCAGGGATGGGCGGTACATGTGCCTTCCCACGAGTGCGTATGTGCAGCAGGCACGTGCTCACAGCCACAGCAGCATGAGGGCTGTGCTCCTGTGGCCCCCCGAGCCAGTCCCTGCTCCCAACCTCAGGCAACACACAGGACCCTGGGGCTGCATCCCATCTGAATGGTGCAGGCTCTCGTGGAAAGGGACAGGGGATGGAAATTAACGCTCCAGCCTCTGTCTCATCCTGCCCATTAGCAGGGCTGTTTTACTCTGGATCATTAAATATGTATATCTTATTACACGCCTTGTTACAGTATTGAGCTCTATTGACTGATAATAAATTCCAAACATCATCCTGGTCATAAATTTATCTGGAGATGATGAAGACTCAATAATCTAGTCATGCAGATAATATGATAGGGCCTTAAAAAAGATCATTACATTATATGCCAAAATTAAAAGTGAAATACACTTTATTAACACTGTTTCCACACTTGGGGCCATTACTTGTTATATCCCCTCTTGCCCTCCCACCCACCTGCATACCATCCCTCAGGTCAGCCAGAAAAGGCGAGACAAGGCAGAGCTGCCACAGCTCTACCCTAGCAGGAACCTGGCAGAAGGGTGAGGGGCGGGGCAGCTGGCACAGCCTGGATGTCCCAGCTTGACTCCAAAGATGCTGGGTCCTGCCTGGTACAGCATTGCTGCCCTGCCCATTGGGCCATGGCTCCTGAGCATCCAGGTATTTGAACAAACCCCTGCCTGATGGGGTCTGCAGTAATTGGGATGAAAGATAGCCTTGTGTCCCACATTTAGAAGGAAAAAAACAACTTTCTGCAGCTTCAGGTCTCCTGAGAAAGCTGCCCACCCCCTGGGGTTAACCCAACAGCTCCCACCAGGCAGCTTCTCTCCCACAGGCTTGGGCAAGCAGCAGAGCCAAGACAGGGGTCCCTGCTCATGCCTGGCCATGCTGCAGTGTGGCACAGAGAGGTGTGCAGCAGGAATGGGGCTGTGGGTGCAGTGGGTGACCCCTCTGAGAGAGGAGGGTGCCCCGCAGGCTCCCAGCACCCCAGTGCCAGCCTCATCGAGCTGTCCCTCAGTGAGATGGTGAGGCTGGGCAGTTCCCAACCAACTGCCCCAGAGCCTGGGGTTGGCCCCCTCCTTCTGCTGGCCTTCCAAAGACATTCCTCTCCTTTAATAAGAAGGTCACAGCCATTTAAACTCCTCTGATGAGGGCAGGTGGCTCGTGCCCTCCTGCCTGGCAGGGCTGGCCTGGCCATGCTCCCGCCCGCAGATCAATGGCACACAGCAAGTTTAAAGCATCCCCACCCCAGCCCCCCTTCCTTTGGCCACCTTCCTCTCCAGACACGCAAGGTGACAAGCGCTGGGGGGCCCACGGATCAATGCTGCGACACGGATCGGCTGCCGAGAAAAACCAATTGCAGATCAGATGGAAACCGACTTCTTCTTGTATCTGCCCGGCTCTCTCAGGGATAGATTGGCTGGAGAAATCCGATGGTGAGAAGAGACAAAGGGGGAGGTGATGGGGAGAGGAGGAAAGGGCTGATAATGCTCCTGCCGCGGCTCTAATCTGTGACAGCCCGAGGATTTGCTGAAAACCATTATCACACTGCTCTCCCTTCTCTTGTCCCTGATAAAGCCTCGGCTAATCTGTTTGTTGCAGGTATTGAACAATGCATTTAGCGAAACAAGGGGTGTGTATGCCCGCCGAGCAAATTTTTTCCCCCTGCACCTCCGGCCTCACTGAGAGGTGAGAGCAGGGATGGTTTTGGGTGCAGACTTGGTGTGGAGTGTGGGCTGAAGCGCCATGCCTGGCACAGGGAAACATCTCTGCTGACTGCCCTTAGCGAGTTTGGAAGCGTTTCTCTAGGCACCGCGTTCCATCTTTAGAACGCAATCACGGAGGGCGACAGGCGAAGCCCTGGCCATGCAGCAGTGCCCTGACAATCCCAGCAGGAATTCCACCGCACACCCTGCCGCGCTCCCACGGGGCACAGCAGCCGGGATGGGGTGACACAGGGAGTCTGTACCCGGGAACAGCTCCCGGGCCACTCATCTGCTGGAGTTTGCTCGGTTAGTGCCTGCCTGTCCCAGTGCTGACCTCGTCCCTCCCCTTTGTGAGAGGCGCTTTCTCCGGGGAGGAGAGATAATTCAGTGGCTGTGAAAGCCCAGACCTGGGGCTCCCGCAGCCGCCTGTTACAAACAGTTCTAGTGGAACATTAATTATAGTAATTTAGCCGTGGAACACTAACTGCAGCCAGTGCAATAGCATTCAGTACATTAGTGGCTATAACCCACTCCTTAAAAAAGACATTTGGTTACTGACAGCTGATAAAATGAGTTGTGAAGCATAACCAAAGGGGAAAAAATAACCAGAAGTGCGCTGGGAGCGAGCTGTGGGGTGGAAAGGTGGGGGGCAGCACCCCACAGGGTACTGGGGGTCACAGGAGGTGCAGGCGGAGGGGCAGGAGGTGTCGGGGGGCCGCAAGAGGCTCCGCCGTGCCCGGCACACGGCCCGCGGGCCCGCGGGCTCCCGGTGCCTCGGGCAGGGCGAGGCGAGGCGGGGGCACGGCTGCGGCTCGGCACTATGTCAAACAGAAGGACATTTCCTTCTATCTCCCAGCCGCCGCCCCAGGGCACAATCCACCTACATTCAATCTTTACTCCACTACACATGTTTCCTTTCCAGCCTCGGATTATTTTTTATCATCAAATTACTGTGGTGATAAGATGGAGTAGATGTGATAGCGAGCAGAGCGTCTGTCCTCCCCTCTTTCCCCCGCCTCCCGCAGCTTTCCTCCTTCCTCCAGCACCCCCAGCCTCCTGCCCTGAGCAGGCAGGGTGGTATCCAAATGTCAGGGCGTGAGGAGAGACCCCCCCTGCAGCCGGATTCGTGTCTGGGACCAACCCGTGGCTGACAGTGAGTGCCTGGGGGGAGGCAGGCTGCAGGCAGCCATCAAGCTGTCTGGGAAAACTCGCGGCTGCCCTGTCGTGGTGTGGGACCCTGCCAGCAGCCAGAGCCCAGCATCTGCTCCCACTGCTCTGCTGCAGCCCCCTGACTCCCTCAGAGCAGCCAGTGCCCCAGCCTGGCACCAGAGGTGTGACGGCACGGTGACACGGGTGGGGCAGCAGGCACACGGGGAGCCCTGATGCAGGGTGGCCAGCAGAAGTACAGCCGTGCGGTACCAGCCCTGGAAGCGCTGCGAGGCCCTGCTGTGATGAATCCTCCCCTTCTCCTTGTTTACTCCAGTCTGCAACAAATGAGTCCCTGTCTGTCCACGGATAGCTCATCTGGAGGAATGCTCTTTCAGACCTCTCCCTCTAATCCCTATTAATTTAAATAATGCTTTCCCACTCTTCTCAAACTATTTATTATTTATCAGGTTTGTTTATTTGTAGCTAACAGGTAGCGCTCAGCATGCGTCCCCGGCACAGGGACAGGGGCTGTTCATCACACTGGCTCCCCTGCCATCCACCATCCGTCAATTACTCCTGCTTCCTTTAATTAGTAATGAGGACTAATATCTCTGCCTGGGATGGTGGCTGAAGCGGAACTTCCTCCGGTGGCATCTGAGCAGCACAAGGGAGGGGATGAAAAATAAATAACTGTGCCAAGCTGTGGCTGCTGCTCCAAACCGAGCAGGGGTGCTCATCAAACCCACACACCCCTTCACAGAGAGGTCTGGTTCCTTGTACACCAGAGGCTCCTACCCAGCAGGGCAGGGGAGGTGATGCCTGCCAGGTGCCAATCCATGGGTGCCCTTTCCTGCACAGCAGGGCGACCCCAGACCACGAGGGAGCCCCTGCTGAGTCCCAGATGCTGAACTCCGCACGGGTATCAGCACGGGGAAGCCTAAATTAAATGTCTATTAGAGCCTCTGGCCTTGTCTGGCAGGCCCGGGGAGCTCTGTATCAGAACATGCCATCCAGAGGCAGCCTAATAGCGAAGGCAGCACATGATATAAATGGAGCCCCTTTGATTTATTGACTGGGAGAAGTTTTTACACGATAGCCCATTAAGACGGACGGCTCTGTTTACAGCCAGGCCATCTAGCTATAGGGACCCTGCACTGGATGGTGTGTTTTGCTATTGCTCTTCAGGCAGACATCTCATTAAGGGGAACAGCATATGGAGCTCTTTGGATCTATACTTCACGAGTCCTGAGGGAGGCTTTTACCATTTTTAATAAGCGGGCAAGGTTAGCAAACCTGCAACGCAGTGACCTCCCCTCCCTGTGCGATGGATCTCCCTGAAACACAGAGAGCTGGACTCACCGGGTGCATGTGGGACTCCATAAATCACCTCCCCACTGCTGGCCAGGGAAACCAGCTGGGGGGAATGGCAATGGGAGTATGGAGAAGGCAACACCACAGCCAAAACGGGATGGCAGCCATGCATGGCTCAGCCAAACACACTGGGGGCAGGCAGCTTGGTGGACAGTGGTGTGGAGTGTGCACCTGCCCACCATGCTGGTCAGGTGATGGGCATCACGTGGGCGACTCAGCTGGCAAAGGTGCTTTAAGGAGAGAGTGTTAACTTGATAGCCCACAGTGAAGGAAACAAAACCCCCAGCTGGATGCTGAGGGGGGATTATTCCATATTCAGTAACATGACTGTTCAGGAGAACAAGTAATCTCTGACAAAGACCTCTGGCTCTTCTCCGATCTGATAAAGCCTTGCAGCCTACAGGCAAGCTGGTCCCTGCAGGGACTGCCACGGATGAGTGCCATGGGCTGGAGCTGCTAAGGCAGGAGGAAGATTGGGAAGGCAGGCATGTGGGGCGAGCCACCATGGAACATGGTGGACATGCTGCAAACAGCTCACCCAGAACACTTTTCCAAAGCAGAAAGGCTTGTGCAAGGTTTGGGTGTTACTGCTTAGGCACCTCTTATACCCCCAGGCACAGTGGCACAGACACATGGCCTCAAGGCAGTGGTGACACAAGCTAATATCAGAGCTCCCACCATATCCTCCTGGCCTGGGTATACAGCTGTGTGCCCACTCACTCCCCAACAACAGCTATCTGGCTCTTGCCCATCAGCCAGACCTCAAACCCCTGTTTTCCACTCGTGTAGTAGCAGCTGAGCACTGTAATCATCACCAATCACTGGCATTTAACTTAGACATGCTAAATTCACACCAGAGAAAAACTATCAGAAAAGCAGGGAACTGAGGATGTGACTATTTCCTTTTGAGAAGTCTGCTTAACTCTGGCTGGGAAAGAAGGAAGGCAAAGAAGGACACACAGACAGACACGGTGGCATATTTGGGCTGCTTTCCAGCCGTTCTCTCACAAACAGTCTGAGCATCTTTGAAATGAAATTTTGTAGGCGATTAGCTCACAATGTGAACTTAATTGCTTTTGGTATTTAAAAAAACCCATTAAATTAAATGGCCGAGATATTGAGGCTTAAGCAATGGCTGCTTCTAATGCTCAGTAAGTACCAGCCTCATTACGGGGACGCCACATCCAGCGGCACAATGCGCAGACCCGTGTGATGTGACCGCTGCGGATCAAACTCCCTGCTCACACTCTGTGGGCGAGAGGATCTTCAACAGCAATCAGAGGATGGCTCAGAGAAAGGCTGGCATGGAGCAGGCAGCATGCCAAGCTCCAGGTTCACCAAACCTTCCTTGCTGGACAAGACAAGCCAGACCTTGTCTGAAAGCCAAGGGAGTATCAGCCTCCTTCAGCTTGACAAGAGGAGCAGCTGGAGTGGCACAGTGCCCCACTGCAGGACATGTGAGTCCTGCTCTTCAGGACATGAAGGTGATCTCCACCAACCCACTTTGACTGCTGTTCCTTGGGGATCCCACAGCGCTTGCACTGCTCACACTCGGAGCGCGGCGGATGCACGGCTCCCACGGGCGACTACGCAGTGATGGGAGCTTGGTTGGTACCATTTATCCCCACAGACAGCCCCTAAGCTGGTACCTTGCACCTCTTTACATCAGTGTTGTGCAAAGGAGCTCTCCTTCACCACAGGACTGGCAGCACTGCCCTGCTTTGCATTTAGTGCCACAACACAGCAGTGCTTTCACCTTACTTTACTTGTTTGTTTAAATTATTTACACTCCTTAGATGCAAGATTGCTCTCCAAAAGGAGCATCCTTTGGCTGCTGCAGCTTTAAAATGACTTGCATCCATCACTCAATCGCTTTCAGGTCAAACACACGCTCCTGACTTAATGACCACATTTCCGCAGCAACAAATCTGTCACTGCTGTTTGTTTAAAGCCAACAATCTGTAGGAGTACTGTGTGCAAGGATTGAATTAACTCAGCATCCGAATGACTGTGGTGCCAGACCATTCAAATTGCACCTTTCCTGAGATCTTCCACCAATGTTAATTAACGTTCCTTGGGTAATGTGCAACATGCTGCATAGGGTTGCTGGAGAGAGCAAAGCCTGACCCCTGTAGACCTAGAGACATGGGAGCTGTGTTCCTGGCTGCCCCGACCCCAGGAGCACATGGGGGATGTGTGTTGGGAACAAGGAAGGGCTGGTGGATTCCCCTTGCTCTGATGTGACCTACAGTGATTTTCCCCAAAATTTAGTGATTCAGCTGAGGCATTCCATGCTGGATGTTCAACTCACACCGAATTATTTTCCCAGGAAATTCCAGCCTGAACCATGAATACATTGCCATCAACAAGAATGACAAGAATCTCACTATTTCCCTTAAATTCCAGTTACTTGCCAGTGCAAAGTTTTTTTATATTTGCCATGATGTTTCAGAACAAAGCCTTGATGTCTGTTGGGAAGGTGATTTTGGGAACCCAGAATGTTTTGCATTTCCCATCAGAATCAAGCCAACTTTGGGCAAAGACAGCTGTGTGTGGCGGCCCTGGGCAGCTGCACGTGCACTGACATTCATCCCTGGCCCTGCTGGCCCCTGCTTCCAGCTGCTGCAACTCCCCTGGCACCCACTCTACACACCTGCGTGGGAAGTGGGGACCCAGCTTTCCGGGTGCTCGATGACTTCCCCAGGAAGTGCGAGGGAGGAAACTGTTTCATTGAAACACTTGCACCAACAAGAGCTGGAGTCAAGGCACAGACAAGCAGGAGGAAACAGTGATGGGGAGCTAGTGGGGCTGGTGGTGGGAGCAGCTGAGATGATAGCAGGACATGGGGGAAGGGACTGGGACAAGGAAACAACGACAAAGAGCTGGTATGTGGATGGAGAGGCAGATTGAGCTTGGCAAGATGTGCACAGAAGGAAGGAAGGAGTGGGATTCAATCCAACATGAAACCATCTAGGTATCTTGCTACCATCCACAGCCTCCAGCTACTCCAGCCCTTGCCCACCAGCAAGTCCTTGGCACAAAGTCCCCATCCCAAGTCCCTGGCCATGCTCCCTGTTTTGTCTGGGACATTCACATCTCCATGGACCAGAACCGGGGTCCAATGAGGGGTCCTCACCTGGAGAGCTGGAGCCCTCCCCCAGCCTCCACCTGTCTTGCTGCAGTTAATTGGGCCACTGCTCTAATCTCTACCTGCCATTGATTTAAATTCAGCTCCAATTTTCTTCTTTGACCTTCTCTCCTCCAGACCCTGCTCGCAAACAGAACACAAATCCTCAAACATTCTCTTCATTTTTCCCTGCAATATTCCAGCATGCCCCAGTGCCAGGGTGGGGAAGGCGATAACCGGTGCCTGTTTGAGCCTAGACACTCATACTCAGGGATGGGCACACAGCTGCCTGCAGAGACCTTCCCCAGGGCACACTCACCCCAGCTCCAGCATGGAAATGGAAGTGGTGATGCTCTGATATCATCCAAAGGGCAAGAGAAAAGCATGATAAGGGGACTTCCAGATGGTTTCCTAGAAAGGACAGCTGCCTTTTTTCTAGGAGCTTGTGAATCCAAGAAGGGCATGTGGGAGTGCTCCTGACTGTGCCCGGGTCTCAGCTGCTGGTTTTGCATCCAGCACCCATGCAGCTGGGGGGATCTTTGCTCACCTGAAAACTGATCTTTGTGCTGAGCCCCAGCCCTCTGTGGTCTGGGATGCTGCAAAGGCTAGCGTAAGGAGATGAGCGAGCCATGGGAAGATCTCTCCTCTGCTGTGTCTCTGGAGCCATGGATCAGGCATAGACACCAGGAGCACCAGCTCCCAGCTCTGTTATGCCCCTGGTGCTCTGTGCCGTGATCTGGAAGGGTAGCCAGCCACTCAGAAGCAGTTAAAATCATATTACAGTGTGCTGGTGCAGACAAGCAGGGGAGGTGAGGGTCCAAGACAGTGCCTTGGAGATGTCCCTCACAGAGAGACACTGCCAGCACCATGAGGAATGGGGGAGGACCTGCCAGGGGGTTCAAGATGGGAAAAGCATCATCCCTTAACACCCACACCTTCCTGGCCCCAAAATGGGTGGAAAACCTCTGCCAAGGCTCCTTTCTCAAAAAATCCTAGATGCCAAATTTCAGAGCTCCTGGGGTCCTTCTTTTCCTGGCAACAATTCACTATGTAAAGAGGCTGGATATTTATAATTATGCTCAAAGTGGCCACTTTGAAAATCTATATATCTCTAGGCACCCTGTACATCATAATGTCAAGTCTGTGAATGGAGGCATCCATCAGAGGCCTCACATCACAGACCTCGGAGCTGTGATAAACACTTGGGAAATGCTCACTGAACCCCATGTCCCATTGCTGCCTTCTGGGCAAGAGACTTGGTCTTTGGGAGGTGCCTCCATGGTGACTCCTCCAGGAGGGATGCCACTGGGTGTTCCTGAGTCACTGCTCCCAGATGGGGATGGGAGCAAGGTCTTAGTTCCTCCAACCCAAAACCTTTTCTTCTGACCCTTTGTGTCCTCCAGGAAGGGGGGCTTTCCTTCAGGTGGGACCACCCAAGCCATCACCCCATTTCCACACTGTGGGCACGCTGTCTGCAAAAGGGCAGCTTTCAACTCTCTGTCTGGGAAAGCCCCAGTGCTGGGAGGGTGGTGAGCTACAGGAATAAGGTACACCCTTCAAATGCCAGCTCCACTCTCAGTCCTCAGATCCCTACCTCTTGGCCCCATCAACCCCAGGATTTCCTAAGTCTGACTGACAAAGACTAGGTCAGTGACAAATGCAGGGCTCAGTCCCCATTCTCAGCAGGGAAAACAATGCCGGGAGCTCAGCTCTCTTCACCAGCGAGATGCCTGCTGGAGAACAGGAATGCCCCTCTCTGCTGACAGCGTGTGAGAGGACGCACAGCCTTTGCTGACGCTTTGCCCAGGCTGTTTTTAAAAATTTATTACTCTGTTGCAACATGAAAAATAAGACAGAGAAGTAATCATTAGTATAACTATAACTCCCCGTGCAATAGTCCCACTTGTAAATTGAGATTTATGATTGCAGCTGCCGATATTTTAGAGGCCGGAGCAGGCAGCGGTGGCAGTACAGCCCAGCTACGCGCTGCCCCGCCGCAGTTACAGTTTATCACAATCTGCAGAGATTATTGCAATGAATAATACACAACAGGCTGGCAGTGAAGAACTATTCCCGATCAAACGCTTCTGTAAACAACTGAATAAATAATATTGCTCAGCCCCTCTTTAGAGCCCTCGGAGGCCCAGGGAAATCTCTCATTACTCAGCAAGAGAGGCAGCAGGGGGCTTGGAGATGCCACGAGGAAGGGATGCAATGACTCTGGGCAGGCACTGGACATGCCAGCTGTGGGCACTTGTCAAGCAGACAACTTACTCTCTCATTTTCTGTCAGACAAGGAGACTGAGACACTGAAAAGACCTGCTCATGGTCTCATGGTTTCACATGCAGCCATGAATAACTTCTTTGGACAGACTAACGCATGCAAGCTCAGAGAGGTATTGCTGTCCTCTCTTCTGCTTGGCAAGGCTTTTGCTCACTTCTGATATTGAGTTGGCAGCAGGTAAAGAGCAGGTTGTGGGGCAGCCTGGCCCGCAGGCAGCTGAACCCCATCCTCAGCAGGGATGGGACATTTGGGACTGAGCCCACTGGCAGCGGGGCTCCATGTGCTCCCTGAAATGTCACTAAGTAATGCAATGTGATCAGGGTTGTGTGCCAACAGCTGCAGAAAGGGCATTTCTTACACAGCTTGAAAGGATAAAGTTCAGCCCCATGATGCCCCAGGTTCCCCCACCACAGCAAGCTCTGGCTCAGTTGCCACACTGTGCTGCCACAGGTATCAGGTCTGCAGAAACTCTCACCCAGAGGGGGAGCACGGAAGACTCATCCCTTCCCTAGCACCCATTATGCAGAGGTGCTTTTTTTACTCTCCAAATGTCTACACTCAAAATACAGTCAGCACAGGAGGAGGGACTTGAAGGGAGCTAACGAAGAGCTATAATCCTTCTTGTGCTATAAACTAGCCCTGCAGCAGCTCTCCAATGTTTCAGATCCTTCATACCATGCTTTTCACGTGGGATGGGTGCCTATGTGCCTCTGCCCAGACACCTGCAGGCAGGGAACACCCCTCTGCATCTGTGTCCTGCCTGCTCCAGAACCAGACTCTCACCTGTGTGCTCCCTACAGGCTCTACCCACAGCTAGGTCGTGGGGAAAGGCAAGAAGAGAAAAGCAGGAAAGTTTGCATCCCCGCATGCACTGCTCTACAGTGCCTGTATGCGCAGCAATCAGCTCCAATTAATCCCCCCTCAGCTTGGCCCGCCCGCTTCATTACCTCCCCTTGATGAGAACCATCAGTGGGGCCTGTAGGATTTTGCTAATTAGCCTCACTTCGTTTATCATTTCCATTTTCTCCCAGAGACGCTTGGCTTGCTGGGCGACAGCTTCATCTCCTGCTGAAACAATGCGGCCCCTTCTGTGCCTGTCTCACTTAGCGCTGTCACCGCAGCCATTATGAAATTGGGGTTTCATTTACACACTAATTAAACATTACAGCTTGTTCACAATTACAACATGGGGATGAGGAGGTAACTAATTACTTAAGAAATGAGCTAACATTTATCTCTGATTCTTCCCCCCCAGCCCACCGCCCTCCTCTCCAATCAAGATTAGAAATTGTTGTTGGATGGCGACAGCCCAGCAGGCCCCTGCCCGTCTCTGCGTGTGCCTCGTCCCTTTTAGGGGGCTGTACTGAGACCCTGGCCCGGGGACAATCCATCAACCCCTAATTGCAGCTGGGATTACGGGGGGCTGTGACAGTGGTGTGTGGCACTGTGCCAAACGGGCTGCACAGGGACGAGCTGCGATGCTAGGGATGCATCTGTCCCACCTAGATCTGCCCAGCAATGAGGGGTCCCCGGGACAGCCCAGCCACAGTGTGACAGGGACTGAGGTATTCCCTGGGCATCACCTTCCAGGCTCTTGCCCGTTGGGTGAAGGCCTGGCTCTGCACAGAGGCCGGGGATGCCAACACACCCTCCACATCTCTGCTGATGGACAACTCATCCTGAAAAGACATTTTCTTCAGGGAGGAATTAACATTTAAAACTGAGAACCATTAGAGTAAATAAACCAGCCTGTCACTCAGATCAAAAGGCAATGCAAAGTGTGTGCTTGGGACAAAATGGGCCCTGGGGAGCAGGCAAGGAGAGAAAGGGGCAGGCATCCCTTCGTCTGGGGCAGGCATCCCTTCGTCCATCCTCAAGGATGGGGTGGGGTGGATGAGATGGGCAGGCCAGCACCTTGTGTTCAGCCCAGCACAGCTGGGTGCTGTCACCAAGAGTGCAACAGCCTCCTTCCATGGGCAGCACTGGGCTGCCATGTGCTGCTGCTGCAGGCCAGTAGTCCCTTTCATCCTCATCTCCCTGCAGTGCATGCAGGTGGCAGAGGCTGTGTGCAGCGACCAGAGAGCTACACACAGGACAGTGGAGATGGGTGACAGTGACCAGGATCATCTTGAGATGAATGCATGGCTGCCTGCAAGGCAGCCACCTGCTGATGGGAGACAGGCTGGAGAGGCCAGAGATGCTGCTGCAGTGCCTGAGTACTGCTACAGGCTCTGGGAAAAGGATCCACAGTATTCAACAAGAGGCTCCCCCCACAAACAGCCCTAAGCACTGGAAATGCTCTCAAAAAAACCCATCTAGTTCAGCACCAGACAATTAAGGTTCTTTTGCAACTCTTAACCCATGATTTTGAGACAAAGAATTTGGTGCTGGCATAATTTGAACTGCTAATTGCTTTCCTGATCCATAGTCAAGTGAACTGAGCAGAAGTGGACTCAGAAAATCACGTTCCCTGTCTGGGGGAAATTCAGAGCTGCTCTCCAGGGGGAAAGGGATGCGCTCTTCTTCCCTCTGAGCAGCTTAAAATATAATGATCAGGAAACAGTTAAGCAAAAGGGGGGTGAACTGGTGATTTAAAAAAGAGAAAACTCACACCACTTTATAATAATAGAAACAACTCATTCCCATAGTTTTTATCCTTCCTGTCTTTAGCCCACAAAAAAAAAAAAAAAAAAAAAAAAAAAAAAAAAAAAAAAAAAAAGAAAAAAAAAAGAAACCCTGAGCTAAACTACTGACACTGGCTGGGAGCTTAGAACTGCTGCATCAAACAGAGCCCTTGAATCTCCTGAACATAATTGTGCTGCCCTCTAACCTCAACCTTCAATCAGTGCAGTGTAACTATCTCATTTTAGCCTACAGGACACACCCCTCTGCTAACTAGCAGCCATATTCTTCTCATTAGGAGATTGCTCTGGATGGGAGCGTGGAGGCAAAGCTGGCGTTTCTCCTTTTCTCTCCTCCTCGGTCTCTCTTGGCTGTTATGTATGTACTTTCAGAGGGGGAGAGCATGAGCAGGGGGCTTTGTGGGTGCTGCAGATGACCCAGCTGCCAAGCCCTAAGACTCCTGGGCATGCACATAGAGCCAAATCAGTGGTTCTTGGCTGAAAGCACAAAGCACGGGAGAGGGGATCTGGCCCAGACACCCCCAGCACTGGGCAGTTGGCAGCTAAGGCCTGGAGTGGGCTTCCTGTGAAGGTGGTGCTGCTGTGCCCTCCTTAGGGCAAAGGGCTGGGGGTCCTGCTGTCTGCAGGCTCACCCCATCCACAGAGCCCCTGGGGAAAGGCTTCTGAGGTAGCAGTGCCAGGGCACAGGATCCCTTTCCTCTGGGGCTTGGCTGAGAGGTGGCAGCAGGCAGGGAGATGCATGCCTTGGGAAGCCAAGGCAACCAGCAGCACCACTGCCATGCCTGCTGCTGAGGTGGGCAGGAGACAAAGGGCAGCGCAGGGTTGATGCACTGCAGGAGGGTCTGTGCAGAGGAAGCCCCTCTGGCTGCATGGATGTTACCCTTGCACATCACAGGCCTGCAAGTAATTAACACTGAGGCTGATTATAGTGGGAAAAGTGACCCAGGACTACCCAGGCACTCTCCATCACTGTGGGGTTTGGATCACATCTCTGGGTAGGGGTATTCTGTGGTTAAAAATCAGCTCTGTGCCTTGGGGAGATGAGGAAGGACAGCTCTGCAGCCCACCCAGCATGACAGCCCAGCCAGCTGATTCTGCTGCATCCCTGGACCATCAACTGGCCAAAAACTCATAGGAGCTCTTCAGCACCTCCTTCATGCCATCTCTTCAGAGACCTCCAAGCACACGGGACATGTCAGACTACAGTACTGAACATGGAATTTTGGTCCCTGCAGCATGGACTAGGTACACCCACCCTTAGCAGTGACCATGACCCTCTCCTCCTGCCTCCCCTCCAGGTCCTGTACTCTCACAGCCCCATTCAGGGCCCAGGCTGGGAGAAGCTGCTTGGGCTCTGCTGTGTTAGAAGAATGCAGCTCCCGAGCTGGAGCAGGATTGCTCATGGCTCTCAGGAACAGATGGAAATACTGTCATTACAGTGCAGCCCACTGTGGGTCTCTCCTGCAGAACAAGCCAGAACTCGGGTGATTAATGGCACAGCTGGGATCAACCTGTGCAGTGGCAGCTTCACCTTTGGGAAGAGCCTCAAGCTATGGAGGATATGAGCAGATCCCCTCTGATCCCACTGCAGACCTATGAAAAGAGCAAGGCCACCCTGGGAAAGGGCAACAGTTTGGCTGGTGCAGCTCTCCCCTCTGGCCAGTCCCCTTTGCCCTGGGATTTCATAATGCTAGCAACTTGGAAGTGAGGGAATGACACTGGTTTGCATAAGGATAGGAAAAAACACAGTATTGGATAGACTCTTATGTGTCAATGCCCATCTTCCCCACCCAGCAGCATCTTCCCCATCCAGGCCTTGTCTCTAGATCCTCTGTTGAGGTAGAGCAGCTATTAAACACTCTGAGTTCGTTATCTTAAACAGGCCACTCAGGACATGGGGCCACGATCCTGAAACCAATTAATGTGATCCTTTGATATCAGGGGAGAATGAAGAGGGGACTGTCAGCACAGCGAGGCAGGAGTTACGGGTCAGAGCCTAACAGCACAGAGGTGCCCCTTAGCTCTTCACAAGAGGTGGGGGTGGAGGGCAGCTGCCAGAACTGGCTTCTGTCAGAGCCCTTCTCTGCATCCTCAACCCTGGCCTGGTGCCACTTCCCAGGCTCAGGGCAGAGCAAAGGAAAGAAACATCATGGCACTTTATGGGGGTCCAGATGCCAAAAAAGCCACTGCTGCCCTGTGCCTGGGTTAGGACTTCCAAGAGGAAAGCAGTGGTGGTACCACATCTCAGTGCTCATCCCGGCACAGCAGCACACGGCACGGAGGAGGCTCCCCTCTGCCATGGTGGGAATGGCCACGGTGCTGGTAGCGCTCAGGCTTAAGGCTCCAGGCACCCTGGAGTGCCAGGGGCAGTATCATCCTGCAGCCCCCAAAACTTTCGTCTTTCTTTCTTTCTTTCCTTGCTTAGCTGTTTTTTAAAAGCAGAAGTTATCTTAGCGAAGTCTTTTGGGGGAGGTGGAAAGAGAGTAGGAAGTCAAAGAGAATCGTCTTGCTAGTCAAAGCCTTTAACAACTATTTTTAATATCAGGCAGAGGAGCAGGATTTTGAAATGAAACAGACAGTGCCTCTTTGATGGGTGAGCTATAGATCTTGAAACAAGGTCCATTCCCTCCTCCTTCACTAACTAACAGCCATATTTCTCTCATTAAAGACAATCTGGCTGTATTTTCAAACTTCTTAACAAGGCGATCACCGTAATTTGAGATTTCTATTATCCATGCTCCTATTACAACAGTCTTTTAAGCAGCCAGCTTTTTTTTTTTTTTTTGCTTTCTTTCTCTGACTTTGTCTCTCCCCTCAAACTGCCATTAGTGGTAATGACGTGCAGGAAACGAGCGCCAAGAACCACCTTTTTTTCCCCCCTTCTTTTTGGTACTAGGTTGCATGGGGGGAGCAATAAGGAATAAAATAAAACGCAAAATGAAGTTTGGTTATCTCTTATCTGGAGTTTGGCTTTTAATCCACCCAGGAGTGCAAAGGAAGCCAATACAGTACCTTATCTCCCCTGTTGATCATGGACCCCCTATCCAAAGACCCCCATGTCTCTCCCCTTCCCAAAGGTGCCTGGTCCTGGCCCCCTCCCTGCCCCATTAGTCCTTTACTGGGCTCTGCCAGATGGATGCAATTTGCATAATATCACCAGTGGAGGCTGGCAGATCAACTGGGGTCAGGCTCTGACATCTCCAGCACAGTCTATCTCCAAGTGCTAATTTGGACTGCATTGATCTCTCTTTCTGATTTCTTTGTCATTTACGTCTGCCACGGTTTGACAGGAGATACAGAGACAGACAAGAAGGGAAAAGAAGGAGGGGGGGAAGAAGAGAAGAGAAACAAAGATTGTAGTTACAGATGTCTTTAAGCGAAAAAACAGATTAATCCAAGGACTCCTCTGAGGGTCGCAGCTTTGAAACATCCTAATTATCCTATTCTTATGAATTCCTGTACAGACTTCCAGGGGGGTCTTATCAGGGAACTCAGGGGAATGAAAACTTGTTAAATTGCAGTGGAGTCTCTCTGGCTGACTGCTACCCCCTGCCCTCCTGCACCTTGCAATCGGTTCTCATTAGGTGAAGCGGGGCAGCTCTAAACCTGGCATCCCTTGCTGACACAGCCTTCCCTCTGCACCTCTGCCATCACTCTCCTTAAAGGCAGGTCCTTACTAAAACTTGGGCAGGAGTCTCTCCTCCTAGCAATGGCAGACCACAGTGCTCACCAGCCCTGTGCATTCTAGGGAGGACAGAGAGGGGAAAACTTAGGTGCCCGAACTCTGGAGACAAGGGCTAACCTGAGAGGGACAACAGCATGCCTGGGATCCCCCTGGATGCAGTCATGTAAAGGCAGATTTGGGGACACTTCTATTGCAGGACAGTAGGACATTAAAGACACTTTCCACCAAAGTCCAGTGCGGAGCAGGGCAGGCAATCCGTGCCCTTAACTGAGATGTTTATGTTCATTAACAGGAAACTCTTCCCCTCCTCACAGGTAAGGGAAGACACGCCACCATTTAGCCTCATCTGGGATATATTGCAGAGACACCAAGGCACCAAAAGAATCTACAGGAAATCAAAATGTCACTCGGTGTTTTACGTTGCTACTTTCTACAGAAGGAGCTCTGTAGAAAGTTAATGATCTTCCAAGGCTTCTCACCTAACACATCTCACTGTGTCAGAGGGTGCATCACGGTGCTTGGGAAGTGCTGTCTGTTACAGGGGCAGGAGAACAAATGCCAGCAAAGATGTTCTACCTGCCCAGCACAATATTGGACACGGCTTGGACAGTGCAAGGGTCGTTCCAGTAGAGTGTGAGGGGGATATTTTGCAAGGCTCAGGCACAGACAACTAAAAAGACTGGACAAATAGCCAGGAGTGTATGGATACAAGGCAGTGCAAGGGTCACTACAGCACAGATCAATTCAGGTCTGCACACTCCTGGTTTTGGGACTGGCTGATCACTAAAACAGAGCAGACATAATGCAAATATAATACAAACCAATCAGCCTCTCCTGGTGCTCCCACTACAACCGTTGAGAGTGATATGAAAAATATATTTGAAAGGTTTCTCATCTATCACTGGGGACAGAAACTGGGCCAGGTGTTGGGCTGAGGATCACAACTGGCTTGGGTGAAGGGAGAAAGGGAAGGACAGCAAGCCTTGGGAGACAGTCCCCACCACTACTCCTAAAACCAGAAGCCAGAGGAAGAGGGTAGAGCCACTGCTGTGCCAAAGGGCAGTTCTGAGATGATGGCAATGCCGTCCTGCTGGGGATCAGCCAGATCTGAGGCTTGAGACAGACTTGCCCCGGTTTGCAGCTGGGCCTCCCAGGCACTGCAGCACAGCAAACAATCCAGAAATCCCTCTTAAATCTTCAGTCTAACACTGGTGCTGCAAACAACTGCTTCCAGCCAGAAGAGAGGGACTCGAGCATACCTTCCACACATCACCAGGGAGCAGCCACTGCCACTGCCTGCCTGGGGGCTGGGAGAAGCACATGGAAGCACCCTGACTTTTCTCAGGCAGTTTAAGTCCCTGAAGCCATCACACTCCCTCCAAAGGCTGCTCTCTGGGGACCTCGAGCCCTCAGCCAAGGGCAAGGTGTGACAAACCCATCACACCCCTGTCAGGCAGTCAGGGGTCAGATGGGCACACGACCAACTTTTGGCAGGGTAGGATGGAGGGGTGAGTGCAGTCAACACAAACACTCAATCATCCTTCCTTTCTTTCTTCTGTGCCTCCTTTGTTAACTGCAGGAAACAGCTGAAAGACCTTGAGTTTCCCATTGTAGCATGTATGGGAACAGAGCCGCAGTGATCAGAACATACCCCCTGCTGCTCCAGGGGAAAAAGGGAGAGCAGAATCCTTTCTAAAAAGGGTTTACGATTAGAAGAGTGTTCTGTCACTCTGGCGCGCAGTAATCCACTGCGCCACCAAGTCCCTTCAGAGAGATGTCGAAAACTTAAATGACTGAAAGCAAAAGAGCCCCGGCTCAGGTTCCCAGGCAGCCAGACATCCTAATTATCTTTAGATCCACTCCCACATGGAGGGGAGAGAGCACACAAGAGTAAAAAAAAAAAAAAAAAAAAAAAAAAGGGGAAAGAAAAAAAAAAAAAAAGGGAAAAAAAAAAAAAGACTGTCACATTGCTTTTTTCTTTTTTTAAAAGCTTGTCTCTGCTCACTGCTTTTCCAGCTGTGACACCTCTCACGGTAGTTAATTAGAATCATGTCACCGCGTTAATGTGCTCTGACTGGACTCTGACAGTTGCTTGTCCTCTAACCAGCTGCCCCGGCCAGCCCTCCCTCCCCGCCGCTCCGCAGGGATTTGGGGCCCGGCGCTTGCAGCGGGACTCTCACCACGGGGCAGCCGTGCTGTCCCTGTGCCCATGGCCCAGTGGGTACCCCGCAGTGGCTGTGCTGGTCCCTGCCCCCTGCCCGGGTGCCAGGACACGCCGCCTGGCTGCGACACCCGGCACGCAGCCGCTCCACCTGTTCTGGATCTGCCTGACCTTTATGAGCGCTAATTTAAAATGACGCTGCTCATTTGGTGACATTTCTGTTGATTTTTACTTAAGTCTCTTTTAATTATTTAATTCAGAGTCCTTCCCCTTCTGCCTTGAGCAGGGGCCACTGTGTGCAGGGCAGTGCCCCATTCCACAGGAGTGAGCCCCGTTCTCAGCTCTCCCTCTCAGGATCCCTCAGCAGAAGGATGGTGCTGTGCAAGTGTCACCTCCGCTGAGAAGTGAAGAGCTCAAAAAGAATGGAGTATGTCTGCTCTGGGGGAGCACAAGGATGGACCAGGATGGTGGGACTGGCTCTGTCACATAGGGTGGGATGAAAAATAGTCAAAAACATGAAAGGAAGTTTCACAAAATGCTGTCCACCTCCTTGTTCCCCCTGCCCTGATGCAGGGGAGGCAGGTGGGCACCAAGGATGACCGAGGATTCCACAGATGCTGGGAGAGGCAGGAAAGACAGGAAAGGAAAACAGGGAAGAGCGAGAGCAGGCAGAAATAAGGCCAGCAAGCTGCCAGGACCACACACCTCCAGCACCTTGAGGGGTGAGGCACAGCCTCATCCGCCCCCGCCAAGCTCCAGCGGGGAGAGCTGGCACTCACAGCCCAAGGCCATTGCGGTGGGTGGCCTGTGAGCTGCCACCGCACTTGGCAAGGTGGCCCTCGCCACCCTCTCCTGCAGAGTCGGCGCGGGGAGCAGCCCAGCTCCACCGAGACAGAGCGGAGGAGAGAGGGATGGCTGCGCCGGGCAGGAGGCACCCTGGCAGGCGCTGCCCCGGCTCCCCGTGGCGCTGGCAGCTCGAGGTAGTTAATTAGAATCGTGTCACTAAGTAAATGCGCTCTGACTGGACTCTGACAGATGCTCACCTATGACATTGGGGGCCAGGAGACAATCCACATCAAACTACTGCAGTGTGACCCTTTTAACACAAAGAGTAAACTCACTGCACATCGAGTTGAAGCTCATTAAAACTGTCTACTCTGCGAGCATCCCATTAACCTCACTGTTAAAAACACGCAATTCCTCTTCTTCTTTCCGAGGCCTAATTAATGCTCTGGATCAGGAACAATATCACACCCTAACCTTCCGAGATTTCCAATCAGTAAATGAAAAGAGAGAGACGGAGTCAGGAAGGCACGGTGGCTTGCTGGGTCGCTCACCGCATGGGCTGCTGACCTGCCCAGGCAGGTGGGGCTGTTCTGTTTGGCACAGGCAGAGATCCCCCCACACAGGGAGCACGGCACCACCCCGGCAAGGGAGCTGTGGAACAGGGAAGATCTGTGCAAAGGCTCAGAGCTCACAGGGTTATGACAGCTGATGTGAAACAGCCCAGTGAGGGCACCATGTCAAGATGGGTGCTACTATGGGACCAGATCTCCTGGTCACCTGGGATGGGTACTGAGGGTTCACTAGCAAGAGATACAGCAACCTAGAAAAAGAAAAACAAAAACCAAACAAACCCCAAACCAGACATTTACATCTAAATCTAAAATCACAATAATGTATGTGCTAAAACCTAAACTTTAAAGATTCAATTACATTCAATTAGATTCAAAAAAGATCAGTAGCAAGGAGTAATGTCATGTTTTAAAGACAGTCAATGCACTGGAGAGGGAAGCAGAGCTGACAAATGAGAAAAATACTTTACCAGTAGGAGCTGCTACTTTTGCAGTTTTGGAAATTTTTTGCTGGTTTTGGTGTATTTTCAATTCAAGAACTGGCTAGTTCAGAGCTGAGAAACAACAAAGGATTGAAAATAAAAAAGGTTTGTCTTTTATCTTTCCATAATCACTGAAGACAACCAAACCAATCAACTAAGGTAAGAGAGGATGAGATGTAGTCATTCTAATACCTTGAAAGGCTGGTTTCCAGAAACACTCCTCCAGGTCACTGATCATTTATTTCTTGCTTTGGTTTCATGTACCAGGGCTTTTCTTTACCTAAAAAGTATTCTGAAATTTACATTTCTTTCTGTAGTGAATATTTGCAAGGGAAAGATGATTTTCCTAATAAAATCAATTCAAACTACCACTGAAGTACTTAAGCATGGCATTACAGTTTTCATCCAAAAGAGCAATCATGAGTAATAATTTAATCACCAACTCTTCAAGAACAAACAGTAATTCACCGTTTTTCTAATGTAAAAAATATTTAAAAACTAAGACTGAAGGCATATTATGTTACATAATCAATCAAAATAAATGTAGCAAAAATAGAGTATTGGATGAGTAAAAGAATAACCAGATTTAACAACTGGGCAGTACTAAGGAAAGCTGCACTTGGTTTGATAGGTGCTGTTCAGTAAAATTTGACCTTTTTTCAGGGAAACATGTTTTAAAAAAAGCAAAACCAGAAGAGAATCAATTTCTGAATGCAGGTGATCTGCTGTCTGATTTAAATCACAACTAAAACCTGAAATTTTAATCCTTCTGATTTGTATGGGTCTCTGACTCTCATCAGAGAGACCCCAACACAGGTACCCAGCTCCACTGGTGTGGAGGCTGTGAATGCTGGTCTTTGCATGCCAAGACTCCCATTAAAAGCTGCAGCTTGTTTTTGGCAAGCACTGCCTCAAACACATGTGTTAAGAATGGTAGTGTCCCCATATATGTAAGACTGAGTAACTTCTTGGCAAGACTTAACTTCATTTTGCTGAGGGCCAAGAAAATAGCAGACAAAGAGAAGTTCCTCACCCCAAGATTCTACAGCCCACGCTGGAGCTGACACATATCTAGCCTGTCTTAGAAAAGAGATGGAAATTGCATAAAAATATCCTCTCTAGTCTCCAGGGACACATTCAGCCCAGAAGGAATCCTTACGGCTGAAACATCAATGTGAGAAAGGGCATGAAAGAATAGGCTTCATACCCCTTCTGCTCCTTTCTGATCTCCCAAGGAATTCCTGCATCCTCACCCTCTGGAGCAGGACTTTTCTATCTCCTTATCCTGAAATATTTACATTTCCCCCCTTCCTTTGCCTTTTCCCTCTCAAGAACACAATGGCACCAGACCTGCACCCACCCCCACCCAAGACAGCTGTATTTGCAGTGTATGCAGATATATTTTGGTGTTTTTGGGAACACAAATTACTCTTCTAACCCCTCAATAAGCTTTGCAGCTCACTTGCTCATTAATGGAACCCAGACAAAAGCTAGAAGATGAGCTCTGTGCAGCAGCTTGCTGTATGTGCAGCTGTGTGTTCCAGGGGATGTAGGGAGACTCCACTGTGCTCCAGCACGAGCCCATCCTGCCTGTATCCACTGGATGCTAAAGGTGCTTCCCATCCAGAATCTGGCCTTCAGGGCCCTGCAGGGTGTCAAGCACCCTGAACTCTGCAGATATTGAACACGATGAAGGAAAGGAGATGAAGCATAGAGCAGGACTGGTCCCAGAGCATGTCAAGTGCAAGGATTTGGAACAGATACCTGCTGAGACAGTGAAACAGAGAGTGATTTGAAAACAAAGCAATACAGAATCCATCAGGCAAGATGGCAAAATTCCTTGCAAATTGTTTGCAAAAACAAGTGGCTATCCACTACAATTTTTCTGTCAGATTTGAAGGGAAACATCCGTGTTGTGCATTCCTGCGTAAGCACGCTGAGGCTCCCCAGACTGCCAGGAAAGGAGCTGCACAGACACTCTTACACTGCATGCTACCTGTGAAACTGCTGAGACTGGCTATCAACACTCCTTGCTGCTCCCTTCTCAGTCCTCTTTGGTTTGCAGATTTTTGGCCATCAGTGACCCACGAGGGCCATGAAAATCAGAGGCTGACCCCCCGCTTAGATGACCCAGGAAGCCTCCTCTCAGCTCCCTAATACTCTCTCAACACGGCTGTACTCCAGGGCTGAGCCTAAAGAGAAGGAAGGCTCTAGATGGCATGGGACCATCCCCAGATCCACAGCCAGCAAGAGGCTGGCAGTCCTTTATTCAGCTGAGAAGTAGGGCTGTGTTGGGATCAAGGCTCCTTACAGTCAGAGAGGGAAAGGAAGGGCAGCCCTAAGCAGGGAAAGGGAGGCATGGCTCCTCCCAACCCTGATGCACGGGCAATCAAAAGCATGAAGAAGAGAGAGGTAAGGGAAAGGCTGGTACATTGGGATGGAGCGCTGCAAGAAGGGAGCTTGGGTGCTGGGCCTCGCTGGCTCACCCTGTACTGGCAGAACTCCTCCACAGAGGGAGTTTGGCAAAACTCTCCTAAAGGACTGGAATGGGGAGAGACATGAACAGCAAATCCCTGTACTCTGTCAGGCAGAGGTATGTACTCTGTCATACCTGTGCAAGACAACAATACTGAGATAAAGGGGCAGAAATCAACAGCAGTCAGATGATACTCCAGAGAATGGGGACACTTTGTTGGAGTAAGGGATGACAGCAACAAGAGAGCTCATCACACAAATAAAATGAGGAATGATGAGGCAGAAACCAACTCTGCATCTACTCGGAAACCCCAGAAAAAGCCCAAGTCCCCAGAGCAGGACATGCACACACAACTCCTGCAGTTCCTGCTCCCTCCCCATGATCCTCCCAACATGGCACACAATCCAGGCAAATCTGCTCCCAGGCAGGGAAGCAAATTTTAATGCTACCTCTGTCAATAATGCAACCAGATCCATAGTTCAAAAGGACCCTGCTAATTAAAAGCTGGTGAGCTTTAAATAATTCATCTCCTTAACTTGGATTGATTGGAGAGTTTAATGGTTAGAGTCTTGAAACAATATTAAACAGCCTCTTCAAGGCCCAGGTAGCCAGTGACTTTTCCAAGTAAATCTTACCTCCTTGCAAACTTTAATGCTCAAAAGTCACTGTGGATGAAGGCTGGGAGGCAGAGAAAATATCTCACCACTGGTCTCCAAGAGGTGATCTACTGCTCCACAGAGAAACAAGACAGACAAGAGTGATGCAGCCCTGAGTCACAGCTCTGTCTATAGCCCAGTAAATCTGAGTTCCTGCCTGTACCACAGCCTGCTACTCTACCAGCTCTGCATCCCCACTGTTAAGCAGCAGGCAGATATACGGCCTTAGTGTCCTGGGCCAGGTCTCCCTCATATCACTTTGATCCCTGGTGCAGAGGAGTTGGGGGATACATGGAACTCTGCCACTGTTTATCTCAGAGCACTGTTGATCACTTTATCTTGAAGCACGCTGCAGGACAACAAAACTCATCATATGTGTTAACAAACAGGATGATGATTCAGTTCTCCAGCTGGGATCACGCCTCTTCAGTCTGCAATGTGTTTCCAGCCAGTTCCCAAGCCAGGCAGCACAGCCTCCTTTCCAAGGACTGCAGCATCCAGAGCAACTGGATGACTGGTCCAACAGGGAGAGCATCCCACCCAGCCTGGGGACCCTTCTGCTGTGCTCCAGGCATCTACTGCTGACCACATCCAACCTTAACCCAAGCACTGCTAGAGCAGTCTAGGAGGGAAGCAGCTCCCCAGCCAGAGGGACAGGCAGGTATGTCTGGCACACTGGCACATGCAAGGGACAGAGAAGTATGTGTCCATTCTGCCCTGACACATCTTCATCCTTCCACCAGCTGAGGACTCTTCAGCCCTTTGGCTTGTTCTCAGCACCCCAGATGGACAATGTCTTAGAGCTGAGGCACGTCCCACACACTCGGAGCGGCAGCTGTGGAGATGGAAATGGCACGGGGCAGCATCACTCACCTATCCCGCTGTGAGGCCTCCCTATGTGCTGTAGGTTCAGTCCTTTGTTCATGTCTAAGAGCCCGTTCTTTGGCCAACTCCCCATGGCAAAGCTGTACGCCTGGAAGAGAGAAGCAGAGGGTCAGACACAGCCCATGTGCAGGCATGATCTGTACTTGCCCAGGTCTTACTGCTCCTGGGGCTGGAGTGGCTCTGTGTTCAGGGGCTGGTGTGTGTCTGTGCTCACCGTGTTCTTTGTGGACCTGTACATCAGCCTTGCAGCTGCTCTTCTGGAATTACCCACACAAAGTGCTCTCACCCTGCCCTGTCCCACCTGATTCTCCTTAGAGGTGTTCAGAACCTCTGGTGGTGTCCTGTACACATGAAAACCCTGTGACAGAGGGGTTTGCATCACTCAAGACCACCTTTGCCATGCTGTAGGGGGCAAGCCAGGGGCTATAAGCTCATCCCCTATGTCCCTTAGTTGCTCCAAAAACATCCATCCACTCCTGCTTTAACAGGGTCACCAACAGGGGTCAGGGGGTTTGGAAAGGGGTGTTCATTCCCAGGCTGGCCTGGCCAGCAAGCCCTTTCTTTTCTGGCAAGCACAGCCCTCCCTGCTCCCTCTCCTTTCCACCCCCAAGCCCCAGTTGCCTTGGTTCCCTCCATCACTGGGACAAATCCTACTGGGAGCCAGCACTGCTCAGCCCACTGCACAGAGCCTGCAGCCTGGCCAGAGGGAGCCTGTTTCATACCCATGGCATCCCCTGGCAGGGTTTCCAGAAGGAGCCAAGCAGCTGGAAGCATAAGCAGCACAAAAACCCACTGGACAAGGCAAACATAAAAGCAGCCGGGCCTCCATGTCACACGCACGGCTGTAATTACAGCCTGACAGCCACGTATCTTCTTCATCTTGAGGAATTAAGCTCAGAACGCATTGTGAGCGGTAAGAAGGGTGCGTGGGCTTAGCGTCGCTCACGCTGGCGTATCTTTGCTGCCGTGAGGGCCATTGTCCCCAGATGAGATCAGGTCAATCCAGCCGCCCCTATCTCCCTCCTGCAGCGGGGGATCATCGCTAACCGCAGCCACAGTGTGGCAGGCATTGCTGACACCCTCCGCAGGCTGCAAATGCCAGGAGATGCTCTCTGCAGCAGGAATGGGGATGAAATGGGTGACCAGAGCTGAGAGGTGTCCCCCACCAGCCCACCAGCCATCTGCCTGCTGCTGGGACCTCCTGCCAGCCCCTCTTTCCTGCTACCTGCTGCTCTGTCTAGAGCGGGCAGGTCCAGCCCCTGCGCAGCCCCTTCTGCTGGCAGCCCCCCGGGAGCCACGGGGCTTGGGGGAGTTAATTTATTAGTGGCCGATGTAGCCATTCATGCTGCTTTGTTACTCCTGCCTTAGCAAAACAGAGGGCTCCACAGATAATTAATAGACAGCATTGCTAATCCTGTTGGGAGATGATTAGCAATTAAAACTCCTAATTAAGTCTATGCATAATTCACTGAAATTACACTTTGTGTACACAACGGGGAGATTTCCTTTGCCTTCCGAGCTTGACAAACACGCTCTGGTATGTTCCCTCCCGTGATCATGATGCAGGCCAGCCAACCACGGGGTGGGGGGAGCCAGAGGTTGGGGCGCAGGATGGGACCCTGCCACCCATCTTCTGGGTGGCAGAAGTGGTTCCATGTGTGGTTCCCTCTTCTGGGCACAGAGCAAACCCAGGCTGAGCATAGGAAGACTCCCATGCTCAGCTCCAGTAGACCAGCAGTGGGGGCCATCCCTGGGGAAGTGGTATGTCCGGATGGGGAAGGACCAGGGGTGTCCCTGCCCAGGGAGCTACCATATCACAGGCTGCCTTCCCAGCCCAGACATTCCTTGGACTCTGCCCAGAAGCAACTGAGGTAGCACAGAGGGATGCTGGCAGGATTCCGGGAAAGCCACAGGGACAGCTTTGGAAAGCTCCTGGTAGCTGGGTGCTACTGCCAAGCTCAGCCTGCCTCCCCTGGCTGTGCAGCAGCAGGGAGCTGGCAGCACGTGCCCCAGCCCTCGGATCAGCACCGGGCCCTTCTCTGCATCGCGTTCTGCCTTCCTGATCAAGGTCATTCGGTACAGCTGCAATACCTGAGCAAACTACCTAAGCAGCTGGGGTGGAAGTTGGCCTGACCACTGAAGGTCAAGTGTGCACTTATGCATATTCAAAGCTGCCTGCAGGATCGATCGGATTTTAATTGTTTTTCCTGGGGTTTTGGAAGGAAGTGCCAGGGGCATTGATCAGTCCCAGACAAGGCTGCTCACACTCCAGGGCTGGCAGGGACCATCACTGCTGCAGGCACAGGGAAGTGCAGGCAGCGATGATGAAGGGATGAAGGCAGGGGAGAGGTCAGCCACCGCTGGCCGAGAGGAGGAGCCACTGCTGGGCTGTGCTGGAAAAGAAAGTTTTTTAATTAAAAGTGGCAATTCTGAGCCGCCTGCTGGCAGCAGCCACACAATCAAGAGCAAGGAGCTTTGCTGTTTAATATTTAAAGACAACGTTTAATCTTTAAACAGGAAAGTTCTTCCTCTGACTATTAAAGCGAGGCAGAAAGCGCCGTGGCTCCCCAACACCAGGGGTACCCAGCCTGCAGGGGTGGCTGTGGCCACTGGCTCACTGGAGCTGCTGGGACACTGGTGTCAACCACTTCCCTGCCAGCTCTGTGACCACACAGCCACCAGCAGTGGCGCAGACCCCTGTCCCTTCAGTGCTTATCCCTGTGGCAAATTGTAAGAAAGTCTGAGATGACCCTGGTTTGCTTGCAAGCCAAAGGATTTTTAAAAAAGCCATTAAACCCTTCCTGTGAGGAAATTGCACTACTTTGTACCTCACTCTGGTTCAGTCTTCGTGTTGCAGAGACTGAGTTGCTCCTTTTTAGGTCAGACACTGAAGCAGAGCCAAGACCCTGTGGTTTTTTATTTTTATCTGCATTTTAATTGATAAAAATTCAAGCATCTTTTAAAAAGGTTCTGACCAAAATTCCAATTTAGAGAGAAACTCAGTGTTTCTGATCTGATAAAAACCACTTGAACAATGTTTACAGAATAATTTTCAAGCAGCCTGAATACAACTATTTTCATTCATACCATCTCCTAGGAAGGTTTTCCTTTTTTCCTGATTTTGTTTGTAATCCTATGAAGGCTACATTTACCTCCTTGCCAATGCTGCTCCAAAGTCAGATGATTATTAATTATATTTATTTACTTATGCAATCCCATAGGCATACACAGCAGTTCACAGACAAATACCACCCTGGGTCCCTTATGGAGGGATCTTGAATCAAAGGTAAGCAGATATTCCTGTGATAAATGTGAGCTAATAGCAGCAGGAGATTAGGAACATACCGTGTTTCTATGCATAGAGCAAGCACCACGGATAATCCACATCTTGTTAAACAAGTGCTGGTGTGGGGAGGTAGGTCATTAGGTAACCTGTAGCCCACATATCCTGCAGAAAATCCAAAAACCAGAAGTGGGGATAAAACATGGGGCATGGAGATGATGCACACACAGAATCACAGCATCTGAGGCTGGCTTTATAACAGAGCAAAAAAAGGTCTGAAACCAACCTCCTGTTGTACCAGGTCACAAACCTTCCCAGTAGCTATGACACTGCTTCAGATGGCAAAGAGACTGAAACAATAGCTCCTCTGTCCTCCTGACTGCACTGGGGTACAAAGATGGTCCCCTGTGCTGGGACAGAGGGCATGCCAGTGAGGCTGGGCAACCCCATGCTGGTGGTTGCTTGTGCAGTTTGGCAGTGAGTTTGGCTCACCTGCCCTTGCTGCAATCCCAGTGCACACCAGTGCCCATCCCCAGCAACGCTGGGGCCAGCAAGGCGACAGCACCAACACAGTTGGGTCCTGATGTGCTGCTCTCTGGAGTTAGTTTAGGCTGCACACCACGGATTATAGGCAGCATAGCTGCAGAGAAGATGTACCATGGGGTCAGAAAATTCCCAGAACTGGAACCTGTCAAGCTGATGTATTGATCTAAGTGGACTGAATAATGCTCCATCATTTATTTATGGGAAGTGCCCAGCACACTTCACAAAAACTGGTGTTCGGCAGTCAAATTTAAGGCAAAATTAAACACCCCACAGCATATAAACAGGCACCTGTTCAGAAGTCAGAATAAGGGAGCCACACAAATCTTCCCCACATGCAGGACGAACAGAGCTGGTCCTCACAGAGCTGCCGGAGCTCTGCTGGGGCAAAGCGCTGATGTCTGCAGAGCCAGCCTTGTTCTTTCCACACATATCCAGGCTGTGACCTGCTGGCCAGCTCCTGGCCCCTCTGCCCTCCCCTACAGCTGCTGGCACTGCATCACCCTGGATGCTTTAGCTGAAGGGCAGGAGGGAAGAGGATCTTTTTGCTTTGCAGTGGCACGAGCATGTTCACAAACCACGGCTGCAAGAACCGCCAGGACTGGCACAGGGTGTCCTGCCCTGACCAGCTGGGAAACTGTCATTTTATTTTACATGTCCTACCAAGAGGTTTTAATAGCTATGTTTCGTCTGCTAATTGTAATTTTAATATTAATACAGACACTTTCAGGCAGGGAGAAAATATTTCCTTTCGGAAAAAATCCTCCCAGGAGCAAAGGGGCTTAAGCAGTCTGAGAAGATGCTGAAGGGTGGGTACTAAGCAATAAGAAAAGTGGTGGGTTTTGCTGAAAATCTCCATTAAGAATTTCAAAAAGACACATGAAATATACATGGTTTTAAATACACAGAAAGAAGGTGTGAGACCTCCCAGCTGCCCTTAGCTTAGGCAAGCAGCAGGTACCAGCTATGCTCCCTCAGGATCAGGCTGGGCACAGCTGCCTACTGATCGAAGGTGAACACCCTGATGTTTCTGCAATGGAGAAAATGTCTTTGGAACAGCAAAATCATCTTCCTCCTCCTGTCATGTCAACTGTGCACTGCATCCACCCAAAATAAGCACTTCCCATCTAACTGCCCTTATTCCACTGCTGCTACAATGAGGTGTCAAGATTTTATATTACAGCGTATGGTAGGAACAAAAAAGAGGTCATGGCTATGACTAAGTGGGCTTTTAAACACGGTTTGAAATGTTTTTAGTGACTGCAAGGTTTTGGGGCTGGGACTGTCTTGCAGGACGTCCCTGAACAGCACCTAGGACACTGGAGGTTCCAGAGTGTTCCCATTTTAATTGCATGCTGGTCCAGGAATGGGAGATGAACATTTCTTGCTGGGATTTCTTGCCATGCAAATTTACCAGCATGATATGAGGAAAATGTAACACCACTGAGGAGCTGACCCCACCGCCAAATCATTTAGTTGGAGGCTCCTGAACAGGGCTGAATGCAATTAAAGAAAAATCAGGTAATGAATAAGCTTGCCAAGCCACAGCTGACAACAGCAGAACTCTGTCACAGGGAAGGCGCAGAGGAAAGCTTGCCTGGCAGGATGGAGGCACGGAGCCTGGGATGGCTCCGGCAGCACTGGAGCCTGCTACCCTCGCTGGCTGTCAGGAGGCAGGAGCTAAGCCCAGGTGTAACGTGTTCCTTTTAAGCAGTTTAGTCAGAAGTGTTGCCACATTCACAGCTTTTCAAGTATTTTTAAATCACTTACAAAAGCAGGATTAAATGATCAGGAATTCCATTTAATAGGACAAATAAAGAAATAACAATCTACTCCATCAGCCCTGTGAAAGGCAGGTTTGATTTAAGAAGAAAATAAATAAAAAAATAAGTATAAAAGAGGGAGACAAAAAAGGAAAGGGAGGTGGAAAAAAAGGATAATGTGTGTTTACTCAAGCAAAGAAAAAAATATTTAAGTGATGTAGGGGAGAAGATTGCGGTAACTAGTGAAGAATAACATCGTCTGCTTTGCTGTCAAATCACACAAGAATTTCAGTAATAGATTCTCATTCTGACACTCAATTCAATTCGAAGGTGATCCTGCTTTATCCCAACACATCAAATATTAAACACTCGTATTAGCCAGGGTGCCGTCGCCTTTCCCGGCTTAGACGCGGCAGGAAGCTTTTCCCCCTACTTTCTCTCACTCGCTATAATATTCTCAATGTTATCTAAACATGCCTTCATACACTGGGGTTCCTTATCAATCCCATTTGGGGAGGGAGGGGGGTGTACTTAAAACGGTATTAGTTTGGGGGGCTTTTATTATTATTATTTCCAAAGCTTTTCAATTTTGTGTGGAAAAAGCTTAGAAAAAAGAGGTGGAGGGAGGGGAGGCGGCGAGAGACGGAGAGGGAGCGCGGGAGCGAGAGAAAGTATAAAAAAGGGAAAAGCAGCCAGCAGCTCTTGTTTGACTGATGCCTTTCAACAAGGGCAGTCTAGCTTGTCAAAGCCTGGGCTCGAGATGAATTGGCATATCTATTCAGCCTGCCTCTGGATGTCATGCAATACAGTTTCATATTCCCAGATAAGGCACGATAAGCAATTGCTGCCCTGACACCAACTCCATCCATCCCTGCCTTTCTGTCCACACATATTAGAGATCTCTGCTGCACCACTAACAAGAGGCATTTAATTTTTACAAACACGGTGGTGAGAGGGGCCTCCAGACTGACCAGGTACAGCATCAACACCACTCATGTTTAATTAGTTTCTCTCAGTGCACTGAGAACACTCATGAGTGGTACAGGGTGCACAAAAACAACTTTTGCCCAATGTAGCACCTGTGAACCTAAGCATTGAATTAAACATCTGTGCCAATCATTACTGGGCAGGGGTGACAAAAGTATTGTGTCCTTTGCCAAATATATCTGCAGTGCCGCTGCAGGAAATGGTTTGGCTGGGGTTTGGACATGGGAGGACGCTGGGGAAGAAGTGAGCAGTGCCCTTTCCCAGGGAACATCACTCTCCAGAGCACAAACCCTCCGAGAGCTGTGGGGGGAAGGAGAGCAGCTGACACACTGAAAAAGAGGACACCATGCATGAGGTCTGGCCCCACCTGAGAGAAAATAAGGGAAAATTGGAAATTCCTGTCAGTGAGAGAATGAGATCTGCACAAAATCTTCTCACATTGCTAAAAAGGTGCTGAGGCTTTGCCCGGCACTCTGCCCTCTTCACACAAGGGCTTTCCACAGATCAGTGCCACACAGCCAGCTTCCCCCATGTCCTGGATGCAGGGAGCCTTTGGCAAGCCCAGCTGGTGTCCACTTCAGTCCATTTGCAAAGCTGCTTGTTAGAACAGAAACAACTTTATGCGTCACATCACGGAGTAAATTAAACAAATAAAATTATGAATGGTCTGTTTTTTGAAAGGTGAGCGCTGGGCACACAGGAGCTCCCTGGCTCTGCCCACCTTTGGGAAATGCTTTAGAGGGTGAGGTGCCCCCAGACCTTGGGAGGAGGACAGGTCCTTGTTAAGGGAAGGCACCAAGATGTCAGAGAACATGCAGAGGATGCAGCGTAACTGCATGTGCTTTCTCCTTACTAAAATAAGCAGCTCATGCCATCAGAGCTCTGTACATAGGAGCTCTGCAAAAGGGAAACTGAGGCATGCTGTGATCTCTTGCCTTGCCTATTCCATTCAAACACATCTGAGCAGCCTCATCCTGCTTGTGTTCTGGCAATATCTCAACTCAGCCACAGCTGTACAAATTCACTGCTAAAACTCATCTGAACTTCAGGTGTGGCAGAAGGGACCCTGCAGCCACCAAGAGCCCCTCTCCAGGGTGCATTTGGATGCTGTGGTCCCATCAGGCAGCAGGAAGGTGTCCATGCTGTTGTGCAGGTTTAGCATGTGCCTTGGCTTAGGCTGCAACAGAAACACGCTGGTGTGCCTGACTCCAGGGTGTCAAAGTGCCAAGCGGTTTAGGCTTCACATTTCCCTGTGTTTGAACAAGAGCAGTCTTTGCCTTGCTCCCAGGCTACGGATTATCCTGGATAAAATGTTCTCTACCGCTGTGTGCTCTGCGGCTGGCGACACACTAGGTTAATGCCGTGGAGATCTGGGTCAGAACCCTGGGTTTGGTCACAAGCAAAACAAAACTACAGGTCTGGGAAATAGAGTTGGGTGTGCACAAGCCAGTGCTGGCCCAGGAGAGGGGACAAGCAGAGCCATAAACCACCAAGAAAGCAGCCCAAGGATGGGGGCTGCTAGCATGACCAGAGGGTCTGGGAGACACATGCCCTTTGCCTTTCCCAGGCACTGAAGTGGCAGGGCTGACTTCTCATGGTGTCCCTGTGCTCCTGGCAGCACTGCAGGGTGACAGACCCAAGCTGGGTTATTCTGATGTATGCAATTGGCTCCCAGCACTAAGATACACAAGCAGCTCCTGATTAGTGCCTGAAAGGCAGAGACACATGACGACATGGCAGACAGCTTCCAGGGAGTACCTACACGTGGCTGATTTACCCTTCCAGCCCTGCAAGGACAGGCTCACATCCTGCAGTGCTATCCCCTGACCACCCCAGCCCCTGTGGGGCCAATTCAAGCAGGAAAGCAGCACTAAGCCTTTCCCTACCACAGCTTAGTGGCCAGCAGAGCGGGAAGCTGGGTATGATACCAAGGAAAACCCACAAGCACACTTCATGGATGATTCACCACAGGCACAGAAGCCTCTCCATACAGACAGGAATGGATCAGTCCAATTCTGGCTGCTCCTGAGGAGACTGCGGGTTCACAGGGAGGGAGAAGATGCCTGTAATTGTTCTGGAAAACAGGAAAATGTTGACACTGCCCCATAATCAGACCCAATATCACTCTCTGTATACATGAAGACAGAAATGAGCATGATGGCCCCAGCAGATGTGCTGCAGGACTGAGCTGTCAGGGCAGCTGCAAGGTGGATACATCTCACCCTCCTTAGATTTAACTGGAGACGAACAACCACCAAAGAGAGCTGCATTTTTGCCATATTGCAATAGGGTGGGTAACAGTATCCATCCATTACTCTTCTCTTTCCAGGGTCAGACCATGACTGTGATGCTCAGACCTCCCCACACACCCCTTTAATCTAACCCCAAGCCTTTCCCAAGCAAAGCTGGCACCGGGCTTGCTGTCAAAACCTTCAAGACATTCAAGAGGGGGTATTTTCCCCCCTCAATTTCTGTCTTTACAGACACACACGCTCGCCTCTCCCTCGCTCGCTGTTTAATTTCCGTGTGAGAGGGAAGCAGGTGCCCGTGCTCCCGTGAGCTCTCCCTTCTCTAGGTTTTTTTTCCCTTTTTGGATCCTGCCCCATTAGTTTAGTGCCCAGCCATCTGCGACGTCTCCTGTAATGCTGTCCCCCTTGTGTACCAGGGAGCTTTTCCATTAGCGCCTTTAATATTCTGACACCTTAGCACAGGCTGCTATTACATTCAAACACTGATCGCCCTGTGAAATTACATCGCAGGGCTTGCTAAAATGGAATTGTGTATAATCAGGCTCCTCCATGCACTGTCAGTCCCATCACAAATACAACGTAAAGCAGGCTTATGGATGGGCTTAGCAGCTGCTACAAGTGTATTTTTTTTAATAGATGAAGTATCCCTTATTTAAAGCATTTCCTTAAGAAAAAAAAAAAAAAACAAAAAACAAACCAACAGTGAAAGACAAATCAACAGCTGCTGCATTATGTTAACCATACCACTGCTCTCTTAAAACATGTTATTTAATAAGGTAGCTATCTGTTTATCTATAACTATATCAAACAGAGAAGGAGGGCGAGATAAAGATAGTTAAACAGACAGCCGAGGAGATATCTGCCACTGGGAAATAATAGCTAAATAAAAAGTACCATTATTTACTCCGGAGCGGGGAGGAGGGAGAACCAGCAATTTCCTCCCAGTGTTCCCAGCTTCTGGCTCATAGGGGCAGCCTGTGCCAGCCTGCACATACCCCACTCACCTTGCTCCAGCCCGCTCATCTCCCCACTACCACAAAGATAAATCTGTGGGGAAAAAACCCAACTCAGGACCCACGTACTGAGGGTGCAGTGCAGGAAAGGCCAGAGGGTGCACGAGAGCCGCTCTGCTGCCAGGAGCTGGCCTGGTGGGGCAGCCCCCCATTTCCACATTTTAGGCTGAGACCAGCTTAAATTAAGGCAAAATCGGCCACAGCAGAGGCTCTGGGTGCATTTCTGCAGGAGAGACTAGCTTTTGGGTGGCCAGCACACAAGGGACCAACTGCCCAGCTTATTTTTTTTAAATTCTAGCTAAGGAAGTGATGGATTAGGACAAAGGTATTTCAGGGGGATGCAGGAACCGGCAGGACACAGATGATGTGTCAGAGAAATGAGCTCTTGAGCTCCCTAGCTCAGAGTTCAAAACGCTGCCTCTTACCATGCCCTAAAGGTTATTCTGTCTGTCTGCTGTGAAATGCGACGGCACATCACCTGAAGGGAGATTTCCAGAGGCGCTGTGACCCTTCTGCTATCTCCTCCGAGAAGCCTCTGCAGGAATGATGAGATTGTAGCTCATTTCCACACACCTTGAAAGAGACGGGCTGGATCAAACGTGCTGAAAGCAGAAGCAGCACATCCTTGGCAGGGAGTGTGCTCTTGCTGTAACAGGCTGGGAAACTGCGTCCACCCCACTGAAAGACCAAAGACATTACCTCTGATCCTAAGCCAGGATGGAAAAGCCAAAATACTGGTTTGTTTCACTGTGTGGGAACAGTTCTGCTTGGGAACCACAAAGTAAAAGCCAGTGACAGAACTGTTGCCCTTTGGAAAGGAACAATCTATTCCTGTGCAAAACACTGCTTTGACTTTTTGACTCCAGTTTTCCCAGTGCAAAACAAAGCCATTTGTCCAGAGCAGACACACTGCTCCTTTGCACGACACACAGCATGTTTCAGCATATGGTGGTCTGGACATTTTTGGCAAGGATGCCTCTGGTGATGGTTCAGCTGCTGTGCACAAACATGCCAGATGGGGATGATGGGACCATAGAGGGCAGAGACCCACAGACAGGTTACAGAAGAGAAGAAGAACACAGGGGAGGTGATGTACAACTGCACATCCATTCATAGTGCAGGTGCCAGACAATGCAGTTCAACTGTCTGGTTTCCACTATCTGTCACTGCCAAGGTTAGGTGCTTGCAAGGTGGCAGCAAGGGAGGGATGCTGGGTGACCAGCATGTTCACATCTCAGTTTAATAATCTGTTTGGAAAACCTAGGCCCTGGAGGATGCAAAAGAAATCAGAGTGATCCTGCAGGACCTTCTCACCACTTCTGTCCTGCATGTCTTATCACACACCTCTCCCTCAGCTCACATCCTACAATCCCTTCCATTTTCATGTTCACCAGGTCAGGTCTTCTTGGGACAGATACATGACCTTCTCTAAAACACCTCAGGCACAATGCAGAGAAACTGGTCCATACACAACAGACCAGAGAGGCATGGAGATACCTGCCCTGCTCCTTCTTACCTCCTCCTCCTCCCCGCAAACACACAGGAGCAAAACCCAAGTTTTCATTGCAGAGCAACAATCACAGCTGTTCCAGTCTCTGAGTGCTGCTGCTGTGCAAGAATTGAAAAAACCAGAGTTTCTCTGCACTCCCACAAGATGCAAACTGCTCAAAGGAGAGGCAGCTGGAAGAATGAGAGAAAAGCAAGAAATACAATGCATGAGACATCAGGGAAAAGATCAATAAAGATTACTAGGGCAGCAGCCCATCCCCTGCCCGCATTGGAGGCTCTCATGGCTGCAGTAAAGGAACACCAAGGAAAGCTAATAAGGTGCTGCTGTGCCAGTGCCTAGGGATGATACCTGTCTAATCAAAGGTAGAGTTTACACTGGATCATCTAAGCATCAGCTCTTCCTCATGATTATTGACTCAGGTCAGGGTTAAGACTGAGGAGGTTAAAGCAGAGGTGCCTCTAAGAGCTGTGATGGATGCAAAGACCAGGCAAGCAGCCCAGGTAGCAGAGCCTGCTGGGGTACCAGTGGCAAAATTGAGGTTTCCCAATTTCAATGGAAGAACAAACAGAAGGAGATGATCTGAGGGGCTGGGCAACACATCATGAGAGAATCAATTTGGAGAGAGGTTATGAAAGAAAAGAATAAAGGGACCTGCAAGGAGAACATGCCAAGGTCCTGAGAAGAGGTTATTAAAGGAGGCATGGGGGGATGAACCACAGAAATTCATGGAGGAGAGCCAGGCAGGAGTTTGGGGCAGTACCGGCTAATTGGACTGGAAAAGGGGCACCAGCACCATGTTATAGTCCTGAGAAGGTGACAGAGAAGATCATGTCACAGGTGACAGAAATGAAGGGCTTTGGGTCCTCAGGAGCTCAACTCATGACTTCCAAGAGAGCTTAAGGCACCTCCACAGCTCTTTGGTGCTGCCAGGCTTTACTGACCTCCAGCCAGGGTGGGCCCCTGCAAGGACACAGGGAGCCACCTGCAGCCAGCCAAGCAGGGTGTCCTTACTGGGCAAGCTGGGACACTCTCTAGCTGTGGCTTTTAACCATGTCTGCAATTCACCTGTAAGGTGCTGGGAAGGGCTGTGACACCCAGACACGTGGATGCCCCTGGGTCCCCTCCCTGTGGAAGGCGCCATCACTGCTTGCCACTGCTGAGGCCCAGATTCTGTAGCATAGCTGGCTCTTTGCAGCCAGTGAGCCTGGGAAATGCTAGTAGGATTTGCCTTGCTGCCTGCTGGTGATACAAGACCTGAGGAGCACATCCCAGGATCTCTGCCCAATGTTACTGTGCACGTGTAGCAGAGGGAGGGTCCCCATGCAGCCATGGCACGAGAACAGAGCTGTAGGGTCATGGAATGCTCATCCCACCCCCTCAGCATCCTTCAGCTGCCCTCTGAACCCATCCCTAACCTACATGTGCTGTCTCAGCTCTGGCTGTGGCTGGCGGAAAGATGAAAAGCAAGTAGGACCAAATGTCCCCAGAGAAGAACTGGTATGCAGCTGGTGGTTGGAGGGCTGAGATGTCATGAGTAGGTCCATGGGCTGTCCAGAAGGCACTTGGCTGTGGAACACTTGGCTTTCCCAATGTGGAACCATAGCAGGCAGCCTGCCCACTGCCAGTGTGCCAGCAAAGAGTAAGAAGCTGGTATGGAACAAGGTGTCCCAATTAGTTCACCACTAATCTAATTAGATCTCCTTAGGGAGGACTAGAGCTGGCAAAATGACACAGCTGCCTCCTTGACCAGACACTCAACCTCTCCCGCCTGCAGCATTTTATTTTTCAGATTTTTAACCTGCAGTACTGACTTTTTGTCTGGCTCAGCAGAACCTGCCCTGCCTTGGGTCCCATTGCTTCTCACCAGCAAAGCACAATTACATGTGTACACAAACAGGCATTGAGTGATCACACACAGCATCCAAGCTCTCTGCTCCAGTGTCAGGGAACAGCTGCTGGGGCTGCAAATCAGAGCTATAAGGAGACATGGGGCACCAGAAGGCAGAGCTGATCAGGAGGACATGGCAGAGTACACCAGGTCCCTCTGACTCCCTCCCTGAATGACAGCAAGGCATGTAAACCAGCCTGCCTGCCCTCCCCACTGCTGCCCTGCACCACCCCAGAGAGCTGGCAAACAAGCTTCAAACCAGACTGCTCCTTGTAATCGGAGTCAGTCAGTGTGTGTGTTACGCTTGAGTTGATGGCTGGTGTTAAATTCAATGCCTTGAGTATTGATTTCCTTGCACATCCCGGACTTTGTTAAAGGGTTAGCTGTGAACTGAGATCAAAGGGAGGTTAACTCGTTTCTCATAAGTGGTAAAGCAGACCTCTAGCAAGCTGGGCACCAGGCCTCCTCCACAGAGGATGCTCCATGCATGTTTTTAGCTACCCCAGTCACCTCAAAAGCCAGATAAAGTCACAAAGCTGCCACAAAGCAGGGAATAAAAATGATCTCAGCAACTCCCCATGGACCCCCAAGCTATTATGAGTGCACACTGGGGACGGACAACTAGGCTTAGCTCTTCTTCTTCCCACACTGTCCCCCACCACAGGGAGCTGCTCCCCTTGCCTGGCCACAGAATACAGGGGGGAAGCAAATCTTTCCTAGCTGCACCCCCAAAGAAGCTGCCCCTGGGGGGCTTGAAAGAGAGGAACAGAGCCCTCCCCAGGAAGACTGGGGCGTCCTAGAGCTATGGGCAGTAGACAGGAAAGGCAAAGTTGCTGCTCCCCAAAGGACCACCTGGCAGGGACATGGCACCCTCCCTGCCATGGCCAGGCATAGAGGACAATTTGAGCCAGCACTGCCATCAGCACCACCTCAACCTGTATGGCAACATGCCTGCTCCATTTTACTTTACTCTCTTCTTGGCTTTCCCTGCCCCACATAAAGAAATTTTGGCATTGACAGCAGGTTTTGCCAAGGCAGTAAGAGTTAAGTGCACAAATAACATGACACTAACAAGCTTTACCTTTGTAATTTTCAAGGGATGGAGGCAGGGAAAGAGGTGTAGGAGACAATCTGAAATTGTTATCACTAGTATTAATGAATGCCCAGAGGCACCAAGCAAGAAGCATCCATTTCAGATGAACATCTGTCAACAGTAAGTGGTAAAATTTCAGAAGTAGCTAAGGTACTTCAAAGCCTGGATTGCACCAGTTTCCCAGGAGGCTTAAGCACCCAAGTAATTTCTAACAGTAGGGTCCTGGCCGCTAAGTCACCTGGGCACCAATATTATTTCTCTACTCCAAGATCTACTTGCAGTGCAGTACAGCCTTCCAGCAGCCACGTTTTTCTTCAAACATTCAGTGGGTTTCACTGGCACTGTACCTTCCACCCCAGGGTGGCAGCACATCCAGTCCTCACCTCTCCCAGTAGCCAGGCAGCTTCAGTTGAAGAAATTACAGTACACTTTGCCCCCCACCCCTAAAAACCTCAACCCAAAGCACCCAGCAATGTTGGTGGCATAATTCCCCATCACGCAGCATTGGTAGGGTAGAGGGACCCATCACAGCCCATCTTGGGGGTGAAATCCTCAGTGGAAGCTTCATTCCTCAGCACCTATAGTCACATTTAACTATGAGGTCCTCTGTATAGTGCTGCCCCTGCCCCTTCTCCCCTCTCCCAAACTCCTGCCACCCAGCATTGCCCCAGCAGCCTATTTGTTTTTAAGTGAAAGGTTTATACCGAAGTGCTTAGGGAATATCTGCTCAGTGCCCAGCATACCAAGTGCTGAAGATTTCACTTAAAACTCTCAGCATCTGTGTATCTCAACTAAATTAAGCTATTTGCTATAAAAGAGCACAATGACAGTAATGGAATAATAACAGCATTAATAAAACACAACAATCCTCGAATGAGAAGTGGACGCATCAGCTAGCTTCAACCAAGAGAAGAAGGCTATTTTAAAATCACACACAAAAACCATCTGGGGGTGGAAAAAACCAACAAAAGCTCCGAAACGCAGAGGTCAGACTGAAATTATGTTTTTAACCTCAAAAGAAAGATGCTTGCCAGAGTCTTTCCAGCCAGAGAGCTCCCATGCCAGTTGGAAATTAATTTCCACAGCTCCCAGCAAAAAAAAAGGCTTAGAATGGGTATGCTGGCTCCACAAAAGAGGGGTGGGAGCACTTTTTGTGGGGAGAACACAAAATTGAAAGCCCAAAATAGAAGTGATCCCTCAAGCATCAGCAAGGTTTGTTTTTGGGGACAGACACATTGGAGTAGGGGGTGATGCTGAACATGTGAATGCTGAGCTAGTGACCAGGGCCAGATGCTGCTACATCATTATGCAAACATCCAGATGTCTCAAGCTCACCACACTGCCATTCCCCTCTTGGTGGAAAAGTCGCCTTCACTCTATCCACAAATTCTTCCTCTTTCCTTCGTTTTGGATGAGGGCAAGATTAAACACATCCCCTTCAGTTTCAGAGTCACCTAAACACTGTCTGTTGAAAGGATAAAATAGCCCTGGGACCTGCAGTAGAGATGGGAATAGGTGTACCTGAGACAAAATCACATCTCTGCCCCCTTTACGGGATGAGATTTAGTACATGGTGATGAGAAGAGCAATTAAAGAGCATTAAGTATGCTGTGCTGTGTCTCTGAGGTCTTGCCACAGCTCCAATCCTATCCAAAGCAACACCCCAAACTTGCATTGTGGGGGACTGGGAGGGTGGGTGACCCTGGGAAGGGGAGAAGATGAAGGAACAGGAGACCTCTATGTTCACCACCAGCTTCTTATTGACCACCATCTTGAGAAGTAGAAGGTACCTGAGAGCTGCTCCTCTCCTCACCCCAGCTGCCCAAAGCCCATGTGCAAATCCCCTCGAGGATAATGTGGCAGAGACAGATGTCACCTCTTCTCACTGACATGGAAGGAAACATGACCCAGGTCACAGTTGTGCAGGTGAGCTCATCACTGCCTACCCTTCCTCTGTGGCACAGCCTGAGCCACACAAGAGGCAACTGAATTATCCCTGACTCCACAAATGTGTTAGGCAGAAGGCGGGGAGTGGCTGGCTGGCTTTCCCACAGCACAGTGAATACCACCTTTGGGTCCACTTGCCATTTAAAAAGGAGTCAAGAGGGACCAAGAGGTCAGTGGTATAGTGCCCACTGTGCCAGGCTCATGTGCTGCAAGATGGCTGGAAGCCCTCTGGGTACAGGTCCATAGTACATGTCCTCCTGCCGGTCCCCTGAGCAAACAGGTTCAACTCAACTGACCAATCTCCAGGTGATCCTCCAAACTTGTACCTTTCTAAATTCCTATGGAGAAAATGCCAAAGCAGCAGCTGCCCCACACTTGAAGAGGCTGCAAGTTTCTTTGTTTTCATTATAAATTCCAATCCTGATGCCTTTTTATTTTTTTTTAGCCATTTCTGCTCTGCCCCCCGGAGGTGCTGCTGTGATTGAATGAAACACAACCCCAGGCTCCAATAAGTGTATTTCAATTACATCTGTCACCATGTAACAATGTAATGATATATCATGTGATATTAAATCCATGGTAATCATATCAGCGATTTTTTTAATAGTGCTCTAATCACATTATTACATCTCAATAATTAACAACAGAAGGCCTAAAAATCCTAGATACAAACCAGAAAGCTCAGAGGGTGCCCAGCTCCTGCCTGGGAGAGCCCTAGAGAAGAGCAGGATGGCAAGGTGCTGCCTGGTGGGCATGCCATAAGGGAACAAGGGCACAGGAGTGTGGCATCGGCACTGTCGTGCAGAGCATGCAGGTAAGGCCAGACGCTTTCCCAGTCACAGACTAAAGGAGAAGCAAGTATTTTGGAGCTAGGAAGAGACACTACATCCCATCTTGCAGAGCATTGCTCCTTTCTCATCTGCTGCTCCTGCACTGCCACTTTTCCTCCAACAACCCAGCTCCTCTTCTCTGCTAAGTGCCTTGTGAAGGTGTCATCCTGAGGCAGACAAGCACTGCTGGTGCCCCACTGCAGAGGGAAGGACAGTGTCTTGAAAAGGAAGGATGATCCTTCCAACATATCCTTACCAGGTGATGGAAGAATGGCATCATTTCCCTTCTCCCCTTGTACCAGCTTGAGACATGACTGAGAGAATCCCACCTCACTGAGCCACTTGCAGGGCTTGAAGTGACTCTGATTTATTTAGCAAAACAAATCTGTCATCTTAAAACTGAAAACTGGTGAGAGCCCTTTGGAGGGACAGTGGTCCTCTGGCTCACCACCTCCACTCAAGCTCTTGCCTGAATGTCTGGAGCACACTGGGGCTGGGGTTCAAAACACTGACTGACATTCCTTATGTGGAAGGCAGTCACTCAGTTTTGTGTGAGCAAGCTGCTCCCCACAGCTCCTACTGTATTTTGCTCTTTGCAGGATGAGGGCAAAGGGAGCAGCGGGCGGCAGCTGGTGCAGAGTGCCGGAGTGTGGGGAGTCCTGTGCCGCACCATCCCCGGCTGTGACAGAGCTTTCTTCCAGTTGCAGCCTGGTCAATCTAGCACTTTCCACATCACAAGCTGATCTGAAGAGAGCCTCATTACCTGCCTTAAAGTTCCAGCCAAGCACTTATCTCTTAAAGACAGGATTTAAGAAAAATTTGACTGATCATTTCTCTCCTCATTTAGTTTGGCTGCTCTGAACCAATTCAACCTGTGAAGTTGAAATAGTGAGAACAGGAGGAAAAGTGTGGGCAGGCAGTCACACCAAACACTGCACACAGCGTCCCAGCTCCCCTGCCAGCTCTTCCCAAAGGGTCACATCCTGGCTCAGCCTGATTGACACAGCCTTCTTCAGTGCCAGGAGTGGCCATGGAGCATTTCCCAATACTAAAGTGGAGACATCTCTTCCTCCCCCTCCACAATGGGACAGGCATCTGGGAGATCATTAAAACCCTAGTATCCAGACTGTATCTTTATGCATGCTCGGAAATGCCAACTGCATCAATCCCAGACCTGGGCGAAAAGGATGAAGAGAGGGATGAGCCAGGACTGACAGCACCACCATCCCTACATCTTCAACTGACCCAGCACAGGACAGTCCTGTGTTCTTAATCTCATTGTACGTCTTTCTGCTATCCCACTTTTCAGCTGCACTGTCCCCACAGCCATGCCACACAGCAGCAGGTATGTGACACCCAGCAGTGCCCTGCTCTCTCCCCACTGGGCCTGCAGAGAGGCTGGGGGGAAGGTCACAGGGAGGTGAAGCGGCTCTCAAGGCCAAACAGGAGTTGCAGCAGCAAGTGAAGAGGCCATGCTAGTCATTTAGGGGTGATCCTGCCAAGGGCAGGCAAGACGGATGGACGCACACCTTGCTGGCCAGGGCAGTGCAGTTGGACTTTACTTCCCTCATTTCTCTTTTTTTTTTTTTTCCCTTTTAATTTTGTCTTGGAAGCCACGATCCTTTAAAGATGTGCACGTCTCATTAGCTCTACCTTGACAATCATTACTGTTCCTGCCAAGGCAGGAGCAGAGCTCAGCCTGAGCGCGGGGGAGTCCATTACCTTGTAGTTAAAGGGACATTGACAACTCTGGGCTGCCTGGTGGTCTGACTCCCCCTTGGAAGCAGGATTGCTCCTGCACACTGCTGTTCCCCCTCCTCTACTGAGCAATAACCCCCAGTTTAACCCAGGCAAGGTGCAAACCTTGCAGTGATGGGTTGTTCTGCAACCACCACATGGCACATCCCCCTGGATGGGGACTTGTAGGTCCAAGTCTATGCTCACAGCCTCTGGGGCAAGGGGAAGAACTGAAGAACTCAAACCTTCCCAACACGTTGCACATGGCCTTCACACAACCACATCTCACTTCAGCAAATGCATGCTCTCAGCTGAGACCACAAGACCCAAGCCCAGCCATGACCAAGCAGCGAGCCCAAAATGTCCACAGAGGTCACACTAGAGGGTGGAGTAAGGATTCCCATGAAGGACCCTGGGACAAGGGCACAGTCCCCACATATGAATGCCTGGTGACACAACTTCAGCAAGTTCTGTCCTTGCTACAAAATGCAACATAACCTACATCTGTGAGCTTGTCCCTAGCTTTTCTGGCTCTGCAGGGTGCAATGTGGGCCACCAGATAGCCAGAGGTGGGGTTGAAGAAGGGTTCAAGTGGGTGAGCATGCAGTGATGGGTGATCCCAGAAAAGAACCCTGCTCACTAAAGATGCTGTCCAGAGAGTCATGTTTTGGCTCATAGCTGGGGGCTGTTACTCTCTGGCTGTTCCCTACTTTGCCCCACCCCAAGGTTGATAACAAAGAACCTGGCTCATGTTATGCAAGGGGAGAAGAACCCCTCACTCAGGAGATTTCAGGGCAAAGACTCCAAAACAACTTTTGATGAAATAGCCCCTGCTTTCTCCAGCTCCACAAGGGCTTTGAAGCCTGGTGCAGTCCCCAGGAGGCAAACACAGCAGGGCGCAGCCCTATGAAGATGATCCTGCTTCTTTGTGCCTTGCAGGATGGGAGCTCTGCTGCAGCCACACTAACTCCTCACTGCTCCCCACAAAGCCATGGCAGGAGACAATAACACACGGCCATGGCTCCGAGCCACACTCCAAGGGAGGATCCTACCTCCACACAAGGCTGTCCAAGAACTTGACAGGACTCTGTTTGAAAAAGATGTTGAAAGAAATGATCTCTTTAAGTGCAATGGGAGATATTTGTCTCTGATTTACCCTTGGCTTTTTGCTCTGGTTCAGGTAGGAGCGGTGTGGGATGGCTGGCAGATCTGAGAGCATGGCACGCCCCAGCGGGCAAAGCGAGCAGTGCGGAGGAAGGCGCGAGTCAGTTTGGAGTGCTCCCCATTTATCAAACTCACGCAGCCCGCCAGCAGAGCGAGTCTTTCCATCATTACAGCTCTCAAAATCCGATTCATACCACTAATCCTGCCTTCATTCTCCCAGATTAATAACATCTCTTTCAACCTTCACAGTGTGATAAATAGACAAAGAGAGAACAAAAGGAGAAACAGAAGTGAGAGAAAGAGCCAGAGCAACTCCACATAATAAAGAGAACCAAGAAAGGGGAAAGGGAAAAAAAAGGGAAAAGAAAAGGGAAAGAAAGGAGCCGGCACACTTGACTCTGCCATTTACTTTAGCAGATTCTCCCCAAGAGCACCCTGCCATCCTTAAAGAATGTAAAACATTGCTCAAAGGAAAGGCTCGTTAGCAGCCCTGACCAGCCCAGGTTTGCTGGAAATCTTTTTACTTCCAACCTCTGCTCAGGTCAGCACTGAAAATGAGTTTGTTGGTTTCTTGTTCTGCTCCTCCCCAGACTCCCACAGAGGCAAAGCCTCCAGCACAGGCTTGCTCTCTCCTTTATTTAAAGCACCAGCTTCTTGGAGGGGAACAGGAGGCTTTGGATGGTGTCTGTTCCAGGGGTGTCCCAGCAGCTCAGCAAGCCTAAAACAGGCTGGCAGAGCAGCAACAGGCTGACACAAAAAGGACTGTTCCAGAAGCCAGGATCAGGCATGGAACTTGGGATGGGGATGAAGACCAAAACCATGATGGCAGCGGAGCAGACATGGAGGATCATGCCATCAGTCTGGCTGGAGGGCCAGAGGAAAGGAGATGCCTGCATGAACAGAGCAGAACTGCAGCAGGGATGTCACAAGCACAGCTCCCCAGGCTACACTTCTCTGTCCCCTGCCTTGTTCCCTCGGAGGGAGCTTCTAACCCTGCCCATCTTGCACATCCCAAATCCACATTTAGGCCACTGGAGTCCCGCTGATGATTGTGGAGCTGCAGTCCCCCTGTAAGCTCATGCCTGCTCCAAGAAAGGGAATGGCATTCACAAGTACCCCATCCCCAGCACTCCTCTGCTCTCATTTGTTCAGAATCAACTGAGCACTGGGAAATGCTGATCCTACAGCCCAGGACCCCAGAAAGCCAACCCCACTGGCCCTGAGACACATGAACAGAGATGTTTAGCTATTTCCCACCCACAGCCTTCACCAGAGCTGTGCCGTTCAGCTTTTTCCCTCTGCCACACTGTATTGAACACTCCATACACCCTCCAAGTTATTTTAATAATTAAATGTTTATTGGCACATTTTCCCATACTGCTTCCCCATTTGCCTGATTTGCTTTCCAGTGAGTGACTTCCCTTGGTTCAGTCCTTCCACAGGGTGCACACCTGCAAAACACTTCCCCTGCTTTCTCCATAAGGAGCATCCATCCCCCTTGCAGCCCATCCCTTTGGACTCCTGGCAGGTGCTGTGCATACTGAACTCCATCATGTCAAGCCCAGATGAACAGCTCAGGCACAGCTCTGGATTTCTGGCCAGGATGGTGCTCTATTATGGCACTCTCAGCCCCCGTGCAGAGGCTGGGCTGGGTTGTTTTTTTTCCCCTCTCTTCTTTTATACTGTTCCATATTACTCCAGGCTTTGAAGTACAGAGAAAAGCAACACTCAATGTGCCTTTTTTTTTTTTTTTCTCCTTAAACCTACCTTTATCATAGCAAATCTTTTCCTTCTCCGCTGTGTCACTGGAGATAGATATCAAGCAAAAAAAATGTCTCCCCTTCTAACAATGGGTTTCCCTTCCCTTCTGAACTTCAAATAGAAAACTCTTATCTACAGCCACAGTTGACCAGCAGAAGAAAAGAAATGAAAACAGACATATGAATTGAACCTGGGCTCTCTTTCTGTTCACTCGGAAAAGCTGTGCTGGGTTCTTCACACAGAGATGCTCTGAACATGTTTATAGCAAGTATTTACTCACTTCACTAGCTATCCACTCACCATGGAAACCCACCTTTCCTCAAGAACAATTCTCCTCTGCTCCATGTACCCTTTTCAATCTCTTCCTTACCTGGCAAACTCCATGCACCTGGGCCATCCAGCACAACACCACCTACCCCTAAAGCTGGGGACAGCAAGAGCTCTTCAAACTCAGCTAACAGAAACTGCAGTGGTGCCCCTGGCACACAGAAAGCTCCACTTCTGTATAGTGCAAGTCCTTTAAATGACAGGATGGATCACAGGCCAGACCTGGCTGGCTGTACTTGCACAAGATGCCTTGCACAGGCTGAGACTAGGCTGCTTCAGCCACCCATGACCTACCCACACACGCCCCATGTGCAGCATCCGTGTGCCACTGCTGGTGCCAGCCAGTTCCTCCATGTGTTTTAACACTCCCCTTTGAATAATCTCCTTGCCTCTGACCAAGCTGTTCCAAGGAGAAACATACAGAAACACAGAACTCCTTTTCCTTCCCCACTTTGGACCCTGGGTACAGACCTCTCCTGTCCTGGCTTTCCTCCCCTTCACTGGCTTGATCTCTGGAGAGGCACTGCCAGGTCCCAAGCTGGGTTGAATACCCCCATAAGGGGACTCACTGAGGTCCAGCTGCTGTCAAGCCACCCCTGTTCTCTGCCTAGTTAACAGAAGCTAAAATGTGAGCACTGTGTTTGACAGACAGTGTCTCTCCCACGACAGTGCCAGGACCAATACACATAGCATGAAGCACAAGGAGGCAGGCACTACTGCCTTCCCCACCTCCCAGTGTGTACTGCTGGGCTACATGTGCTTCTTGAACCCTTCCTGCTTTCAGCCTTGACAACCTTGTCACACAAGCCTTGTGGAACCTGGCCTTACAGCCCTTGAGCACCTCCTGGCTACAGCCACAGAGCTCCTATTTCTTCTTACCCTCTCCAACCCTCCCTGAGTTCAGTCACAAATTAATTCACAGGAGAGTGCTGGGCAGACAAACTGTCTTCTTCACCACAGATGGCATTATGGGCTCTGCCACCAGAGATGGACACAGCTACTGCCACATGTTGTCCCCCAGCCTGCCAGGGGGACCAGAGTCAAAGAGACTCGTTGCTGGAATAGGAGTCCAATTCCCAAATCAGCTGGGGCAGAGCACTGGAAACTTTCCAGATAATTCTGCATTAGAAAGAACTTCCCTTCATGAAAACCCAGATCTCATTCTCATCTGGGGAGTCTGGAGCTCCTGGCCAAAGGGAGGACGAAATCCCACCTGAGACATGGGCAGAAATCCTCCACAGTCACACTTGGGGACAGCATCCAAGTCCAAGCTCTAACTCATTTGGCCTGGAGACAGTTTTGGTAAGTACCTGGCTCAAAGCAGCCCTCAGCCAGGACAGCCCATCCAGTGGCCCCAGCTGCCCAGCAAGCTCTACTGCAGTACTCCACAGAGCTTCCCAGGCAGCAGCATTATTCCTTTAGTGTTAAACTCCGTAAGAGTCCCCAGTGCTCTTCCCATGGGGCAGTCTTGGTGTTGCAGAAGGCTCCTCCCTGTGGGGCTACAATGGGAAGATCCATCAGACAAAGCACCTTCTCTTCAAGCTGCCTGATGACAGATGTTCAGCCAACAGAGCAGTGGGATTGGCAGAGCACTGCAGAAGCGCTTTATAATTCCTGCTCCTCTCCTCCTTCCTCAGCCTCTCCTGGGAGAGAGGCGATGATGAACGGTGACATAACTGACTGTTCCCAATCAAGGTAATGTAAGTAATGACAGCTGACGTGATTCCTGGAACGTGCAGGCGCTACTGGCCCACGTGCCTTGCCTACTGCAGGCAGCACCGCCAGAGCTCGTGGAGGGAGAGGAGACCAGAGCATAAAGTCTGGCTGGAGTACAGGGGAGAGAGAGTCCCAAGACAAGAGGCTGTCTCCAAACCAGCTGCAAATAACTCATTACATCAGTCTGCAAACAAAGCAGGAGCCAAGAGGAGGTGGATAGCATCTACGTCATGGATCAAACCCTTCCTGGCCTGTGTACAATGCCTGCCCCACACCTGGACACCACACCAGAGTGACACCTGAGACTGCAGCACCCCTAGTCCTTAGGAGATGGTATGTGAGGGTCTTGCTTGGTCCCTCAAGGTTCAACAAGCTTTTATTGCTCCAGCCATGCCCCTCTTTCCCCCATCATCCATGACTGTCTGGAAACAGGAACATTACATCAATAACCTGGACCTCACCTCCCATGCAGCTGCTGCGCAGGCAGAACTATGTCATCTGAACTCAGAGCAAGGGGGTGCAGCAGCCAGATTGCATGCACGGTTGTTCAGAGACTCACAGAGGGAAAGAAAATACCGTGCAACCTCATACCCACAGTCCCCTTCCAGAGCCTCAAAATTAGTAGGCAAATTTAATATGCAGAGAAACGACCGATTAATAACCCAGCATTGACTTAAGAAGACCGTGAATAATACATAGTGCTTGTACATGGAAGGGGAAGAAGTCAAGTCCTTCTGCCTGTCAAGTGTATCTGCCTCCCAAGCACCGACACCCGATGAGAAACCTCCCTGCCAGCAACACACAGTTCTAAGCAGCTCTTCAGAAATAGCTTTTGTTAAAATGAATGGCAAAACTTTGCACCAAGTTAGGCTGGCACTTGGACAAGTCCAAATATGGTGTTATTTTAAATGTAATTAGTACTGCCTGTTAATAAAGTCCCTTTACAACTGTCAAGCAGAGGACACCGCTGAGCATTTGGAGCCTTAACCATGAGGCTGCCCAATTCTCTCCTCTGCCTGCACTGCAAGCCTCCCAGCAGCTCAGCCATGTCAAGAAAAAGTCAGATCCAAATAGACAAAAGACTGGCAGAAGCTCAGTTGCAGGTGCTGGGCTCCACCACACCATAATGACAGCAGATGAAGCTATGAAGGAACTATTCCCTTCCACAGCTTGATTCCAGCTTCTGTTGTTTAATGCTGGTTTTAGTGTGAGACACTTGAGCAGTGGCATCAGTATCCCCATGTGGTGCTGTCTACCTTCCTAAATAATGATGGCTGGAGAAAAATTTGCTCCCTTTTTGAGAATATTCCAGACCAGATCAGACTGGAAAATGGTGTTTACCTTGGCAACAGCCATTTTTGTGTAGGGCCTACAATACAAAATGCCCATTCTGAGAGGGGTGAAATGCTGCAGAGCACCAGGGATTTGTGTTGGTAGCATCAGTGAAATACTGTGTATCTCAAGTGCTTTAATTTTTGAGATGGGGAGAAAAAACTGAACAGCAGCTCAGGCAGAAGCTCCCAGCAACTGGTCGTTCTGACTCTTGTGGCTGAGTGACCCTCCTGTGCAGCCAGCCCATGAGGATGCTGCATGGATTTAATGCCTGCAAAGCAATTTGAAAGTGAAAAGCCTCACAAACAAGCCTTGTGGCTGAAGTCCACAGGCAGGAGAGTTGAGACCTAATTTCTGTTTCAATCTCTGACATGGATTCACAGGAAAATCATCCAATCCCCCATGCCTCGGTATCCCCACAATATAATCTGTTGAATGGTATGAGCCTAAATTCATTCATGTCTTTACAGAGCTTTAACATCTACTACCTGAAAACCAAAGGACCATCACTACGCAAAACATGAGCTGTGTACAGCACAAGGTCAGAAGCCATTTTAAAAAGAAGCCACCCAGTGCAAAACACAATGGAAATAAAGTGAGCAGGAAACAAGATTTGCCTTCTTCAGATGTAAATGAGTGCCAGCTAGCAGCAGAGCTCCAAAGACACCCATTTTAGCACCAAAAAGAGTTTCTACAAAGGGACCCAAGAAAAAAAGGCGATAAACAGGCTCAGTTCTCAGAGTCTGATTTCCAGAGTAATAAGCACAGAAACTGAGCCCAAAGAAAAGATCTGTATTAGAATCCAAATCCAATCATTCTGATAATAAAGAAAAGACATCTGAACTGGTGCAGAACTATTTCCAGAGAGAAGTTTGTCTCCCCATCCCTTTAACATCCCGCAGTGGCTCAATGGAAAAATACTTAAGAAGTTGCAAGTTTGGTCATAATGTGTAAAAAGCCCCTGAAATGCGACATCATTTACTCTTCTGTGGTATTGCTCAGCAGAGCTAATAAATCTTGCATGAGCAGAGCTGATTCTAATTTTCTAATATGAAAAGGCATTTGGATTGAGAGAGAGGGGAAGATAAAAGTGATTGAATCTCCAATAGCCCAGCGTCAGTGACAAGAAACATCCTGCTATGGACCCCAAGGAAGGATGGCTCCCCCTCCTCCCTGAACCACAGGCACACTCACCTGCTTGCACATCCAATTCTCCCTGCTTTCTGCTCGCCACGTCTCAGTCTCCCCTATTGACAGGACGTGGTTTTAAACACAGTTACACAAGTTATCATTTCTGCCTTTTGATCAATCTGAATTTTCAGGACAATTACCCTCTTAATCAATGATTGCTATCAGCAGCCCCTTGGATTCTTCACCAAGGCAATCGTGCCGCCGGGGCAGACAGCGTGTGCATATGCAATGAAGCTGCAGGGAGGCACAAGTCCATCTTCCCCTGACGTAGTCATCGGCTGAAAGGGTGGAGAACTGTGAAGGCCACTTCAAGGAACACCTGACGTAAAAAATAAGTGGAGGGAATTAAAAGGGACGTTGTGGGAGGTATCTGTGGCACAGCTGGGCTGGGGGGGATCAGGGACCTGCTGAACATAACATCGAATTGAAAAATAAGCCAACTAACCCAAGAGATTTAACATCCACCGAAAACATATATTTAAGAGCTATCTATAGCCAGCACTAACCATTCCTAATGAGGGTAATAAAGTCAGTTTCCAATTAGAAACTGAAACACTAGAAGAAGGAAAGGCAGAGAGGCAGCTTTTAAAAACCTCTGAAGATGTGGGATTTGGATATGGAGCTTTCTTTATTTTTTTTTCTGTCAGAAATTACTTAATACCACCAAAATGCCCCTAGGATTTACACACACAAAGCAAGCCCCCCGCTGCTGTTCCCTGGCAGAATATGTGTTTCAGTAATTGATGTTTGCACAGAACCTCAGCTCTTAGAGGATGTGGCTCCTTTGAGGCATCTCTCAGCACCACAGAAACATGGCCTCAGATATTTAGACACCACAGGAAACCTCAAAGCAGCCAAAAACCAATTGCAGGGGCTGTGGGCTGGCTGGGGTATAAGGCTTGGTATCCTGCTCTTGCAAGAGCACCACCAGGCCGCTGGCAGGTTCGTGACATTTGGCTTGTGCTTCCAGACGAGACAGGGCCAAGAACACGTGGCTCCCACCCACACATCTCTCTGGGCTGCTCCCTTGACAACCTCAAGTGCTTCCCCATGGCATGGGACTCCTTAACACAGCATTCTGCCCAAAAAATACCTCAGCCTCACCTAGGCACCATTGTGTCTTCCTGAGCAGGTCAGCAGGTAGAGAGGCTGCATCTTTTCCTAGGCTTGGAAAGCATCCTGCACCTCTCATGTGCTGTGTCAGCAGGAGGGAGCTTTGGGACCTGGACGGCAGCAGGAAAATGCTGCTGGAAAGCAGTCCAGCTCCTGCAGAGGAAGGCATTGTGATGGCTTCACCATTTTGACTACCAGATCGGGCTGGCAGAAAGCAACAGAGGCAGCGCCAGGTGAGGCTCATGGGCCAGCTGCCTTTGCAGGCTGCTGGCTGGAGGAGCTCTCTGAAAGGCACAGTATTTCACTAGCTATTTTGCATGGTGAATTGCCGACCAAAGATATCCCCACTGTGTACTCCAGAGCAATAAAAATAAAAAAAAACCACAAGAAGAATTCTTTAGGCGGGTAATGGGCATTTTATTCCTTTTTATGACACTAAACATAGGCAGCTGGCATAATTACACCACAATAAAGGCATAATGTGCACCTAGCAGAACAAACTCATACTTTTGATAATTAGGCAGAGCAAACACAGTCTGGTATTCAGTCACATGGTTTTACTGTCTTCTGGATCTGTCAGAGCCCCTATCCCCACAGCACATCAGCCCCGTTCTTACAACTGGATTTAGCTGGGCCCCATAGGGAAGGCTGAGCAAGGAATGTGTTGCTAGAATTCTCCTGCACCAAGAGGAATGACCATGCACCTCTACTGCTTAGAGCAGACAATCCATATGCAGTTCCTGGGAGGTCACTGGAAACTACATGTGGCAGAGTTACCAGCAAAGGATCAGTCACCTCCTGATCGGCACGGATTGTTCCCACAGGGGAAGGAAGGGTGCAGCAGAACCAGCTCCATACAGGCAAAACATACGTGGTACAATGGCAAAGGGAAACCCAAAACACAGGAGAGACTCAGAGCTGCTTCTGGTTTGGCAGCTCTGCCAAGACCAGCCCCTTCCTACCTGGAAGGGCTGAGCAGAGGTGTGGGGACACTCCTCCACTGCCGTGGCCAAATACAGTTGGTGCCAAAAGGCAAGAACAGAATGGCATGTCCCAAGGAGGCTGAAAGTCCTTCATCTACAGAAATAAAGGTCCAGTCTGGACCTGCTGGAAGCTAGCAAGTAGCTCTTTGAAAGTTTTGTGCTACCCTTAGTCCTGGTAGACCTGCCTCCTCCAAAACACACTGTCAGGCAAGAAGCGCACTCCTCTGGCAGCTGCAGCATCCACACAGGACAGCTCTTCCCTGAGTGAGGAGCACAGCCAAGGCAGAGATCCCAAATAATCTCTCAAATATTAACAGCATCAATCAGGGCCAGGCTGACAGAGGTTACCACAGTGGGAGAGCACAGAGAACAGGCTTTCCTGAAATTGGCACAAAACCATAAATATCAATAAATATCTATAGTTTGTTTAAAAACACATCTGCAGGATGCATGCAGGAGGAGCACTGACAGAACAGTACACTGCCATTTCATCTCCACACCACTAAAACCATTGGGGATGCCAACCAATGCCTGGAGGAGAGACAACAGCTTAACAACATTCCATCCCGCATGGATTAATCTAAGTCATTTGCTTTAAGGTATTTTGAGTGCAGTGTTGAAATGCCAGTGTCCTGGCTCTAAGAAAGGTGAGGTGGATGGAGCTGATCCATCAGCCATGAGTGGGACCTACAATTTCAGCTGTGGATATGATGTCCAGGAAAACATCAAAAAACACGGTTATGAGCTTTTGCGACACAACATTGAACACGAGGAAGGAAAGGTGCATGTTTGCCAGTAAATAAAAGCATCTTGCCCCACCACACCTACTGACACCCAGAAGGGACTGTTGAGAGATGATGGGTACTAAGAGAGCTTGGGAATGGCCAATTGCTCAGGAGCTTTGATGCCCTATAAAGATGGCAGCAGCACTCATGTCAGAGCACCCAAGGAGAAGACGGTCCTGGTCTGTAGGAAACAATGCCTAGGCAACTGGGAAAACCAGCCACTATGGGACAGACCCTGGCAGGGCTCATGCTTCAGAGTGATGAGAACTGCCCTCCCCAGCAGGCTACAAAATAAGAGAAGTTTATGCCCAGACAAGGGCAAAAGATGGGTTGTTTTCTAAACAAAAGCAGATCATATCTGTAGACTTTTCAGCCAGTTCTTAGAAAAGCCACTTTGATAGATTCAATCCTTGGGCTGCAGGCAGAGTTCAAGCACGGAAACCTGCAAGTGGAAAGAGCAAAAGCCAGGATGAAACCAGAAGTGCTATGCTAGCATGGGGGAAGGGTGACAGGAGACTTTTAATCCTAACTCTGAAATCAGCTTCCTTAGTAGCCTTGGGGTTCTGAGGGATTTAATTAATTAATTTAATGAGTGTGAAGTACTGCAAGTTATTAATATACAAATTCCACTACTGTATCTCCCATCTCACTGCTTACCATCTCTGGCTGCTTTACACTGAGCCCACGAGAAGCCAAAGCCAAGCCCTGGTATGCTTCTGTGCAATGGGGCAGAGGCTGCACACCCACACTTTCCCAGCCAAGACACCAGTAGCAAAGTCCCAATCCTTTCAGTAGGACAGTGCATCACACACGGCACAGGGCACCAAGAACATCTCTTAAAAAAAAAAAAAAAGAAAAAGTTCTGCTCTTCCTATTTACAGGTAAGCCAATGGCTACCATAAACCAGCCTGCTGTTGCTGGTGGTGATGGCAGCAGTCAGTCACTCTCCCTTTTGTAGCTATGCTGGCTTGGTAGGACAATGAGGACCAAACCAGGCAGTGTTTTAATTCCCAAGGCTAGAAAATCTGATAGCCCATCATGCCTTCCTGGAGAACTGCAAAAGCCTATTTTCATGCTCCTACATGGAGCTCCTGTCTTTCAAATAAATGCTGAGAAAACCAGCTCTTTTCCCAGGCACTAGGCAGCTGTGCTGGTACTCAAGTAAAGCTCCAGATGAAGGGCTGGGATGCAGGGATGCTCTGTCCCTTACCTTTCCCATGGGACTCTAGGAAAGGCCATTTTTCACACATTTGTGCCTTCAACTCCCAGCTCCTCCCTCAACCTGCAAGCAGCAACCAGACCCATGGAACAAAGGTCTGAGCAGTATGTTTAACCTCAGCAGCAGCAGACACACACAGCCAGATGGAAACCAGGAGGCTCCTTGGTATAGGGGACAGATGTTCAAATCCCCCAGCATGGGGAATGCAGGCACAGTGAGGTGCAGCTGAGCAATATGGCACTCAGCAGGAAGAGCAGCACACAAGGTCTGAGCAGCTGCCTTTCTGCCTTTTGCCTGCAGCTAAAACAATGTGCATATAAAGAACCACAAATGCCAACCTGCCTCCAACCACTTGCATAGACAAGGATACTTTTGGCAAAGTGACCATGGTTGTGTATCAGCAAACCACTGCTCAGAATTTCACTTAAAAGGTAAATCTTTTGCCATGGTTAAAAAAAGCTCAAAGGCAACAAATTCTCCTCTCTGCTTTGTCCAGTAGCTGCAGGCTACACGGGGCTAAGGAACATTACTGTGCTTCTCAGTTTCTCTTGAATCAATACCTTCTGACCTTACCTGAGAGCTCTCTGCATCACATGTGGCTACAGGAGGCCCTGGTTCTTACTTGAGGCCCAAAGGCACTGCCCAATAAAGTCTGCCTTGGGATTTTCCCAGTTCAAACATATGGGACTTGGGCAGACAGCATCAGGAGGGGAGTGGAGACTGTACACGGCACCCAAGGGAAATACCCCTTCTTTCTCTGATCACCCTTTCTGTGAAGAAATTCTTCCTAATGTCCAACTTAAATGTCCCCTGGTGCAGCTGCAGGCTTTGTCCTCTAAATCCCTCATTCTTCCTCTGGAGGTCATGTCTTCCAGTTCTCTGACCCTTCTGTTCTTCTCTGAGTTTTCCACCTGTGGCAGGTCCTCCCCAAAAGCAGTTTCGTTCCAAAGGCTAAGACCAGGCTGCAAAACACCCTGCCTAGGAAAAGAGGTGAACTTTAACGTGCACCTAAAACACTTTAGTATGCATTAGCAAAAGAGAATGTAGGAGAACCGCTGATGGTAAGGAAGTTAATGTGTGCGTGAGATGCCATGAGAAAACATGCAGCATAGCTAAGAGAAGGACAGAAGGATGGAAGGAAGTTCCAGGAAGAGCTTGTTGTTAATAGGACCAAAATACTAAGGTGTCCCCTTTACCCTGGAGTAGATCTAAGTAGCTTCCATATAATTTACATGAACCCTCAGGGGATCACATCTTTCCTGTCTCTTTGTACAGACACAAGTTCCACAGAAAATTGCTTCTGTGTTTTGATGATGGAATTTACAAAAAAAACCCAAAACCAAAAACCAAAGGAGAGGGAAACACAAAATCATTTGATTTAGGCAAAAATGGATGCTCTATTTCTGCCCTCCTGAGATGGGCATGTATGTTATTGTTCAAGTCATCCAAAACCAGTGAAGCCTCCAGGCTGCATCTAGAGCCCCTCTCAGCTGTATCAAGACCAGCTCCTGAGACTGCAAAGAAAGGAAGTGAAATGTGAGGCTGGGATCATTACTTTGAAAATATAAGCTCGTGCCACTGAGCCAAAGCCTGTTATATCAACATGGGTTTGTGTCACCCAGCAGCAGACATCATTCTCCATCTCTGCCTGCTCAGTTCTCCTCCTCCCAGGACAGCTGGCAGCACGGTCATCCGCGATGCTCTGCAAAGTCTAGCTACAGAAAGCTCCCAACACCTTGCCCAGCACGTTAAGTTATAGGACTGAGCTACTTCCATCATGTTTGGAAGCTGCTGGCAACGCACAAAGTATAGAGGAGTAAATAGCAAAAACCTTAAGTTCCCTTCCCTAGTACAGACAGCCCAGAGGGAGGTGCTGTTTCTTAAAGCCTCCAGTGTTTAATACTCACTGAATTGTACCTCTGCTGTCACAGAAGATACTTCTACTCTGTGTCTCCAGTCACCAGCTTAGGCAGCAACTCTGAGGGAGGGAGACAGCCTTGCCTGGCAGTGAGTCCCAGGCTGAGAACATCGGGGGCAGAGCCCTGAATGAAAACTACTGTCCATGTAGCCCACGTGCTGTGTCTGTGCTTTCTTTATTTTATGTGAAAGAGGATGTCAAAATCAACCCTGATGATTACTGTGAGCACTACCTTAGCATGTATTGCACAACCCCTTGGTCCATTTGGTTACAACTTGTAGGGAAACTGAGACATCAACCCATGCTGTACCTTCTAAAGAATCCAGGAAGACAAAAGGGAAAAGGCTGCCAAGAACTTCCAGAATGCCCTGCCTATTGGCTTTCCTTGGAAGTACGTTTTCACTCAGCACTCCTTATTAAGTAAGAAAGGAAGGACAGGTTGCTCTGCAGAAGGACGGAAAGGGCTGCTCCTTTAAGGCCTCTCCTGGATGCCCTTTCCCGTTGAGATGACTATCCTCAACTCCCTCCTCATCTCCCTCCCTTTGATTTAAGAGTTCCTCTCCTGGCCCTGACAGTAAGGTATTTCTGTCCCACAGATTATAACTCACTCTGGGCTATTATTCAACTCCCAAGCCCTGGCCCTGCTGCATTTAGTCCAAACATAATATCCTTCATGCATATATTATCTGTCTCCCTATTATCTGGAATCATTTCGGAATTAAATTTCAGTCCCGCAATATTGGCTTGAAGAGCGGCTCGCTTTATGGGCTAGTCAAAGGTTAGAATACCAATCAAAATAACACTGCCGATGCAGAGAGACATTTTAATATTCCAAAACCCGGTAATTGTAAAAGGACATAATATTTTTTCCCTGATTACCCCAAAGGCAACACATGTTAACAAGGCGAGGGAGAGAGTGAAAGAAATTTCAGAGTTCAGACAGCTGCACGACAGATTTAAAGGAGAAGTCGCGGATGGCTGCTGTGCTCCAGCCCCGGAGCAGGAGGGCTCCTCTGACCGTGCCAGAGGCAGCGCATTCCCTGGGATGCTTCCCCTCCAATCCCAGCCTTGTGTTCATGCTGTCTGTGCTCCCCAAGCCAGGAGCTCTCGAGAGTGCTCTCACTGCAAAGGAACAGAGCGGCCAGAGCTGTGCGAGACGGACGGGCAAAGATCATCGTGGTAGAAGAAACAGCCACGATCGGCTGGCTGACCTGCACATGCCACAGCACTGCCCCAAATTCCTGTCTGAACCACAGCTGATGTTTTTAGGAAAAAAGCCTTCCCTCCTGAGCTGGATTATCCACCACAGCCCTCGGTAAGTTGTTCCAACAGTTAATTACGCCACAGTGTAAAGATCTGCATCTGAATTACCTTGCTTTGGCTTCCAGGAACTGGAACTGCTTATGCTTTTGTCTGCTTCCGTGAAGGAACCTCTTGTCACATCTTGGCTCTCCCTTTAGATATTTGGCAACTATAGCCCTTACCCTTCTCTGGTACCCTGAAAGGCTCCCAGGGTTGTTACTGCATGGCGAGTGCTCCTCAGGTCTTGCAGTTCTCATCCAGTCTTCAAGTTTCTAGAATTCTTTCTGATGCAGATGGGATCCAACATCCCATACTGGTCAAACCAGACCCAAAGAAAGGAATGATCCAGACCCTCTGCTCCTCCTCACCATTGCCTGTTTATAAATCCAACAGTAGCCACCTTCTAGATGCAGTATCTGCACATGTTATCAAAAATGATTTCTATGTTTTCTTTCAGGGCATTGACAAAAGTGTTAAATACAAGAGGTCTGAGAAATAGATCCCTGTGGGACTCCACTAGGAAGACATGCACTCCATGATGATTATCCATTTACAATTAAATGCTAGGAGCTGTCAGTTTGCTCTTTCTTAATCAATGTAATGTGTGCCATGTTGATTTTGTATCACTCTTGTTTCTTAATCAAAATGTCATAAGGTACCAAGTCAAATGCCTTCTAGAAGTATATTACATTGACATGGTTACCTTTATCAACCAAACATGTATTCTCATAAAAAAAATATCAAGTTAGTTTGAAAAAGATCTAGTTTCCATAAATCCACATTGATTGGCATTATATTACCCTCTTTTCATTCTTTATTAATCAACTATGATATCTGGCTTTTCATTACTTTGCCCAGAATTAATGTCAAGATGATAGGGCTATAATTACTTCATCGGTCATCCCATTTGCCCTTCTAAATTACTGGTACAACATTAGCTTTCTTCCAGTCCTCTAGAACTTCCCCCATGTTCAAAGACTTATTAATAGTCCAGGGCATCTCAGCCAGCTCTTTAAAACTCCTGTAAACCAGCTATGCAAAATGCCAACCAATTCACCACTTGACTTTTATCAGAAAATTGTGTTGTAACAGCAAACCTCTTGCTCAGCAATATGGCAACCTCTGCCTTTCTGTAAATACAGAGCAAAGTATTTATTAAACACAGTCATTTTGCTGTTATAAGCAATTCCTTCCATTTCCTTCCAACTATGAACCAGTGCCGTTCCACAGACACTTTCCTTTCCTCACCTCTGTGAAAGAGATACCCTTACTTGTCTAGCCCTGGAGTCACACTTCTCCTTGTGCTTCCTTTCACTATCTCTCCCATTTCTGCCCTCTGAGACTTTCCAAAGCCAAGAGCTTCATCGATGGGGTGAGGAACCAAGCAAGCCCAGGTCCCTCTGAAGGAAGGTTTGACAGGGTCTCAGAACAGGCACCCATGCTGCAAACCAGCAAAGCCCAGGGCACAGTTCACTGCAGTTAGGAGGCAACATTTATTCATGTGCTTGATGCTGTGGTCAAGCATTTTGCCTGAGGAGTCCTCCTCTGGCATTTCTAACCTTACCAGGCATTTTATATTCCCTGCAGTCAGTAACTCAATAAACAGGAAACTCAATAAACAGGAAATTGATAACAATCATTCTAAGTCTTCAAGAAGTTAGACCTCACAAAAACAACTTCCAAATATATGAGTTAACACATAAACCATTTCTCACCCATTCCAATGATCTTCATCTAAAGCACTCAAGACACTTCAGCACCAAGTGCCTTGAGAAGTACTCACAGCCCCGCCTCCCACCCCAAAGGCAGAAGGAATTGTTAATTCAGAGGAGAGACAGAAAGCTGTTAGCAAATCTTTGTTTGTTTAAGATGTGTTTATTTCTAGTAGCCAAATATTAACAAAAACATCCTATTACATGCTTCCTCTGACAGATTTCACAATGCAAGTAGGTGACCTTAAAACATTTGTGGATGTGTATTAACAGTTCACTTCCAAACAAGAATATCTACATATCAGTAAAGGCCGACCCTGGAAAAGGCCAGCTCTGTGCACAGCCACAGCACCCCAGCATGGTCACACTGTGCTCCCCAGGCTCTATCAAGCCTGTTTCATCATGCCCAGAGAGGGAAAGTTACAATCCTCCACACTCATCATTCAACTCTTGCCTTTCATAAAAACTCCCCTGAATTTCAGGAGGTTGTCAAACTAAAGACTAGTCTTCTCTCACTCCTAAAGCAGCCACTATTACTGTATCTAAAGACATGCTGCACCCTCTAAACAGAAATCAAAGATGGTCAAAGATGCCAGGATAGCTGTGCGGAGAAAGGGACAGCTTTGTGATGGGTATGAAGATTGTCTTCCTTTTAAAAAATAAATGAATTATAATTTGAGAAACAAGGAATAAAACAAACCCTTAGTGGATACATAAAACACTCCTCTTATCTTTTAACTGCAAAACATCCAGAGAATAAATGGAAGATCAGGAAGGATAGTGCACACATGTTAAGAATTCCACAAGCCAGTTCTAGAGTCCACAAGTGCCTTTGTGCAAGCCCTCCAACAAGTTTTGCTGGGCTGGAAAAGACAACTGAGCAAGAATATGACTGAGTCTCAAATCAAGAGTAACACCATGAAGAAGAACTCGAAACACATGTTCTTTCACACAATGCAAGACCTAGGTCAAAGAAAATAATCTGACAAGAGGTTTAAAAGAAACAAAGGGACCTGCGTCTTCACACAATGTATGAGTAAACAGAGTATAATTGATGCATAATTAAATAGCAAAAGTCATTGCCGCAGCATGCTGTAGAAACTGAAAGCATAAGCAGATTCAGAAAAGGGTGTACAAGTTTCTGGTAGACAGACTGTGCTAGATGCAGTGGTCCAGGCACAGCTCTCAGTTCTTGAGGAGACAATTGCTGGGAATCAGAGAAAGCTGACTCAAGCCATGCTCTCCCTGTTACATCTGCAAGCATCAGCTACTGGCTTCTGGCACAAAGATAATCTGGGTTACACATTTGGTCTCACCCTTTTGATACCCTCATCATCTAACATTCTTCTTGCACAAGCTCATGGTAAGAAAATATATCTTAACCTCTCTTCTTCCACGTCCTCCCTCCTTTAAACTACTCTCCCTTCAGTGATATGCTCCCACCCCAATGGTGCTGACAACTCCTACTGCCTGCTGGGCTTCCCATTCCCAGTCTCTTGGACACCCTGTGATTGCAGGCACTGTGTCCTCAGCCAAACACAGCACTGGTTCCAGCCCCAGGGGTGAGGATTCATCACTGGACCAATCATGCTGCTAACTCTAGTGGGACCTGGAAAACAAACCACAGAGGCTCCTGAAAGAGCAGAGGGAGCACAAATGAAAGCTGATCCTTGTGTAAGAATAAGCAGTCATGGGTTTACCCAGGCTACGGGAGGATACTCTCGGGGCAGCAGCTTGGTTGTAGCTTGCTAGCTGCAGCAGCTTTCCTTTTTGCATAAATCTTGACCCATGGCCTCCTGCTTTTTGCACACATTACTCCACTGGTGCCCCTCTCTGCTGACATGAAGCCCTCTCTGTTATTTCCACCCTGAGCATCCAGCTCCAGTGATGTAGCTCAGGTTCTGCACCTCAGTCCTAACCCACGGGGCCTCTGCATATCAACATGACAGGTCCCTAAGGAGAGCTGGCAGAAGGGATGGTGGCTCTCTATTGAGATGGTTTAGGGGGATATCTGAAATGTTGCAGCATTCAAAGAAAGCCTCCTCTGCTTTCTGCTCCCCTCCCATAAGGCTGAGCTAATCGAAGTGAAGAACATGATAAACTCTCTGCCCCGAGTCAGCTCTACACTGACAGTTCACTAGAGATACAAGATCGCTCAGTGACATTAAAAATGTCAGCAAACACCGACCAGGCTTGACAGAAGGGATGCATTTGCAGGCTGGGGCGGCATAGGGCAAGGTAAAACTTCAGCAAACATGGTCAAATGCACAGGCAGTTTTTCCCCCCCCATCTCCTCCACAGAAGGCTTTTTTACAGATCCCAAGACACTGTGGCCACCACTGCAGCAGTCAGATGTGGAGCTCACCACCACCTGAACGGCCAGATCAATCCAACAAGGTTTGCTAGAGGCAAAGTAATCATGACAGCTACTGGGGGCAATTTCTGTCTCCAGCTTGCCCAAGAGGCAGGTCTTAGAAATTGTGAAACCTGCCTGCAGGCACAAAGTTCTCACTTCAACTGCTCCTGCAGCACAGCAGTGAAAAGGGACGTTTATTGGCAAATGAACTCTAAGAAAGACTCTCTCTCCACTGCAGGAAGAAGATCTGCTGAGCTCTGAAGCATCCCATGCTCTGGCAGAGGGAGTCCAGACAAGGACTGTTTTTTAAAATGATACGAAACAGAGACAAAGAGGACCTGAAGCTGTGTGTGCCTTGGCAGAGGAATCTGGAATATATTTTGCTGCTACTGCAATTCACATAGGTACACAAACTTGTCTGCGTGTAATCCTACTTCAGCATTGTCTGGTAATTGCAGCAGGAGCTCCCTAATTCAGACAGGTCCTCTTGTTATCACTGCCCATAAGCAAAGACTCAAAGAAGATACAGCAGGTGCAGGTGGGCCCCTCCTTCAGGAAACTACTCTCTGTCATATGTGCCTGTTTCCTTGAGATCTGAAACATTCAAGTCTCTGCATTATCCATGACCTAGAAATCATCAGTTTCACACTGCAAGCCCCACCCACCTTCCAACACCTTCACTTACTTCATGGATCAGGTCAGAGGCAGATTCAGCCTAGGAGGTATTTCTAAGTTAGCAATGTGCCAGAGGGAGGGGGAAAAGGGCCACCTGAGCTATGAAGGGACGAATGGAGGGGCTAGTTACCTGTCCACTCCTATCTGCCTCACTCTGGGAGCTCATTCAACAGAGACTGAGTCTCCACTGGGTCCATCTGTTTTGACAGAATTAGTTATCTAGGCAGGAAATTCTCTCTTGTGAAAACACACAGGCAGTTGCCCCACAAGCACCTGAAAGTGCATGGCATAGAAAGATCACCACCACAGAGTAAGAGCAAGTCCCAGGAGAAGCAGCTCTTAGTCACAAGACAGGAGAGGCCCCTGCTGTTCTCTGCAACATAGGTCACTTCCCAGAGGGACACCGCGTCCCTGGAACCATTCTGTGTTCAGAGGGTGTCAGGTATTACAGTGACAGAAAAACTTCATTGTTTTTAAGGGACTAGAGGGGCTGGAAGAAGATCACCATTTCTCTCTCACATCCCCTTTCCTGCACAATCCGAAGGAGGTTGAAGCTTTACTTTCCAAATAACACATCTGCAGAGGAGGACAACCCAACCCACATGCCCCCATCCTACATGCTCAGCATGTGACCCTTTCAGAGAGCTGGATAGGGGAACATTTCACTGTAACAACTTCCCTCCTGCTCCTGCCTTTAGCTCTGTGCTTGGGACTTCACGGATGCTTAGCAGCCCTCAGCTTAGTATCACAATATTTGCTAACATGCAATACATGAATGCTCACCTTGAAGAAGAGACACTTGTCTGGACATTCACATAATGAGGAATCCCAGCTCCTAACACACAGAATCCAGAAGCCTTGAACTATGGGAAAGTGCCATAAGTCATTCATCCTAAGGCCCAGAGGAGGAGCATGGCTGGATCAACCTACTTCTTAGCAAACATCACAGTACACAGGGATTTTTTTTTTTTTTGAGTATTATTATTCTGCAGCTATCAACCTGCTGGTTATATAGCTGCTATCCATTCACCGGAAGTTTAGTGAACTTCAAATGGCGATCATTAATGGTCACTGAACTGCAGAATGCCCCAATGTGCTTTCAGATTTCATTTACCAAGGACCAGCAATCAGCCAAAAGATTTGCTCTGACAGCAGGGAAATACAAGACCCTTTGACAAGTTCAGCCAGGAATGTGCTGCCAGCATCCCTTGTTAAGTTCATGTTCTACCCTATTTGATGGAACAGATCATGCAAATTGTCCTTCTGCGGCTGCTCAGCCTGTCACTCACGCTTCCATTTAAAACAATAAATAAGTAAAAGAACAAAAGAAAAGCCTGCAAGAACAACGAGCTGTTTATAAGAAAATCTGCTTACTGAGATCCTTAATTACCAGGAAAAGGCATAGAAACCCAAATAAAGCACTAAATTGGATGGGGGAAGGGAATCTTACTCAACTAAAGATTTAAGCAGGAGGGCCACCCCCATTTCTCTTGTGCACAGACCGCAGCCTCCTCTGTCACCCTGCTCCTGCTTGTAATCACACTTGTTCTTTTCTTCCCACTTTGGTGTGTGACTTATGGCATCACCATGTTTTTCTGTGCAGATGAAGCAGCTGCACCAGGAGTCCTTGTGGATGCACAGCATGCTGCTCCTTAACCACCCAGTGAAGGTGTGCAGCAAAAGACAAGGCACCAGACAGTACTCAGTCCAAGGCATTTTGCTTAGCAAAGTGATCACTGATCTCTTAGGTGGATGTGCTGCTGAGACAGCTCCCTTTCCCCACGCCACAAAGAGAAATGCTGATTTTTATATTGGAGTATTTCCACATTTATTAACTGGAATTTCATCTGACGGGAACCATGCTCCTAAGAGCCTTATATGGCTGCAAAACAAAACAAAGTCAGCAATACTGGTGACAACACAACCTCCACTGAAAAAGGGTCTCACAGTGTCCCAATATTATGCAGACATTGCACTGTGCCTGCCACAATGGGATTCTCCCCAGCTGCAGAACACATCCCATCAAGTACAGTAAGACTCTATTAGAGGAGATACAATAGGGAGCTGGAGGACTTGCTCAGCCCAGCTTCTGAGAAAATAACTCATTTCAATGCAAAACAGCAGTAGTTATTAGACACCTCCTTAAAGAGGAAAAGTGAAGGACAAGGGGAGGAGGGAGACAGGGAGATAGGGACCATGACAGTTTGCACAGAAGTACCTTTTTCAGATTAATCCACTGTTTGAAGTAATCAGCAACCGGCAGCCCTAAATACTGGCATTGTCCTGGTAACCTGTAAGAGAGAAGAGAGAGCAAGTTTGATTCAATCAGTGCCTTGACAACACAAACTCTGTTTTCTTAAGTGCATTTTGTTCAGAGATGGAAAAGACTCTCAAGTCTGCTGTAACATCATGCTGCACATCAGAAACACTATAGCTCTTGGCAAAAAAATCTCATGAGAATACAGCTTGGCTTAAGACTTACATACATCAAGGCACATCCAGGCTGCTGAAACCTTTTAGACTAAACATTTTGAACAGTTGTGTACCAAGCATCACTCAGCTCTTCTCCACAGTGGCTAATACACAAACACAACTGGAGTATCCAGGCTCTCCTTGGCTAAGTAAACCTATCACAAATCCCTGCAAAACCATCCTGCTCTGCCAGCAGCTTACAGGGCAGACAGAAGGACTGACAATTCACCTGTCATGCCCTGGTGCTTCTCCATTTGGCCTTTATGGTTAAAACATCAAAAGAGATATAAGGGAGGGAAGGAGGCACCAAAGCATTCATTTTTCAGACAGCAATGCTGTAGAGCTAAGAAAGCAGAGGCTGTTTTCCAAGCAGGTGCTTGGAAGAAGAGAGCAGACACAACTCTTAAGATACAAGGTGGTGCACACTGTCTCACTAGTGATGTGAGCACGGCAGCCAGAGCAGTGAGCACATGTATAGATTCTCTCCCTTCCTAGAGGAAGCCGATGGAATAGGGCTCAAAACAAAACAGCACCAGTAAGGGAGGTGGATTGCCTGTAGAGACAGCAGCAGTACCTCAGGAAAACTGCTTCTCCCACACTGTGCTGATCCCAGTGTGTTTGCAGGGGAGCAAGGATGTGCCCCTTGGTCAGGGAACGCTGAGTCGCAAACTGTGTGGCTGCAGCCAAGCCTGTGCAGGGACATGAGTTATGGGAGTATTTCCTGGCCACTTTGATCTGATCAAGAGTAATTGATGGATCTTGTTCATTCACATACTGCTGAGCATGCCTGGGGCACTGATCACAGGATCTTTAAGTGAAGCAAAGGAACATCCCAAATAAATATGTCAACTAAATAAATGACTAAATTAGTGCTGTTTGTGCATGTTAAAAGTCACAACCCCAGAAATCAGCTTTTGCAAACAGAGAGTGTGGGGAATCTTTCAACTTCCTCAGGCACATGGAGGTTGTAGGAGGAGATTGTAGGGGAGGAGGAAGAGCTAGAAGTGCCAGCATCAGCTGCTCAAACATCTGAACACAGACCATCATGTACAGGGCAAAGTCTTCTCTTGCTCTCCAAGGAGGAAAGAGTGAATAGTCCAGACTATTTAGACTCAAGACTGAAATACAGGAACAAGCTCTGGTGAGAAGTGGATACAAGGTAAACACCCCAAGGTGCACCATCAGTATCCCAGGCAGTACCTGAGTGGTCAGCTCAGCTCCAAACCCTTTGGTGAGCAGGGAAGCATCTCTCCAGACATTTCCCCAAGTAAGGGGCAACACAAGTAAAGAAATGAAGGAGCAACACAGATACTGCACTTGCAGATAATGTGAGACCCAGGGTAGTGCAGTACCAGAGCAGTCTGGTCTTGGTGACTCCTCCATTTCTAGGCCAAGAAAAAAGAAGGAAGCTGGAAAACATACCCAGAGGAATCTCCTGGGAATATGTTGCCAACAGAGCCAGCACACCCTGGGACCCACCTGTGTACTACTTTTGCCCTGCTTAGTCTAAGAAAGTAATAGACTTCCTATGCCAAAGTCAAATGCCTGGTCCTGAGAAGATGTACATGTGATGATTCAGGACCAATCATTTAAGTCATACAAACACATTTGAATAAGAATGTCCAGATGAATCTCTTTGAAAGCAGGAAGGCTTCAAAAGAACGAGCCAGCAAGGAGCAGAGCCAGGGCGATTTGCAGGGCAAGTAGTGCAAGTTGACAGCACAGTCCCATCCCGGGGCACAGCTCACCTGATGCCATTGTGCTGAAATAAAGCACCTGGAATCACTCTTCACAACTGCACACTGCCACACGAACAGCAGCCTGGCCCATGCACTTTACAGCAATTACACAGATGTTCATGACGTCCCTTAGTCAAACAGCCCCAACCAGCCCCAAGCAGCATGCTGAGAAAGCTCTTTCTCCAGGAAAGCTGCTTTTTGCTGGTGCCCAAATCAAGAATTACAAGAAAAGGAATCATCTAAACAAACAAATGATCCCAATATAGGCACTTGATTAGCTCAACCTCTTTCAGTCTGCTCACATTTAGCTAGAGAAGATGACAACAGAAGTTAGCAAAAGGTATGTTACAAAAAAATAGTTTCTCCTCCAAACCCAAGAGGCTTTCATTAATACAGGTCTCAGCCTAGCTCCAGTTAGAAGAAAAATTATCCATTTACCTAACTTCTGGATAGGACCCAGAAGAAGTGAGAGCAGCATTGTTCTTGTTAGCCACAGGAATTGACAGCAAACCACCTACTGCAACGAATGACATCTAAAGCACTGCCATCCCTGTGGGACCAAAAGGCCCAGCAAACTGGACAGTCTGGTTCTATTTTCACCCTGAGACTGATGGCAGTGTGCCCTGGGCGCTGGACAGTGGGTCTTTAATTGGAGAAAATAAATGCTCCAAATAAATATGTCAACTAAATAAATGACACATTTTGCAAACAAGTAACAACCCCAGAAACTGCCTGTGAAGCTGCGTGACCTCAGGACATTCCCCCTCCCCCTCCAAGCTTGTGCTCCCCTCATTTCTTGTCAGCAGCAGAGGGGCTTCAAGTTTTTCAAGCACCAGGAGACCAAACTCACGTTATAACCCGGGCGAGCTGTCAGCAGTACAGACCAAAACATAAGTCTATCCCTGAGCTGAGGAAAGAGGCAGTCCTGGTGGCTCCAGGCCACTGGGGTCACAGCCACTGAGCAAGGATTAGCAAAAGATTGCTATATGGGTCTGGTCTAGTCTGAGTATACAGCACTCCTGACAGAGGGAACCAGGGGCTTTCACTGCACAGGACCCAGGTTTCCCAGTAGCTATGAGGAGGAAAATACCCCCTAAAAATCCTTTCCCCAGCTGTAAGACTATCACCTGCAGTAGTCCCCCCGACTCTTCAGCCTGGTGACCAGGCAGGAGTTTCTCTACCATCTTTTCCAGGCTGGACTGAATAAGGCACATCTGTGGCTGTTCCGGAGAACAGAAGTACCATGGGCTGTAAGGAAGTATGTTTATTTATCAGAGCCACCATTCACTTGAGCATTCACTTATTTGAAAAATAAGCTTTTATGCTCTGTCTGGCTTCTTGCTCTTGCCAAAGCAAAACTTGCTCACTGAGGGCAGCTTTGCTTTAGCAGAGAGCTCAGGATTTGGCCCTCCCTCAGGTAAGGGAGAAATGATGGCACACTCTGCTGCTTTCAACATCCCATGATCTTTCCAGTTTTTGATGAGGTCTAACTGGCTTCCCAAACACTGAAGCTCTCACTCCTTGGGAAGGAAGCTGTCTTTCAAAAACCACCCCAACACCCAAACCGCATTCAGTATAGAGAAACTTGAAAATGGCTGTGGGATTTTCCAGCCTCCAATGCAGCTCTGGTGCTCTGTCCTTCCAGAAGCAGAGATGGGAGCACATAACTTCTGCCTGCTCCCAAAATGCAGATCACCTTTGCTCAGAAGAGCAAGTGACATCAGGTAGCACACTCTCCTCCACCAGCTAAGCAAGACTAACTCCTTCTTAGGCCATGGTCAGCAGTGGCAACTCTGCACCATTTTCAGAGAGTTTTCACCACGCCAGGCTTAGATTTCTATCCAGCCTGCAGGGTAAATGGAGCCTGGAGATGAACAGGATGCAAATAGGAGGTGAGGTGACATGGCTGCATTTCTGCTGTTGAAGTCAGCTCTCTCCAAGGCAGCAAGAAGCGCACAGCTCGGCGGTGATAAACGGCCTTGCTTTAGTTATCACTTTCCTTAAGTTAAGGAGAGCAGCCTGGTGATGGATGGGCTGGAATTCGGTTATCAGGGAAGGCTGTCAGCCAGAGTTGCCTATCTCCACACACATTTAGCAGGGCGTCATTATGCGATGGCATGGAGTTAAAATATGACCAAGGGTACTGAAAGAAAAAGAACAAGATTAAAAAAAAAAAAAAAAAAGGCAAATTGAGCAACAATAAAGGAGCATGATGCAAGAACGTTATCATACTAGTGACACCTTTTATCTCAGTCTGGTTAGCTAAAGCAGGGCACAAATTGGTCCTTCCTCCACTATTGTATCCTCTTGTACAAACAGAGGGAGATAAAATGTGTCACCAGTGCGATAGCATATCAATTTAACCCTAATTATCTAGAGGGTCAAACGAAGAAATAGGGGTTTCTCCTTTCAACAGGTCCCTCCATCTCTGCTCAGAGCCAGCACATTAATATGGAAGGGGGAGGGGCAGCCATAATTGATTTCCGTCACTCAGGTGGTTCTGGCGTATAAAAAATTAATGCCTGATTCTCCCAACTAATCAGAGCTGGTTAACGTCCATCTGCTTCTGGGTTCAGGATGTCAGGAGACAAAGAAATTGGGTCACTTGCTACACACAGGGTGTATTGATATCGAGGCAGTTAAAAGAAAAGTTCCTCTATGGGAAGATAAAGGGACATTAAATCTTGGGGTTTATAGACCTGATCTTAACCTTCCAAAAAAATCCATTCCCTGGAGACCTTGCGTTGTAAGAGATGCAGAACATTTTAATTGTGTCCTGGCCAACACTTGTGCATTGGGCTGCAAAGGAGAGCACTGGCAGGCTCCTGCCCTGGAAATCTTTCACTGATGAAGGAAGCTGCTTGGATGCTGAAGCACCCAACAGCACCACGGTGAAAGAGAGGAGCTGTCAAACCACCTCAGCTGGGCTCCTTTGTTCAAAGCAAGGCTGGTCAACACTCTGGACCACACTCTGCTCCTCTGTTTTGACACAGAGTGGCATGTCTGCCCAGCCAAGAGGAAAGCTGAGGTGTCCTCCCCCAAGAGCACAAGCTAGCAAGTGAATAACATCCTATGCTAAGGCACCTGAACTGATTTAGCAGAGAAATGGCACTGCAACAGGCAAAGCTACACCTGTCTGCACTTAACCTGCACTTACATGAGATGGGGCCAAGCTAGGAATTCAAAGCAGTTTAGGTAGATTCATATACTCCTGAAGAGGCAGCTGTAGACTGCTGAAACCACAGTGCAAACCAGGAGGCCTCTGCCAGGGCGATGCCACAGCACCCACACACAATAGAGTGGCCCATGCACGAAGAACAGCCCAAGCCACACCACAGCCTACAAAAACTGAAGCATGCTGACATACACCTCCACAAAAATCCCCAAACCCCAACTCCCTCATCCCAGTAATTCAGGTTAGACGGGGGCAACTTTCCTGTGTATCTGAAAGCTTTGGCAGGGAGATGTCTCCTCTTCAGTGCTGGAGTCACTTTGCTACTCAGTGCAAACATGCTTCTGTCCAAAATGAAGTACAAACCCTGTGCCAGACCTCTGGCTCTCCACTCACAACTTCTCAGCCCCACAGACCAGCCAAGAGGCCAGAGGAGCCCACCTGCTCCTGCTTTCCACCAGATAAGCCCCCACCAAGCACACACATTTCCATCTCTCTCTACCTGCCATCAGTGCCAGACAAACCACACCTGCATGGCTGCTCTTAAAATTCACAAGCAGTAGCTGTGGAAAGACAGCACATCTGGAGAGGGTGTGAAAAGCCCTGGGCTTTCACAGAAACCCTGAGACAGGTCCCACCTCCCTCCCTCTTTGCTTTCCTTCCACCCTTTCAGCTCTCTCAACCACCCCCAGACTTGTCACAGTGCAACAAGCCTATGAGCCACACATCAGCTTTAAATATCAGCGTGCATGAAGCAGGGACATGAGAGCAGGGAAGTGGGAACAGACAGAGCAAGCCTCCATCGCCTGTCAGGTAACACTAATGAATTTCAACACCAGCAGCCATTGCTTCAGACGGGCTGGTGAGAGGAGACAGAGTTACAGCGAGAAGCCTTTGCAGGAGCAGCCTGCCTTTTTTCAAAGCCCCCTCTGTTAATAAATGTCATTGTAGAGCAGGCTGCAGCAGTCCTCAAGCCAGGACAGCGTGGGCTGGGGGAGAGACAGGCAACTGACAGCACTCAGGATGCCTGGGCAGCACAGCCTTTTCTTCTACTGCTTCCCCAGACAAGAGCCAGGAAAAGGAAGAAGACGGGTCATTGCTATTGGCATAAAGCTGTCTTCCATTAAGGCCCCAGTACCCAAATAACAAACCTCCACAAGGAGCCACAAGTGCAACCCCAACACCCTCCAGTCCTGTTCACTGGGATGGATGGAGGCTCTACAGCAACCAGTCCTGGAATGGGCAGAGGGATGCAGAGACATCCAGACACACTGCCTGCACTCCTGACAGCAGCAAAGGGTTACAGAGCAGTCAGTCCCTTCGCTAACACAAATGCATTCCCGAGGCAGCACAGGGAGAAGCATCCAGCACAGGGCACTGTATGGCAACCGCACCGATGCACAACATGAAGGTCAATGCAAGTCTTCTTTACAAATGTCAACCTGTCATCTCTGGATATTAATGAGGGCTGACCAGCAGCTAAAATGCATCCATGCTCCATTAGTAATAAGAGAGACACAATGCAGGAGAAGAGCACACACCATGGCACATGGAGGCACCAGTGGGTCTGCAGGGCCTGAGGAGGTGTGGTGATGCACAACATCACTTAGGCCACTCCAGATGCCCAGGAAGGAAAGCAGTTGCCACACAAACCCCTTCACTGAAGTGTGCGTTATCTTTTCCCATCAACCTTTAATTGGATTAGTGTAATGAGGCCAAAAACACAGGCTAAGCAGCAAGGCTAATACCTGGCACTTCCAGATCTTTTCTTTTGTTGTGATGCCAATTCTGGACAGACCTGCGTTCTCCCTCTACCAGACAAATTCCTGCCTAGGAAGCCTCAAAGGCAAACTGCAAGCCTTAACACTCAAGACTCATAGCAGCATTGGCTGAAATATCTGAACACCCATCATATGCTAACAGTGTGATCCCTATTCTCTAAATTTTTGCTGGGCACTAAGAAATTTGAGAGAACCTCAGGATCCTTGCTTTCCAAGCCACCAGCTGGTGCATGGAAAAAGGTGTTAGCCTTTTGCAGCCAGAGCAATGTATACACTAGGGACATAATTCTGCCACAAAAAGCACATAGGGCAAGTGGCTTGTTGTGACTCGCTCGTCCTGCAAAGCACTGCATGCCTTCCACTGCCATCAACCTTAATGAAACATGAAGGCATTTAACACCAAGCGAGATCTGGCCCTTTTATGAGTATCTGTCTGTGCATCAGCAAGATGCTGGCAGAGATGCTATCTCAACATTAAAAGCAAGGCTGTAACACAGCAGGTATTCAGCCTCCAACAGAAGATGCTCATCAACAATTGCACACACATGATACTACAATAAATCTATGTGCTACTTCTTAACAGCTTCTCTTAAAAAGATTCATAGCTCTATTTACTGGGCCTGATTCCGCTGCTAGGCATGTGGGAGTAAATCTAGAGTAACTCTACCTGGAGTTTGTAAACAGCCAGGGATAGTAGGATCAGAAATGAGCTTCTTGATTTTTAAGTAAGTACTTAATTACCATGCAGGAAACCAGAGCTTGCTGGCTCCATGGTTCAGCTGAGATTAGAAGCGCAGCAGGAGGAAGATTTGCGCTACTCCAGACTGGTGGAGGGGTAGAGCAAATGCTCTCACCATCCCTTCCAGACATGGAGAACAACTAGGTGGACTTCCCTTTGACATCAGAAATGCATGACATTACTCCCAAGAAAAGAGAAATTGCAAAGTCTCCAAGGCTGAGGTTGCCTCCCCAGCCTTGGGAACCTGATCCTACGAAAAACCCCTACAAACAGATTTTTACACATAACCTTAGTGTAAGAGTCTGTCTGCTTGCTAAACATGACATTGTACAGCATCTTATGAAGAGAAGTGTACAAAATTGCATACTGTGTTCTCAGTGAAAGTCATGCGTCATGACCACAGGCTGCAGCAGGTCAATGTCCAATTTGTCATCAGGAAAAACTCTTCACCATGCAGGTAATAAAGCTCTGGAAGAGATTGGTGGCAAAATCTCCTCCCCTGGAGACATTCAAACCCATCTGGAGAAGACCCAGAGCAACCCAATCTAAGTTTGAAGTTAGCTCTACTTTGAAGAGGTGGCTGGATTAGAAATCTCTATTTAAATTATTCTGTGAATCATGCTCCAGCAGAACCTGATTACACATAGCATGTGTCCTTTCTCTGTCTATACAGTCTCTTAATAAGCCTTTCACACAGACACTAATGTAGTAATTGCCTGGTTCTCTGCATACCAGCTGCTTTAAGAGGGAGCATTCAGACTCCTGTTGCAGAACACTGTAATTAAGCACCGAGTAAGGGAATGTATCTGATGAAATGGATGTACCCATCATGTCTAAGCCCCCTTAAAACCAAAACATGCACAAAAACTAAGCTAAAATTAAATATTACTCTCCTCCCACTGCACAAATCCCATTGCAGAAGTATTTCTCCCCAGCAAACCTGAACACACAAGACCTAGAGCCAAGGTGCTCCTCTAAACTAAGGAGACATGTCCTGTGCCAGGCCTTCCTTAGATCTGCTCTCTGACAGGCAGGAGGAAACCTTCCCTCTTCCAAGCCTTGTCTGTCCGGACCATTTAGTGAATAAACTCTTCAGGACAAGGGCTTCTCTGCTATGAGTCATAAGCTGTTTAGTGCCTAATGGTAAAGCCTATAGACGCTTAACATAATACAATCATCTCACTTAAAGGCCATTAGTCTCCAGCCTAAACAGCACTTTTCCAGTCGCAGCGGGGACCTGCCAGCCCAGGAAGGCAGGATAAGGGACGTGGGTGGTCAGTCAGGTCACTGGACTTGCAGACACCTGACATGAAACCCCAAGCAGCACAAAGCCTGGCCAGAAGGCACGGGGGAAAGCTATGGCAGCTCTAGCAATCAAAAGTTTTGTCTTTTTTTCTTTCTTGAATCACTCGAATCAGCTGAAAACCTGTCTGCCAAGTCTGTCTCCACCTTCAGCCATGGCTGTACTATTTGCAATGGGAAGAGCCCCTCATCCACAAAGGGAGCCTCCAGCCTTCTGCATCACCTCTCTTTCCCCTCACCAAAGTAGACCATTTATCTATAACAAAAGATGCCATTCTGTTTTGTGACTCTGTTTGACCCCCTCTTCCTGGAATCATCTCTGCAAAGTAGACCATTTATCTATAACAAAAGATGCCATTCTGTTTTGTGACTGTTTGACCCCCTCTTCCTGGCATCATCTCTGTCTTCTTCTGGCACCACATCACCCAGTTCCATTCTCTCAACTGACTTCTGAGATTGCTTCTTCTTCCCACTCCCCACTAAAGGGAAGAGAGAAATCCTAACAGGAGCCAGTGGGATGGGGTAAACTGCCTTCCTGTGCCCTCTGATGATACACAACCCAAAACTGCAAGCACAGCAGCTTCATGGGCTCTCATGCTGTCAGCACTGGGGAGACCGGCACACTGGGTAACAGGGTCTGAGCACAGGTTTCTGTGCAAATTACATGTGCACAGGGGAAAACAAGTTTGTGTTTTCCTTGTGGGGAAGAGACCGCTCCCACCTCCAAGCACAAGCTGCCATTAGTATTTGCTTCGCCGGAGAGAAGGAACAGCGAATCCTCCAGAGCAAAGGACAAGTGCAGCAATTAGGATGCAGGGGCTGCGGGAGCTGTTTAACAGCACGACCCAGAGGTCAGTGCCGCCGACTCCCAGCCCTGCATAAATATTGTATGAGTCGGGGAGAGGGGCTGTTACGGCCACCCTCAGCGCCAGCCCTCCCCCATCCATCGCCACTCTGCATCCAGCTAGATACGCCAGCAACATTATTTACAGATGTGACAGTCAGGAAAATCACTTTAGTAACTCAGGGAATGGGAATGAAGATTGCACAGCAGAGCAGGCGCCTGGGATCAGGCTCCCATCTGCACCTTCTGCCTCCCCTTACAGCCCTGCCAAACGGCACAGCCTGTTCTCAAACTGGCGCATGAAACACCACCAGGAACAAGGAGGGGAGGGGAAGCTGTGAGCTCCCCCTCAAAGCTTGCCCAGGGGTTTGATTTTCAATGCTGCTGAAGGACACTCCAGTCAGCAGCTGCCTTCCAGTCTCCTATCAGTATCTCTGCTAGACCCGCCCTTTGGAGGGAGCTTTATATCAATATAATGAGAGGCTTTAGAGGGAGCTTCCCTCAGACTCTGTGCAGACCTGCAGAAGGGTCTCCACTCCAACACAGCCACAGGGGCTCACCCCTGCAGAAATTCCCCCAGGTGCTCTATTTGGTACCAGCCACCTTCCTCACATGTGACCTATTCACTCCTTATTCCCTGAAGGATTGTCTTCACCTGCAGCTTCAGTCACACTGAATGGCACCACCTCTACTGTATCCTCATTCTTCTGCCCACTTTTTTTGCTAGACATGCTAGGTAAGTGCACATTTGCTGTGATGCTCTGCACAAATACAAACCTATCAGACTCACCGAGACTGAAGGTTCATGAGGACAAGGACATGGGCTATTCTCCAACAGTACCAGCAGCCCATGAATTCCTAGGGGCATGCTGCTAATAAACATTACTGCCCAGGGCAACACATGAGAGCTGCAAGACGGAAAACACAGCTTGGATGTGCTTCTACCCATGATACCTCTCCAGAATTTTGTCATTGTTCTGTGTCTGGTTGCTGAATCCAGGGAAGGCAGAAGCCCTGTGTTATCATTAGCAGTTTTTCTAAACTCACTGTGCAATTAATGGGCTTAATTATTGATGGCAAAGGCAGGGAAGGGAGGAAAGAAAGAGCCAAAGAGGAAGGAATGATGTGGGGGTGGCAGGCGCCAAAGGTCTCCCAAGATCTTCCCTCAGCCTAGAGCACAGAAAGAGCCCCTAGCCGCTCTGCTGCTCCCACGGCCCTGCTCTAATGCTCCCTGACATGCCTCTGAAGACAGCGAGCTGTTTGCAGTCACCACCGTGATTTGTTAGTAATTATTTTCACGGTGTCACATTGCTGTCACTCTCTTAACAAAGAGACAGGCAGCCTGAGGCTGCCTGCAAGAAAGAACCAACAGAGAAAAGCAATTGTCAGGCACCCAGGGATCCTCTTTGCTTCCTGGGTTTCACAACCAGAGCCCTTACCAGCCTCTGAAGCAACTTCTGAGGAGAAGTGGCAAGTCAGAACCATCTCCCATCCTGGTCACAGGAAGAGGAATTAATTACTTAGTCCCTTCTCAATTTCACTTTACCTGTAAATCCAGTGCAAGACCCAGGTGCTTAAAGCCCCTTAAGCCAGCCATTTGCTTCAGGCCTGCAGCAAACGCAAAACAACTTTGGCTATTGATGACTTTTAGTGCTTTCCTTGCAAGTCCCAATTTCTTTTTATGTGGTCTTGCCATTAGAACGTGCTTCCCAAAAACAGCAATCCTGATGACAAACCCCTCCCTATCATCCTCACACATTAACCCTCCAGACTGTTCACATGTGCTCTTCCTACACCAGACTCATTAATTCCAACACACTGCTGTGCTCCACATGGCAGTAACATTTCACTTGGCATTTCACAATGCCAGGGGACCTCAGCAGCTTCCTCACAACCTGAAATACACAGTCTAATGGCTTGCTGCCTCTGTTTTCTCATACACAGCACAGTGACTTGACAAAGAACTTCCCTGCTTGAATCACCTCCAGTCCATCCATCCATCCAACCTTTGGCTGACCTGTCAGTCAGTCCAAGGTAATCACTCTCTTCCCAGTAAACATGGTGCTTGCTTGGGCCCCCAAGGAATGGAGGCTACTTTGGCACCTGAAGTGTCACACAAAATAAGGATATAGAGTTGAAAGACTGAGACACCTGGCCAGACAACCTTTAAGGCACTCGAGCTTTGTGCAGAAATCAAGTGAACTTCCTCCACAGCAATTCCAAGTCTGAACTACCCCCAGCATAAGTGTTCTTCCTGTGCCTGCTTACTGATGGTGCACAAGGGTCAGTCTGCAGCTGTGGGGAAATCTGGGTACTAATTCACCCTTTTAACATAGGGAGAGTTTGGAAATATTAAGCCTCACAGTCTAAGGAAAACCTTCCTGCAATTAACTGCATGGAAGAGCTCTGACTCAGAGGGCAGATCCTTTTCAGGAGTCCTTTTAATAACCAATAAATGGCATATACATGCTGTGAAGAACTAGGATCACCATTGGGAAGCTAAATGGTCCATAAAATGTAAAAGTTCTCTTCAGAGCTGGGAGCATTGTGAGCTGGAGGAGAGGTCTTGGCAACCTCCCACCAGCCTAATCCATCCACCTGGTTTGCAGGGACAGACGTGACTCCAGGCAGGGATGAGGAACTGAAGTCAGCCGGTGCCCGAGCACCTTGGGCATGCTGGCCAACAGTCAACACCGAGACCTGGTTTAACATTCACATGGAAAAACGGAAGCAAGGAAATTAGAGATGACCAAGAGGCACCTACAGAAGAAAAACGAAGGGTGTCCCAAGGTTCCAGGCAGAGAGGATGAGAGAAATCCTTGCTCCAAGAGAGGTAAAGCTGGTAGGACCAAGGCAGGATGAAGTCCTAGGCAGTATGAGCTTCCCGGACACAACCCTGCCAGGACATCACCCTGCTTCCTCTGTCTTCTTCCCACAGACTTCTCTATTCTGCTTTCTTCTACTACCACCTCCATATGCCTCACATCATTGCTGACACCTGGTCCACATCAATGTCTGAGCATGTGCCTTTGGGGTGCCAGGCTGCCGACGGCAGCACCTGTGCCAAACATGGAAAAAGGTGACTCCCACATGAAACGGACTCAGCTCAAAAAGTTAGCCTGCAGCTCTGGTGTCCTCCCAAGTCCTGCATGCACCCCATTATCTACTCCTGAGGATACAGAGTGTCACTGGACAAGGCACATGAGAATATGCTGGAGGGAAAATACCAGGGATGACCTCAAGATGGCCCAGTAGGTCTTTGCCAGCCAGGAGCTTCAGGAGGAAAGGGACTGAACCCTTCCAGGAAAATGGCTCCCAACAGGCAACAAACATCCCAACAAAATAAAACATTTTCAAGAAAGCTATAGACTCACACAGCAGAGCAAGTGAAATAGGAAGGATGCTGCTCCCAGGCTGGCAGTATTCTTCAAGCAGAGCTCTCTAGGCAAAGAAGCCATAAGCACATCTCTCCCAGCCAAGCCACTGAGAGGGCAGCACTGGCGCCCTCTGCAAAGTAAGAAGAGCTGGGATCCTAAGGAAGAGAGCTGACATTTCAGACCCAGCATGAAACACTATGGCTGTCTAACACTAGAAAAATTAAGCTATTTTAAGAGAAAACAAACACTTTGTGGAGCTAATCCTGTTTTTCACACATGCCACGAACAACGAAATTCAGATGGCAAACAGCCCTTCAGTGATGGTCCTCTGCAGTCCCAAGCCAACCAGCTTTTCAATTCCCCAAGGCACAGAATCACTGCAATCCTGAACTGCTATTAGAGGGCTCTCATAAAGACAGAGGCAAGGCACCCATTTACCAAGCACCCATTATAGATCCCTTGATTTTGAAACCATTTTGCCTGAATTCACTAAAACCCTGGACACAGAATTCATACTAGTGATTCCTGGTGCAGAGGGAATTATGGTTCCCTACTCTGTGAGCAGATGACATTGAGACCATTGATTTACATCCAGTTTAGTGTGACTGTTTTCAAACAGCTTGAGTTAAGTTACCCAGGGGTAGAAAAAACTACCTTCTCCACTTATTACTCCATCCCAAAGGTTCAGTGCTGGAAATAAAGTACATGATGCAATGCCTGTCTCATTCTCCCCTAGACTGCAAATTTATTTGTAAGTTTCTCCAGACTCTTTTCACGCTGCTTCCAACTTCTTTGGTCTTAATTCCCAGGTAGAAGAGTCCTGCTCCCCAAAGTGCACTGGGCACCACAGCTCAGTAAATCTGTAGCCACTACAGCCCTGATATGAAAATGTCTTTGCTAAGGAACAGACCTGAAGGTGACAGTCCACTGCATGATGACCCCTATGCAAAGACTTAATGTCCAAAGCTTAACCCAAAGACATTTCCAGACATCTAGGACAATGTAACTTGCAGAAGCCCAAGCAACCAATTATTTCAAATAAAGACAAGAACAGGAGTCAGCCAGGGTAACTGGTACATAGGGATAACAAAAGTCAAGTCTGGTATATTCGTTTTAAATAAGAGTGTACAGAGGAGGAATCTTAAAATCCTAATTTTTTTTCAATTTTTTTTTTTTTTTTTTTTTTTTGCATAAGTGATATCATTTTCTTTAAAAACAAAAAGCTGGACTGCAGGGTCGCAGAAGTGAATGGGGTCAGTGCTATTCCCTGTAAGTGCTCACAAGGCTCCCTTGCTTAGCTCTGGCAAAGCACTTTAGGATGTAATTACATGAACAACTCCATCAGCAAAGCTGACTCAAAAGGTTCCTGACCCTGGATATTCAGTCCCATCCCTTCACTGTAGTTCACACCACACTCTTTGTTCAGCCAATGTAACCATGTGAAGAGATACAGCATAGGCTTGTTCAGCAAAATGATCCCCACTAAAAAAACACCACCAAGCTAATCTAAAGATCTTAATTGGAAAGGAATTGTTTTATTAGCTTTAAATACAGATTACTACATTATCTTTCAATTACCACATCCTTCTGGTTGCTCTCAACTCTGAACACACCTCTTGCCCTGCTGTCACACAGCCACACCTTCTCCTGCCTTTCCTCATGACTACCCAAGCATTCCCACTCCAGTCAGTGGCCATCTGCAATTTCTCTCTGAGGCAGAGGCTACTGACCCCCTCCTGGTCCTGTGATAAAGAACAGCATGTACAGAGGACACTAGCACCAACAATTCTTTTCCATTCATGACCTAATTCTGATCTCAAAAATGTCCAGGACAGAAGCCTAGAAAGAGCAACCCACTGTCACACTTGGAGCTGGTCGGAGAAGACAAGCATCCTCCCAGTCTGTGTAACTTGCAAGAAAGAATTAAAACAGTAAGACAAAATTAAGCAATCGTATAATTTACTGCTCAGAATTTACTAATATCCAACCTAGGAAGAGCACCAAGGGCTATAAACATTTCAAGACACTTCACTATGTTTTATCACTATATTAGAGAGTACTTGCCTTTTAACACTTATTTAAGAAAATAAAAAACTTCTGAGCAGTAGTTTCCTGTGAAGACATAAATTAGCATGTTCTGATCAGTCACAGTAAGTGCAGTTAAAGCATCTTCATGTCACTGTTACATAGACCAAAGCTTACATGTACTTTTGGCTGTGCTCAGTGCATTTACAGAACAATCCAAATCTGTAAGGAGAAGGATTAACTGATGCTTCTGACATTATGGTGCAGGTCTGAGATTTGGGACATAAGACTCTGCCTCTGCCTGCGTGCACAGCCACAGGCTTCTCACTTAACCTCACTGTACTTCAACTCTGTATCTATGAACATATGGTAAAAATGCCTCTTTCGTTGCCAGGATTAATTCACATTGTGTTTAAGAGCCCACAAACTGGTTCCACACACAGGGGAAAGCAATTTGACATTTCAGCAGAGATAAACTACACTAAAGAGCTTATATTACAAGGGCTCAACTCTGGCAGATACTAAGTACCCTCTTTTCCATTAAACCTGCCTCCTGCAGTCAGCAGCTCCCTCAGCCCCGCCAGAGGCACGTTACCCTTGCCACCCAATGCCACATCAATGCTATTAGCTTAATGACTTGTGTCAGTTCCAACCTAGGTGCAGAATGAGGTCCAAGCACTAAAGCAGATGACATCAGGTATCTGAATCCATCCCTGGAGCTGTTAAACTTGGACTACAGCTCCTTGCAACAGGCTAAAGGAATCCTCCCACTGAGCATGCAGAGGCCTGAGGACCGTGCGTCTAACGAGGCTGTATCCCCACTCATATTTTAGCTTGGCAGGTCTGGTGCTCCTTTCATCTTTTGCTTCAGGTAGCTCTCTTTAATTAATAACATTTCTGAGTCGACACAGGGAACTTTCCACCCAGAATGAATGGCCCTCTCTCATTAGAACCATGACTTGTCATGATGTATTCAAGAGCAGAAGTGTGATTCATTCCCTTGTCTGGGAATGAGGGGTGTTGCTGGGGGGTGGGGGGGAGAAGAGTCTCTGTAATGAGTGACTGATATTTGCTGAAGTTGATATGCGACTCTGTCGGCTTGAACTGCCTTGTCAGGACAAGCCTTCAAGAAAGGTGATGTTCCTACTCAAGAGGTTTTCCTCATTAAAGAAATTGCATCTTAACAAGAGGGAAGGGGAGGGCTGGCAGGAGAGCTGCTGTCTCCCCAACTCCAGCCTGATTCACACACACCAAGAACTGAAAGCAGGTTGATCCAAGCACAGCCAGCAGAGGATCAGCGCTTCATTTAGGAGCCCTCTCACACAACAGACTCTCTCCAGCAGCAACCAAATCCCTCCAACAGGTGCACCTTCTGATGGTGCACCACACCCATGACAAAGCCTTTGGTAGCATGGCCGAGGACCTTGACTCGTGCTAAACCTCCATAAGCCCATCTCACATGCTTGGCGTTCTGCGTACCCAGAACTTCCTGTTCTGGGCATCCGGCTCCTTGTAACTAGTGCTCCCTGTTGTCTGAGGGAAGACAGACAAACAGCTCTGTGGTCTTCCAAGGAAGCTCCAGTGTTCAAAAGCAATCAAGTCTGTAGCCACACAGCGCCTCATTTCCTGAAGATCCCTGAGCCAAGCAGAAGCTTTACTGATCCTTTAGCAGCTGAGTTTATATCTTGAATCCTGCAGACTCAGCAGTGCCAGACACCATCAGCAGAGAGCAGTACCCTGACAATTACTATTTCTCTGGTGCTTTTGTTTGAGCTACACACATTGCAGCTCCTTGCTTAAGCAGGGCTATTTCCCTACCTTATCCCTATATCCAACACTGACAAGCTTGAAGATTCCTCCTCCTTGTTACAGCCACTTCCCCACATCCAACTTGCTCAACCCACTGTGCTCCCTGGCACCTACCAGTGGCACCTGCTGGGAGCCCTCACAGTAGACAGGCCAGTCCAGAAGACACCATATCTCAGTTCTAGAACAGCACATGCAGACAGAAGCCAAACTAAATGCCCAGGCCACTGCTGGAGAAGCCAGGAACAAAGCTGCATGGTTTGCCAGCCAAGCTAAGGACAACGGACGACAGGAACTCCAAACCACTCAAGATCTGGGTAAGAGGATTGCAGCTATGCAAGCAGCTGTCATTACTAAGGAAGCTGAGAAAAGAAAGAGCAGAGTTAGGAGTAAACTTGTCACAAGTGGTGGCTCCTTAAGTCAGGAAGTGTTGCACTCACCTCAGCGTCCTCAATTCCTCTGGAAGCCAGCCAAGTTTCTACCATGCAATGTTCCAACAACACTCCTCCAAAAGTGGACAAACAGCTCCACCTCCCTTCATACTGCCTTTTGTGACCAGCGTGTGGTCTCAACGTGGTAGCAAAGGGCATCAGCTACACCACAGGTCTTGTAGGGAAGCATGGAGTGATTCCCTGGAATACCTCATGGATGTTCCACGTCTCTGAGGCTCTGTCTCCCTGTCTGAGCAGCCTTGTTTCAGCTCTCCGCTTTCTCTCTTTAAAAAGAGATGCTCAGTTCTGCTTTGCTAAACCCTATTTGGCAATGTGTCTAAACACACGCAAACTTAATTAGTTCAGGAGGGAGACTCGGCATTTGTGGTGACAGATAAAAGTAATGGGAAATGAGACAAGTCAGAGCTGGCAGGGAGTCCTCACTCGAGCCTCATCCCCTGGCATGGTGCTAATCAGATGTGACGCTACACGCTGCAGCACCCAATCGGCAATGGAGCAGCGTGATGTGCTACTCACCAGGCAGCTGCAGCCAGACTCCTGCTATCCATGTGCTTGGAAACACAGAATGCATTTTCTGCTTTGCCCTGAAGATGCTTCAGGATTGAATTCTGAAGTTAATGGTTTTAAAAAAAAAATTTAAAAGGAAGAGGGAGAAATGAACCACTCTCAACAACCTCATGGCCAGGAGTGGAGTCTTCTTTTCCAGCTGACTAGTGAGGGACAATCCATGCAAGAGACCGCTGCAAACAGTGAATAGTGTATCTCCACTCCAGAACAGCATGTCCCTCTGAGCCAGCTCACCTCACAACCTCTACGGCTCACCACAAATGGGGCTCATCTTTACCTCTATTTGCCTACTGTAGAGCTCTGAAGAAAAAAAAAAAAAGCCACCTCAACACATCCAGGTTGCTCTTTCCATATGAATGCCAAGTTAGGATGTTGTTACCTGGGAATCTTGCCAGCCCACTGTGAAGGGATGGAAAGATGGGCTTGGAGGAAAGATAACTGTTTCTCACAACCATCAACAAAGTGGTAAATTGGACTCTCACAACAGCAATACAGGAGTAAAGAATAGAGAAAACAGAATACATGAGAAACAGAAGCTTAGCACAGCAACTGTGCTGGCCTGTAACAGAAGCATAAACATGATATATAATGAAAAATAACTCACTCCTAATTTAAGCAACTAACACAGGAACTTGCAATATGAGCTCTGAACACAGCCTGAGCAAAGACCGAGATTCTGACTCAAAAATTCAAATACCACCCCTCTGTCTCTGTCTGGAGCCAATTTCTCACCACCACTAGTGCTTGTGCTGAGCTTTGGACCCCATATTTCATGTTTCACTAATTACACAAAGAAAAAGCAAGGAGCTGCCACTCTGCAAAGACTACTTGTCAGGGAAGAACTGGTGCTGATTGCTCCTAGACTATGCGCAGTTTATTTAGGCTTCCAGCTTGGGGAAACCAATGTCACAGTGAAAACCAAGTAACACTACTAACAAGTTGTGGCTGTCAGTTTAGGATGGGATGTGTCAAGCCCATGCTTTACTGGTGTGATAACAACAGGAGTCTTTACCCAGCACCACAGGGAAATGAAAAGCTGAAGCAAGATTATACAAATCCAAGGGAATGCAGCTCTGTAGGACACTGATCTGCAAACATTTTAGACATTGAACTAATTTAATTTTTGGACATTTAGCTCCATTCTTACAATATCATTTTTAGGTTGTGGCCTAGCTATTTTTCTAACAAAACATGCACATACACTAACACTTGCAGATCCCAGTGCAGGTCCCCACCTGGTACTTGCCAGATATTCACCCAGCTGATGAAGATGACCTTAACGATAAGAACACCACTGGAGCATGCCAGACCTGGCTTGTGTTCTGCTTGTATTCTATTCCAAAGACTACTCTGTGATTCACATTGAATTACTGTGCCAAGATTTCACAAAAACCCCTTCAATGCAGGAAGTCAGGTAAGGATCTTCACGTATGATCATCCAAGTATGCACTCAGAAATATCCATCCCTTTGGAAAGCATATTGGGTAAAAGGCAAAACGTCACAAAGCTCCAGTTTAAACTTTTACTGGTGTTCTGAAAGGCTTCAATCACTACAGGGAATATCCTAAGCAGTGATCTTGCACCATGCCCAGCACCCACCTGTTTTCTCAAACAACTCTCCTCTCCCAATTATGCACGGCCAACAACAATTTCCCTAAGAAACAATGACTAGAGACAGTTGGAGGCTTGCAAGGACAAAGACTACAGGCAAGCACAGAGCAATAAAGCCCAGGAAAATCCCCCTCCCCTCCCATACTCACATCACTTTCAAATCCCAGTCTCCACAGGTCACAAAAATCGACTTGACGCTGGGATCTAAGAGGCCTTCCTTTGCCATCCACTCGTCAACCCTCTGAAAGGAAGGCAAGAAAAGAGGATGAGTTTTGCAGAGACAGGCCGAGCCACAAGAGTTAAACTCAGATAAGCTGCTTGCAATCAAGAGAGAAGAAAATTGTGATCTTATCCAACCTCTCCCTCTCTCTCTTCTCTCTTTGCTTGCCATCTCAACAACAGCACGTTTGGACCTTTGAAGATTTCTGATAGGAGACATCAGGCAACCAGAGGAGAGATGATCTTATCAGACACCGCAGCAGCTCTGCTTGTGGAGGGATGAAAGTTGCGCAGCGTTAACGGGACGATACAGCTGTGCTGTTACCTGGCATTTCTCCTCTCCCTGTACCAAAGAGGCTCGTAGGAAACATAACTTTTGTTCCCCTCCATTGAGGAGAAAAGACAGGTATATTGAGACGGCATCCCTCCCCTACAGCATTTCTCACATACACTAATTCATATAGCATCAGGGGAATACGGGAAGGGGAAAAAAATGGAAAGGCTGGGCACACTCAGGCACTGTGCGGCAGTAACAAGCAAAGCCAGGTGTCTCCTCCCTCTCCAGGCTGGATCCCTCTTTCCTTCTTACAGTTCTGAAGAAGTGCTTGTTCAGTGTAGTGTGGATTTAAAGTGGATCCACTATTCCTGATCAACTTCCCACAGGGACAGATGTTCTGGGTCCTGGGCCATGTTAACCTGGAGGATGCAATCCACCTCAGGGATTAAAGGAACTAACTTAGACTAGAAGCCCTGCACAGATACTTATTCCAGCCAAAACTAGCAGACAATGTGCCCAGAATCTTGCAGTGGCAGGCAATCAACTGTTAGTATGCAACCTCACTAGCAGCATTTTCAATGCTTGAGCAACAGAAATCCTTCCTCTTTTCCCTTGCTTGACACCTTTCACTCCTGAGTAAACCAGCATGCCTCAGAAGTTGCCTGACCTGAATCTCTTTTTAACCTAGAAACATGCTGCTGTATGAACAATTTTTCTGTCCAAAAATGAGCTCACATGAGCCTGCCCGGAGTTGGGGACAGCAGGGGTAACCATTCTAAACTCCCTGATGTGAGTGCCCATCAAGTGCTGTCTCCATGGAGGATTTTAACACCTTTAATTTGATTTCCTCAGAGAAACAATTGTTGCAATTATTCTGATTAGGAACAATTAGGTAACACAGCAGTGGAAATCCTGACAGAGAAGACGCATCAAACACCAATCTGCAGCCCAAGTAGGCTCTCCTTGAGGAGGTTTCCTTCACTATCTGACTACCAACAAAAGCTATTGATGGAGAAATACTTCCAAGCTAATTAAGCCTTAAATTCTCTAGGAATTCCACATTAAGCAGAAGGTATTACTAGGGCTGTATCTGCATTCACACATCCTTTAGATTAGATTTCCGAGGCATTTTCTTTCTATTCTACATGTATTATTGAGCATTTAAATAGGTAGAAAAAATAATTGAATAAAGTGCTGAGGGAGGGGAAAAGAAATGAAAGCAGAATCTCCAGGAGCAGTGGTCTTGAGCAATGTCTTGATGCTTTAAAACTGGCTCAAGAAAGAATCGCCTCTTCTCCTATCTACTGGCAGGAGTTTGGATATCTTGTCAGCACCCTTGACATGAACAGCTGGAGATGACAGATCAATGGTTCAATAATCTCAGCAGTGTGTCACCAGTGTGACAGCAAATGTTATTCTAATGAAGCTGTAATCATAGTCAAATTACGCGGTTCGATTCTCAGCAAGGGGAGGGTGCAGGGAAAGAGATGAAGAGGGGACTACAAGACCAGAGGTCAGAGTTTGAGAACTAAAGGTTACTGTGCTTACCTCAAGCACTTGCTGGAGGCTTGGCTGCCCATCCACCATGCCTTGAATAATCCCAGTCAGCTGAAACAGAGACAAACGGAAAGCAGTCACCAGAGCAGCACTCAAAAGATCGTTAGAGAGGTCTACTCTCCTGTCCATCTTTCTGCAACCAAAAATGCTCCTGTGACCCACATGGGTGTTGATGAGAAACCAGCCACAGCAGAGTGACCCTGGTAGCTCCCCAGCCACAGGCAAGGGCCCAGCTCCATCCCAAACACAGAAATATAGCAGGGCTCCTACCCACACCACAAAACCGCAAATTCTCAGCATGGCAGGGTCCACTTGGGGAGCAGTGTCATGCACCAGCATGATGCCCTTTTTCAACATGCCCTTCAGCAGTTTTGGTGTTGTCTTGATGTACACAGGCAGTGGTAACTAGCAAGGTCTCAGGACATTCCTCTGCTATCACAGTGACACCAAAATTTCAGTGTTAGATGAACCAAACAGAGAAGTATTGGTAAGTGAGACCTGGAGAGGGCCCAGTCATCCTGCCCTGAGCAGGGCAGGCAGCATGTGCACATTCCCACAGTCCATCACAGCATTCCTCAGCAGTTCAAAACTGTATTTTAAAATAATGGAATGAAATCTGAAGAAAAGCACTTTCTTCCAGAGCCCTGTCTAGTCTTTTCCAGTAGGTTCCTTAGAAGAGGTCCTGCCAACAGATACTCCTACTGACTGCTCCTCGACTGCACGGCTGTTCAAAGCTAAACACATGCATTAAAAGATGCAGTCTCAGGGGCCTCTGCCTGTGTCTGCCCAGGAGAGCTTGAGGCACATGGAAAACAGATAATTTTTCCGTCTGCCTTCCAACTGACAAAACTGTCTTTTAACATATTGAATATCGGAGTTCAGTAGCTTGCCATCAATGCACCCAAGTAATTAAAAAAATCATTATTAAAACAAGTGCACACTATGGGATTTCACTTCATATGGCACTTTCCTGAAGCTACACATCTCACACGTTTTCATAAAATAAAGGTCAAGCACAACCTAGAAGCATCCACACCTCTGGAAGCCATAGCATCCAGTTAAGAGATACTGATGGCCCCATCATCACCCAGGAGTAACTCTTCCACACAGACCAGCTCAACCTACTCGTACAACATAAGTTCCTCTCACAAACCAGCAGGCTCTGCTTTATTAAGTATGTGGCAACTGAAGGAAGCTAAATGGTTTCTATCTCTCAGTTTCTTTGGATGCTTGGCTTACAGCACTGAACTTGGAGGACAGAAAAAGAAATTATATTAAACTCCAATTAAACTGTAATGGCATTTAATGAATACCAAATACCTGACTCACTGAATAAACTGTAAGTGGATAGATTATTTTCTCATAGTGACTCCCATGAAATGGCAATACATACCTTTTAGGGAAAGTATTTTAATTTTAAGAATGCAGAGTTCCTCTAGGTGTGTTTCTCAAGTCCATCAAGCCATTGTGAAATGGAATTTTAGGAAAGTGGAGGGACACAGACACTCTTTTATATTTCAGAAACTATTTTTATATTAATCTCTATTTTAATTGTGTTAACAGCTGCTACCTACAGACTTCCACACTCTGAGAAGCAAATAGATTTGAGGAACTAATGCACGGCTCTTTAGAGCAGTTTTTAAAGCTCACTGGTATGGTTTTTGCTTTTCTTGCCATCTTTCTCTCCATGTATTCTTCTGGCAGAGGTGGACAGCTCACCTATTGCAAAGTGCTGGTTCTGCCTTTCAGACAGCAGCCCAACCCAAATCTCTAGAAGTGACTGAAAGGTGTGTTTGGAAAGGAACACAGAATCATAAAATAGTTTGTTTAGGAAGGGACCTTCAAAATTCATCCAGTCCAACCTCCCTCGCAGTGAGCATGGACATCTTCAACTAAATCAGCTTACTCACAGCCTTGTCCAACCTGACCTTGAATGTTACCTCTCTGGCAACCTCTGCCTCTGTTTCATCACCCTCAATGTAAAAATCTTCTTCTGTACACTTAGTTGACTAGTTTAAAGTCATTATTCCTTGTCCTGTCACAATGGGGCCGAGCTGAAAAGTCTATCTTACAGGCCCTCTGAAGTACTAAAAGGTATAAGATCTCTTGGGAGTCTTCTCCAAACTGAACAACCTCAAAGCTCCCAGCCTTTCCTCATCCCTCTGCTCATCTTCCTGGTCCTCCTCTGAACCTGCTCCAAGAGGTCCAAGTCTTTTCTGCGCTGAGGATGACACGTGACCTTTCACTATCTTAGCCAGTACTGATGCAAATGGTTTCTATCATTCCAGGCACCCTCAGGACTGTATCTATGGAGCACTCCACCCCTCATGCCATGGGAGAACAGGGTATAATGGCCTCATCCAGACACTTCCCATTAGGAGGAGGGAGGGGATATGGAGGCAGATGCAGAGGTGCCATCAAGAATCACTGCTTGTTCTTGCCCAAAATTCCTTCTGTCCTTCCCTGCCAGGCCAGCAAAGTACCAGCCTGTCTGTACAAGGACACATTGCCAAGCATGCGCACACAGGATTCACACTGCAGAAATCACACACATGAATACAAAGGAATGTATCTGCTCCAGAGGTACATTTCAATACAGGTCAGAGTGCTCAAACTGGACCAGATTTCTACTCTCTCATCTGATACTTTTTGTTATCAGTTATGTCCATCTGCCACATCCAACCTAGTGCATTGGATCTCTGCAGCATTATCTGGTCTTGCAGCTTTGAAAAAGTATAAAAACATAAAACTGCACAATTGTAAAATTTCACTGGTTATCCCAAGAAGCATGAGGTACTTGGGAACATAAGCAAGCTATAATGCCTTTATCCTTTTGTATTTTTATTGTCTATTCCTTCAGGAAAAAAAAATCAATAAAAATCAGACATAAAAAGAGAGCAAAGTATCGTGAAAAGATCTGTACAAGCATCTTGCGTGTAGAGGGAACCTCTCCTTAAGCTCCTGGCAAGAACTTTCTTGGGCACCAGAAAAATCATCTGGATCTTCCAAAAGGGCATGATGAGCTTTATACACCTAATAATAGCTTTTAACAACTTCTTCACCTAAGCACTCAGCTCACCCCTCACAATAACCAAGGTCACGACCTGCTGTTTTACAGAAGCAGGCCAGGAGAAAGGGGATGAGATGAAGTCTCAGAGCGAGCCAGCACTGGAAGACAGCTCCTGGCCATTGATGTGGGGAGTTGGAGAAACATCCTGTAGACAGGGGAGAGCACAGACACACCAAAAGGTAAGCAAAGCGATGTCTTGAGGGAGGCAACAAGCTCTCCACCCTTCCAAGTACCCTTCCCATGCTGTGCTGTTTTCCTCAAGAAGGAAGAGGGATGGAAGAGGTAATCCAAACCCAAGGAGTAATGTCAAGCAACCCCAGTAACCCTTCCACACAGAGTCTACACTAAGCAGTTCTACTGCTTAGCAAAGGCAGAGGAGAGAGGGGAAATCAGCAGCACAGCAGACAGGCTCCCATGTAATGTTAACACCAACAGTGCTTTTCCTAGAGAGTTTATTTGGAAAATCATCGTATTTCTACTCCAAGACAGTTTGCTGATTACCTAAGCACTTGTCTCTGGTGTACCATCTGATAATCAGGCCTGGTCTTTCTTTGTAGACAAAGAGGCCAATAAATCTCACCCTTTGTAAGTAGAGGTGCCTAGACAAAGCCCTTTACTGGCATTTAGCAAAATTAGTATTTTTCAGAAAACATAAAGCAGCAGAAAGTCAATAACAAGTGCTGGAGCAGTTCAGGCAGCAGCTTTGCAAGAGCACATCTTGGCTGTGTCTCTGGGGTCTCAAGCAAACCTACACCAGTGGCACAGGGATGATCTCTGCACCTACCTAGCAGCACCCCACTGTTTAGTAAGGTTCACCAGTGGCTCTCAGGGTAGGGTTTCAAACTCAGCCCCATACACCGGCCCCAGGAACAAGTCCAGTTAAACTTCCAGCCACGATCCCACTCTTGGACCTCTTGGCAGCCCCCTGCAACAGGCCAGTGGACTGCCAAGCCAGGAAGGACAGGGGCCATGCTGGGCACTAAGTAGCAAGAAGTACAATGTGGGGGTGACCAGGAGCCAGTGACGTCAAGGCTAGGATTAAAACCAGCTTCCTAATCCATGCTGTTAATAACAGAGGACTTGCCAAACCTGGTAGTGCAGCCTTTTTGTACCATTGATACACACAGGTGGGGGCTCTGCAATCATTTTGCCTGCTGGCCTCAGTACTGCCCATTTTCACCCAACTCTGGACATGATGCCAGACCGAGGTTCACAGCAGAGTCTGCAGCAGAATGCTGACCTGGGACATCTGTGCCCATCCTGCAAAAGCACAGCCATCACAAACACACAGACACACTCAGCTTCACTTGCTTCAAGGCCCCACACAGGAGACACAAACATTTGGTTCAGACTCCCAAGAGCAAGGGAAGCTGAAGAAACCATCACTGCAGTACAGGAGCATTAGATGGGCTGACTGTTGGTCACAAGGTCATCATCTAGAGAACATCCAAATGTCCCTAGATTGCAGCAGGCTGGAGGCTCTGTTCAGCTCACAAAGCTGAACCACAAGCAGGCACCAAACAAGTCATGCAGATTCTTGTGCAAGAACAGAGCTGCAGTCTTTAGAAACAGGGGAAAGGATGCAATAGAGAGATTCCCAGAAGGAGTTTTGGTGGGAGTTAATGAGACAACTTCTCTCCAGAATTTAGGTGACTTGCAAGACCGACATTTTGCGCTCAGCTCTAGAAGATGACATTGTCTTTAGCAAAGATCAGGTGCAAGCTGTGAAATTTATCACATTTGTACAAGCATATGTCCACCAAGTCTCGTGGGGATAAGGACAGCCAAAGTAGTTGCCCAGCCTTCTAGGATTAAGGTTGCAAAACCATCTCCATTATAACCCTCTGTTCTCACACATTTATAGCTTTCTGAAAGCTCTTCTCTGGGGAATAATGTTTTCTGTGCTTAGTCTTTTTTTAAGTTTAAATAAAATACCTTCATACGGTTTTGAGTTACACGAGAATAAAAATAAGTATTTGTTTTTACAATGTGAAAATATGGAAGGGGCTGGTTGGTTCTGGAGGGGACTCCACCTAACACAGAGGAGTCATTTTTCATCAGATTAGTACAGGTGGGACAAGCCCTCCACGGGCTTAAGCCTGTAGTCACAGAGGTAGGGGAAAACACACCATGGTGTTGATGACAAGACAGGGACAGAATGAAGAACTTGAATACACTGATTCCCACTGTCAGTATTTTAGTCATTGAGCTGATTCAAAATCGAATCAATGGACTGACAGGAAAAAAACCTCAAGCAAAAGGAACTTAAAGTTTCTTTTGATGATTATGGCAAAGAGGGAAAACACACTTCGAAAAACAGTTAACTTTTTGGGTTGAATTAAAAAAAAAACAAACAAAAAAACCACCCCAAATCAACAACAAAATCAGACCCCTGCTCCTTAACTCTTCTGAACCCTCAGGAATTGCATTTACCACCTTCATTTCATATCTGGGGAAAGGTGGCCACAGCTCAAGAGCAGCTGTCCTCAGCAATGAGAGTAAGCAAGTAAAGAGCAATCATTTATTCTCCAGCAATCATTTCAAGTGGCCCACAATTACAATATCAAAAAGTCTTAAAAATACAAACATTAATTATCCTACTATTCTGAAGGACTCCCCAAATCCTAACATACATGCCCACAGTAGAGTCATTTAGTGACTCTGAACCATACATCTGCACAGCACTGTCCTTCCTCAGTCCGTGCTCTCTTTGACCTTCCCCACCATAGAAGAGAACAGCAGAATCACAAGAGCTCATAAAGAGGTTACAGGATTTTGAACATTGGCTAACACAAGTGTGTTTATTTGGTGGTCATCCAATTGAGACATTTATTAGCTGTAAATACAATTATCTGAGTTAGCAGATCACAGCCAGAGTTATTTATGAATCCAAACTGAGGTCTTTATACACTACTGCAATAACAAAAAATTATTCTCTTTGTCATTAACTCAAGGTTGGCATGACACACTGCTTTGCAGCTGCACCGTGAAGAGGCGACCTGAGTCCCTGGTGCAATGGAAACCTGCTTCCCAGAGAGACTCTTGGAGCACCAGGAAACCTTTGCACTTTACCTCTGTACAGAAGGGCGTAAGCTGGGGATGCACCACAGGCTGAACATACATGTGAAAGGTGGATTCGATCTCCATCGTCCTGCCATTCAGCTTCAGGATAGGGAATTCGATGATTTCCTGAATAGGGCAAAAAGAAAAGCAGCTGTTAATTTAAAACAAAACAAGAAATGAAGCTGGAAATTATCCCATCTGCAAGGTGGCCTGATAGTCCCAAACAAAAACTCAAAGCTCTGCAGAAGTGGGAAGGTGGTGCCACAGCATAGAGCACATCCAACACCACCAGAACAGAAGAGAATGGTGCTGATGCTCATCGCAGCTGAGACAGGCTGCAAGGAGCTCTCTGTGCTCAGCACTGCAGCTGCACACATCACTGCCCAAGCTGAACCTAAGGAAGGTGGTCTCACACCACTCCCATATTCCCATACCCAGGGAATATGAAGCTGTACTTGCAATGGGCTCACAGCTGTTTAGCAAGGACATCGCAGGGGCTGTGCCCTCCCCAAGAGCAGTCTCAACCTTTCCAGCCCACCATCCTTTTAGAGGACACCATCAGACAGACAACAGGGACTACTGCATGAAGCACCTCCTTCTCTGGAGAGGCTGAGGAGGACTGCCCTCCTCCAACAGACTGAGAAGAGGAGCTGAAAGCTCCCCCCAAATCCATCCCTATGGGATACAGCACAGTAGCAAGCCCGGCTTAATTTTCCTCTTTGTAGCCAATTTATGCTGATAGGGAAATAAAAACGTTCCTTCATCAGAAGAATGTTCAATTATTTGAATAATCAGCAATCAGAAATTTACATGAACCTGTTAATAAAAAGTTTAAACAAATCCAGTTGCGATGGATTTCTCAATTATTAAAAAATATACATGAAATTAAAAAAGCCACCCACTGAATAAAAGCGATAAAATCCTTTGTGTTCACCCCCCTCCTTCTCTACTCCCTTTCTTCCTTCTAGTTTAATGTAAGAGGAGAAGTGACAATTTGTTTGGTGTCTTTAAAGAATAATTTGTCTATGTTCTTTAATAGAGATCCATGGCACCAAGGTTCTGGAGTGCAAATGAGCCTGCTGAGTGATATCCATGCAACAAGCCTCTCAAATCACTTCTGGAGAAAAACAGAGAGAGGGAGAGAGAATAAAAAAAATATTGCTTTTTAATATTCAAAAACAGTTTGCAAAATTTAATCAAAGCAGAGCAAAAGCTAACATTTTTACCACTTTGACATTTTTATTAGTGCTTTCATAAATTTTTAAAACATGAATGGAATTAGTTTAACAACAAAAAAAAACTGCCTGAAAACATCTGGAAGAGACAAATAAGAAATAATAAAAAATGAAAAAAAAAATCCAACTCCTGTGAGTAAAATTAGCATGTGAAAAATGCAGCCGCTGCAGAGGAACTAATACACTTCTTTGGACCGTGGTTGCAACCCTCATGACCTGCAGGCGGAAATTATCATGAGGTTACATATATGAGCTGATGACATCACCCCACTAGGCAGCGGGAGGGCAAGAAGCTGGGTGGGTAAATGGAAACAACAGATAATTTAAATAGCCAGGAGAAACACCCAATTTCCATGGTGGGCAGAGCCCAGAGACAGAGCAGAGCAGCTCCCCAGTGCAGCAGGGGCACAGCCCAGACCAGGGCACATGGAGAGCATGTGCTGCTGAGATTGAAAGTTAGAAAAAAAATGTAAAAATCAAATAAAGTGTTAACAGTGTGGAAGTGCCCAGGTGTAGACATTGAGCAGTGAAGCTGCACAGGACGCATGGCTTAAGCATTTCCTCATGGTCTGCTGTGCCACTCCCTGTGCATGCTGTGCTGGATGAGGCAGAGCAGATGGCTGGGCACATCCTTCCCTACTGCCATACCACCCCACTGGGAGTCACCAAGTTTTCCCAGGAAAAAGAGCAAACTTGACCCAGGGGCTCCAAGGGAAGGAGAAGACACATGCCAAACACTTGAGTATTAGCCAGATTGCCTGTTGTGGTGCAGCCAAACTCACCAGCTTCAGCCACCCAAAAGGACCCATGGAAACCCAAGAGAGTAAGAAATGCTGGATACAGCTGATCCTCTCCTCAAAAGGGCCACCACACAGAGGCTCTGAAAGCAGCAAACTTCTGTTTAGAAGGAAAACAGACTGCAAAGTTTGAAGTTAACAGACAGCCTGCCATAATAGAGCCAGGCTTAACTTCAGAATAACACCATTCCATCTTTCAAATGGGTCTGGGGCATCTCACTGCCCCTTAGGCCTGTATCCCTCCCAGAGAGTGATCATGGAAGCAGGCAAGCTCACAGCAAGGGAAGACAAACATTTCCCTTTCCAGAGAGGGACACACACCGGCTGGATCTCATAGCAGGGCTGTGTTGCAATGCTGGGATGTGCCCTAAAGGACCACAAACATCCTCAGGGGCCATCAACTGGCTGGATGCAAAGCAAGACTGAAAGACAGCCTGCTGCTGATCTGATACACAAAGGCGTCGCTCGCCTTCCAGAACCAAAGGCAAAAAGCACTTCCAGGAGGGTCGGATTAAGACAGACAGAGGAAATAAAAAGCCATACTTAAAAAATGTGGAAAATTTAACAATATCCGAATACAGAATTACTGTAGGTCTGTGGGAAGTCCATGCCCAGGAACAGGGGTGGAACCACAGAGGCAGCTGGAACGTCTTAGGAGAAACTGCAGCCACTCTCTTGGGCTTATTGGGTCAGTTTTTGAAACAAGTGGTAAAGAACCTCTCCCAAAAGGCTGTTTATCTGCACGCTTCCTATAGTGGAGATTTTTCCAGTCTCTGGCAGTGTTTGCTCCACTGGTATCTAAGGCAACAGATACCAGCCCCATGAAATCAGCCCCACTCCTCACTAACGACGTTAGCCAGTCCTGCAATGAAATTTAACCTGTGACACTGCTGTACTTTTCATTTAAACTTTCATTTGGAGAGAAGCAGTGTTTGGAGACCCTGCAGTTTGTCCTGCTAATAAAGACAAGTGTTGGGACCTTTAAAGGTGCCATTCATCTTTTGCCTTTATTAAATTCAATTTTCTTAAGCCCACGATACATCATGAAATTAAGAGTTGACATTCCTGCAGAAACAAAAATATCTATCAAACATAAACAGAAAGGGGGGAGAAAAGAGGCCTCTATTACCAAGAATTTATGGCTTAAAGTAGATCTGTTTCCACTTTTTTTCTCTCTCTTTCTTTTTTTTTAACAAGCATATGGTTTGTTTTAGATATCTGAAATGTTATTACAGATCTAGAATTTCATTAGTAATTATTATGAAACGGTGAGCACTTAGACACTCATACACACAACCCCCCAAGAGACTGTGATGCAGGAAGGCAGCCGGGTGCTCTCTCATATTTCACAGCAGCCCGGTGAGCTCAACATGCTCAGCTCCATCCCCTTCTTTCAAGGACCTTCACTGCTTCTTCCCAGGCAGGAAAGGTGGAGGAAAGCAGCAGGAGGGAGTTAAGGGCAGAGATTCACTGACACTTCCTTTCTTCTATCAGAGCCTGATCATCTGCAAGCGTTACCTTGAGATCCTCACATGTCTCCACTCCAACACTGAGTAAATGTTCCAACTTCGGCAGTGATTTGTGCCAGCAGCATTTGGGGCTTCTAAGCCTTCCCTCTGCCCCCACCGCCAGCTTTTCCTTATAGCACAACCAGGAGTTATGGATGTGCTAAAATAATGCTGAGGGTGTCCAGAGGCTGCAAATAGCCGCGAGCTACCAGAAGAACAAATGTACTCATTTGAATTTTGCGAGCACTGCAATTAGGTATTTTATTTAGCACTGCAAAGTAACTTGAAAGGAAATCCAGGATTCAAACCACCACCAATAAATAAGCGGCTTTTTATTTTCCTTTCATTGTCAGAGAAGTTGAACATGTTTTCTGTTGAGAAATTCTGCACAAGGCTCCCAATTACAGGCATTTGCATTTATATTGTTGGAACACAGAGCTTCTAAAATCAATATTAACACGCTTAAAGAAAAAAACATCAGCACCCTGTCCCTCCCCTCAGCTGTGCCCCCGAACACAGTAACAATAGGAACCTACAGAGCCAGAGGCTTATACAGATCCATTACCAGGTCCACTCTCTTTATAACACTCCTACATTTACTATTTCAAGGTACTCCAAGCAAATCTATGTGACAGCTTCCTCAGAACTTTTGTCCTTCTGAAAAACCAAGGGTTCAAAAGAAAAAGTTCCAGGTTGAAGTCTCCTGTGCAACCTGGCTGTTCCTAGCCAGCGGGTTGAGCAGCAGCAGGGTAACTGTGGAATGGCTAGGGACTTTCTTCTAAGAGAGATCTGAAAAATTCTTAATGGCATGTGAAAGCACTGCTATAAACCCAACCCTTCCTTACCCAGTTGTCCTATATGAAACTCCCTTCCCTTTAACACCAGAGCAGGGATGCATCAATTCAGCTGTCTTGATCTTCTTGCTAATAAAAGAAACGAACAAGCACAAGACTATACTTGCTAAACAATTTCCAGTCAGAGATAAAGCACCTGAAATTACCCTAATTCCCATAGAGGAATATTTTTGCTTATCCTTTTTGCTTATTATTATAGAGAAAGAACAAAGTGCCAACAAGAGCTTCCCAGCTCTCAAAACCTTTTAATCCAGATGCCTGTGTACAAAGTGGACAGGGCACGCTCCAGGACACAGAGTTATATATTTGAGGAAGATCGTATGGCCTATTCAGTTCAAAAACTACCAGAGAATAATTTATCCCTCACTCTAACCCCCATGTGAAGAAGTTTAATAAACACAAGAATAAAAGATGCCCATAAAAATCAGAGCTGACTGTTCAAAATGCAATAAAAACAAGCAGAGGCTGTTGAGAGAAATGGATTTTGTCTGATAAGGAAAAGCATAAAACTTCTTACCAAAAGAACCATTTACACCTTCAAAAAAGGTAAGGGCAGAAGAAGCAAGGGAGTGTCTGTGGAGGGACAGAGCTTCAGCACCAGCTCATTGTGTTCAGGGATGGTTTCCCCCCCTCCTCTTTAAAGAAAAAAAAGTCATTTTATGCACAAGGAGCTTATTTCTTAAACAAACACTCGTGTTTTTGATTTACACCACGGGCTGCTCCTAAATAATTTATGGCGGGTTAAATTTATTGCACAGCCCTGGCCGGCTGCAAATTCGAATTGCCAAATAATTAGATTTTAGGGCAATGCTTATAAATTATCCGCCGATTTGTCCGGACTTGTTTGTCAGTTGCTTTGTGCTTCGGGTCATCTTTGGCATTTCGCTGTTTGTGTTTTAATTGCTGATTTACACTTTGACAGATGAGAGTTGATGCCTCCAAGATCGGGGAGAGGGTGTGGGGGCGTTGAAGAGCAGAGAGAATCAGAGCTTTTAAAGCCTTGTGATTTTCTTTTTTTTCCAAGGCAATTAAAACCGAAAAGGGACATAGTAAGGACAGCACTAGCCTAACAGATCTGCCTCCCCAGTTTCCATCCTCTGCCTTAATTATTATTTTAACTAAAGCCATTTCCAAGTGAGCAGCCTTGCACTGGCCCTCAGGGGCAGTAACCAAGATGACCTCATAGGTCTTTTCCTCACTTCTAAATTTTTATTAAACTAACCAAAACAAGTACCATAAAGGCAACACCTCTCCAGTGCAGAGCAGCAGGACTTCTGCTGAATCAGGGCTGTGCTGGCTTTCCAAAGGACGTCTGCCTGCACACACACCATGGAGCCTCTCAGCGCCTCAGTCCTGGCTAAGTTACTCTGTGTACTGATTAAACCTATCAAAAGGTCTTTGGGGAAGCAGCTGACCTCCAAATTTCTTTTTTCCATCACTACCTAGCTTAAAATACACATAAGCACACACCTAACAATTCAATACATTTAAAAGTACTACTATATCCTAGAAAAGCATGAAGGGAAATACACATCAAAAACAAAACACAAGAGAACTGGAAGGAACATGGGAAGATCATGAAACACTGGGAAAAGATGATATGAAGAAAAATTCTGCTGCCTGATCATTGATTATCCAATGTTTCTTCTCTCCTCTGCTGTCAGGTGAATCACACTGCTTACCCCCAATACTCAGGCACTGAAGCCCAATGTCAAATGCTGGATTTCCTCAAAGATAAATTTTGAGTTGCATTTTGGGTTCTGCACTGACATCAAACGTGGCTCTTATTTCCCAGTGCTGCCTTACAACTCTGAGGGTGAGGGACCATTTCTCTTTCTTTAATAGAAGCTGAAATCCCCATCTAATCACATGCCTCCAGGAGCTTCAGCTTTAAAAGAGACATCTAGTCCATGCACCTGCCTGAGGGCAGCATCATCACCCCCTAAATAATTTCTGACTTTGTCTAGGCTGTTTTTACCGACTCCAATAAGAGAGACTCACATACTCCCCAGGCACTCACTCTATCCTCCTGTTTCATTAGTCTTATCATTGGAGAAGTTTTCCTAATGCCTAATCTGAATTTCCCTTGCTGTTGTTTAAATTCCCGATTGCTCTTCCTACCCACAGCAGACACAGGCCAGAACATTGCCTTTCTCATTTTTGTAACAAAGACCTCATCTTATATACACCTCACATCACTGCATTAAACACAACCCCAAAGCCATCCAGCCTTCACCCACAGCTGCATTTTGCAGACCCCTGGTCACACTCACTGATTCTCTTATTCACTCTCTTGAAATGGTATCTTTTTTTTCTTCTAAAGAGTATGGAATACAAAGTGAAGTATTTATCAGCTCAAGCCCCTTCTTAAAGGCCCAACAAAAGGAGGATCCACGTCTTGCAAATGACACCTTTCTCCTAAACTTACCACTGTGATACTTGGGAGTTTTTCGTGCCTGCCATTGCACCTGAAATCTTGACAGCAGGCTCACAACACCTGTCCTGCCATCCTTAACAAAACTTTCAGTAATCATTTTCTCCCAGGCTGGTTCCTACCTCTCACCACCAGCATCATCTCTCCCTGCCAAAACCCACTATTTTGATCTTTCCAGCAGGACCCAGACATCAAGAATACGGCAGAATCTCCCTCTTCTCACACATGGGACGAGAAATATAGACCATCAGGCATCAACACTTCCATGTGTTTCTTCAAGCACTATTGACATATATTTAACCACCCAGAACATCTCTACTGACACAGCCAACAGCAATTTAAGTTAGACAGTTTGGGAGAAGTTTAGCACTCAGACCAAGTTAAAAACAGCACACACACACACATTTCCAAGTATTACCTTTCCACTGCAACTACACTATATCCTTTTTCACATCCACTCCTCTCTATGGCAGACAAACAGCTCATGCAGTCCCTGTTGCAGAATTATCAGATCATTTCAAGTCCCAACCTCTTCACCTGATATTGAGCAGGACAAATGATCAATGTTCCCAACGACACTAAAACATCTGGGATGGGTAGAAAGGGCACATTAGTGCATGTAAATGAATACCCAGGGTTTTACAGACATCACAACTAGCTGCTGATGACAGCACATTTCTGCCTGACAGAAAGGAACTAAACAACGTTATGAAGAGTTATTTTGCCAGATAACAAGTGCACAGATCAACACAGACCACATAGGGATGGTTGCACAGCAAGCTTGGCATAAAGGGGAAAAAGCCCACAAGATTTAAGCATGTCCTGTGTCCTTCTCACTAAAAGAGCTGAGTTCTTTGTCAGGAAGGTTTTGTTCAAAGTGAAGACAAGACCACTTTAACACAGCAAAGACAATTTCTCAGGAACCACAGCAGCCTGAAAAGCGCCATCCCCAAGTAGCACTAGCTGAACACTATGTCATGAAAGAATACTGCCTAGTTTTAAAACACTGCGCTGGGAGTGATGCAAAATACTTCCTGTACCTCAGAGGCTTTAAAAGAGCAGCAGGCACACACCGATCACCGACAACCACGCCAGGCCACGCACACGGCAGGACAAGCACAGCAAATATACAAACCTGGGACACCCATCCCCTTCATTTCAGAAATGCACATGATGGGAGTATTTCAAGAAGCACACGTAGCCCTCATCAGTGGTTTTATGGAGAGGCAAACAATCCAGCAGACTTGCACATTCCTGAGCTAGCTTGGATCTTTTCCTTTCAGGGTGACTGCCGCTCAACTACTTTCTGCTGTAACAACAAGTCTACTTAACTTTGCAACTTGTCACCTAAACGATGTGTAATGTTTGCACAGCTAAGGATACAGTATTCAAACAGCACAGGTGGGAAATTGCACGGCCGGGATGCATAACTGATGTGGGGTCCCCGAACACTGTGAAAGAAAGGGCAACATGACTGATTGCTTTAAAGTAGTCATCTCATCGGCCTGTCAATAACCAGCCAAAAGCTGAGCAGGTTAGGTCAGGTTAGGACTGCAGTCATTGGCCACCCGAGTGCCTTGGTATTTTAGACTTGTTGCTGTAATAATGCTGGGTTTATATCTTTAAATAAAAAATTGCTTTGATTTTTTTTTTTCATACATCAGATGTCTTGCCTGGTGGTCTCATGGCTGTGCTCTCCAGGAAACTTGGGTTCAATAACTGTTCATGTTCTCTAGCTCATCAGGTTTAAAATAAATACAGCTAATTCTGTTGCCTGAAGTCATAACCCACCCCGTCAGATTGATATGGGTCACAGAAAGGTTGTCCCCACTTACTGGGAGAATGAGGGAGGTCTCCAAGGCAAAGTGAGTGCAGGTCTGAGACACCAGGTGCAGTGTAACCCTCTAAAGCTACAAGACCTAAAGAAGTTTGTTCAAAAACTCAATGCAAACAGGAAAATTCATTTGAAAAGGCTCTTATATGAATTGTTTCCTGCCACTCTAGGAATTTAAAGCATTCTGATGTAAGAACAATGGCATAGTAACAGTCATAACTGGCAAAGAAGTGATAAATATATACATATTTACTTACCTGTAGTAAAAAGAAAAAAAATAGCTTTAAGTCGCTATGTTACATGCATTTTTAACAGCATTTCTCCAGAAACAGCATTGTAAGGAGCTGAATGGAGAAGCAGGTAATTAAAACTACACCCAAGCCTAAGATGCACGAACACAGGTAATTACAGATTAATATTGCACTGTAATACTTATGCTGGGTTAAAGTTGCCATGGGAAACAAGCCTGAATTTCTTTATTTTTCAGCAACTCATGATCATCCTCAATAAAGGTTTTGGCAGGTGATTTCTAGTGCATTGAGCTTAACAGCCACACAAAAACAATGCAAGAAGAAAGCTGTTATGTGGGGATGTCTAGATAGAACAGGCAGGCACAAGCGCACACAGGTCGTTTATCCACCTCTGCGTAGGATTGTGACAATGTCACAATGTTACTGTGTGAGACACCTGCATTCCCATCCAGGCCTTCAGCTGGGATTGCCTCGATGCAGTCTCCACAGAAAACTACATGCAAAGCACACAGAAGGTACCTTGCAGCCTGCTCCCCAGCAGATGAGCGATCCGTCCATCGCCTCCTCCTGCAGCAAGTTTGTGATTTCAAGGACATATTCCTCCTACAAAGTAGCTTCAGCTATGGCTCCCAAGGCAGCTCCCTATCCTCTACCTAGTCACCCTACACAGAGAGCTTGGCAGGGACTGCACATCTGTTGATATGGCCTAAATTTGGTGGAAATCAGCATCCATTCCCATTACAAGGTCAGTCTATAAATCACAGCAGCTCAGGAGCAGAGCCACATGACTCAGTTGTCCCTGCTGCGGTAACAAGATCACGGATAGAGCAGGACAGGCAGCTGTACAGATCATCACAGCCACTCCAGCTGTACCTGCCCGTGACTGCGAGCTGGATGTGAGACTGATGTTCAAGGGAAAACACATGTAATGCTCTTTTACAGCAGCACTCAAGGAAATATACACTGAATCTGATATAACCTTCTCCTGCATTTGTACTAAATATTATCTTACAGAAAGACTGGCTCCTATTTGCTAATACACTTTTGCCAATCACAGTATGTACTATGATCATCCAGATTTGTTTGAACACCAAAAATAAATTAGTAACTGAACATCTGCTTAGTCTGTGCCAGTGTTTATAATTTTATGTTGAAATGGTGAGTGATGCTTTATATTTATTAGTATATCCAGTTTCATCTGACAGCACTTATAATTCAAAATTCTCCTGAAATAACAATCTAAATGCCTGCTAAACAGAGTAGAAGTATCTAGGATACACTAACAAAAAAAAAAAATCAAGATATTTTGCATTTAAAAAGTACTGTTTAGGAGGACACATAAAACATTGTCTGTAAACAATTTATTCTTCTGCTTCTGGTCACAACCTTCTTCAGCAATGAGATCTGAACATTTCATATTTTCCCTTTACAGAGAGTTTGAAAGAGGCAAATTACTACTTCCTAAATGATTACCAGTTTGAGTGAATCTGAGACACTGAACACCTGAAAAAACTGACATGAGAAAACGCAACTTTATCATTAACAAAAGCTCATTTAGCAGCTCAGCTACTCCTAGATCCAGCTCCTTCTACCAGGTCAGAGATCTGATGCTCTTCTACACTTCCAGGCAGCAGACATACAGAGTTTGAATTTTATTTGATTTTGATTTAAGTGGCTTTAATAAATTAGAGATTAACATCATATATAGAAGGCTAATTTCAAATTCAGCTTTGAAAAGATCTGATTTCTACCTTCAGACTTTTTATAATTAAAACAAATAAGTTCTTTTCATCCACTCGGCTGAAGTTGAAGGCAAGATACTGGGCTTGCTGACTGAAAGAGACACACCTTCTTACTGCATTAATAAAGGCAGCCACAGATCTGAATCTGTGGAGCTGCTTAACACAGTCATTGAAAGCACTGACCATCATAAACATTGATGTCTACAAGGACAGAGGGACAAAAGAGCAAGACTCCCACTTATTAATGCATCTTCTCATGAAGCTAAAACTCCATATATATCCAGCTCTTGGGCTGACAGTGTATAAAAGCAGGTACTTATAAACTCTTACCAGACAGTAAAACAAAAAACTCAGAGCTGAAAAATGAAATACACCACCACCGTTCAGGGTCCACCGACCTCCGCAGAATGACAGCTCCCAACTGACCCCACTGGGCTCCGGATCGCATTCCAAAGGCACAAGGTAAGCTTTAAAGAGATGCGAGAGGCCAGCCATAAACATCTCTTACTGCCAACCCCTAATGACCTTTGGACGGCTAAAACACTACATGACACAGACTGTGCAGTTAAAACCCCCCACACCTTCTTTTCTCTCCGGGATGGTCCCATTATTCATGCATACATCCAGAAAACCAATAAAGCTGAGCGGTTTCTATGTGTATATAAACAAGCACTTTGATGGAGGGGCGTATCTTCTGAAAGCAGTCAGAAGTCAGGGCTGCAAGGATGCTCCCATTCCTTTGTGGGTGTAGGGCAGGGAACATGAAGGACCCTTGATGCCTGACACAGGAGTGAGTGGTAAAGCACAGGGCAGCGGCCACAAGGCACTCAGCCAGCAGTCTCAGCCACCAGAGCCACAATGCAGATGGCTTCCCAGAGGAATACCACTGTCCTTGACCCTCCTTGATCCCCATTACAGAGGCCATACCACGAGACCTCAGAGAGAGATCGGGCAATGTGAAAGAGAATGGAAATGAAGGGGTCTTCAGGGCTCACGAATGAGCATGAAGGACTTCCCCAGGGATAAAGCCAGCAAGGCTGCCAGTTACAGAGGAGCACGAGTAAATACAACGGGAGGGGGAGCAGATGTGGCAGTCACACATCTTAGTGTACATAAAAGGATAGCTCTTTCAGTAGTTTCTTGTAAGAACCCAGAATATTTTGAAGAACAGTGAGTGAGAAATGCGAAATGTGCTGTATGGTGGCAAGTGAACTCCTGCAAGGTTTTTAGGCTGAACTGGCTAAACTTACAGCTATGCCTACCCACTTAAAGTAACGCGGATCACAGCTTAGCTTAGCTCTGTATATGCAGCCTTCTCATCAAATCCCACTGCATTTGAATTTCATTGTACCTAGAATTCTATTTTGTAGGTATTAAAATAAAAGCAAAAAAATTATCAGTATCACAGTGAAGATCAGCACATGACCATTTCTAGCTCCCAGCTCTGACCTCAGACCAAACCTCCAAAACCTGCCTATCAATCCTGCAGTGAAAGATCCTGTCACCAAAACTTTGCAGAAAACATCACTGAAATACATGGCACGGTCACCATGACATACAGCCTAGCAGTGAAGAGGACAAAAGCCATGCTGGTCAGCAAAGACATAAGAGGTAGGTAACGGCATCAACTGAAGTCTCATTTTGTGAAGTTTCCAGATTTTGGCAGGCACCTTCAGCTTTTCCAGCTGCATTGAGACCCATGTAGAAAAAGTAATTTCTTTATTTGTCGAACTAATTTGCTGGTGAGGATGTGAGGGACTGACAGTCCTTTCAACACATTATATGATGCAGACAGGCACTGAACACAGCAGACTGGAAAAACAACACTGAAGAACATCTCCACCTTAAAGGTGCTATCTCACCAACAAAATATATAGCAGATCTGCATTGGCCCAGACCATTACTTTCCCTGGCAAGGACTTGGGGACAAAGCTCCTTAAAACAGTAGTAATCATATTCCACTCATGCTCCTTTTTACTGCCAGCTGTAAACTAGCTCCACATGCATCATGGTTTTGCATCAAAATGTGCACAGACCAAGCCCATATCCAAAGGGACAAGGTAGATCCAATTTACAGCTTTGACAGGTCTGTGCACCCGAGGCGGAGCAGGCAGGAAATAGCCTGATATCTCACTTGGGGAGCGGTTAAGAGCCTGCTAGTAGAACTGGATGCAGAGCCACAACAGCCTCCCACAAAGAGCCAGCAAAAGAGCAGGGAATTTGCTATCCATTTTTCAAGAAACACAAAGAACAGGCAGCACCCACCAAGGCACTACTGGGGAAGACAGGAGTCAAGTCTGATCCCAGCTTGCAGCAACCCTTTGTTGGGACAAGCGCAAGGGAAACGCACACGCTGCATTGAGTCACTTCAGTAATGAGACACCACGCTGAAAACTGCTTAAGCCTTTCAGATAGTCGAAACAAAGCAAAAAGAAGTTGTTGTGACCCAATGCAGGTATTACCAACACATGCAGACCAATTGCTTGGCAGAGGAGGTTGAGTCCACTTTAGATCCAGAAATTCTGTTTGTTCGCTACCAACCTAATATCAGGGGTTTTTGTCTTTTTAGTACAGTTTTCTAGTTAAAAACATAGGCCCATCCTGATGACAACTGAGAATATTTTTTACTAATCTGCTCTACAGTACTGTGGATGAACTGTTTACAGAAAAGTTCTATACTTCATCTGGATCTCTGCATGTCTCAAGTGGTAGAGCACTGGAAGACCTCTGAAGCTGAACTCTTCCTGACTCATTACACTCCAGAGTAAAAACCCAGGCAAGATACCTGATCTTGCTGAAATTATCTACAAACTGTTCTTCTTCTCTACTTAGAAATACCATTATGTTGCACATATTCCTATCATTCAAAATATTCTTTTCCTAAAGCTGTTTGCTACCAACAGTAGAATTTTTCTTTCCAGAATCAAACACGGCTGCCATCTATTAATGCAAGTTTCCAGCCAAAAACTTTTAGATCCTTCCCAGTTCAGACAAATGACAAGTATACATGACTTAAAGTTGTTTTCAGTAACACATGAATTGTCACTTCCTTGATGGAAATCAGACACCTTTATTCATTCCCACCAAACAGTCCTGGCATTGCTCCTGAGACAGCAGGTGACTGGCAAGAGCCCTGGAGAACCAGCAACAGAAAGGAGGTGGGACAAATCAGAAAAAATTAGTGAGCCAGCACTGTTTTTTCCTTTTACCTCTCAGAATAGCAGCAGCAACTTGCAAGGCAATAATTAACATGATTAACTATTTACCTGAGGATGAATCTGCGGTTTATCACATGTAGCCTCAAAATCCAGCACTAAGAAGTAGTGATATCTCTGTGGAGGGAAGGATGACATTGCTGCCATGGAAGCTCCAAAGCCGTGGGACGCCAGTTTCCTGCTTACGATGGAGCGGAACCCTTCGAGAACACCAGCTGGGAAGAGGGGGAACACAGCTTGTCTTGACCTTGAAAGTAAGTTTGGGGGAAACTTTGCTGCTCCAGTATGGAGAAGTGCTATCATTGAACATCCAGAGGCATCTGAAACTGAAGAGAGACTCATGTTACTCATGCACACCTACATCTCATCTCTACTGGTTCATCCTCCTCTGACAGGGATTCCCTTTGTGCTTCTCAGTGGAGGTTCCAGCATCACAAACCTGAAATAATACAGTAACCTGCTCTAAGCACAACAGATGACATTTGGATTGAGCTCAAGGTGTCCAGAATCACGGGCAACTGAAAATTAACTTCTGCAAACGACTCTAAATTAAGAACTAGAGATACACAACAGTCATGGCTCCAGGCACCAGATCACACCCCACTGCTGAAACCCATTATAGCAGAACATAACACAAAACAATTAAAACACAGAATATCCAATCTAAGCCCTTTTGAAATTTCTGAGGCCTTTTATCTTTTCATATACAATGCAGTTTCTAATACATGGTAAAAATTAAACACAGCGATACACATACCAACACTACATCTTATCCAAACAGCTTGACCCTGAAACATCTGCCAGTTGCACCAAAACATGGCATTTCCATTACAAATCCAGGTGGCTGGTGGCTGGAAGGCTCCTCCCCAGGAAAGTTCTCGTTTGCTCTGTATACAAGGTTTCTCAGAGATGTGATTTTAGTGCTACACTCCACTTCTAATTTCAGGTATTTCTCCCAGAGGAGGCTATCAGTTCAACTAATCACATGCAAGTACTGCAGGAAGTGTAAAATGCAAGCAGGACTCTATAGGCTACAGTCTTCCTCCCAAAGAAATACCTCACTCAGCCATCACCTTCTGATACTTTCATCTAACAAATACTATTAAATAAATTGCATTACCCATCTTGAGATGACCTGAATTTCCCCTCCTGCTACTTTTGTTCTAAAACATTGCAGGAAAAATTTGCCAGGATTGTCACTATCCAAGATGGGTCAGCCTCAGGGCTGTTAATAGATCTACAGGGATGAGAATGCAAGACCAGTTCATGGTGTTACATGGGTGGGTACAGGGACTGATAGCTAAACAAGCAAATTGCACCAACTCAGTCCTCTTGAACAAGGATAGGAGTACCCCCTCTAATTGTGTATGCATATATATACATACACATCATGCTGCATAAGATATTTAAACCTATCCCCACAGCTGGTCCCACTGTTTGTGGAAGAACTCCATCACTTGACATGCCACCCACCTGCCCTTTTATGAGCATGGCACCCCCACACCTGTGCTGGCTTTTTGCTCTACCATGCAGGGATAGAAGCACCCACCATGAGACAAGGAGACAAAGTGGCCACAGCAAAATGGGAACTTGCTGCTCATGAACAAAGTCACTGTTTGCACAAAAGACAGCATTTGCTCTCTCCCATCCGTTAGTCCGTCAGGTAAATAATGCACGTGCCAAAACACACACTTAATGAGGTAAACAATATGCCTTGAATAACGGCTAAATCTGTATTTACCTGCGAGACCAGAGAAACTCGGAAGGACCAGATTAGGAGATAATTGCAGCTAAGCAGGTTGTGTGCTTCGAGTAAACATGCATTTGGTAACTTTCCCTTTCCAAGCTTTTGAGTGAAAGGCAAAAATCAAAGAAGTTGAAATGTTTAAGACCAAGCCAATGCCCACATTGCAATTTCATATATATATATGAATTGCCCCTGCCTCAAGGCTTTCATGTTTTGGAGCTGTTTGCTTTATTAAAGCAGTATGCCAGACAGCAGGTACCTTGAAAACTGAAAATTCAAGTTGCAAAACCAAAAATGAAGAGCCCAACATGGCATTTATTTTAAAGGGGCTCAGTTCAACTGATTGCCTTTTCATCTACAGCTTTGGCTGTCATTCATAAATGCATTACAGCCAAATAGAAGTTACTTATATTTTCTTCTAACATGTGCCAGATAAAAGATATTTAAGGTATACATGATTTAAATCTTTTAACTACTATGAGTTTAAAGACCCATCACAACAAATATAATATCTCAGAATAAAGCAGCTTGTAAGTTGCAGGAAAACCTGGTCTTTAGCCTACTGCATCAAATAAAATACACTGTTGGAGTGGAGGAGGCAGACAGGCTTCAACCCCTATATCAAACACAGGCAATAAAACATGTATTATTCACCCACCCACAGCAAGATCGCTTCTCTAATGTATCTGAACTGTCAAGACCAGGGTATCTGACACGGACCCAAGAATCTTCAGGCTGGGTTGCACTACGCACAGTGGTGCAGAGCTACTGAGTCCATGGCAAAAGTAAACCAGCTGCCTTGGCAGGATTCAGGCACGTCCCCACACAGACACAGCAGCATCATGCCAGACTCTGGCATGGCAGGTCACAAAAGTACGATTTGACATCCGTGGAGGAAATTAACAGCCAGCATCCAGTGCCTGTTTACACTAACAGCTTCTGCAGTGGTCCATGTCTCGCAACAGGATCGGGCTGCCCATCCTAAAAGCATCCTCCTTCCCCACTCTCCCGTGTAGCAGAGGGAGCAGTGCTCTGAACAAAGGTGCATGAATGGGGTATTGCATGTGGCTTTCCCTACACAGGCAGCATACAAACAAGGGTAACCCCACTGCAAACTCTGCACCTTCAGCCAAATGAAGTTTTAACGGTATGTTTACCCAGCCACTGCTCTGGGTGCCCTGGGAAGACCTCACATCATCTTCTTTGGCAAGGTCAGAGTGCCTCAGAGCACAAGATAGCTGGTGAGCAAACACACTTTATTAGATGTCATGTAAAGCATTTATAATGTCTATGACAATGCAAAGCACTAGTAATTATCCTGTACTTTTTCAAAGAGAAAATGATGCAAGCAATGCAGCTTCAAAAATTGAAAACCCAGCTCTAGCCATATAAATCCACATGTTCAGTGATTCCATTTCCAAACCTACATAAAACACCATATATATATTTCTTATACACACAGGATCAGATTATAATCTCAGACAGTGCAAGCTGTCACATCTGGCAGTCAACCTTACTAGGTTAATATTTCATATCACACAGCTCAAATTCCTCACACAGATACGTATGAAATGTAATGGGACCATGAACTGAGGTTGGACCTCAGGAATTATTTTGACAGATTGTACACAGACCTAGGAAAATATGACAGCACTTTACATTTGCTACACCCAGTAAGATGGGAAATGGCTGTATGTGGTGGGTTTCAGCTGGAAGATAGTTTGTGTTCTGTGCTGTGTAACACTGTGTGTCCCATGTGACAGTACTGGCTAAAATCTGCATCTATATTTTAAAAATAAATTAAGAGAAAAATGTTCTCTGTACATCAGCTGCAGGTACCAAGACAAGTTCAGGCTGACCACAGCTCTTGCTTCTTTAGCAGTCCAAGCACATGGTACTAAAGCACGACAGTTTGATCACCAGTAAAGAAGGAAAGCCAAGAGAAAGGCAAGTGTCAGCTGTAGCCATCAGCTTTGCCAGGGGCCCCACTGAGTGTGAAGCGCAGAATCTGCACTGGCGGCTGTTGCACGCCAGGCTTCCTACTGGGAAAGTTGCTTAGGGACAACCAAAGCAGCAAGGAACAACACAGGGAACTCCTGCCACGTGAAGAATGCTGGTGACAAGAGCCAGCAGGGCAGTGCAAACGCTGTGCCCTGCCTGCAGAGCAGCCCCAAAGCCACAGAGATGTGCACCACACAAGCTCCAGAGGACTCAAATTCATCAGTGGCAGGACAAATTAGCCTACTAAGAACTTGAGCTTGATGACTCCTGGCACAGAACATAAATATGAACTTTTTAATTCATAAATATGAACTAATTAAAATTACAGTTTGGCTTTGAGCCTAAAATATTCCCTTTTACTTTCCAGTTTGATAAGCTGAGTAGGGAAGGGGCAGGAAGACAACACCTAACTTCATATTGGCAGGCTGACCCAAGAAATTACATTTTATGAGAGCCTTCACTTACATGTTAAATTACTTTGTTATGACAAGACAGCCCTCCACCATATTACAAACAAACAAGAAAACCCCACACTAACCTAAACTACAAGAGAAACTGAAATTAAAAAATAAAAGCAAGCAAGCTCTGGGAGTAAAATGCTTCAGTTTATTATTTGTGCAAAACCTGGGGAGGGGCAGCTGTGACTCCTGGCCTCCAACAGACAACTGAACTCAAGGCTAGAGCAACGCAAACCAATCAAAAATGTAAGTCAGGTTTGTCTATTTTATTGAATTATGGAGGAAAAAAAGTTAGAGTAATAGAGATGCTTTCTGAAGAACAAAATTGCACACATTTAACGACACCTGGAACACAGTATAACAAAAAATGCAGGACTTCAATTTTGGTAGCTGTTCAAATGCATACTCAAAGGTCAAATGTGAGCCCATATTTCACTTGTGTGAAAATATAACTGAAGAACAATAGAGATACTCAGGGTGTTTTTTAATCAACCTTAACCTAAACCCAAATATTTCATTAGATGAACTACAGTACAAAAATGACAGCACCTGGCTAGCCTGTGAGGCAGGAAACAAGAGACTATGAACAAGACCATCTTATCCACTCTCACCACTCAAACTTGCAAAAAAAAGCAACCAACATAAAGTAAAACAAATAACAAAAGACAAAGCTTTTAGAACTGTTTAATAAAGTAACACAATTTTAGACAGGTAGATTTGCTTCTTTCTTTAATTTGTTAACCTCACAGTATCATCACTTCAACATGAGAACAGTACACTTCATGGCTGCACTCCCTTCAAATCTGGCCGGGTTTTTCTCCGGCACTGCTAGACAGCCACGCCTGTAATTTGGAAAATTTGTAATGTCATGGCACGTCTATATGCTGCCCCATCATTACTCAGCTCAGATACAACTTGGCATTCATTGTTTTGTTTTTACAGTACTCCACAATCACACCCAGGCTCTTCCCACTACAGATGAGGAGGTCCCTGTTCTCAAGAACTTACAGTCTAAAATTAGAAGCAATACAAGTGAAGGGAACAACAGAAAAGAATGAGGGGTACAGGAGGAGAGTTGGGCAACTGCTCATCTGGGAGAAACATGCATTTTGGTAGGTCAACTGAAAAAAATAATTCACCCTATACAGGCACTGGTTTCCCTCTGTATGGTCATTAGGGAAGAGATAAGTGAACACGGAAAAGGCTGACTAAAGGATGGAGGGCACTCTTGGGTTAAGGAAGGTCTCTCCCATTTCTTGAGCTCATTCTTGCCGCAGGGTTCCTTGGCTGATTTGTCAAAGGCACGACCACACAAGTCAGAGCACCAGAATCTCTTCCATTGTGACATCACAGACGCGATGGCTTGTGAGATCACAATGTGCAAGGCTGAAGGCGCTGATTACTTAGGGAAGCACTTGCTGGAGCTATGGCACCCTACAAAGCTGGGAAACAAACACATCTCAGTTCACTTGACAACACAGTGAAACCCACATGAGACTCCACACCAGCAGGACACGAATTTGTCTGAACAGACCACCCAGAAGCCGTCCCAAAGATGCACAGTACAATTCCACTCCAATTTTATTAGGCCACCTTTGCTAGGCAACCCACTTTCGTCAGCTCCTTGACTGGTCTCCTAAGACAGGCTTTGCTGTGTATTTTTAAACCTTCTCCAAGAGTAACTGCAGATGAGCAAACGGGTCTAAGCTGGAGTCTGAAGAAGTTCCACACAGCAAAGGACTGGTCACTTAGAAGAAATGTAGAGAAAGGAAAGAACAAAAATTAAAACAAAGAAGCAATAACAGGGACACATACAGCAAAAGCCAAAGAGGAAGAACAGATCTGCTATTAAGGAAAAGAATAGTTGCACAGGATCAGACCAAAAATCCTCTAGTCCAGTCTCCTGCCTCTGCCTGGGAGCCATAAGAAAATGCACCAGTGTGAAACTACACAAATGAAGTTAACCAAGCCAACAGTTCTGGGAGGCCAAAAGGAGGCAGGCCTGTCCTTCCCTCTCAGTCTTGCTCTCCTGCTGATTACGACACACCAGTTCCTGAGCCTGTCTGGCTCTTCTGCAAGCCGATTCAACCACAGGAACCCATAAAAGGACTAACACAGCCAGAATAAAACACAATTAAAACAAGATAGTTTCTGGCTGGTTTAGTGAGACGAATTAGATCAGGGCCAGGCTGGATGAATACCAAAGCTCCAAAAAGAGGATGAGCCCACACTGGCAGAAGCAGGAATGAGATGAGCCATTGGGGCTGTTGGTCAGCTCAGCTGCTCACCAAACCATGTACTCACACCAGGACAGAGACACCTGGGATGACATGGCACTTTGCAGAGAATGGACAAGTTATCTTGGCTCTAGCAGCACAGACACCTGAATTCACAAAGCCCATCAGACCATCTGGTCTCAACCTCATGTAATGCTGGCCCCTAAAGTTTCCACTTCCTTAGTCGAGCCCAAAGGCTTGAACATCTTTCAGAAAAGTTTCTGGCCTTGAATTGCAGCATGAAGAATGGAGGTTCCCCTCTACCTTCAGACAGCTCGTTCCAATGGTCAATCCATTTGCTGTCAAAAAACAACATGTCTTAGTTTTCATTCAAACTTTCCCAGCCCTGGTCTTTGAGATAAGTTCTGAAATTTATGGCACTTCAGTACTCTCAATCTCCAGCTCCCACTGCCAGGAGCTAGAGATTTGTAGCTACTACACATCTACTCAGTAAAAGCTACTATTGCACACTGGCCTAATTTAGTGGAAAGGAGACATAGTAGGCCACCTTTTGTTTAATGGTATCTGGCATGCATAATTACTTCATTTTCATACACATGAATGCCACAGTTGTTCAAACCACTTACATAGCTGCACACCTTCATTATCTGAAAAATGAAGGTTAACACCTGAGAGTGCCAAATGAATCTCAGCCTGGATATAGGGAAACAAGATTTGCATTGCTCAGTACACTGGTAACTTTTGATCTTCACAAATGACTTCCAAAAGTGTTAAAAGAAAGCCAGTACTCTGGCAAAGCTCTGTCCTGGTACTCTGGCAAAGGCTCCAAGCAGGGTAGCAGCTACAGTGCGCCATGGTTTCCATACAACCCAGAAAATCTGCCAGGGAAAATGTTGACCCTAATATTCAACCACAGGAAAAAAAAATATTGTAACAAGTACAGCTGAATTTTTTTTTTTTTTTTGGAAGAGAAGGATCTTTACCTATACAACTCATCTAGGGAGAACATAACTTTTCAGCTGGCCTCAGGCCAGCTGAGATCACTTCTCTTAGGGAAGGGAAATGGTCCCCAGCACAGCCAGCACTTCTGCTCTAGGTTATGTCTTGACAGCCTCACCTTGTCCAGTTCTTCTCTTATTCCCCTGCTTGCCATCGCACCATACTGTTATGTCAGCTCATCACTAGTACAGTGAAACACCAGGACCATTTCTAGCAAAAACACCTGCTTCAGACTGAAGACAGACTTGTGACAAAAGCACAGCTGCTTACAGCCTTCCATGCTCGCCTGTAAGCCCAGGCACAGTGGGCAGTCCGGCACCATTTACCTGGATGTCACCACGCCTGCCTTGGGGCCCTCCACTGCAGGTGGCCACAGGACTGACACAGAGACAGGGTAAAATGCAAATACTTAAATGTGTGAAGTATCTTCCAGAACTCCATTTCCAAAATTTAAGAGTGTTAAAAAAAAAAAATCAAATCAAGGCCTACCAAAGTTAAAAGAATCAAAACAAGATAAGCACCAAACCAGCTGTAATCAGGCCCTCTAAAGAAAGCAAACTGAAGTATCTCTCAAGTGCAGAACAGAAACTTTAGGTCCTATCAGTGTTTATTCAATCCAAGGTCCTCTTTATTTAGCATCAGGCACACAGGCATTTTTTAAAAGGCTTTAATCACTTTCTTCCTTTGGATTTTGGTACCACTCAAATCTGTCCAGACACATTAACTTTACAAGAAAAACCAAACCAAACACACTATTAATGTAGAGCAACTCAAACTTTGAGATGAACAAGAATGTATAAAAGGGCCACAGGGCCACTCTTTGAAACAAAACATTTAGTCCACACTGTAAATTAATGTGGAAATTGAGCTGCAAAGGGCAGAATTCAGTGCTTCAAAATGGAAACGAAAATATCTGAAGTAAAAAAAAAAACCATCTGAAATCAAATTTCCCAAGCCTACACAGCAGGAACTAATCAACTAGACTTTTAACATACTAGTTATGTTATGAATTTCAGAATAATTCATTCTTGCATAAAAGTTCAGATGCCAACTTTAATATGAGCAATATGAGATGCTACAATGATGCAAGAAAACACTACAGGACAAAATCTATCCAAGTTACCATTAAAAAGAAATCGGGTAAAAGGCTCAAACAGCTGTTAACAGCATCTGATGGGACAAGTGCTTTGGAGATGTACCTTCCTGGAGCCCTGTATATCTCATCCTTCCTGAGACATAGTGCAAGCATTAACATATTAGAAAACTTGCTGGTCCCCTTGCATCGCAGCTGAAAGAATACCAAGAGTTCAGACTAAACAGCAGCTTCCAGTCCACCATCTCTGAAACCAAAAGCTCAATAAAGAAACTAGATAAGTAAAGAAGTAGCAAAACAAATGTCACACTTATTAGCAAACAGGCCAGCAATGACTACATGAATCCACCAGACACAGGACTTGTAAAAGACAGAACATCAGTAGTAAATGACAACACCTCTTCATACATCTCAGTTTGGAAGAAACACCTGTAACAGCACAGCAGTAAGAAAAGAAAAGGGAAGAAATTCCTACGGCCACTCAGGAAACAAGTAAACAGACGGTACTCCTAAGCTTTCTCAAGTTTACTTCACTCTCCAGATCTGAGACAGGTGAACAGTTCAATCTCACAGGGTAAAAAAAATATAGGAAAAAAAAAAACAAACCAAAACAAACCTCCTACTCCCTCATTACCTCCACCTATGAACCTCCACATCCCAAAACATTAAAAAATCCTTGCTGCTGCTGCCTCCAGCTCAGCCCGTGCCCAGCCCCTGGGCAGACGGGCTGTTTTCCCTTCCTCAAGCCCTGAAAGCAACTGATCCCGCTCCAGCTGGGACCTGGGGGACTGCTGCCACAGCCACCCTCAAGACCTCCCCTCCGGGTCGCACCAGGGCCCGGCAACCCGGGCGTCGAGCGGACGAGGCGCCGCCACCCCGCGCCCTCCCCTCGGGCCGGGCCGCCCCCGGTCCTCACCGGCACCCCTGCCCCGCCCCGTCCTGCCCGGCCAGCAGCGCCGCCCGCCGCCGCCGCGGGCGGGGCTTCCGACCCGCCGCGCCTCCTCGCGCAGGCGCGTGCCTCGCGCCGCCCCGCGGGGCACGCTGGGGGTCGTAGTTCTCTCCGGCCGGCCCCGCCGCGTGGCCGCGCCTCGACGCCGCGCCGGGTTCCCGGGCGCCGGCTCCCACCCCCGTGCCCGGCGGAACCTCATCCTCTCCCCGCCCATCCGACCCCTCGTCTGCCCCGGGGCCAGCACTTACCCGCCTTGTGTCCTGAAGGGCCATCCCACCGCACCGCCAGGACACCTCCCTCGACTGCTGGTGGCTCCAGCTTCTGTGCTCGCTCATCTCCCTCAGCCGAAACCTGAGTCGGAGCCGTGCCTGGTCTTTGCCCGGCACCCCTGAGCTGTGGCACCGCCTCCGCACCCGCACGGCTGGCACCGTGAGCCGGCTCGTGTCAGACCTCAGTGGCTGTCACACTCGGTGGGTTCTGAGCCCCCATCCCTGCAGGGAGCAGCGGCAGTGCTGCGCTCCTGCAGGGAATGCCCAGCTGCCCCAGGGAGGCCATGGATTCTCCCTCTCTGGAGACATCCCGGACCCACCTGGAAGCATTCCTCTGTCACCTGCTCTGGTGTCTCTGCCTTGGCAAGGGGATTGGACTGGATGATCTCCAGAGATCCCTTCCAAGCCTAACAATTCTGTGATTCTCTGAACTTCCCTGCAATGATGCCTAATCTTTAGCCTACTGAGGCATCCATAACTCTTGGAATCTCAGCTGCAATGACAAGTGCTCTAGCTGGGGCCATTCCCTGCTATCTATTGCTTCCTTCTCTGCTTCTCACATTCACTCACACCTCCACACTTGAAGCCAGCAGCTCCTTTGCACACCGCTGATACTCCTCATATGCATGATGAACAAACTCAGAGCACTGACTCATGCAAATAGGACCGTGAAGGATTCTAGAAGCCGCCTTACCCATCGCTGGCCTGCAGGCAGGAGCAATCCTCCCTGTCGTCTTGCTCTCTTCTTCAAATCATTCCTTAAGCCTTTCTCTGGCTCCATGTCTTAAAATACTGGACAAAGATAAGTACCAGAGTGCAGAGATCACTGATGATGCTCCACACAAGGTGGGCTGGCTGCCTGACTGAATCTGCCTGGTTCTCCTGCCTTTAACTGAGTTGCTGGCTCTTCAGGCTGGATTTATCCTTTCCTCTGTTTGTGTGCGGCCTTGAACTTGAGAGGCCTGAACCACGAAAGTATCATGTCAGAACTATAAAAATACCAACAGCAAACCATTTAATAATAGTAAGAGTTCCTTTAAGCCCTCTTAGATTTCGCATCTCTCAGCTTCCCACCCACATAAGCAAGGATAATGTGAAATTTTACTTCTAAGCTTAGCTATATTGCTGTGATTTGTCAAGTCATTGGTGACTGATGTATGGCTTGCCAGGAGCCCAGGAGAGTGAATTGAAGGCCTTTGCACTGTGGTGTTCCTTGAGCAATCTGTCCCTGGCCCTCCCTTAGCAGGGATGGAAACTGGCTGAAATTACACCACAGTCCCAGAGCTTGAAATTTAGGGCTCACAGCCTGCCTGTGTTTCTGAGAGGATGAAAGAGAAGAGGCCTTTCCTCTGCTGACCTCTGCATCTTGCAGTAAAACGTAATTCCTTGGTCTAGACAAACGATGAATGGCTCATAGATGTGTGCATGTCCTTTTTTCATTGTGCTGTTTCCAGGTTTCCCAGGCAGTACAGCAGGTGGATTTCCTCCTGCCCAGTTCTTTGGGGAAAACCCCTTTTCCCAGCTGAGTTATCTGCAGTAACCAGGGCCACACCTTGGCTTCTGCCAGCCTCCCTGACCCTCGTGAGACCCATACAAGTTGTCCACCAAATACTGCAGGACAGCAATGAGATTCCCTTCAGCACCTGCACTTTCAGATGGCATTTCATCTGGCACAACTATCAGCACCCAAACCAGTTCAAAGAGAGCCATGTTTTATGAAATATTGTCACCGTTTCTGTATTGCTCATGTCTGAGCCTGTCTTATGCCTCAAATGAACACTGCAGGCCACTGAAAATGTCACCTACAGATTAATCTGGCTCACTCCAGGCTTCTGGAAAAATAAATGAGGGTGATCAATAGATATCCTGTGGCGTGCCCTTCAATGCACATGGCCCCTGTGGCATCCTGACTGGGAACAGCTCCCCTCCCCAAGGGACTGTGCCAGTAAAGGCAGCCAATTGCCATGGGGCCCCAGGCAAGGAATGCTGACAAACTGGGTCATGCAGGTGGGGAGCAGTGGTCAAAAGGGCTGATAGTTGCTCATTAGGGCCACCTTATTTATTCCAGGTAGCACAGCCCACGTCAGTCCCGTGACCCCATTGCCTCAGGACCAGCTCTATCCCAGAGCAAGGGAGCGTGTTCCAGGAGTCACTCTGGCGTCTTAATTGCTTGCCCTACTTTACAGATTTTGAGATGGCTAGAAGAAGCCCATAGGAAATAGGGTCCATGCTGAGGCAGTGTCTGCTCTGCCCTAATTTACATGAGAGACTATCTTCAAACCTTGGGTGGAAATCAGCTCAGATTCCAGCTGTGACCTTCTCTCCTATGCCTGGATCCCTCTGCTGCTGCCAGCAGATGCAGCAACCTGGTCTACAGTTACCTGAAGTTTTATTTGTTTTAAAATCCCAACGGTCTCTTAACAAAGCATCATTTCATTCAGCACAAATGTTACACCACCACTGGGCTGGTGGATGGACAGAGCTTGATTAGAAAGTAGCAAACCAGTGGGGCAGAATAAGGCAGAAAATACAGAATAAACCCCCCTGGCCCCATGTGGCAGCTGCAAAGGATCCTCTGTGTAAGACAGGGCTGAGCTTATCCTAACCCAAGATCAGCTGTCAGGTCTCTGCCTGCTGCTGGCTCAGCACAGAGAAGGAGGGACATTCCCCAGCCCTTCTCCCAGTGCCTCCCTCCCAAGGGTCCATGGAGCACAGGTCCTTTTAAAGCAATGGGATTTTACATTATTATGGCACAAAGAAACATCAGATCATTTTAAAGGCAGCTCTGTTAATACTGTTCAGCTGCTTATGCTGAGTGAAACTTTTAAATATCTTATAATACACATGACAAGTAGTTTTGCATCACTGTTTTCTACTTAACAAGTTAATAACGTGCCAACCCAAATCCTTCAGTTACTAACGCCACCGGTGGGACTCATTAACCAACGTGAGTACATATTTAAGGGAATACTAATATTCACAATGTACATTTTTATATTCATGTTGTCATTCTTGAAACCACAGCTCAGTTCACGTATTCTGTTGAAACATTTGTTTGCAGAGGATTTCTCTCTCCCTTTTCCTCTAAACACAGAGACTATCACTGGGGTATCATTCTGGTGAATGATATTAATGACAGCCTGTCATCATGGAAAGCTATTTCTAGCTGTCAATTAAAGGGTGTTTTGAAAGAAAGCAGCTCATTCAAACCCCGTGGGAGCAAGTGTGTCTCATTGTCTGACAGTGACCCCCTTGATGAATTTGGGAGCAACAGCAGTTCTGTGGGGCTCAGAGCTTTGCAGATGCAGCACAGGGCTCTTGGATGACAGTGACAGGAGATTTTAAAGGTGCTGATGTCCTTAGCAAAGAAAAGGCAAAAGAGTATTCCAGATTATAAAAGCAATCCACAGGTAGGAGTATTGGTCAAGAAAGAAGTCCCAGGGATACTGAGCCATTCTCCTCCATCTTGTAACATAATTTCCCCTCCAACATCCCAATTTATCAACCTCCATCTTCAAATATGTCTTTTTATTTGTCCATGCTAACCCAAGTAGAAGGCTTCTTCAGCTTTTCTCTACCTGATAGATAGAAAAACCTTTAATTCCCAGGAAAAAAGTAATTATAGCTACTTTAATTTATTCTGGAAAAAAGATCTTTTGATTTAGCTTGTTGGTTTCTTTCCCTCTCCTGGTGTATTCATAGGCAGCTCTCAGATCCCAGTCATTTCTGCCATCTTTGCTTTGATGGCCTAAATAAGCCATTTTTTCTCATGTCTCCTTAGCATCTTATCTTTCCATTTCCCACTCCATCTTAGTAGACCTCCTCTGCACCTGCTTCAGTTTCAATTAAATTTTCTTGAGCATGAGTGCCCAGACTGGTATGTGGTATTCCTGAGCTGGGCTCCAAGGCCTCGTACAATATATGTCACTTGACCCTATAAATATCACTCATATAAACATGCTTGATTTCTACATTTCCCCCCTCAACAGGGTGGTCCACTCTCAGGGCTTTCTCATTCCTTTTATTTTCCTAAGCACTCCTTGCACAGTAATAAAAATGTACAGACTCAGTGGGGATCTGTTTTAACTTCAAATGTGCTGATTCAGTTCAAAAACCATTAATTCAGCCAGAATCAGGGCCGTGGGGTGGAAATCCTTTTCCAGTTAAAACAGAGGTGAGAGGGACAGCCTTTGGCAGGCTGGGAAATAAAGTGCATTAGAAAAACATTGCAGGACATCAGAAAGTGGCTATTGAGTGGGCTGTGTTAACAGAGGACAAGGGAATCTTGGACATTTCACATCAGGATGGGATGTCTCCATAGGAGATCTGCTTGGATTTGAGCAAACTTCTGGGGTTTTGTGCATGTGAGCATTTTATTTCTCTAGTCTGTGCTGTGTGCAATGGTCAGAATGGTCCCTGCTGGACCTTCTGTTGACTGAGCACACAAAGCTAGTCAGACGGGCTGGTCCTGCCTCCAAAAAATCCCACTTTAACCACGAGTGCAAGAGGATGCAGAGAAATGCAAAGCAAACAAACAACTGTGTTGCTCGGGCTGTAGATCAGTGCTCTTCCCCTTTGTGTGGGTCCCAGTGAAAACAGCTTTTACCTCTTGCTCCCACTTTGCACCTGGGATGAGCAGAAAAACGGCATCTGTTAGGAAGGCATCAGCACCAAAACACAAAATAAAATGACCCACCAGCAAAGGATTTCCCCAAGATATTTGACCAAAGGAAAACACAGGCTGAACATCAGGAGAAATTTCCTGAGGCTATGATGCATTAAACTGTGGGATCACCTTCCGAGAGGAGCGGTGGGAGCCGTGAAACCAGCCACGTAAATGTAAAATGTCCCATTGGTGCCAGCGTGATTTCAGTTCAAGGGAGCTGCACTGAATCATCTACCATGCCTTTTCCAACTCTTGCTCCTAAAAATCAAACCCAAGAAGTACAAAGAAAGGAGGGCGAACGGTGATGTCAATTTGCTGAAGAAATACAAAGTTTTCTACATTATTGTATGTCGTAAAACCCTTGCGCTCTCACTGTGTACTTAATCTTGATATTTCAATGCCATCCACAAAGAAATTCAGGCTTAACCCTGGTAAAAAATATTGTGCAATTGGGTGCAGTTTATTCTTTATATTTTAATAGCTACAGCAAAACTCCACTGCAAACTAGTAAAAAAAGAAAAAGGAAAAAAAAAAGAAAAAAAAAAGTTGAATGTGTTTTACAGCTATGTTGTCATGGGAAAGCTGTATTTCAAAGTAAGGGCATCAACAGCAGTGAAATGAGAAATTTTTAAGCATTTTAAACATTTTTAATGTGATGTTAAAAAAACCCAAAAACTCTTCACCAAAATGTCTTTGCCAGTATTTTAGCTAATAGGGTTGCAGTGTGTAAAGGAAGGGTTCTGACGCCTGCACAGGCCACCCAATACTGAGCTGCTCCTCAAGTGTCTTGAACTCTAAGTGTAAATGGAAAAAACATCTAAAATTAAGCATTTCTCCTGGAGGAACACATTGCTGATAAAGCAAATCTTCCCATAGGACAAGCACACCTGCTGGAAGGTAGAGAGACATTTTTATGTGTGGGATTTTAACTTGAGATAAAATACTTTTCGCGGGCAGTCATATGGAAGACAGCTGGCCAAAATTAATAACAGAGGAATTTGTGTCCCTTGGGAAATTCTGAGGTTTCAAAAATATGATTTTTGACCTAAGTTGGGACAAACAGTTTAGTGCTCGGATTTTTTGTTGTTGTTGTTTAATGACATATTCCCAAATAAAAAAGTGCATTTCTTTTCACTTTACCACTTTGACATTTCTTTTGTTTTATTTTTGCATCATAAGCCCAAACCATCCATTACACCATACTGTTTCTTTTCCTCATGCTGTACATTACATTTTCAGGCATAATCCCCACCCTTTTTTAAGATTCCTATTAAACCAGCTAAATGTCTTTGTGAAACTCAATATCAGGAACAACAAGGATCCCTGCCCTAAGCTGAGGCAACAATGGTTTGTAACAATTATTTTTCAAATGTGCCTTTAAAAGATGGACATAAGAGACTAGAGCAGGGGGAGAAGTGCCTGGCACAGTCTGAACAGCACCAGGGAACATGATTGCTCCTGAAAAACCTGAACTAGCTCTTGGTCTGATGGCTGGCAGGCAAAGGGCCTGGCACAAGCCTGTTATCACTCATGGTTTGTTTTTTTGCTGTGGGCAGGAAAGCAAAACTTCACAAAGGAAAAATATTTTACCCAGAGAGCACTTGGTTTCCCCCAGCTCAGAGATCCCATGTTTCAGGCCAAATGCTTGGACTAAATCGAGTATAAATTTAGAACAGGAATAAAACAATACTATCAGAAGGAGATGAGGGGAAAAAGAAAAAAGATGAATCCCCACATAATAATATTTTTAATAATTTCTCAGCAAAAGCTTGGGTAATGTTGATACACTCTAGTAAATATTCTCAGTTACTCCAATCAGTGCGTTCTGGTAGAAAAAGACCAATTTTCTACCAGAAAACACTGATTGGAGTAACTGGGAACTAGAAAAAAAAAAAAGAAATTTCTTAGGTTCACTATTTATTTGGACTCAGTTGTAATGCTTTGTGCTATGGAAAACTTCCTGGATTCAACATTCCTCTAACCTGCCCCATTGAAACTAAATAATTACTTGAATAGCTTTAGCCCCTGCTACTCCAAGTGTCCAGAGCTGTGTCTTTGAAGTAGCTCCTAAACTCCTGACCAAAGCAACTCCTTTCACCAAACTTCTGTCTCACCTTTATCTCCAGAAACACACACCTCCAATGGATAACTAAATTCACAAGGGAGGGGAGTAGAGGGTTACTGCCTGCTCTGGGAGACAGACCCTTGCTCTCACATACTTCTGCCTACACTGCTTTAATTTCCCCACTATCTCCCCCTCTGTTTATTCTATTTTCTGCCTCTTTGTCTTTCGTCTCCAGTGTTTGCAGACCCTCTTTCCTTTTCCAGCCTCTCTCTTCCTCTCATCATTTCCCCTAGCTCACTCCTTCCTTCCTTTCTTTCTTCTTTCCTTTCTTCCCAGCACTCTCCTGGAATTTCTATTCTCTCTTTTCTCCTCCCTCTCTTCCATCAGGACTTCCCCTTATGCTTCAGGAGGTACCTAGTCAGACAGGGGTAGAGAGGAGAAGGACATGCCATGTCCAGAAAAATCTGAGATGCAGACATCCTGCTTGCCAGGGGACCATTCACAGATCCTGCTTGTCCTGCTGCCTTCAGTCCACAGGTACCAGCTGTGTGGATTGTCACACAGGAGTGGCAACACCTAAGGTGTCCTGGGAGACACAGCATTGAGTTCAAAGGCTGCAGATCTTGACCTGTGTGCTTGCAATTTTCCTTTGAAACCCAAGAGAAAGAGCCTGTGAAAGCGAGTGGTGCATCCTCCCCCAGCCTCCTCCTTTGTTACAGCCCTGAAAGTAACCGACCTTGGAAATATCAAAATTCCTTTCCCCCTCCAGAATTCTCACTCACATTGGCTGCCATCAGAAAGTACAGCTGGGACCACTGAAATCTGTCACACCTGTGACCCACGCTGGATGGTTGGGAAAGCTCCTCCAGCTGAAGAGGCCAGTGTAGTAATGTGCTACCTTATCTCTAGTGCCACCGACTTCAGTCTATTTAATTTTCCCTTTGATTTTAATATAGATTTATTGAAAACAACAGTTATCAAAACAAACTGCACAGGCAAATTGGTGTTCGTCTGTAGCTGTACAAGCACCCATAAAGCTGCCAGCGTATGAAATAAATGGTGCTATATGGGAGGTCAGTTATTGCAATAGAAGTTCCCCAAGGATTTGCACTGGGCAGTTTAATATTTTTCTTATTACCCTCTTTTCTTTCCTACTATTTATGTCTCTCTGTTTAAATTTAAAGCATACAGCCATCTGCCGAGGCAAGCATCTCTGATAAAATCATCTCTGGTAAGCCTTTTCATGAGTGGGCTTCCCTCAGAGTACCAGCAAAAACTGTTGTGTCTCACTTAAAATGCAGGCAAATGGAGACAGGGAGGCCAATTTTTCCAAGGGTTTGCCAACTAGGCCAGCTCTTTTTCCCCCCCCTCCTTTTGAAAAGGTTTGTCCTTACCTCATGCTCCTTGAAAAAACCCTACTGATTAAAGCCCTGCTTCTTGCCATGTTATTTAACCTCCATTTAAATTCTGTGGCTGTATCCCACCTTACACACATCATACCTGGTATCTGTGGGCTCCTCCCTACACACAGTTCTAAAAAAATCAAATCCAATCATAGTCTAAACCTGCTCATCAGAAGAGATAAAAGGGTTTCTGTACTGATCTCCACATCAGGAGAACACAAATCAAATAACATAACTGTCAAATGAGGAGACGGGGTGTTTAAATGCCTATAGAAACAGGAACTCTAATTACAGAAACATCTATAATGTGACTAATATTATTTACATTAGAGCAATGGTAATCCAGATGAGGGTTAATGTCCCTGCTCCTAAAACATTACAGTTTAAATAGACATGAGACTGTGAGAGGATGGAAGGAGCATCAGCATGCTCATCCCTGCTTGAAGATCAGGGTTGGAAGCAAACTCCTCACGGCAGAAGAGAGTGAAAGTGAGCCAAAATGTGCAATAATGAAGATAAGTTTAGTTGCAGCCAAAGAGAGCAAGCGACTTGCTCAGCCTCACACAAGCTGCCTGAGGGGGTAGCAAAACATGAATAGAAACCATGGATGGCTTATATGAGTCTCTTACTCACAACAGCATTTACTCGGCAGTGGGCAGTGCTTGGATCTCACTGAGTCTTGCACTGTGCCCTGCAAACATCCAGTTCACTGGGAATGAGCACCTACTGCCACTTCTTAAAGTCAGTCTGTGGGTTTTTAGACCACGCTGCTCTGTGTGGACCTTTTTCTTCATGTGAGAGGTACGAGGCATCATTTTGGTGGCTCCAGGGAACAAGGCATCTTGCTTTGGTTGACAGAGACGATGGAGAGCAACAAAAGTGCTCCATCCCCTGGACTGATTCACTGGTCAGCCCGTCAACATGCAGACAACCCACCACATGCTCACAATTGAACCTTTGGGTTTTTAGGGTCTGCACCCTGGAGGAACTCACTCCAGGTCAAAATCCTACTACTCTTTATCAGTCTGTACCAACTGGGTGCAAAACATGCAAGTGCTTTGTCGTTCACCCACTGTAGTGTCCAGCTCTGACAGCTGTTTCCCAGCTTCACAGAGTGCTGATGAGAGGACATAACCCTCCTTCTCCTCCATCCTGCCCCTTCCCAGTCTCTTCTTAGTGCAAAAGCTCAATATTCAACACTTGCAGCTACCAGCAGTTTAGAGACCATTTGTGGTCCTTCCTGTTGGGCCCAAGATACCCCACTACAACGTAGGGAAATTAACCTAGTTAGAAATTACCTGTTTAGACCATAATCCATTTGATGTGAATTGCTGAAGTGAGGTATAAACAGAAAGAGCCAGTATGAGCTTCTCTAGATAAAGCTACTGCAATATTAAATATAGCCCTCATCTCTTAAAGGATCTCAAACATCTCTCATCCCCTTCAGAAACTTCCTGGAAGAATAACAGTCCTACACACCTAAAATGAGACAAAAATCTGCATTTGGAGGGAAAGGATCCACACAATTTGGCACTGGACCCAGCAGGTTTCCCAGGGCTCTGGTAACAGTTCAGCACAAAAGGGAAAGCCAGCAGGTGAGCATTAACAAGCCTGAATGACACATGCAGCCAGATTGTCTGCTTTGCTGACAATTGATGCCATCCCTATTACTGGAAAAATCCTGTAAGCATGCTTCCCTAATGCTCAGCAGCTTATTGCTTTGGATAGCCAGTTTCTTGTCATGGCTTACAGCTTCTGTGAGCTGGTGTAAAAAGGCTTACTGTCCCCCAGTTTACTGATGGAGGCAGTCCCTGCACAGCCAGCATGTGCCTCTCCAACCATCTTGTATGCTTTGGGATTCTGCAAAGTAGCAAGTGTATTATTAACACTCCTCTGGTACAACTAGAGAGACTGTCTTCTAGAGAAGCTCAGCATTACATCTCACTGCTAAGCATCAAATACCAGACAGGGGAGAGAGAATCCCACAAATAGGACCTTCTGAACCTACACAGGGGGAGCACAAGGATTTCCATGGAAGTTCCTCTAAACAGGACCACTAGGAGTCCAGGGCTGAGGTATTTAACTTGGACAATTTATTCTTACTATCACAAGGAAGAGTAAGTGGGGAGACGCCACTGGAGAGTAGAACTGTGCAGTTTATCACAGCAGCCTTGGGACAGGCAGAGGATGGCTGAAGGAGTGGATCCAGGCAGGCAGGGACTGCTAGTAAGGATCTGCTACAGAAACAGTTGACAAACAGAGTGCTAGAGCACTCCCCTTGTTTCTGCTAATATTCCCTCTTCGCTCTCACTCTCCATTTCTTTTCCTTTCACTCTTGGAATGTCTCATAAGGAAGGACATGCAATTTGCCTCTCCTGGCAGAGGAGATATGACACAAGCGTCTGGTTTCACATCTTTACATCCTTCTTACATCCTCCACCTACAGTCAGAAGTACCCTGTAGCTGTAATGGGTAGGCAGAGCAGAGATGGCAGTGAGAGGAAGGAACAAGAAGAATTGGAGGCTGAGGCAGAGCATCACTGTGAATCATTGCAATTTCCTCTGATCCTGTTTTATCATTGGGGGTGGGAATGTAAAAGATGCAGAACCTGTGTGAACAAGGTCAAATTAAATCACATTTCCAGGCTGGGGAAATTACTTTTGCCTGCAGCAAGAGAGGTGCACAACACGAATGAAGGAGGGGAGGTTCATGCCACCAGGCATGCTGTATCCAGCTATTGAAAGACAGAAGGAATTTATAATTAGCCCACTGAAATATATCCCTGCAGGATTTCAGTGGAGGGAAGAATCATGCCAGTTGGATGTGTAACAGAAAGACCAGCTGAGATCTGATTCCAAACCTTATGGGAGACAGCTCATCCTTATCTCAATGAACATGTGTTTCTGTCTAATGGGATGACATTACTCAACAGGGTCAACCACCCACACGCTCTGAAGACATAAGAGAGAGACGCTGAACATCTCCAGGACAATTCAAACGTGACAGCTTCAAGAACATAACTGGGAGAAAGACCCAGATGCTACTGAAGTTCAAGAGTTCCTACAAAAGCATACAAATTGTCAGGTCTGTTTAACAGCCCTTGGTCAAACTTTACCATTATCTCTCACTGTCACAGCCTGTGGAGGGAGAACAGTGCTGTGCATGATGGGTGGCTTGATGAACTGCTAGAAGGGTGGAAGCAAAGGAATCTCCTGAAAACCAGCCTAGAACTCAGGACTGGAAGAAGTGACCTTTCACATATTTCACATACAACAGGGATAAATTACTACACACAGCCTGACTGGATATACATGATGCATCGCAGGCAAATTTGGGCATTTGCCTTAACCAACTCACTGTCTCACTGCTAACAAAGGAAAGTGGCTGACATGGTGAGTGCAGGTGAAGGCTCTCAGCTGTGAGATGCCCAATTTGGGGTGTTGCCATCACATTTTTGAATTTTGACTACAGTCAAAAATACAGGAGTGTGGAGATGGACCAGACCTAAGGTTCAACTAATCCATGTCTTCTTACCCCTGGTGCCAGAGGCAAGAAACTCTACAAGACATTCCCTGTGCCAGTTTCCTCTTCATGGCAGCTGCTGGTCCAACCTGTGCTGTAAGGGCTTGTGCCTCTTCCAAGTTTATTTGCTGTTATTTGCTCTTAAAATTCAAGCTATTATTGTTATCTGAATAATTTTCTGAATTACAGTAAGTTCTACCTTATTGATCCCATGGAGGGGTTGAGTCTGGAGGAAAACTGCAGAAGCAATAAGGTGTTCCTCCAAAAATCAAGGCAGGAATCTGAAGGGCCATGATTTGTAGGGCACTGGGACTGTGTGATGAGAGTGATGGGATATGAGGCATTTGAACTGGATGGTGGAAAAGGCTAGCTCAAGATAAAGCTGGGCCAAGATAAAGAAATTTTGAGTGTATCAGTTTCTGAACAGGCTCGTGTCTGACAGAAAGCTGGCTTGTTGCACATATTTGCCTGCTTTAAATAATTTACTGCTAGAGTAATGTGAGCTGGATTAAAGGACAAGAGAGGGGCAAGAAAACAGAATAGGAAATGCATGTGAGAAGTGACTTGTGAGAAAGAGTGGTAGAAAGAAGATAGATATTTCTCAGAGGAAGATGGGCAATTTCCTGGGAGAGGAATAGTGACAGCCAGGCACCAAGTCCTGGAATTCAGCAGCAGTTTATTTCTGTGTGAAATTAAAAAAAAAAAAATCCAAAATTTTAAGAAGAGATTGTGAAAATGGGCTCTGGAGCCAGGTTTGGTGACTGAGGTAAGGAAGAGCTGAAGCTCTGAAGCACATCAGCCTCTCAGAGAGGGAAGGGGTGACCCTGAGGAGCGACGCTCGGTTGGGTCTGTGGCATCTTCACCCCCCTACTGCGAGTTCCCTGATGGGTGCCTCAGAGCTGAGCTCTGCTGGGGCACCACGTGTGCTGGGCAGAGTGCAAGGCAGGTCAGGCAGGTTGGGTGCTCGTGGGCAGCGTGGCAGCCATAGGGATAGGCTTTCCTCGTGCCGTGTGCCTGCTGGGGCCACACTGCCATGGGACCAGGATAGGGGCGTTCAGCATGGAAGTCCCAAGCCTGACCCAAATTCCTAGGGAGAGATTGGTTAGGCAGAAATTCCTGCCCCCTCATCCTGCCACAGGAGGGTTTTGCTTTGCTGGAGAAGAAAGCTTTGCACAGAGTGTCCTGCACAGCGCAGAGGGGATGGAGAGGGAGAAAGATGTTTTGCTCTGCTCTCATCTGAACAGAGACTGGTTTGTATTTCAGCTGGGATTTTTCTCCCTTCAGCTTTAATCCCCAACTCCTATTAAACAGACAGATCAGTCTAGAGAAAGAAAGTATTTATTTATTTGGTTATTATTATTTTTTCTAGAGAGGAATACCATCTCGTTGGCATGACAACAGTGCTGTGGGCCACCATAAACACTGGATCATTAGCACCAATGCATTGGGCCATTATGTAGGCCTGGCCATCAGCACGGCTAAGGTGTGTGAGTTTATGGTGCAATCCCATTCATGTGACAGCATGGGAATTATCACAGCAGTCACAGTAGTGAGCACTACAGCTGATGCTGAGGTCCAGCCTCATACAGAATTACTTACTGCATTGGCAGAAAGCATTTTTCCTTTGAAAGAAGGCAGGCACAAAGCATAGGATTGAAGTCACCAGTGGTGTGTGGGCTGCCTCACATCTAATGCAGCTCCTGGGGTGGACCACAAACATCGTAATACTCAGCACTTTAAACTCCTAAACAACATCCTTGTCTGTTATGCAGTATCATGAGAAAATGCACATGCATATAAGACATCAGTGTATTTTCTCCCAAGAACAGGCAGTTCCCACCACTACAGATGTGCAGGGTGCTCAGCATGGCCCTGAATTACATGCACAATCTGTATGTTCTTGGGAAGGAGCAACTTGTCTTCCTTTTTACTGTAAGGCCCCATTTCAGCTTATACACCTGTAGTAGATATTAATAACAATCATGCTGCACTTGGCTGCTGCAAACTCTGACTGATGAGAGCAGCCCTAACTCACACAAGTTTCCAATTGATTTTATCTCATGTTAAGCTCTAACTAATCACACCAGAGAGCTGCCTTAAAAGCTCACTAGATCTGTCCTGCTCAGGTTTGCTTGCCTGGCTAAAAGGGGAGGTGGGTATTTTTTCCCATCCTATGCTGAATTGGGCTTCCCCGCTGAACTGGGAAGGGAGGAGGAGGAGCCTGGAGCCACAGGTCTAGGCTGTAGAGGTAGTGCTCCCCTGCCCCAGGCTATGCAGCTTGTTTGGGCCCCAAAAACAAACCCAACATTTTTCCTGCATTACAGGCACATCAAACACAAATAAATAAGAAGATCAAAGTGTTGCTGGCCCCGTGCACTTTCTGTGGGCCAAAGCAGGAGCCACCACTCTGAACTGCTCTCGGACATGGCTCCAGCTTCCCCTGGCTTCTGTGGCACAGTTCAATAGCTCTGCCTTAGTTTTGCTTGATCCCATTAATGATAAAAATGACAAACACATATGCGTTGCCTTTGTAGCTATTTCACACTTTGACATGATCCCGGGCAAGTTACCTATGCTGTCAGCGTGATGGATGGTGCACAGAAGGGGGGTTGGACAGGTGTAGCTCTTCTCACAGGGAAATATTTTTCCACACCATTAGCCTGTGGAACTCCTAGCAACAGGATATTGCTCAGAGAGGGATTAAAAAAAGCCCTGAAAAAAAAGAGTGGATGCTTGTACAGAAAACAAGTGTCGAGTGCTGCAATCAAATTTTAGAAACAGTTGATAGAAAAGGGTGTTGCTGCATGCATGTGATCAAATCACACACTGTGGCTACCAGAGTTTTGGAGAGAACTTTCCTCAAGAGCCCAAGTCCCAGAAGTGCCTCTTTTAGGACTCTAGCTGTGTTAGGCTTCAGCTGTAGAAATGAAAATGTGGTTGATATTCACATGAGAGCAGTCTTCCTAAAACAGTTGATACAGTTACTTGTCCAACATCAGCCATCCATTGTACAGCCTCTTTTTTTTTGGAGAAGGAATTTTCCAAGGGGAAGGTTGTATAGGAAATGATACTGCAGGACAATGATATATAAAGAATACATAGCACTTGTTTGCAAAATCCCAGGCGTGGTCTCCATTCTGCTGTAGAGATTCGGTGGTGAGCAATGTTTAAAATTATGCTGGGATCTTGCAGTGTGTTATGAAAAGCGAAACCAAGAGGTTCTTCTGTGTTAGTCAGCAGACTTTGGAAAAGACCTAGGTGATGGTGATGATAGTGATGCTGATAATGACAAGGGTGATGAAGATGATGATGATTAAGAAGAAGAAAATTAGTTTATCTCTCAGAAAATTTTTGTAGGCTGAAGAAAATTTTCTTGCTACTAGTCATATGAGTCAACAAGTCATTTAAGGGACTGTTTTCTCATTCTGGGAAGACTAGTCACTGAGAGTGCGCCAGCTCTAAATTTCAATTTTCTGGCAGATAGGATGATTTCAGCCCTGCCTCTGCCAGATTCTTCCTATGAAGAGAGAGGGCTCTGGCAGAGGGCAGCCACAGATGGCTCAGAAGATGAAGAGATCCCATATTAGCTCTCCTGAGCTCTGGGACAATCCTTACACCAACCACTAGAGTAAAGCCCAGATCAGCTGCTAAGACCACAATAATGCTCCCAAACTCATAGGTCAAGCTTCATCTCAGATGTCCTTGCTAATAGCATCAGAGTGAGACACGGCTAACTGCAGAGCCTCCAAGCTCCTGTCCTCCTGGAGCGTAGCCACCAGCTTAGGGACGCTTAAACCAGGGCCACAGCTCTGACAAAACCAGGGGATAAAATCATTTGGACAGCAGGGACTTCTGGCACTGGCAGCCCGGCCAGCACCTCCTGCCGGAGTGGCCGCTGTCGCCGCGGCGAGGGCAGGGTGGCGGTGGCACGCAGCTGAGACGCGCTGGCTGTAGCCAGCAGAGGGCATGGACATTACACACGGCAGCCAGCCACCCACAGCCCGCGGGGAGCGACTGCCGCCTCCGAGAATAATTGCCAGAAAAAGTTTCCTTTTAATTAGTTTAAGTAATTCGTCTTTCCACCTTCCACCCATACTGCAGATGAAGGGATGAAAGGAATGGTCTGGGTCTAGCTGTGGGTGGTGATGGTGCCAGTGGCTTCAGGATGTGGTTCCATAACTGGAGAATTTCAGCACCTTCTTGGGCTGTCACTTTTCGGGGGACCGAATAGGGCACACAGCGGGGCAGCTCCCAACAAATGCAACGCCCTGTCACAGGACCCCAGTGTGCTGCAGGTGGACATGCAACACTGCCTGCCCGTTGCTTTCTGCAGTTGCTGCTACAGCTTGTCGCATTTTCAATCTCATTTTATACCATAGCAGCTAGAGGAGATAATGATGGGTGAGGGGGTCTCTTGTTTTAAGAGTGCGCATTGGTACTGTAAGAATACAGCAGACTTCTAGTCAAGGCACTATTCATGGTGGAATTTACATGTGTACTTGTCTTTATGTATTATTAGCAATCCTATTGAAATCTGTATGCATAAAGTTAAGTGCATCCAATCAACCCTGTAGGTTCAGGATTGTATATATTAATTTAGGCTTCAGTATTTAGAACAGTGTTTGCAATGGGAAGGGACAGCACTGTGATAGCCTCAAATTTTGTTTTAATATTAAGTGGAAAAAAACCCCACAACTGGAGGTGTACCCTATTACTCTTAGAGATGAGCAATACAGTAAAAGTTAAATCAGATGCTCAAAGTTATTTTAAGGTCCAAATAATCAGTGTAGCATATATATTTCAGTGGAAAATTTTCCTATGGGCCTCTGTGCATATCACAGCTCCATAGTGGTGCAGGAGTCCATGTTTATGGATCCATTTTCAGGATCAAAATCCTCATTAGTAATACAGATTAATGGTAATTACAAATATAAATAACTTGAGTGTATCTTCTTATTTTCCTCTGAAGACATTGCTCACAGAAGCTAGCTAAATGCCAGATTTGTTTCCTGAATCCAAGCTGTATTAAGTTTGTGTGTGATGATGCAGTAACATAAAGTTAAATAAAGCTGCCTTTTTTTTCCAAGCCTCAAAACACGGAGCTTGGTTCTCAGCTAGCATAAATTGGACACTGGCGTAGGATTCAGATCCCTTTTTCCATACTAAGAAACTGAAAGAGTAAAAAAAAATTGCTTTTTGGCTAAGAACAAAAGGAAGAAGTTTAAATCTGAGGGATCATTTTTCATGATGTTGAAAGTACTGAAAATACAGATTTATAATAAGAGCACTTTCTTTCCCCTGGAATTCTGTAGTTTTGATGGTGAAGCTGTAGCACAAGCTGGCTGTGACTGAATGTTTTCTCCAGGATCCCTGGGAGATAAGGGATGGTTTTTAATGTGGCTTCCTGAAGTGTGTCAAACTCTGATGTTATTTAAAATGTGGTTCATCTACACTACCCTGTGGAATATTTACTGAAATCCTGAACTGTTGATGCTTTTGGTGAGAATCACACTGCAGGATGAGTGCCTTGGAAACGTGTGTGGTGCCAACCAATTCAGGGTCCCCAGACAAAATGGCAGGACTCAGATGTTGAGACATGTCTCTGTGCACAGCCTGTGGGGCAGCTGTTTCCAGAGAGGTGTTTGAAATCACCAGTGCAAAAAAATTGTAACTTTGGTCAATCAGAGCGTAACTACAAGGTGTTCTTGGTGAGCAAAATGCATGTACGATAATGTTTGCTCCAGTTTGTGGGAGACTTTTACCTGGACTATCCAAATGCCAGTTTTTACACAAAGCAGAAAAGGAGTTCTGGAATCTGAACCCACGTTTACCGTTGTGCCATGGCTGATCCATGGGAGAAAGCAGCGCTTGCTGCCTGCTCTGCCATCCTCCTTGCTCTTGCACATGGTGTGCAGGAAAGCAGCAGAGTGGATGCCTTGGAGGGAGGCAGGCTCTTTTTGGTGGGTATCATCAGCCTCTGAGTGGCTGAGCTGCAGGTGAGAGCAGGGAACAGGGCTTCTGGTGGTTGTGTCAAGAAAGTACATGAAGCTCCTTCACCCTGGTGCTTTCTTCCTGAGTTCAGAAGCTTGAAATGCACATTGCTTTATTTTGAAATTTAAGAGTGAAAATAGGGAAGTGGCTTATTGTTGTTGTTATTATTATTAACATTTCCAAAGATTTTATAATTCAAAAGCCATGCAAGCACTCTGTATTAGACCTGTCTCTGAAATGCTGCAGGAAGGATGGCTGAGTTTCAGTGCAGCAAGAAGCAAACCATCACGATCTGCAGTCAGTCAGGGCCTGAGGACACCCTTCATGTTGTGCCTGTAGACATTTTTATAGGGGCTGGTACATTCAGTGATCCTGGACTAACAGGTAAAGCCAGCCCATATACTTTAGTGGTGAGTCACTGCTTACACAAAAGTTGTTGGATGACACAAGCATGTGATCCTCTTGCTGTCATACACAGAATACAGCCCAAGTGGTTGATGATGCTGACGGAGAGGACTTCTTTTTTCAGTGTATGTCACATAGCACAATCATATTTTGAGAACGCCAGTGCAGAGTTAGAGAAGAACCATAAAATACTGCCCATACTATTTTTAAGAACAACTTGGAATTATTTAGCAGTTGAAGAAAAAACACAAAACATTTTGCTCTTGAGCAAAATAAATGTCTCTTGGATCAATGTTTGGTGTACTTCACAAGAAACAGCAAGACAAGTGTTTCTTTTGAGTCCCCATCTAAAACTGGCTCTTCCCTTTCCTATGACAGGCAGTTTTTGCTCGGGACACTCCTAGGATTGGCAGGGAAGTTGCCTGTGGCCGAGGTGGAGCGTGTGTGCAGAAGGGTTTGTGCAGAGCTGCGACGTGCATCCAGGAAACATTAAAATAGCAGTGTGAGTGCCGTGCGTGCGTGCCGCAGTTGGGAAACACTGGGAGTGTTAAGTCCCTAATTTGCTCTCTGGCTCTGCTGTGGCTAAGGCACGTTTGGGGATGATGCCCACCCCTGGAAATCATGCCCATCCCATGCCAGAAGATGCCGCAGGGTACGTGAGGGAAGGCTGCGTCCCCATGGGCATCCCGAGGTGGGTCAGCCGCCTCAGGGCCGGGAGGGTACGGGGCTGCCCCGAAGCAGGGAAGCTGCCGCCCGGGGGGCCCAGCAGCGTCCCGTTGCAATTTGGGAGGGAGCTGCACGGTGGAAAATATGACCGGTGCCAGGCGGGTGGGCGAAACCAGCACGGCGGGGCTGGGAGGAGAAGCGGCGCCCCTGGGAGAGGAGCAGCTCCCGACGCTCCCTTTGGGCAACTCCGGGGACCACGGCCGGCGGGCAGCCGGCGGGTGGGCGCCGGTCCTGGACTGCATTTCCCATACTGCCCGAGTGCCCTAATGTATGCAGTGCTCAGCCCGGCTCCGTGTGTGTGAGAGTGTATGTGTGCGTGTGTGTGTGTGCGCGCGTGTGTGCGTGTGTGTGTGCGGCGGGAGCCCCTCGGAGAGTGGAGGCTCATTCACTGATGAGAGCCGGCACTGAGAGGCAGCACTGCTCCTTCCCTCGCACCCCCGCCGCCTCCCGCGCTGCTACATGCGAGCGGCGGGCGGGCAGCGGGGCCAGCTCGCCCGGGACTGCCCCGCTCGCCGCACGCCGCCGGCTCCGCGCAGCGCCCGCCGCCAGCCGCACCGTGAGTACCGGCCACCGCGCCCGCCCGGCCACACGCAAACTTTGCAGGGCAAGTTTCAACCCCCCCCTCCCCACCCTCCACCTCTATCCCAGCCCCCGCGCCCTTTCCCTCTTCCTCCGTCTTCCTCCCCAGCCGGGGAAGCCGGGCAGCTCGGCGGCGGCAGGGAGCCGCGCCGGCCGCGGGGAGGGCCGGGTGGGTGGGGATCGGCATGGTAATGCCGAGGGGAAAGGCAGATAAAAGGGGCCCCCCCCGCACCCTCGGCGAGCCCCGAGCTGCCCGGATCCTCCCCCCGCGGTGGCTTTCCGAGGGGGACCGGTAGCCACCAGGGGGATCAGGTGCCGGGGACCGCCGCGGCAGCCCGGCTGGGGACCGCGCACGGCGAGGGGGAGCCCGGCCGGACCCGGAGACCGGCACGGATCCCTCGCTCCCAAATAGACAGCATTTTTTAAACTCTTTTTTTTTCTTTTTTCTTCCGTGTTTTTCGGTGGGGCAAGCCGGGCAGTTATTTCCTCGCCTCCCTCCGCTGCTCCCGGCGCTCGCTCCCTCCGCGGTCGCTCCGGGCAGCGACACTTTCATTTCACAGCAGCTGCAAAACAAAAACTTTTTTCAAAGGAAATAAACAGATCCACGCACCCACCCAGGGGTTTGTTGGTTTGGGATTTTTTTTTTTTGTTTGTTTGTTTGTGGGGGAGGTTTTCCCTTTAAAATATACAAACTTAGTATTTTATTTTGCAATAAAAGTATCGGGGAGAAAAAAATACAAAATACAATAACCAACCAAAACCCAAAACACCCGCCAGGGTTTCTGTGCGTTCAAGCAACACTGCCCAGACAGTCATTTTATTTACTGCGAAGCTTTCATTTTTGCAATCGCGCAGTCCCCGGGTGAACTTTACTTTTAAGTTGTCCCCAAAATGCGCGATCCCCGCTCAAAGACCGATAATTTTTTATTTTTTTTTTTGACCACTCGTTGTTAAGTCGCACTTAGCTTAATTTTGAACGCGGCTGAAGTTCGTCCAACATCCTCGCCCCTCTTCGGGTCCTTCATCTCTAAAAGATTGCCGCCCTTGCCCCTGGCTGCTTCCAGGTAGGAACCAAGTGCCTGGATCTCACATGCGGTGTTGTTCTGGTTTTATTATTGCCGATAAAACAAAGGTAGAGAGGCGGTTTAAATTGGCAGCGTTATTCAACGAATGAGCTAAAATTACTCCACATATGAATGGCGTAGCTTGGAAAGCCAGAAGAGGTGAAAGGAATTATCCCTGTTTTTGCTTTAGGTTCTTTAGAAAACTTTCTGGATCATCCAGCGATGCGATCGAGAAATTGCAGGATTTTCTTTCTTTTAACCAACAACCCCAGCTCTAGCCCAGGGAAGTCTGTAAATAGGTTGGAAGCATGGAAAATAATTCTTCACCTTCAGATCTAAATACATAAAAACCATCTGGTTGACCACAATGAAATCATTAGGAACTGTCTACTTAAAGAGTTGTATTGAATGCTTATCCTTCCACACAGGAAATGTGTATGGTAAGTGATTGTTGCAATAAATCCAAACAACTCTGGGCATCTTCGCGTTTGATGATCTTTGTAACTGGGGTTTTAAAAAGGAAGAAAAAGTGGAGGGGTGGAAAGGCGACTTAACGGGCTGTACGGACAGGGCTGGCTGTGCCCCCTCCCGCTGCCCTCCCCGGGAGCGAACAATTCCCGAGGCGGCAGGAGAGGAGCAGCCCCGGCTACGTCCCGATCGCCGCTTCCCGGCGGGACCCGCGGGGCCGGGCGGGAGCGAGCCGAGCCGAGCCGAACCGGGCCGGGCCGGGCCGGGCCCTCAGCCCCGGCCCCGCCAAACACCTGTTTAATGCGCCGGCGGGGAGCGTGGAGCGGCGGGGCTTGGCGATGTTGGTAGGCTCCAGCCCGGGGCTCACCCCCGACGGATTTTATTTTATTTGGGTTTATTGAACAATCTCCTCGGGCGGGAGAGAAAATCCGGGGGCGGCGGGCGGGTGCCAGCCCGCTTGGCCGCCCGCGGGGGCCGTGAGGGGCCGTGAGGGGCCGGGGCGCGCCCGCCGCCCGCGCTGCCCGGCCGAGCGGGGCTTCCCCGGAGCGCCGCCGCCCGCGGTTTTCGTTCGGATTTCGCCAAGTCGGGAGCGGGGTCGGGAATGCGGGCCGGGGGCGAAGCGGCAGCAAACCCACGGGTAGGCTGTGGGTTGGGATTTTTTTTCCTTCTTTCTCTGTTTTCCTCTTCCCAAGCCCCCGGCGCTTCCTCCCTCCGGCAGCCGCCGCCGCGGGAGCGCCCTCCAGGCCCGGGGGATTTACCCCGCGGATTTTTTTCTAAAAAAAAAAAAAAATTAAATTAAAACAAAAAGGGGTTTAATTTTTTTTCCTCTGTAATTTTTGAAGAAGAAGTTTCTAGCCGAACAGAAGCGGGGGGCAATCCAGGACCGGGACCGGGACCGGGGCCGCTCCGCCCGGCCCCGCCGCCGCCTCCTCCGCTCACTGCGCTCCGAATTTTTTTCCTTTCCCCCTTAAACCGGTTTCCACGGCAGCTGTCCGGGTGTGCGGCTGCAGTTGGCATATTTCACGCGTTGGAAAAAAAAAATTAACTGTTTTTCCTTTGTATCTTAATCCAGTGATGAGAGCCTTCCTTTGTTGGCTTTCTAGCTTGCATTTGTTTTATTTATTATTAGGAAATCCAGTTTGGTTCAAATATATAATCCATTTGAGCACTTAAATCCCCAAACAGCTGGCATTATTTTGTTTTATAATCTTTGGCTTTTCTGCGCAGAGCATATTTCTAAATTCCTACTTGACATTTATGGGGAAAAACTTTTTAATGTAAATGGATACTGGGATTTTTTTTTTCCTGGGTATTTCCTAATTTACATGCATCATCAATTTTCCTGGACTTCCTAATGTTTTAATCTTTTTTCCTCCCCTATAGCTTATTAATTAATTTTTTTTCCGCAAGAAAACTTTTTTTTTTTTTTTTCCTGGAGGGAGAAAGACGTTAATTTGCCCCATTACTTTAATCTCTGGCATTTGGAAATGGTTGAGAGACCACAAAAATGCAACCTGTTGTAGAAACCAGAGTGGTGTGTTTTATTTATTTTAATCGATAGCAGAGAGGTGATTTAGTAATAGGAACTCTGAGTAACATTTAGTAAAAGATTTGCAGATCTGCTGGCTCTGTACGGGGTGTGCATGTGCTTGCATATGAGCGCGTTTCTTTGCAGGCTGATTAGCAAGTGGGTTTTACACTTATAACCAGTGGTCACTGCTGTTTTCTCCACTTGGTGGGTGTTTGTGATGCCTGATAAATGCAGCTCTGTCATGGCTTCTCCTACTTTTATCACACTTTCCTTTTAACTTACGCAGCACCATGCTACAACCTTTGTAAGCAGAGGGTTCAAAACTAAGCCAGAGAGAACTGATTACTACTTGTTTCTTGGTGATGTTTTTTTTTTTTTTTATGGTTCAGAGCTAAAGGCTCTTGATACAATTTGGGTCGTGGCATGTTTAGCCTCTTTATTAGGAACATACACGATTACACAGGTAATTTGTGTACACCTCAAACAAGGGTAGCTCTAAAAGCCAATAAGTATGCATATAGGTAGCCATTAAAAAAAACAACCACTAAAAAAATCAGAGTTAGTTTTCAGTATGTCCATCCAACCTTCATACTTGGTAGACAGTTTATATAGCTTCCTAGATTGATCTCCACCCTCCCTCCCTCTACTCCTCGTTTAGTTAATTCAACAAAGACTTTTTGCAATCTGTTTGGAGTTTGTCTGATGCCGTGGAAAAGTAGCTGCTGATTTATTTGGTTGCTTTTCGATTTCTGTCTCTAGCCCGTCTTTTCTCCTCCTTTCAGCGGGGATGTCAGCTGTTATTACTTCCTATTGATCCCTTTGCAAAGTGAGAAGTGAACTAAAATTAATGTCAATTCCACTGCTCAGATCAATAGCTGGAGTTATTTTAATCTGGATTTGCGCGAGGTGCTAAATTAAAAAAAATCAGCATAGAGGCAGAAAAGTAGCAGCTCCTCTCTCCACCTGTGCCCACTGCCTTCCCAGCACCCAAATGCTCCCTCCAGCTGATTACCCTGCAATCCATATTTTTTTAATTAAGGAGGTCAGTTAGTTTTCTTATTTTTGGGTTCTGTATTTAAACCTATGACATTTTGACATTAGGAGTGTATTAACGATAGATTTTCATAATGACTGGTCCGCCGCAGCCTAATCTGTCCGTGTTGCTGGGGGGTGGGGAGGTGCTGGGCGAGAAGGGAGCAGGAGAGAACGAAAAAGGAAGTGGGAGCTGAAAAAAAATTAAATTTGGCCGGCTGAGATATTGTAATGTGTTGATTTATTCCTGGTGTAATGAAGTTTGCAAACGAATAAACGGCCATAGTGATTCACAGTATCCTACAGGAGTGTCAAGTGTTGCGGCCAGATTACTAATTTATGAAATACATTTAACGTAATGGTGTGAAAGCACAAGTAAAAATAGAAAAGCAGGCAGAGGTGGTTGCCTTTTTTTTCCCCCTGGAAATCTGTGTTTTTCTGTGATTGCTCAGTTTTGCTTCCATGTGAATGATCGTTTATTTCTGAGAACAGTGGCTTATTTGTGTGCATCTCTTTGAATATATAATTGTGTGTGTGTTTGTGTATATGTATCTATATATTTATATTTACATGGTAATATAAGTCCCCAAAACCTCTGAATTTGCCAGTGGCTGCAGTTTTCTGACCTCCAGATTTTGATCAGTCTCATGTGAAGCAGCAGAGCAAGTGTACCCAGGACTGCAGTGCTGACCAGGCTGCCCTTGGCATCCCTCACTCTTCCTCTCCCCCTCTCTGTCTGTGGCAAGAACTCAACGAGAAAGTTATTTAAAATTTGGAAGAGAGCAAATCCGTTAATGCGAGATACATAATCTGGTAATTTAGCAATGATGTCTGTAAGGATGAGTGCCAAATGAGGAAGCAGAGAGATGATGTCCACTCATCTTCACAATTCATAACAGTCAGTGGAGCGGCTGGTACAGGATGGGAGAGAGGAAATGCTATCACTGAACTGCATTAAAGCCCCAGACTGGATTTCATACACTTTGTTAACCTAGGCTCCCTCATTCATGGAGTACAAAAGGCACTCCATTAGGGAGACACTCTTTCACTAAGTTTTATTTGAGATGTTTGACCCTCTGGATTTAAGAGGCACAATTTGTAACAGCTTTTTATTATTATATGATTTTTCTGGCCCTTTGAGCTCCAGCAGCTAGTATATTGTTTCAAAGTTACAGTCCTTGTATTTTAAGCTGGGTTGTGGGGCCTGAATGGCAGGCGGCGGAAGCTTAAAAGAAAAGGCATGAGATTGATTGGGGGAGAAAATAACAACACAAAAAGGCACTGCGAACTGGGGGAGATAGAGAAAGAAGGATTTTCCCTTCTTTCACCCTGGGAGGGGGTCGTGGCTGGGTGGGTGGTTCAGCCGACCTGGGAGGCTCAGCAAGATGCAAGGCAGAAATTTTGTTAACATTTTCCTCTAAATGTTAATGGCACATCCAGGGCAGTTTACAAATCTACTTAAGAGTGAGTGCATTAGGAACAAAAATTACTGATCCATCCTCCCTTGTCCCCGACCCGAAAGGCAGACGCTTGCAGAGATCAGATGGCAGAAGCACCCATTATGATTTTAAATATTGTCAGAGACGCCAGGCGTTTTACTGGGGATGTCTCTTCTCCTTTGGCTCTCAGGGACCGCGTGTGCACGCGTGGTTGTTTGTGTGTTACACAAACGCACTGGGACAGCCACATTCCTACATTCCAATGGTGTGCATACATATGTATGATGGTATCATCGAGTACTGTGTGTGCAAGCACACATCTACCCATATGTACTGTGAGAGCGAGAGAAAATACCTGTCAGTTACGTACGTCTCAAGCATCGTGTACAGTTATAACCTTGTGTGCTGTCTGATTTGGGTAACTGCGTACAATGGATATTTTTGTGTTGGTTCTACACCCCAAGCCCCAAGCAAATAACAGGGTGTGTGTATGTGGGGGTTTTCTTAAGTTTATTGTGGTTATGTATACGTGCCACTTGCCATATAAAATTCCACTTATAATTTGGAGTTACTATGTTAATTTTGGACTGAATATTTTTGATTAGTGCATTATTAAATCTGCATGTTATTATGTTTGGTTTGCCTTTCATTCATCTGCAGTGGATGATACCCTTTAACCTAGAAGGCCAGGGCTGACTCCACTAGTGTGTGAAGTTGTCTATTGATTTTCTTGAATGAGAACAGTGGCGCATCTCCGGCCAGTGGCTTGTAACACATGTGGCCACTCTGCTGCTGGAGCATCCCAGAGAAATGAGTGCAGAAACCTAATTGGTTGTGTTTTCTTTCCCTTTCTGTTTCCTTGCAGTGTTCAAAGGGTGATGATGCTCCAGTAATTTTCCCCGCTCCATTCCTAGGCATTGCTTTGCTTTCCTTCCGGGGAAGATCGTTCTGCTTGTGATCCTGCTGAGGAAAGAGACTCCGATGGACTTACACCGGGCAGCATTCAAGATGGAGAACTCACCCTATCTCCCCAACCCACTGGCCTCCCCAGCACTGATGGTTCTCGCCTCTACTGCTGAAGCCAGCCGTGATGCTTCCATTCCCTGCCAGCAGCCGAGGCCTTTTGGGGTCCCTGTGTCAGCAGATAAGGACGTGCACATTCCCTTTACCAATGGCTCATATACTTTTGCCTCCATGTACCACCGCCAAGGCGGGGTGCCAGGAGCGTTTGCAAACCGTGACTTTCCTCCATCCTTGCTTCACCTTCACCCCCAGTTTGCACCCCCCAACCTGGACTGCACCCCGATCAGTATGTTGAACCACAGCGGCGTCGGGGCTTTCCGGCCCTTTGCATCCACTGAAGACCGGGAGAGCTACCAGTCAGCATTTACGCCGGCCAAGCGCCTGAAGAACTGCCATGACACTGACTCACCCCATCTGCGCTTCTCGGACACTGATGGGAAGGAGTACGAGTTTGGCACCCAGCTCCCCTCCAGCTCCCCTGGCTCCCTCAAAGTTGATGATACAGGGAAGAAGATATTTGCTGTTTCTGGCCTCATTTCTGACCGTGAGACCTCATCAAGTCCTGAAGACCGAAGTGACAGATGTAAGTACCTATGCTGACGTGGTGGTTCTTTAATTGTGCCTTGTTGAGATACGCAACAGGTGATTGCCCCGCAGTGCTGTGAGACTTGTTGGGGGCAGAGGCAAAGCAGCCTTTCCTGCCTGCTGAGCTCAGCCATGCAATATTGCCTTGTTCTTCCAAAAGGATATTGACAGGTTTTAGGGTGAAGTGCTCTTGAAGGAAACTTGTCTTCCAGCACATAGCTGGAGAGGTGATGTTGACCTTGCAGAAAGCTGTCCAGTTCACCAGTGTGAGGCTGTAGGTGCTGGTACATGTATATGTGTAAACAGGGATGCAGCTGTTTGGAACTTCCCCAAAGCTTGCAGCAAGCATGTGCCCCCTTCTTCTTCAGGTGTTTCTTTCTGACCTTTTCTTCATGCACACCATTTTTAGAGCAAATGCATTACCGACCGTCACGATTCATGCCTCAGCTTAGGACAAAAGTACCTTTTTCTCTGATAACTTTAGAATATTGTTGGCCACTGATCTCCTTCTTTAAGACAAATACAAATTGTTTTTACAATTCAATAAGTTGTTGCATCATGTGCTTTCTCTGAGTGTTTCCCCCATTTTGGTGCCCATTGAAACATGATATGCTCTTCCGCAGGCCAGTTATTGGACTGAAGGAACCCAGTCCACTTGTTCATGACTAACTCCTTGTTCCCCCATCACTTTGTCCCTTGTGGAGTTGCCTACACAGAGGGGCAGAGCTGTCCTTCATGAATGGCAAGCTTCCAGGTTTGCAGAGCTGGGAGGTGACCCATGATGGGGAGTGGTCTGGGGACAACAGAGCGTGGTACCCCAAGGAAGAGCACTAACTTATGATTAGAGTTTTCCTGTAAACCCAGACATGTAATCAAGGAGTGAGTGGTTTGCTTTTCACATGGGCTCCTTTGTTCTGTTGAATTTTATTAATAGAAAACAATTTTATTATTGTTGTTGTTTTTATTATTACTTTTTTCTTTTAAACAAAAACCTGCTGCACTTTTGCTTCCTCTCCCTTTCAGATGTGATTTTTCTTCTCCCCTTTATGATACCAAGGAGAGTAATAGAGACGTTGTGGCTCTCTCTCCCCTGTCGGCGCTGCTTCCTCAGGCTGTCTCCTTGAATTAGGCACTGTGCTAACTTACCGGCGCTAAAAGACATCTGCCTAAACCCAGCGTACCTTTTCAATAAAAGTCATCATAAAATCAACCTGCCTTTTAAATCCATCGCTCTTTGGTTTTGAAATATGCTGCAAGTGTGTCTTTTATTGTCGGCGTTTGCGAGGGTAGAACAATTCCCACTGATGGCAGGAGCCGTGTATTTCTTGCAGTACCGGTGTGATCTCTCGTGTCTCGCCCCCTTCTCCTTCTGATCCACCCCCGACTGTGCTACTTTTTGTGCTGTAAGCTCCTTTCATTGTTCAGAATCTCCTCTCTCTCCTTTTGGGTCCGTAGGAAAAGTGGCTGTAGGTGGGAGCGCATGTGGATGTGTGGAAGCTGGTAATATAATTATCCATGGGGGAGGCAGGTGAGATGGCAAGGCTTAGAGACATCTTTGTTGATGCTCTTTCCCTTATCGATATAACCTGGCTGGGAAAATGAAGCTTGCTCAAAAGAGTACTCCGAGAGATAGCGGCTGAGGAGAGGGTCCGCTGGCTAAATGAATTTAGAGCGCATCAGCTGCTGTGGATCTTGCTGGCAAAATCCTGTCAGATACCCCATTTAAAGAAGTAAATCTGTTAAATGAATTAGACCACATGGAGCACAGCTGTGGACAGACAGACACATCCACATCCATCGCCGTGCCTTGCCTTTGCCAAGAGCGTGTGCCGAACGCGGGTCCGCTCCTTCTGGGAGCAGACAGGGCTTTGCACAGACACAGGCAGGTTGACACCGAGTGCCAGTGCTGCTGCCAGTGCCGTGGCAGGGGACTTGCCAGGGAAAGGAAGCAGAATAAAAACTTTGCAGGCAGCTTGGAAAACTTGGGCAGAAGTGGAAGGTGTTTTGTTGTATTGTTTTTGTTATCATGTTAAATTTCTTTAAGATGCTTTTCTGCACGGTAGAGCAGAGCAAATGCAACATCCCTGATACTTCATCAACATTAAAATTTTTCTATAACTACCAGGATGATGTACACTAAATATATCTGTTGGCTCTGTATCATATTCCCATCACATATAGATGCTGCACGATGGAAACTTCGCTCCATTAAGACAGCGAGATTATTTGGTGTGTGCATACACACGCATGGGTGTGTTTGCTGAAGGCTGAGAGCAAGTTGTGGAGCTTTTAGAGGATCCTGGTGGTCTTTGATGCTGGCCATCAGAAAAGAGAAACTTCTGAAGTGAAGAATTTGAGAGATCGCAATTTGCAGATAAGAATGGTGATCCTCTTTTGCATTAGTATTTGCAGATATATTTTTGAAGTTTCTGTAGAAATGTGTACTTCAGGGGTTTGTTGTCTCTGAGGAGTTTTGTGGATTCCTTGTGTAACTGTTATATATAACCCTCTGTAAAAGCTGCCTACTTGTGCTCCTTATGGAGCAGGTAGGTGGCTGTACCTTCAAGGTAAAAATGTAATGAGACTTTTCTACAACTGCAAGGAAAAATTGTAAAATTTTCTTAGATCACGAACACCTTCCCATGTCTAATGGGTGCTTTTCAGGTTCGCAGAGCTTCACTGTTTGGTGTATTTTTCAGATTGCTGAAAGGGTTTGTGTTACATGGAAGCTGAATTACTATCATTGCCCTGTGTGGTCTTCTGTTCCACTGTACAGGAGCCTTTCTTGAGTAGATCATTAAAATATTTGTTTCACCTCATAGCTTAAATGGTAATTTTTAGAGAAACTCCCTCCCCCCTTTCTTTCTTTTTTTTTTTTAAATAAAATATCACTGAGTTGTAGTTTCCCTGAAAAATAGGTTTTTGCTTGGAAGACTTTGCAAGAAAACAAGAATCAAAGTGAGACATTTGCACATCAAGGAGTGTTTGGAAGATGCTTATTTAGTCCTCTGCAGCATGGGAGGAAAGTTTCAGCCTGCTTTCACCGGTGGAAGAAATTCACAGAATTCAGTAAAATTATTTGTGATATGTTCCAGAGTATTCCAGATTGGCACCTGGCTCTGTAAGAGATATGTTCATGCAGCAGAAGTTGCTCAGCCCTTTGCTTAAACCTTTCCTTACTTTTAAAACAGGATGGTGCTTAGACCCATACCCTGCATCCCACAAAGGGACATCTTTGGGGTGCTTTTGGGTGGGACTGCACTCTCTGTTAATCAGCAAATTGGGCTGAGATGTCTGCATTTAGGTAAATTGTCTCTTGCTGTAAAATGCGAGTATTCAGGACATCCATAGTGATGGAGTATACAGGGAACATGTTGAAAAGTGGAACCTTTCCAGGGATAAGCAGGCATACCTTGTACTGGCTGGGCTCATTCCCTTAGATGCTTACTGAGAAAAATAATGCCATTTGTTAGAGTTTAGGAGCTTCTTGTAAAGCATGTGTTAAAGGCACTGGAAGACATATTTTATGGGTTTGCTTTAATAAGCGTACAATAATTGAGATTCCTAGAAGGAGTGGAAATAAATGGCATGTTCCTTTCTGCAAAAGAGATCTATAGCCCTATTTTAAAATCAGAGGAGAGAAAAAAAAAAAGATTCCTGTTTTTTTACTTCTAATAAAACCTGTCTCAGTGTCCTTCAATCATAGTACCCAGTTCCTGTAGCATTGCTTTCCCATAAAGTGACAGGCAGAGGTCGGTGCCAAAGCTGGGACCTCCTGGCAAAGAGCTGGACCTTGTCAGAGCAGAGATCTCTGCCATCCCTGCGGGGCAGCCCGTGCCCCCAGCCTCCCTGGGACCACAGGTTTCTCATTACTGTCTGCTGCTAGGTCTCCATCACATGTTGTCTGTGACTAGTGGTGTGAAGGTGATCTACATCCTGGCCACTGATTCAGTTTCCATCCTCTGGCCAGGGTCTGGCTCTCCAAGACTCAGTTTCCCTGCTCCTGCTGGTAGCCCTTGCCCAGCTCCTGCTGTGCTCAGGAGATGAACATTTGAGTTGGGAGCAGGCTGGGATCCTTGCTCATCCCTTAGGTCTGATGAGGGTAGTAGGAGTGATTATATTAACATAATTTTGATTATTATTCTTTTTGATAATAATATTTCACCTTAGACATAGTTTGTGCTGCAACTGATTTCTTGTCTGCAAGAGAAGTTGTGTGATGTATTTGTGAGATCTTTGTTACACTTTGGGGTTTTAAAGAACATCTCTAGCATGGAGTTAGTTTTTCTTTTGAAACAACTGGTTTGTTATTGATCAAATGTAAACTGCACTTCAGGTGATGGACGTCAGGGCTATGATGACCACAGCATGAATTCGTGAATAATGTGGTGCTCTGGAAATCAGATCGAGGGTTGTCTGTGCAGTCACCCACCCGCTCAGACCTGTGTTGGGATTTGTGTTATGACCTATGTACAGAGCTCTCTGTGTCTATGTACATGTGCTGGGGAGAAGAAGGTTTTCTTTTTTTTGTGGCGGAACAATGGATTGGAGAGGGAATGCACATGTCCACACATCCACTGCTCACAGCTCTTCCCTCTGGGATGCACCACTTCCAAGACTGGTAAAATTTGGGGTCTGATGTGAAGTGATGCTTTGTTGCTAATCACATTCAGCCACAATCATGGGAAATCGCAAGTTTAACTCCGCTTGTGAAATAATGAAATAAATTGAGTGGAATGTTTATTTCTGCTGTGCAGTGCCCTGCATGATGTAGGAGTGAAGAAGCAACAGAGGAATTTTGGAAGGGCTGGGCAGGCAGATGGGCAGTAGCAGGGATGACAGCCATGCATCCATCCCTCTTGCTCCACCAAATACACACCATCCTTGTGGAGTAAAGTGTGCTGCATGGAGGTCTTGGAGCACACAGCAATCACCTCCTTTTCCTGCTTTTCTGGCAACAACCTTCCCTCTCCCTCTGCAAACTGTTGCCGAGACTCCTTTCCGTGCTGTTCGGCTTAATTGTCTTGTCGGGATAAAGAAATGTTTGAACAGTTAAAAGTGGGGAAGGGCTGGATGGGAGCAGCCCCTGCCGGCTGCGGGGCCATCTGGCCTCCCTTGGATCTGCCGGTCTCCAGTTTATATTTCTCTTTCTGTTATTTGGGGCTATCTGGCGCACTCAGAATACCTAATCACCATGGTGAGAGGAGGGATAGGGCTGCCTCCCCCGGCCTCCCCTTCCCATCAATTGTCATGCAGACCCCGGCCGGGTGCTGCTCCTCGCAGCCCTCATTTGCTGTCCTCGCCCGCTCTCGGCAGAAGGATGGCTTTTAATTGATCGTTTGAGGGGGAGGTCTGGGGCTGTTTTCTCCTCCAAAATGTTTCCCCGTGCAGCCGCTGCCATCCGGCCAGCCTCCATGTCATCTCTGCCATGCCACAGATGCCTCGTGCCCCCTCTCTTCCTTTTTGGACTCCCCGGGAGCTGGTGTAGCCACTGTCTTCGGAGTGCTGAGCAACTGAGAAATGTTATATTTATCCATCTCCTGCCGGAGAGATGGGCATGGACGCAGTAAATATTTATCGCTCCTCTTTTGCCCTGTGTGCCTGGATGCTGGCAGGAGGGTACTTACTGTACAATTGCAGGGAAACCCCCCCACCTTTCTCAGTATTTCCCATCAAAACCACGGCCCCCAAACCACTGGCCAAACCTTGCTTTTCGAGAAGGAATGAATCACATTAAATCTTCAGCCCCATCGATCAGACTCGACTGCTGTCAGAGGATTGCGGCAGGAGGAGCGCAGGCAGACTTGGTGGCTGCCGTGCTGTGCTGGGGATCGGGAATCCTGACCTCGGGCATGGCTTGGAGTCACGGTTTCCCGATCCCTAGCATGGGAGTAGTGATACCTCCCTCACAGCGGAGCGTGCCGCTTTGATATCTTCTGACAGAAGACGCTAGGCAAGGGCAAAGTATTAGCATTATTAATATAGTACAGTTAGTAGAATATTATGAACTATTATAAATCATTACTACTAAACTACAGTTATTAAAGGAAATGACCAAAGTGCACTTTGCGAGCCAGGATCTCTGACAGTTAAAACATTGTTTTATTATTTTACTTGCTAACTTGCAAAATTCAAGAGTTAGCAACAGTTTCCTGGTTGATTGGTGGTGATTGCATAAGGAATTGGGAGAAGCGAGGGGGAATAAGCATTAGTGCCTCTGTGATTTATTTTCCTTTCCTTGATATTTTGAAGGTCTTGGAAACAAGAGGCATACTCAGGCATGGGCCCAATCCTGCTCTGTAAGACTGAAAGTGTTCAAGGCGACAAGGTCTTAATGTTTCTGGAATTCCCCAATGAAAAAAATAGAAGCGAAGGTGTTAGTGAATTGCTGCTGGTTGTTATTTGTTTGATATCATTTAGACAAGTCCCATTAAATGCTAGCAGCAGATTCATTTTTTTCTCTTTGTTTGCCTTCCAAGGAATAGAAAACAGACATAATTATATTTTACGTGAGACTGTAAGATTTCCTCTCATCTCTTTTTTCTGGCTAATATCTGCAGCTATAAAATAAATTCTTTTTGTGCATACATGGTGCTAGACTGAGGTAAATAACTGTCATCTAAAATCTGTCTAACCTTAATCTGCATCAAGAGCACTATAGAGAACTGTACCCATTTGTATAATATTAAGCTTTATTTTTATTATGGATTTCTAATGCAAATTCATAGTGGGAATTAAGTTGTTTCCTTTTAATACCGTATTCCAAGAAAAGCAGCCATTGATAGCAAATTGTGATGATTTTTATCCTCTGGTTCATGTCACTGGTGGTCTTCTATCATGTCAATGTGCCTGATAGCCTGTGAATGTTTCACCTCTCTTCTTCAGGGTGGAATAGCAGATTTGGAGACTTTTCAGGACATTTTTCAGCTATGTAGAGCAATTTAAATTCTTGAGAAATAATGGATTTCTATTTGGGAAATTTAATATGGGATCGGATTCCTTTACAGCATCCTCTGAAAAAGGGTGTGTGCACCTTTGTAAATCTACACATGTAAGCTGTATGTGTGCCTTTCTCCCCTTTCATGCAACATCACTGTTTGCCTGCTTGGCTTTGCTGGCCTGAGTATAGAAACTCACAGGTGACAGACATTTGGGACAAATATATCGCCATGAATTCAGGTTTTTTTACAACTGAATTATTTTCCTGCTGTTGGTCAGGTATTGTGGATTTGCTGGCCAGACTGACCCAGCCCTCAAGTCAACAAAAGCTTTGGCTGAAAAAGTACTGCTGGGTACTTTTTCTGCTGGTTACTTTTGGTGCTGTCTGTTTCTGTCCGTTTCATCTTTGTTCTGTCTTTTAAAAACAGGAGGGTGGTCATGAAAATCTGAGAGTTCTTCGTAGCCATCACTTTCTTCTCTCCTTTGACCATTTGTTGGTGTCTTGAATTGCGGCAGTGGCCTGAGCAACAGAAGAGGGGGGAAAAACAATGCTGGGGAGAAGCAAAGCAAGGAGAGATTTATTGTTCTAAGCACAGATAACATGGGAGGGGGTCCTGCTGAAAGCAAAACTGCTTGTGGAGTTCAGCTGTGGGACACTTCCAACGTCTTTTTCCTCACTTGGGACATAGTTTCTAATCAATATTGCTTTAAAACCTTCATTTTTTGCTAACTTCAGGCTGAGAACAGCTTTCTCACTGAACTGCAGAGCAAGAATGTGTTTTGTGCTTTTTCTTGTGGATCCTGGGCTGCTCTGAAGTGGGAAAAGGAAGCCACCAAGTGTCTCTGGATACCCCTAAAAGGAAGAGCTGGAATCTGTGTCCTTGGTATCCCCCGGCAGCACTGAATCTTAACTATATCTTGCCAGAGTAACCACATTAAGTTTTCAATTTAGAAGGACCCAAGAGCTTTTGGGCATGAGCTTTTCTCAGGTGCCATCCTTCAGCATTACCTGGGCTTTCGAGATGAGCAGTGCCACAGCCCTGGACAGGGTGAGGCTGGCAGGACACATCCAGCTGCAGCTGCTGGGCTGGCTGGCATGGCTGGCTCCCCAAGCATGGCATTGTTCTTTGGGAGGCAGGTGAATGCTTCCTGGCACTTGTATGGAAACTAAATCAGAAAGCACTTGGAAGAGCATCTGGGGTGAAGGGTCCCTGTGACAGCCTCCCCAAAAGCAATTGGTTTTGTAAGCAGAGCAACAAGTAAAAGGGCACTGCCTTGAAGGACCCCATTTCTTTCTACTGGGATTTTTGATTTAAATTAAGATATTTTTAATTAAAAAGGACTCAACCTTTTCATCTGATTTTTATATTGTTTTTCTGCGCTTTAGGAAACAACTTGCAAAGCCATTTAGAATGTGAAATTGTCTGTCCTGTAGCATCCCTCGCTATCAGGAGGTATAGGATAATCATCCCTCATTGCAGAGAGCTTGCTTTGGCAGTTGTGCAGGGATGGGAAGAGACCCAGTACCAGATCACAGCTCTGCCTTGTTCTCCAACCTGGCTTTCAGTATTAAAGATTTCTTTAGCAGTCACTCCTGTTTGGGGGGTGCTCCACAAAATTCCCTACCGCAGGCCCCACGTGAGCTCCCGTGCTGTTCAGGAGGTGATGTGAGGGTGTTTGTGAGGGAGAGAGGAGGAGGGTGAATGACACCCTGGCTGCTGCACCTCTGGCTGGGTGAGTGAAAATCTTATCAGGGTGGCCTGGCTGTGCTACAGCAGAGCTGCCCCGCACCCAGCCCAACCTTTGGCCTGTGCAGGCAGGAGGGAACCTTGTCTCCCTGTCAGTGTTTGCAGCGTGGGGAATCTCGCAAGAGCCATCTCGCGATGGCTGTGGATGGGTGGAAAGCCTGGGAGTTGGATATCAGTGCAGGTCAGAGGGATCCAAACTCTGCAGCACCATCGAGGGGGCTGCAGAAACTTGCTTCCTTCCCTTGTTTATTCTTCTGATTGCAAACCAGCCTCACTTCATACTTCCAGCATAGAGGTGGGAGATAAACCTCTAGCAAAGTCCTTAGCCAGGGTGACAGCTTTTACCTCCTGAGCACTTGTCTTCACCTTCCCTGAGGAGGCAGCTTGACCACTGACTTTCTTTTTTTTTTTTTTTTGCTGGGGAGATGAAGGAGCAATCAGTGACCTGGATAACCCTGTGCTGAAAAGGAGCAGAGGAACTTAATGGTTACAATCAAAAAGTTGCCAGCCTGAGTGGATTCATACATCAGGAGGTGCCCCTTAGATGAGAGAAGGGGAGAATGGGCAGTCAAACTCTTACAGCCCTGCTTCTTTGCCCTCAGATTTGCACAGCATGCAGCCTGTACAGGACAGCTGGCAGTGCTCCTGCCAGCTCTGCTCCTTGGGACTGGTTGCTGCCGTCTGTGCTGCTCCTTCCTTTTTGCATATTTAGGTTTGTGCACAAAATTGTTGCTTTCAAAGAGCTGTTTTGATTTCAGAAGGGGGAGGTGATGGGCAGCCTGCCTTCACTGGAGATTTGGGACTAACATGTTCAGGGAAGCTGCGTTGAAGGTGCTGGGACATTCAGTAGTGCGGGAAGCAGGGCATCTGCAGACCAGAAATTTAATGTCAGCAAGAGGTGTTAGAGAGAGTGTGAAGTAGAAAAATGCTGCAAGTTATTTCTGTCTTAATTTGGCCAATGTGTTGTGTCCAGTCCCACATTTGGTCCAGGTCTGAAATAAGTATGATGATATTTGGATTAGGATGAGGATATACTGGAAAAAGTAAGCTGTGAAAGTCTGCAGATCTCTGTCTCTATTAGCCAGAAGTAATGTTCCCACCATCTCGTTATTTTCCCCTCTTAAAATGAAAACAATGAGTTAACTGTGGAAACAGGGGAGGATTGTATTAGAGCAAGGCAGAGCTGGGCAGAGAGAACTTGCATTGGCCTTACTTGCGTGTAACAGAGATGTTGTGGGTGTAGGAGCCTGGGGAAGCTGTGTATGGTGTGATCCCGATCAGCCCCCAGGTTTGGAACATCTCAAGGAAGAAAGAAACTTAAGCTAAAAAAAAAAAGCTTCACCTTTGTTCATCTCTTTGGGAGCACTGTGAGGACCCAATGTGTGTCTCCCACCTGGGCGCCCACCCTGGGGCGTGGGCACGTGCTGGTGAAGGCTGGGGAAGGTTATGATGTCAATGAGAAACATCTGTGTGTGTGTTCTCCCAGATGTTGCCAGTTGTGTCTGGCTTGTTAGCTGCACCTGGGCAAAGAAGAAAAGGAAACCCCCGGGTGGTGTGATGGATTTTGCAGAGCCTGGGAGGAGAAGGCAGTTAGACACCACTTGCTGATAGCCTCTCTGCTATGTACTCAGGTGCTTCACTGACATTTGGGTGATCCAGGACCCACATTTTTCTGCATCTCAGGAAATGTGTCATCAACTCGTCACATACCGATGCTCCTACTTGTGCTGCTCATTTCTAGCTTGTCTGGTGTGTGGGGGGTGGTATTGAAGATGAAGGACACAGTTATTGGCAGAGCTGAGCGTGCCTAATCCTCGCAGCCATGCGGAGCAGGAAGAGGGAAGGGCTGCCTGGGCAAAGCCCTGAGTGTAGGTTGTGCTTGTGCTGTGGACTCTATTGACCTTGGACAAGCAGAGTAATTTCTCATCGTCTGTCTCTAAAGCAGGGATTATGATATTCTCCAGCTGAGGGTGGTTGTGGTCATGTTTTGTAGGGCCCAGATCCTCGAGCAGTGGTCATAACCATGGTGCCTGGATTGAAAAGGCTGTGTAGGGGCAGGGATGGAGGCTTGTTTAATAAACATGACAAATGGGGGTTTTTTTTGAGGAAACAGTTGCCAAATATTTTTTTTTTAATGAAACTTGATGAACAGCTGAAATCAGTGGCTAGGAATGGCAGAGAAAGAATTTGGGGTAAAAATTTGGAGTAAGGTAGATAAAAGTGAGAGATAAAAGAAATAATGCAGGGAAGGATGAGTAATCAACATTCTTGGAGTGAAGCGCAAGCTCTGGCTTCCTTCCTGAGCAGTAAAATAAAATTTAAAAAAAAGTCTTTAGAACAACAAAACTCTGGACGCGCTGGTTTCCTTCCTGACAGGCCCAGCCTGGTGGTGTTTCGATGAGTCCTCATTGGCAACCAGGGCTGATCTAAAGGCCAAAGGCAGAAAGATGGGGGGGAAGGGAGAGGGATTTAACTCCTTGAGCTCTGCTGGAAAAACAGAGATCTGCTGCTTTGTGTGAGTTCCTTTTGCTGTTGCTGGAGTACAAACAGTGTTCACTGTGGCTCAGAGGTCTGAGAGGTGATGGGGTGACAGGGTGATGGGTACATCTGCCCAGGTGCTTGGTCAGAGTCAGATTTTACAAAACAAAAGTGAGTATTTTTAATCCTTGTGGACAAAATTCCTAGGTCTGTGAGTGGTACAACATGACACAACAGCACCAGAGAGCAGCAGGGGAGAGGGCTGGTCATTCTGCTTCTGCCATCTCAAGGATGCTCAGTTTACTTGTGTCACCCAGTTTATAGTAAAGTGCTGCTCCAGTCGCTTTTGTCAGCAGATTTCCTGGGAGGGAAGGAGCTGCTGGGTGCAGGATAGCCTGTTGTGCCCCAGGGGCTCTGGGCAGCTTGCAGGGAGCTGGGAGTATGGGAGGGGAGGCTGTGTGTGCACTAGACAGGTTGAATGGCTCAGGCAGAGCTTGTTTTGCAACTAACTCTCTGAGCCTCGCCGCTCTCTGCAGGGTTCCCCTCTCTGAAAGGTCGAAGCTACTTCTTAATTCTCAGCAGCTGACAAAATATTTATTTTCAGGTACTTAAAATATTATAATTTGAAGTGGAGTCCAGCCCCTGGCTGGAGTTGAGCTTTTGTACTAACAGCTTCAGTGAAATGCCTTTTTCCTCCTACAACTTGCCAACAAATGCTTGGAAAATAATTGTGGGACAGTCATCCTTTTAGTGAGCAGATCAAGAAGATTTGAGACTTGCCAGAGACTTTCAAAGGACAGGCCAAAGGTTCAAGTTGTTGCCAGTTCTATTTGTCTTAGCCTTTATGCTTACTTGTGTGTCATTAATTTCATCAAATGTCTGTGGGTAAAAGGCACCCAGCAGGCTGCAGCTTTCGCTGAGCTCTCTGGGTGTACTTGGACACTTCTTGGGAAATAAGCCCACCTTTTTGTCTAGGGAGAAAGATTAATCCCAGCACAGCTGTAGCAGAAAGAGGCTTAACCACTAACCTGACACAGAGATGGCTGAGCTGGGGGGGCAGGACCCTACTGTCTTCTCTGCAGCCTTTTTTAACTGGTTGTGGCAAAAACAAGTGAATAGGGATGCGCATATGAATGATGCTACCTCGGTGGTACTGAACCTACAGCTCTTACAGAGACCTACAGAAATAAAATGCCACACTTGGATTTTCTGCAAGTTACTGAAATGAGGGCTCAGCAAGAAGGAAAAGTGAGCAGAGGCCAGGAAGAAGAGACCTCAGTGTCCTGGGTGTCGTTCCTGGCCCTGCTGTTGGGTCCTTGGGATGATTATCTACGTTTTGGGCTGCTGGCAGGTCATTCTTTTGATGTTGGTAGGCAGGGCATCACTGTTGAGCTCTCTGCAAGGGCTGTTGTTGCTAGATGAACAACTCTGCTGGCACTGTCCTCTCCTGGGGGCCGTGTAGCAAAAAGAAGCAGGGAGAAGGCTGTTTTCCCAGCAGGGTCCCTGCAGGCAGAGCTTCCCTGCCCTTCTCTTGTGCTGCAAACCTCTTTCCTTGTTGCTCCCATTGCTGCCTGCATCCTGACAGCTGCTTTCCTACCCTTTCTGCCCCAGTGCAGACGGCCAAGCACATTAATTTTTCGGCAGAAGTGTTGTAATAATTAGGCAGCTCGTCGGAGGGTTTAGCAGTACTTAACCAGATGTGAGAAGACTCTTCCCATGGTCCCTGCTCTCTCACTGGGCTCCAGCCAGCTGCCTTTTCCCGCCTGCTCAGGTTGCCTAGAAAGGGCTGTAGGAGATCTCCCGGCTGCCCTGGTTCCTCTTGCCTCTCTTCTTATGTTAAACACTCATTTGTAAAGGAGAAAGAGGGAGGGTGGAAATCCTTGGGCTGTTTGGGAGAAGAGCAGCAAAGAATTAAAAGCAGACACCTGCAGCGCTTGGATTTGAGACCTCCACTTAACTCTTCCCAGGGCAACATCCCCCAGGCTTGTGGCCCTTCTTTTGGTGCCAGCCAGGAACACATGGTGGGATGCACAGGTCTGGAGTGGGTGCTGCTGCTCTCTGGGGCTCCAGACAGCTCCTTGTTATATATAATCTCCATCAAGTTTTATGAATATGTAAATATAATATCATATCTCTTCATACGTGTGAAAAAAATCTCCGTATTCCCTGCCTCATTTTCCCTCCCTGCCCTGTAGGGATGATGCTATTTCTCTGCACTCTGTGCTCTATAACCATTCATACACAAGGCAGTAGTATTATCACTAACGTGGTTTTAAAACTAGGTTGTAGTAAAATGTATTGTCTGCCTAATCCATATTAATGGCAAAAACTGCTGCAGACAGGATATTGGCCTGGATGGCCCTTGGATTAAGTCATTCTGACAATTGTTACATTTCTATGGCAAAGTTTTATAAATACACAGTGACACCATATATTATGCTTAAGAAAATCTATATACAACCTATAGGTTTCTGGTTATAAAGAGAAAAAATGTATTAAATCAGCAAGACCAAGGGAGCAGACAAGATATAAAAATGATACTGTATTATGCTGGAACTTATTGAAAATCCCAGTGCATCTTTTTTATGTAAATGGTAAATTCTTTTCTATGTTCTGAATATGTTTCTTAATGTGTGTCACGTACCAGAATAGTAGCATGAACACAGTTGCAAATACGGTGTGTGTTTTATTGTGAGTATTATACTGCATAGCAGAGTGAGGGTGTTGAATGCTGCAGTCAGTTATATACAGCTGTAAATGGGAGCTACCTGCTGTTCTGTATACAGCCAGCTGCATATTTATTAGTAAATACCAGTCTAGGTAAAAGAAAAATAAAACAGGAAGTTGTATTAAAGACTTCAAGGCTCAAAACTAGTTTGAGCAAAGCTCTTGGGATCCCACTGCAGGGAACGGTCCAGCATTTTCCAGCATTAAGTCTTTTCCATCTGATTTTTCTAGCTCTGTGGATTTGAAAGCCTCTTCTGAACTCCCCCTGCTCATCAGTTTGTGGAATAATTCATCAGTGTTTCAAAGCAGGGTAAAGATTGGGTTTGGGGCTGGAGAAATTATGGGTTGGCTCCTTCCCTGGTGTGCCTCCAGCTGAAAGTACCGGAATCATGGAGTCACAGAATCACTTAGGTTGGAAAAGACCTGTAAGATCATCGAGTCCAGCAATTTACTCAGCAGTGCCCCATCCGCCACTAAAGCATGTCCCCAAGTGCCACATCTCAATGTGCTTTAAATACATCCAGGGACCAGGGCCGCTCTGATGGGTGAAGTTCCGAGGAGCGGTGGCTCCGGGTACATGGGGGGCATGTGTCACACACGTGTGTTTGTCACACACACAGCACGGGTGGCCAGTGCCCGCAGCAGGAAGGCCATGTTGCAAGGGGAAAGCAAACCACAGATTTTCTGGGGTGCCTCTGGGCTTTCTGACTGACGGGCACTTCTCCAGAGAAAGGCATCAGGTCCGAGCGTGGGATCCCGAACGCGGGATGGCTCTGAAATACCCGAGTGTTTGACCTAGAGGGAGCTCTCTTACATGAAGAATGAGACTTGGCACTGCCTGCCTGAACAGCTTTTAGCGTCTGTATTTTCAGCAAGCTTCTGCTTCTTGTATTCTGAGCTCACACTGCCAGGTACTGTACTTCCCTGAGTGATGTGAAGAGGGTTGGAGAAGTCCTGTGTGTAACTCCTGCAGTCCCAGTTCTGGATAGAGCCAGAACCTCACTCGTTCTTCAGAGTTTGCTTCTTGTCGAAGTTGGTGGAGATTTCTTCTGGCGATGGAAGTTGCTTCTAACTTTCCTTCTCCCAGTAGCACCATCACACCTCACAGAGAAGTCATGGCTCTTGAGGCGCCAGGCACCCACTCTCTGCTCTGGTGGGAGGAGGAAGGGCTCCTTGCTGAGGAAGTCTTTTGTTGGCAGCCTGAATCCAGCAACTGGAGATACTTATGTCACAGCCTGGCTCAGTTTTTCCCTTTGGGTCTCTCCTTTTAAATGCTTCATATCCCCTCACCCTCCTCGGGGTAGGTTCATCTGCCTGAATACAAATCCATGATGTTTGGGATTTAGTTGAACTGGTATTTCCTTCCCTGGAAGCTGGGAGATGCTGGAGGTGACACAGATGGATGATGCTAGGGTGCTTCCCCAGATCTGGCTCTGATGAGTTTGCAAGTCCTTGAAATCCCACCAGTCCTGCTCCCAGTGGGTGCGGGAGCTCCAAGCTCCAAGACAGCCTGTCTCTGGACACTGCAGAACATCAGTGAGGGGCATGACTGAGCTGACAGGGTGCCCACAGCCTGCTGTACCCCCTGCAGCAGGACAGAGGGCACGTGGCTCTCCAGGGGCAGCAGGTGCAGCTCTGCACCTCTAGGCCACCCACTGACTGAACAGAGTGAAAGAGAAACTTGCTGAAGTGCTGGGGCCGAGGTCTTAGAGAGCCCACAGTGCCTGACAACTCCTAAAAAAAAGAGGGCTGAATTAAAGCAGGATGGTCCCATTCTTTCCTGGGTCCAGAAAGCTGCTGTCTGGGAATGGGGGGCCCAAAAGAGCAGCTTCATGGTTCAAAGGTCAAGCTGGAGGGATTGGAAGTGGGGATGCTGCCCTATTCCTCCATTCCATTCCTAAGCAGTGCAGGTCCCAATGAGGCTGGGTTCAACCATTCCATACCTGGCTTGTGATCCTTCTGCAGCTCCACCAGTATGTCTGGTGGCTGGACTGCTTTAAAAGAGGGTTGCAAAGAAGTGAATCTGGGATGGAAATATGGAAATTAAGGACAGATGGGATGAGATAGAACCATTTTTATGTGGCTGCTTTTCTATTTTTTCTTTTTTTTTTCTTTTTTTTTTTGTTTTTTGTTCTCTTGAACAAAGGAGTTTGGGGAAGGAAAGGGTGTGTGTGAGGATAGGGAGCTGAATGGGGAAGGTGGCTGAAGGGAAGAAATTGAAAACTAAACCACCTTTTACATCTAAAATTTAAAGAAAGGTTTTGCAGTAACATATTGTGGGCTTTCAGTTTGTAGTCTGGTCTGTGTTTTGTCTAGACCAGGCAAGAAGTGTGAGGAGCAGAGGCAGGAGAAGTTAGTTTGGTTCATACTCCCAGTTTGACTTGGAAAATGCCAGAAGAAAGTGAGTAGGATTAGAATAAGTACTTTTCTTGGGGGTGACTTCTTGTCTCTGTGTCTCAGATGATGGCCATTCCTTCCCCATCTTGCTGTCCTTGCTTTGCTAGCCAGCAAACCATACCTGAGCCTCCATGTGCCCTTGTCTGAGTTGGCTCCAGGAGATTATGGGAAGCTGTTACCTGCAAGGCTGTCTCCCTTGGAGCTGTAACAAGATTAGAGGATGCTGCAGAAGAGTGAGCCAGGTGAGTCAGCACAGCCGATGCTGGGATCTCAGCAAATGTATTTGCACTGTCAGAAGTGCCCAGGCCCCTCCCCATCCCATTTCTGCCTTCAACAGGAGGAAGCCGCTCAGTTGAGTGCAGCTCCCACAAAATTCAGCTTTCTAACCCCAAGCCTCAGAAGTCCTGAAGTAGCAGCTATTAGATATAAACTCTTGCAAGAACCTTGGTGAAATGCATCAGCTATGGATGTCCCCACGCAGCAGAAACACTTCATCTTCTCTTCCTTTCTCCCTTGTGGTCATAGGTTCATGGCCCAGCTAGGTTGTTTGAGGGCCTGGCTAGAGCTGTCCTTTTATTCTACATCTAAATTCATTGAAAGTGAGTTCACTGTAGGTCTCTGCACTTTGCTTAATACAAGCAGCTCTCCTTATGTGCTTCACCTTGTACAGAAAGTCAGTTTTATGTTTGTGAGCACCAGTGCAGGTGGGTGGCTCTTCTGGGAGTGGAGCAGGTCCTGTGTCCTGTGCAGGGTGATGCAGAGACAGCTTTAGGGGTGCTGGTTTCTCATCAGTAGTTCCCACCGATTGCCAGCTGTTTGGAATTAAATTCTTTGGCTCCTGAGAAATTAGTGGGAATCCCGAAGGGTTTAAAACACCTGGTCAGAAACAATCCTGGAACTCAGATGTCTCCAAGTAAGTACTGAGAATCATGCACATGATTCCGTGTGTCCCTGTTAAAAATATACCTCCAAATATGGGGGCAGGTAGGGAGGGGATGCTGAGAGTGTCCTGAGCAGGCAGAGAAGGGGCAGCAGAAGAACAGCTGTTTTCTCCCTCCAGGTCCAGTCTGACTTAGAGCAGGCAGATGCTCTGCTGCACAGTGGAGAAGCAAGGATGCTGCTGGCTGCTGCCCACTACCTGGTGGTCCCTTTGGGCCTTTTTGTGATGCCCTATATGCGAGAGGAGGACCAGAGCATCCTCAACAAATTATTCTGAAAAGGCCTGTCTTTATATATATGTGTTTTCAGCTCTTACCTAGACTTTACACTTAAGAGGTTCTTGCTTGCTAAGTCAGGAGAGATGCAACTTAGACTGGCAAATTTCAGGCTTGATTTAAACAAGGACAGCACTTTAAAAATAAATCCTTCTTCTCCTGATGCCCTAAGATACATCCAGATAGGGTGTGCTCACTTCTGGCTTAACACTCCAGTTTAAAGGATAAATTTGGCCAAAGCCACCCTTCTGTAGTAGCCTATAATTAGCAATTAAAACATAAAAAATATTTCCATCAAGTGGCTCCTAAATAAATGCTTGTCACTACTGATCAGAGTTGGTTTATTTCCATGTGTGTTTTTCTTCCTTCTTTTTTTGTATAACTTACAGCCCTGTAAATGCTCAGCAGCTGTTAATATGATTCTGTCAATAAGTTTACCATGGTGATTTGGCTATATTTGGTGAGCGTGTGAAGAAATCACTCACCGGTTAGAAGAAGGAAAGACAAGCTGTCGATATCAAGGGAGAAATGCTAATAACCCCAGTGACAAATCATTCCTGGGAATCTCAAAGGGTTAAAAAAAAAGCAGCAGCACTTCCCGGAGAGAGGGGCCTTGGCGAGTGAAGGTGACTCATCCGGAGCTGCAGACACCAGCTGTCATCTCCAGCTCCTCCTGTGCTTAATCACTTCACTTTTCTAAAGAAATATTTTGTTCTAATTCAAACAGACCTGGGCTTGTTTGTCTTTTATGAATTATTTACTGGTGAGGAGAACCTCTTGAGGTATCCATCTTCACTCAGAAATAAGTGGACTCTGAGAGCCTGCTGAAGCACTTTAAAGCACACAGTCCCCTTCTTGATGAGCCTTTTTTTTTTTTTTTTTTTTTTTTAAACAACCACTTAAAATCAAGAATAAACCCTAGAAAGTCAGCTCTGGGCTTCAGACTATACTGAAGAAAATGCACACAGACTTTGGCCTCACCTGGTTGCTCTTTGAAAGGCATCCCTGCCCTTTGGTGTGGGGTGGTGGTGCTCCAAGTGACCCCTGGGACTGCCACCAGTTTCCCAGCGTGGAGGTGGAGATCTGCCCCCCATACCTGACTCAGTTCTAGATTCATTCTCATAGGAATTAAGAACTCACTGTGCATGAAGCAAGTGTGTGAAGGAGCCTGTGTGTGCCCCTGACCTTTGTCTGGGCACTGACACCCTTCAGCTTCGGGAGATGTTTCTGTTACTTAATAAACCACAGCCAAATTCCACTTGGCTGTTCCTGACTTCAGCTCTTTGCACATTTATAGCTCTTCCAGTGGAAAGAGAAGCTTGTATGATATTTTGCAGTCCCAAAAGGTCTGATCCAGCAGCCATGGAAGTAAATAAATGTAAAAATTTGCACTGACTGGACTGGGCATCAGATTAGTCCCTAAATGTTGGTTGATCTGCTTTGGGGTTATGACAGACAAATATTTCCCCAAGGTTACTGCTACAGGAATAATCGATCTACCTGTCTTGGATATGTCTGGGCTGCCTATCATCACTGTAGTGTCTAAGTGAGTGTTACCTCCCAGGAAGTCTGTGTCTGACCAAATAAGTTGCCTTTTCTTTGTGTGGTTTGAGAGCAGAGAGTGCAGTTTTCATTATTTAAGATCATTGCTATTTGGCACTTACCTGCTCCACAGGATATTGGTACTTGGCTGCAATGTCCTTATTACCTCTGTCTTACATTTATTTTAAAATTCTGGTTTTAAATTAATTTTTTTTTCTAAATAAATAACATTATCTGAAAATAAATTACTTGATCCTGAAAACAATTTAGACAGACAGAGTGTCTTGAGTGTGATGTAGCTTGAGTGGTGTAAGTCGCATGCTTATACAAGCTTCAAAATGACAGGAGAGATAATCCCATCAGGCAGTCTGTAAAACAGAACAAGCCTGGAGAGGATTTTTCTTGTATACAATTACACTTAGAGACACAGGATGAGAAGGGATTCAGGACATGGGGAGGCTGAAAGAAGCAGCTGGTTGTGTCCTTGGCACTTATTTGCACTAAGCTCCCTCATGCAAGCCTCCACAGCCTGTGGAAGCTGGAAGGGAGATGAGCACATGGAAGGTAACTCATACCTGCATGGGTTTGGTTTTGCACTGACACCAGCTGCAGTGCTGATGTACTGCAGAGCTGGGAATGCCACTGGCATGTGTGCAGCGTTTTCTCCATCCCAGAGGTGATGTGCAATGGGGCATGTTTTAGCCTCATCTCAGGGCTGCTCTTGTGTGAGCCAGAAGCCCACAGCCTGCCAGCTGCCCCTGAGCACAAGGGACAAAAATTCCTGCCCCATTTCTGTTCAGAGAGTAGGAACATCTCCTGGAAAGTAAGACACATGAAAGCAATGCCCTTCCCAAAGTCAACAATACATTTGCTTTTGATTCCTCCTTTTTTTTTTTTTTTTTTTTTTTCCTTGCAGAAGGCCCTTTAAGCACCACTTTTTTTAAGGGGCACTTTTGATACCCAGGCATCTCCTTCCTGCCTCCATCCACCTCCTCCTCCCTCCAGCCCACACAATCTGCCAGATTCCCTTGCTGCTCCCTTCCTGGTGCAAAGACAAGACATTTGGAGTGAGAATACTCAATACTCAAATTGCACCATACTCATTAGTTATGTGTAAGTTAGCAGAGCTTTTGGTGGATTTTTGCCACTTCCTATGGACTGTGGGATCCCAATGCTGATTAAGCAGCGTCTGGTAGAAGGCACAAGATAAAATATTTGAGGTTCATTTCTGAGCCAGTTTCTTGCCTTTCTTCTTGTGTGAAAAGTTCCTGACTCTGTGTTGATTTTCTTGAGATCATGTTTATTTAAATCAGGATAATAATCTTCCAAATATACCCTAAAATTATATAGCCATATAAATCCTGTCATAATATATTCAGTAAAACTGTCAGGTGATCATTCTTAATGTAAAATGAGACCTTTTCATTTTCATCCAGTCAGTTAGCACTAAATTAACTCCTTGGAGCAGGCTCAAAGTCATTCATTTGAGTAAATACCCCAGTTATTTATTGAATATACAGCATTGCTGTCTATCTTGGGGCTGGGAGCAAGGGGCTCCTGTCCTTATCCCAGTTCTAGCACCAATCAGTCAGGAGAGGAGGCTTGAAAACTTCAATAATACCCACAAAAAACCATTCATTTTGTTCCTAATCTCAATGCAGCCATGAGATGATTCCCAATGACAGGTCCCAATGACAGGTTCAAGCTGTGAGCTAGGCTGGAAGCTGGACTCCCGACAGCCTGGGAGCAGGAATTACCCCAAGCTGGTTCAAGTGCTTGAGGATGTGGGCAGGAACCGTGTCTTGTCCAGCAGCTGAGGGTGCTCTGCCAGTGCACTCCTCAGAGGCAGACTCTAACACCCCTGGTCTGTTCTCCTGGGTCACCTCACCTCAGAGCACCTGCTCTGAATGGTTATTTTTCCCAAAATATTTTGTGTCCAGCTAGGACAGCTCTTCTAAACTTCCAGTCAGGAGCTGGTCTGAGGACCTCTAACCTCCTCTTGGGATGGAAAGCTGCCAGTAGACATGGAAAAGATTTGCTGTGGGATTTACCATGCATGGCTGTTTGGAAGAAGCATTCTCACTGATGCTGGAGTCCCATAAGGGCTGTCACTGAGATAAAGACCTTCAAAGAGCTTCATCTCATACTTCAGTAGGATGGGTTTGAGGTGTTACATTATCATTTCAATTCTCAGGAAGGCGAGGTCCACTTGTCCTTCCTCCGGCTGCCAGGCCAGCGGGGAGCGTGAAAGGTCAGCAGAAGCCTGTCCCAGAGCCTGCCACAAAACAAATTGGAAATTGAAGTGCTCCCTGCAGGGGAGAACTCTAATATCTTATCAGCATACTCTGTTTAGATGTCTAGTCTCATGATGGAGCAGGAGGGAGAGATGAGCTTCTTTCCTTGCATTCTTGAGCAGACAGCGGAAGTGTCTCGAGAGATGTGCTGGCATCCAGCCCACAGCCTGGAAAGTACAGACTCAGCCAGGTTCAGGGAAGCACCTTCCTTCTCTTGGACCTAAGGATAAGAGCCCTGTATTCAGCTTGCCAAACACAAAAGCCAAATAAAAACAAACAAATCGATGAATCAAATCCTGACTGTCCGGAACTGGGCTGCCAGGAGACACACTCATCCTGCTCTTCTGGGAGATCAAATTCACTACACAGATCAAAGAAAGAAGAGGAAAAGCTCTTCAAAAGTCAGGAAACAAAATCTCCTCAGCCTTCCTTTAAAGAAGGAAAGTTACTGGACTGCAGCCTAAAAGATCCAGAGGAGAAAGCATCAAAGGGAAGCTCTTAGTCACACGTGGCTCTGTCAAAGGTGAGGTCTGCTAGGTACTAGATGTCCAGTTTGAAATTACAAACTTCAGCTCCCAAAGAGCAGTCTCTTATCCTGCCTACAGGAGATCCACACCCCCTTTTCCTAGAAAAAAATTAGAATATTAGAGTAAGGGAAAAAAGAAATTAAAAGATCTGTTCCTAAATTCTTGGTAGTCTTGCAGAAAATGGAGGGCTGTTCGTGTTCTTACTTCTTCTTGATGCCCATTTCAGCTGTAGCCTGCCTAAAACAAAGATGGTGAGGGTGGTCAGGCTGGTCTGTCATTGGGAGAATGGAAAAGAAAGCCTCCCTCATTTAAGACTGTGTGGCAAGTGGGCATTGCAGGCTGAGGAGTAGGAAGATGTGCCAACTGCAGAAAAGGCCTGAAATTCAGAGCCTAAACCAAATCCCTTCTGTCAGCTGTTAAGTTCTAGCATGGAGGTGACAGATCTCCTGAGTGCCGTAGACTGCCTAGGCAGTGGGGAGCACTGATAAATTTCATGAACAAATGAAGCAGAATTATTTCAGGAATGCATTAAATTTAGCTGCTTCTGTTTTGGACAGGAAGAAAGAGATAACATGTTTATCCTTCTACTTCTGCATGATTTTATGACTGTCCAGGTATCAGGTTCCCACTTGTGTTTGGCATACACAAGGTGAGGAGCACCACGTGTTCTCTCAGAAGTGCACTCCAGTTTCTGTGTGACCTCAGTTCTGAAGTAGCCTGGTGGCTTGCAGAGATGAGCAGGAGACACAGCAGGTTAAAGTGCAGGATCAGCAGCTGGCAATGAAAATGGTTCCATGTAAGTTTATCAGCACATGGTCAACCAGAAGAAGAGGAAAAGCAGTTCCCCCTGCCAGAAGAAAAGGAAAGGAGATGCAGAAGGGAAAGGTGTGAACAAATTGTACAGGGATTGGAAGCAGGGAGCACAGCTAGAAAGATAGCCCTTATATCTTTCAAATCTAGGAGCTGCAGGAGTACAGTGACCTCAACCATCTAGTTGGGTCACTTGTCCAAAGAACTCACCAACATCAAGATGCTTGTGTGTGGCTGCCCGAGGAGGACTATTCATTCATAGCTACCAACATCTCAGCAGAAAAAACTACAGTGCTCAGTATGGCAGGATGCCTCAGTCTGTTATCTCTGTTATCTCTGTTATCTCTGTTATCTCTGTTTTCTTAGTCTGGCTGACCCAGGGTGATTTTGACACCTAACTGGGATTTCATGCAGTTTATTTTAGTTTTGTATGACATTGTTTAGTGTTTAAAGGTTAGCTGTGTTAAAACTTTTGCTGTTATATTGATTGACTGGTCTTTTCCTTGTTGCTGAATATGAGAATGAATTGGAAAAATATGTTCCCAGTTCCCCACCAAACTGGAACACTCTTCACTATGGCTAGCTGGTAGTTTTCTTTCAGCATTTTTTCCTCTGCTGCCATCTTGCTATGTGTAAACATGCTCACAAGGCATGGGCTTCTTCCAGGATTGCATGATATGCTTGCAGCTCACATTTGCACACTGCTGTATATTGCTGCCAGTGCAACTTCTGCTTCTGGATATGTGCAGCAAGGTTTTAAAAAGTCTATCAAAATCAACCAGCATGCTCTTCTTGAGCAAGGTGTTTGTGCGGGGAAAGCAGGTCAGAGACCACAGAGGGATGCTCTGCTTTACTGTAGCCTAAGCAGGGTCTTGGCAGCAGTTCCTCTGCTGCAGAGAGCAGAGCTGTGTTAGTGGACACACCGTGCAAGTTCATCCACTGGAAGGAGGTGTTCTTTGGAGGACTGCTGTAAACCAGTTCTGTCACAGCATCTCTTGCAGATCTGGTACTTTTCTACCCTTTGAATAAGTGGGGGTTTCCTCACTGCCCCGAGTGCTTTCCACTGGGGTTGGTGAGTGTGATCATGCCAAGGGGGATGCATTGGCTCCACAAAGCATGTCTGGGATGCTGCTGTCATATCTCCTCTGTCCCCTTTGCTGTGTTTATTGATATCCATATTCCTTCACTTTAGTGCTTTAGCAATCATGGTGATAAACAATGCCATAACAAAGTCCTGTGGGCATCTCTATCCCTGTGCTGAAAGGTGCTGCTTAAGTACCTGTGCTGTAGAGTATCTCCACATGGGAGCTGGTCTGGGGGCTGTACCCCAGCACAGGGCACCTCTGGAGCTCATGGTCCAAGGAAGCAGCTGGCCAGGAGGCATAAAGTTCTACCTCTCATCTTTCACTCTACCCACAGAGTGCTGGAAAGCACAGATTCTGTTGAGATTAAGTTATAATTTAAGGCAGTGAACATGTGCTCTGCTGGCAGCTATAAAGATCCAAATCATAAAGTTTTACAGTGGAATGGTTTCTGTAAAAGCATCGTTAGAAAGGCGGAATCGTGCCTTTAATTCTTACGACTTGTGGGGCTGCCTGGTTTGTTTTGGTGTTAGTGGTGCTTAGTGGGACATGAGGTGGGGTCCTAACCCCATCTTTCCATTTAAAGTCAGTCCTTTCTTCCCCAGGGCCCTGCTGTTCCAGTGCCTTGAGAAGGACTGGGGATGGTGTAGGGTTTTCTGTGTTTACCCCATCAATGTGAGTTTTGGGACCCCTAATATGTGCAGAGCTTTTGAACTAGCAGGAAGAAAGATGATCTGCATCATCAGGTGTGTGCTGCATAGTTGTGGTGTGGAGCCTGGGGAAATCCAGGCTGGGATATGAGTATCTTGAGCATGTTGAATGTTCCCAGCTGAACTGTCCTTGTAAGGTTAGGGCTTGGTTAGCCAGCCTGAGGGCTGTGAGGCTGTTGAAACATAGAATCATAGAAAGGATTGGGTTGGAAGGCACCTTAAAGATCATCTATTTCCAACCCTCTGTGGGCAGGGACACTTTCCATTAGACCAGGTTACTTAATGCCCTATCCAACCTGGCCTTGAATACTTCCAGGGATGGGGGATCCACAATTTCTCTGGAATATTCTTCCAAAGCACAGGTTAGCTTCCTCATTCTTTCAGTCTTTGAAAGTAAGGTAGACTTAGTGATGTCCCGTAACATTAGTTAGCATCCAAAAGGAGGCACCAATACACGTTGCTTTGAGCTTTTGCAACATGCAGGGTGATGGTCTCCACCTATAATGCTTTGCTCTGGTAGCACTGGAGTGGAGACCCAATTCCTTTCAGCAAGTGAGGGCTCCAGGGTCTGGACTTCGAAAGTGGTCTGACACAGATGGTGGAAATCTGCAGCAGCTGCATGAAAGGCAAATGAATTAAATCATAATATGAATAATACAGTCAATACAGCCATGAGTTGTTTATTTTTATGTTAAATTCAATGCATTTTTGTCGCCCTCATATTTTTAGTGATCAATAGGCCAAAGATTTTCATATTAACAATACTCAGCTGCATTGTAGAAGCGGGGGGAAGTGGGAGGATTTGGCAGCTGGATAGACACGTAACATTTTTGTCACCTCTTTGGGACATATGGAAAGCAGTTTGAGATTATGAATAAGCATCATAGAGATATATATTTGCTGAAAAATCAGCAGTGAAATTGTTGGAGGTATTCCCATTTCAATGGTTATCTCCAGCTCCCAGATTTAGCACCCCACTGGGGTGAGTTTGCTCCCGCAGCCCTTGCTGTGCAGTTATAGCGAGATGTTTAGAGGGGAATGAACACACCAGTAGTGTGACTACACTTGGTTCATCTTTCATTTTATTTATAAATTAAAGGACAGGGACTTATTCTTCATGAAAATTAAGGTTTTTGGTGCAGGTGGTGTGTGTGTAATATTTAGAGCTTTAACCTTGTGTTCTGCTGAACTTTGCAGCTGGACCACTGGGTGAAACTGAGAGGGGAATTAAGCTCAGCTGTAAGTCAGCTGGGTTTGAAATGGGGAAGTTTTACAGTCCCAAGTCTTGGGATTTTATGAGATTCTGACAAAGAGCTCAAATAGGGCACATAGAGATAGGCATTTCCCAGCCTTGATCTTTAAAATGGAAGAGCAGACAGTCAGCTGAGGTGCTGTTGGTATCTTATGGATGGAAAGGAGGCATTTGATCTCTTTCACTGGGCGGTGGAAGTGACTTTCCAGCATTGGCTGGCAGCTGGCAGCTGGCAGTATTGCCTTTAGAGCTGAGTGTCATGGGATTAAATCGAGTCCTGTAGCATTATGGCCAAATCTTGTCCTGCTTTTGAATCGTGCCTTTGCCGAGCCCATAGATCAGCTCAGCTCAGGCTGTGCGGTGGCAGTAACCCAGCATTATTGAACCTGTCCTCCTCGCTCTCCCAGGCAGTCACACAAGCGTCTGGCCAGATTTGCAGGACTCAGCAATGGACAGCCCGGGCCCCACTTACTCAGAGGAGCAGATCGATAACACAGGCGGGTGATAGATGAGGAGAGTTAGGGATGGATAATCTGCTGAATTTACATGACCCAGGGTGGTCCAGGGAAGGCTTGCAGCTTTGCTGGGAGACTTTCAATAGGAGACAGAAGTTGCCTTAGTTTCCAGCTGCTGACTGCATTTTAAAAACATTGCGGGGTCTGTTTGGGTGGGTGGAGGAAGCTGCCAATTGTGAGCAGAAAATAAAGCGGCGTGTCCGCTCCTGCCTCCCGGGCTGCATCCCCCGGTCCTGCTCAGAGCAGCCGAGCTGGCACTGTGGGAAAGGAAGCATGCAGTGCCATGCACCCATCTGCCCGTGCCATCAGGCTCCATCCCATGGTGGAGGTCCAGGAAAGAAAATACTGCCAGGACAGGCAGGATGAGTTTTGAGATATTATTTAGATACTGATTTGATACCTGCATCAAATTGGCAGTGCTGACTCACTTGGTAAGAAGCAGAAAGTTTCAGGCCCAAAGCTCTGTATTTCCACTACCTGGTTAGCAGACACGTCATAAAAACAAGTACCAGTAGGTAGAAGAGAAAAGCAAAAAGCTTTGCTTTAAATAATAATAATAATATTAACAGAAAAGATAACACCTTTCCAGTCCCATTGATACTGGAGAGTGGAGTTTTAGGGTTTAATCCTATAAGATGGTGTTAAATGCCTTCTGCCATTACCACAGAGCATATGCCAGTGGCCAGCTTTTGGGGAGGAAACTTCCCTTGAATTGAGGCTGCCCTGTAACTGTTTACAGTGGTGTCCTCCTTTTGTCATACTTTGTTTGATCTTTCGCAGAAGCATCTGGTCTGGCCTTTGCTGAAGACACCACACTGGGCTGGAAGGACCACAGGTCACTTCTTCTACCCACAAATGACATCTCTGGTGCCCATAAAACTATAATCTTCCTGCTGGCTGGAGTGCGCTGCTGACAGACCAGCACTCTTTGATTTAAGTGGTTTAGTTTTTTCTGTAATGTGTCTATGTCATTTGGTCTCAGGTTCAGTTTTTGGCAAGAAATAATGTTTACAAAACCTGTGAAGGAAATAAAAAACCAAAACAAACAGTTATTTGAAATAAATATGTACACAAATTCCTTAAAAGCCAACCTTCCCTCTTTTCCTTTTATCTGTTCATCTTGCAGCTCAGGCCTTGCAGTATGCATAAAATGCTAAAAGATAAGGCACTGCAGAGCAACTGGAAGCAAAAGTGAGGACAGGAAAACTGTTTTCAATATGCAAACTGATAAAAGAGCCCAAATTTTGGGTAGTAGAAAATAAAATAGATTTTCATGATTCTTCCCAGTGCAACGATCACAGAAGTTTCTAAAAAAATACATTATTTTTTTAAAAATACATATGATTTTAATCAAAGTATTTTTTTATTATTTTACTGGATTAGAACAAGTCCTACAGTTAGATCCATTTTGGATGGAGCTGATTGAAAATCATCTTATTCCCTCTGATATGAGGAGGCTTTGCTGTCTGTAGAGTCTGTTCCTCTATATACAGCTGCAGAGTTGATGTCTTTTGATGAAATGGTCCTCTTCTGCTTGCAAATACCCATCTGCAGGTAGAATTAATGTTCCAGAGTCCAGGATCTTCTGGGGAGAAAAGTGCTGGTTAAAAAAGCAGGACACTAAGAGTTGCTTTGTGCAGAAGTGCACAGTGCTGACGTGGATGTAAAATTGCTCATCAGCTTTTTTCTCTTATTTTGTTGGATATTTTAAGAAACCAGAGGTAGATCACGGTTAGGGAGAAGTGGTTTTCATACCAAAGGTCAGATGCTGTCAGGAGGGCAGCAAGCTCTCTTCACACCATGCAAAAGTTGCTGTTCTAATGCAAAAAGTCTTTAAAGGAACTGATTTTAAAGGCTTTTCCCCTTCCCTTCCCTTCCCTTCCCTTCCCTTCCCCCTTTATATTAGTAAATATGACTAAATGCTCAGGTTTTGGCTCCAGGTCAGGCTGTCCTACTGGGAAGGAAGGCACTGAGCAGGGATGGCGTGGGCTGATGGGCTGCAAGGAAGGCTGTGGTTATGGGGAGCTCTTGGCTGGAGGAGCCCTGCAGCTCTGTAAATCATCTATTTGGGTAGCTGTGCTGGGTGCCACAGCACCCCTGGTGATTGGAAGTGATTGAAAGGAGCTTCCTGGAGAGGGAAAACTACCTGTGCAAGTGTAGGGAGTCCACAGGAGAGCAGTGGTACCTAAGGGGTACTTGTATAATGGTGTTGGTAAAATATTTGCCCTCCAAAGAAAGCACTTGCATTGCTACTCTGTACAGGCAAGGTTTGTATCTGAATTCTCTTCAGCACCTTTGGCTGCCCTGGGGTTCTTCTAAGGAAGCAGAAGGAGCATTGCTGGGAGGCTGGCATGGGGGTGTGAGCCCATACCTGTGAGCGTGGCTGTAGGAGGGTGGCCCAGCAGTGGCAGATGTGCTCATGCCACAGCAAACCAGTGCAGTGCTGGTGCTGGGGGCAGCTCCAGAGAGGAATGGGCTGTTCTACTGGACAAGCTGTACTTAAAGCAGTCTTGAGAAGGCGAAACTTTGTGTTTTGAACAGTTCTGTATAGCAGTGAAGTGATGCTCTTGCACAGCTGGGTCTCTGGGTATGTTATTATATATACATTGGCATACATACCTGCATACAAACACAGCATATGTGTCTTCTAAAAAACTCACAGGCAGGGATGTATTTGGACACATGTACATTCACCCAGAACAGAGCCTTTATAAATTTGTGTTTATCGAGTGGGCTTTATACAGGGCAAAGTTCCCTTCGCTTTCTGCTTCCTGACATTTCAGGGAGAAAAATGTCCTGTTATAGCCTCAGGAAAATAACTGAGTGAATAACTTAAAGGAAGAAAAAAATAACCGGGATTGCTCCAGTTAAGGAATTAGCCTGCCTTGCTTTTGCAATAAAGCTCCTCTCCCTCTCCCTGTCAGCCCTGGGCACCCTCCTTGCTCGAGTTTTAATTCTAGTCTCTAATCTCAGCCGCTCCTGTGATAAATTAATTGTAATGATAGAGGCCCCAGTTACGAGGTCTGCACCGTTTGCTTGTAATCTGAGCGACAGGTTTAGGGCCTGCTTTATTTAAGATGCGAGGGTAATTACATGGGAGTTAGCATATGCAGGCAGGGAGATATGATTCATTCTCCCAGCGACGGCCATGACACAGCTGTTTGTCGGATAAAATAGAGGAACCGTGTTGTTACAAAATGTTCCCCTTATTATACCTCATTAAAAACAAGGCTGCGATAAGTCAGACCTGGCAATGAATAAAATGTATTGCCCCCTGTAAAAGCTGATAGGAGAGAAAGAGGGTCTTCCGAGCAGGCTTGGGTCATTTATTTATTTTTTGTTCTCTTTCATGCTCCCTCTTCTTTCTTTCCCTCTGGTTTTCTGCCTCTCACTGGCTACTGGAGGGAAGAAAAGGAATGTTTTCTCTTGCTTTCTCTTCTTTTTCTTCTTTCTTCCTTTCTTTGAACCTGCCTGTGCCCTCCCCTTCTGGGAGCGATCGCCGATAAGGCAGGGTCGGGCCAACGGCAATTAGCGAAGCCTTTGGCAGCGAACAAAAGGGGAGATTTGTTCCCATCGGCCTAACACGAGCTGTGCCTCTTCACCTTGCCTGAATGCAACAGGCTGAGAGGGACGGCGAGCTCCCTCTCCAGCCCAGGGGCAGCGGCTTTCCCAGGCAGGTTATTAAAAAAAAAAAAAAAAAAAAACCAAAAAAAAAAAAAAAAAAAAAAAAAAAAAACCAACCACTTAAACTTTCCTTTCAGGAGAGAAAATTTTTGTTTCTCCTTTTCTTTCCCTATATTTTAAAGTAACCCAAGGAATGTAAGGTGATTCTCCCTTTTCCTCTGCAGGAAAGCAGGGAAAGTTTAAACAATAGAAGCCAAAAGTGTGGGAGAAGGCCACAAGTGACTCTGAGAGCCCATCAGGGTGAGATGGATAGAAAGGGTCTCTCTGAACTGGCATGCCGGAGCAGAAGCATAAATCCATCGCCTCTAAGAGTACTGGGGCACGGGAGTTCAAAGGATGGCTTTCACTCTCTCACCAGCGCTTTTTTCTTTGTGCACACTTTAAGCTGTCAGACTTGGTGGGTTGCAAGCATTCCTGCTTATTTATTTATTATTTTGGTGTCCTAAGGATACAATGTTGACTTTTGTCTTAATTTTTTATTATTATTATTATTCTGGGGAAGATAGAGTAGTTTTAAAGTAGTAGGAGTAGTGAGAGGTCTTGCCCGCTCTGGAGGGCTGTCAGTTGGGCGAGAGGCACCCACCAACTCGAGCAGAGCTCGAGGCAGGCAGCTGTGGCCTTTTGGAGCTGTTTGTATGGGTTGCGTTAAACCAAATGACATGTGTCTGGGTTTTTCTAACTTTTTTTTTTTTTTTTTAAACTCTGATCAATACGTTCAGCTGCCTCTTCTCAGACCATTTGCTTCTCTCTTGCGTATGTTGTTCTTTTCTTCCCACAATAGCTGAGATGAATGAATAAGGCTGATTGATACATTGGCTGGTTTATTTTTAACTTAAGCTATTGAGGGAGATTTGTAAAAGTATCATGATTTCTCTGGATAGATATTTAAGTTATAAATACCATAATGTTTGGGTAACAAGATACTGAACTGCGTTCGATTTAAAAATTAGATGCAATATCTTAGAAATAACTTAATTAAAGTCCCAGATACAGCAAGTTAGTCCCATTTTAGATTTGTTCCCTTGGGAATGAGTCCTGTTTGTAAAAATGTATATCTGGTTTGCATTTGAAAGACCAGGTTTTTGGAAGGGTAAGTCATTTCTTGCCTGGGTTATTGGCCTCTGTGCTGTACCCCAGTCCTGTGCTGCCATGTGGCAGGTGTGGGTGTTAGCAGTGCTCTCAGGAGTGACAGTGATAGCAGAAAGCATTGCAATACCGTGGGTGATCATCATGATCAGATCATCATGCTGTTAAACCAGTTAGGGACTTATAACGGTAGAGCTGGTGTCCTGGGCAAAGAAGAGCAGATTCCAGGGTGTAAGCTGTGTTGGTGTCCATTGCTGCTCACAGCTTCTCCCATGCCAGCCAAAGGAGGCACAAGTACTTCCAAGTCTTGTCTCTGTCTTGTGGTAGCACTGTAGTGGAAACAGTGATTTCTGGGTTAGGGGCAATATCGGCTCATGGCAGTCACAGCAGTGCTGGTACTGTGTACCTGCTGGACTTCACAAGCCCTTTTTAGCTTAGGGAGATCAGTGCTGTGCACTCACAAAGAGCCTGTTCACATTTCCTTGGTCCAAGGACAGGGGGTACAATGATGAAAAGGCCTCTCAAGGCAAAACATCCCAGGCCCCTGCACAAGAGCCTGCAGCATTGCCACGGATGGCAGTAGTGCTGCAAGTCTCAGTATGAGACTGAAGGCTGATGTTAGAGTGCTGGGGAGAAGTCAAATGCAGGATAGGCAGCTCTTGGACAGTTTTTTCCAAATCCTGTGTTAACCACACTTTCCCAGACTGGATTGCTTGTCCCCTCACCTCCTCTTCCCACTTCTGTATTGATCTTCTGCACCAGTTCTCCTTTCTGAGTAGATCTTGTTTACAGAGATGTAATGAAGTGTCTTATTTCCAAATAAAATCTCGAACAAGCAGGAGTAATGGTTCACAGATTCGACCACTCCCACACTGGTAATTTACTAAAATTAAAACTTAATTAAGCCAGGCTCACTCAAAGGTTTTGCATAATTTAGTAGTCTGTCTTGGATAGCCACAGAGCTGTGCAGGCAGGCAGCTGAGTCAGGAGCCGGGTCTGTCATCCACCTCTGGAGTCAGAGCTATTACTTGGCATTTCGTACACCTATTTCTTCTCACTGGTAAGATCTTAGAGCAGCTTAAAGGAGTGAGCTGGAATCACTGCCTCCCTTCTACTGAGGGGGAAAATGAGATCCAGAGAAAAGCATCAACTGGCCAGGCTGGTGCTGTGAATAGCAGTAAAGAACCTGATGTCTGCACTCCCTCTTCCCTGTTCATGCATCCCATCAGCCATTCTCAAGATGTTTTAAAATGGATTATCACGCAGTAGCAGCATCTGAACTGGATATGTCTGCCGGGGGATGCAGCTTGCATTTTAAGGTCACATCGTGTGGGAATATGTCACCTTTGATCACGGGACCACTTAGTGTCACTTAGGGATGACAGCTTGGGACTGTGCAGCCAGGTTGTGATGAGGGTGTTCCTAGAGCTTGCTGCTATGGATTAGTGCTCCTGTGCAGGAGAGCATGGAGGAGGGAGGAGAGCTGCTTCCAAAGATCTTACAGTCCAGGGAGAGAAGACCACCAACAGGAGCAGTATTGAAGGAAAAATGGAAAGGCTTGAGGTGTCTTAAAGGAGCAGAAGCAGAAGTGCTGAGGAGCATGTAGGAGCAAAGACCAAATCAATGGGCTTCTATCAGTGTGTATTGTCTCCCTGCCCCAGGAGATGCCCTGTCAGACCCTGCTGTTGAACAGGGAAGAAATCTTTGTACCCACAGTTACCTGGTTTTCTTCTTTTATTCCATAATGGAAAGGGACAATTTTTATCACTGGAACCTGCTGCCTCTGAGACAGCTTTGGAGAGTCTTGAGAGTAGAAATGCCTTCACTCTCTGACCCTGTGAAATGGCGTTGGTGGAAGCACCAGTGTGGGAGGTGAGTAATGTCTGAAATCCATGGCTTAGTCAGTGCAGTTTGGCTCTTCTGCTGTGTGCAGGTACCAAACTCCATCAGAAACACCTGAGCACCCCTGGGGAGCACTAAAGCCTGTCTATCTCAGTTGTCCCACTGGCAACATGGGGACAAAGGATGGGGACTGGCCAGGGGGGTCAGCCCAACAGGCCATAGGGGTGATGGTGCCTTTCTAAAGCCTTTCAGAGATGTTGGCTTGGCTGCAAGGGATGGATGAGCTAGTGGAGTTGGATTCCTGCATAACCATGTGTGAGTGTGGCTTACAGAGAAGATGTGTCTTCTCTGCAATGGGAATATGGAACTAGGGAAGATGTTTGAGAAGGAAACAGAGCAGCTGTTTAGCTGAAGATGCGTAGAAGGGAGCTCACCTCAAAAAGAGAACCCTGAAATGTCCATCCCAAAGGTAAGGGAGCTGCAGAACTCAATGCCTGGACCATGAGCACTGAATGGGACACCAAGCGCTGGTATGGAGGGGAGGGCCACAAGCGAACTGCGAGGTTAAGGATCACCCAGAAGATGCCGGCTCAAGAGAAGCGGGGGGGGGACAGCAACAAAAGCCGTGTGTGTGTGTGTGTGTGTGTGTATGTGTGTGTAAAACCAAAGACCAGCCCTCCCCTCCCCCTCGCCCCATAGAACCCACCGGGGGCCGGAGAGGCAGGTGAGTAAATCACCCGCCCGGCTCCATCAGCGCCAGTCTCTTCTTTGTGTGCCGCACAAAGGCAGGGAGCCGGTTATTTTGGGTGCGTGCGGGCGTGTTGTGACGCTCGGGACGCCCCCGGCCGAGGACGAGCGGGGCGCGGGCAGCGGGAGCGGGGCCCCCGCCGGGCTGGGTGCCCCTTGTCGCTGGCCCGAACCCGCCCCGGCCAGACAATGCCGAGGGTGGGCTGGGGGAGGCTTTTGTCTCGCAGTTTTATACACTCTCTTTTCAAGGTGGGGAGGAGGGAGAGGAGCTGAAAAAGTTTTTGAATTTCAATCAGGTTGGGCTTTGAAAGCCTTTCGCTTTTGTTGCGGGGAGAGGAGGGGAGGTTTACATTTCAGCTGAGCCTGGTGGCCGAGCGCTGGGGAGGCGAGGGGGAGGGGGGGAGAGGGGGGGCAGCCTCTTAAATGGCATCAGTTTGGCTTTGGATGTTGGGGCTAGGCATCCAAAAAAAGTGTCATCCCAGAGCCCGCGGATTTGGCAGGCACGGGCACGGGGAGAGGGTGTCGCACGGCGACTGTGAGACACTGCTGTGGTGGCTTTCTCAGTAGCTCCGAGACAGGCATGTCCAGCCGAAGAGCTGGGTGTGACACACAAGCCCGCCTGAATGGCCTGTCCTCTAGGAGCGATGGCCACCCCCCGCCCGGCTCGTCCCCCCCACATCGGTGGTAGCTTTGACTTGCGTAAGCTGGTGAAGAATGGACCCACCGATGCCTAGAAATCCGTCTCCTCCCTCCTTCTCTTCCTACCCCTTCTCCCCGTTTCTGAGAGGTCTAATAGAGCAGATCTTACAGGGAGCAGCTGCCTCTGCCCCCGTGCCTGCCTGCCCCACCCTCTGCTTTATAACCTTAGGGTGAAAGAGGGGCACGAGGTGACACGATGGCTCGGGTCCTCTTTCCTGTGCAGTGCCACAGCTGTCACCGCAGCACAGGCTTTGGAAAGGCTTGTTCAGCTGGATGCTGAGGCACCCTCCGTTGGGCACCGTGCAATTTCCAATCTTGCGGCACGGTGATGGGGTGAGAGCAGCACGCTGCGACCTCCGTGAGCTGGTTCAACTGCCTCTGCACCCCGCTCACCCCCGCCACAGTGCACAGGCAGCAGGGGATTACCCTCGCTGCATGGCCAGCCCTGGGGGACAGCAGCATCACTCATGCCAGCCTGTCATCATCTCCAGTAACATGTTCCTTGCACGTGCTGATGCTGTTCTTGCCTCCCATCTGCCCAGTGGTAGAGGGGTACCTGTACCAGCTCCCTGGTTGGATCAGATAGTGCGGGTGGCCCTTCCTCTTTTGTGTCTGGCACATTTGACTCTCCCATTTAGCTGCAGAAGAGCTTGTTTTCCTTTGTTTTGGGTAGATGTAAGAAAAGCACAAACCTGCACTTCCAAGAGCAGATCTTAGCTCTCCTAAGGGACCATTCAGATACACACCTCTGATACTGAAAACCAAACACTGCCCTCTTCTTTTTGCTGCAGTTCTTTGTGGGACAAACTTAGAGTAAAAAGTATGGAAGCTCTCATGAAACAAGATGATGATTTTCCATTTTTGAGGATCATCATGATTCACATGATGATTTTCCATTTTTGAGGAAAATCCTTAATCCTGGGACATAGATCCCAATTCTCAGGTCATAGAAAGAGTGGGACATTTCTGGTTTAAAGAAAATAAACTCAACAAACTTTGGATTTTGATCAGAAACATTTCGTGTCTCAGAAGTGTGCGTGCTGCCAGACCAGTGTGCCCTTGGCAGTGAAATAATTTCTTCCTCTTGTTCATCCGTCAGAAACAGCAGAGCAAGGTGGACAAAGGTTGCCAGGAGCACATCTTAGCTCTTATAAAAAGAGGTCTCCTATTCTACAAATATACAGAACCCATTTCTGTTCCTCAGAAGTCAGAAGATCCAGAATTTCCATCTGCCCCAGGGGCAACACCTTTTCCCAAGCCTTATTTCAATATCATTTGGGAGGAATTTCCACAATACAAAGAATGGTTTGGAATGAGTCTCATTTAATGCTGAATCTTTCTTTTAAAGTTTAGTCTATTAACAAATATGGGCAGCCAAATGAAAGCCCAGCAGAGAAGTACCTGGGAGAGCTCACCAGCTGCATTGCAGTGGCTCTGTGAGGGTCAGGTGTCCTCCATTGCTCCAGATTGTGTTTGTGCATTTTCAAGAATACATTAGCATTACCCCTGAACAGTACTTACTTGGTAGAAATGCAAAATATAAATCCTGTTTCTTAGAGCAGTCTTGTTGTATGCCCTTTCTACCTGGTGTGGAGTTTCCTTTGTCTTTAAAACACTGATTGCCTTGAGAGCTATAAAGCAGCTTCACAGAATCACTGTGATGCTTGGCACTGAAGGACATTCCTGAATTATTCCTACTTTCTATCTCTGATGCAAGGCCAGCAATGTCAGCAGGTGGCTGGTATGGAGGTATCCTTGTTCACCATGTCCACATCGAGCCGTAAGAGTCTGTTTTAGAAATCAGTTAGAAGAAAGTGTTGGTGGACAATGAAGACTCACCATCCCTTTCAGGAACATTGCAGTAACCCAAAGGCATTCCTGCTGTTGGCCCCTATGCTGGGCAGACATTGCCAGCATCTGCAGGTGCTTTATACCCCTCATCATCAGGAACTCAGGCAGTGACCCGAGGTTCAGTGGAAGATAGCATGCAGTGTCCTGCTTCCCATCTGTGTGTCTGTCACCCCCTGTAGGACCTCAGAGTGGAGGTAGGAGCTGCTGCACCGCTTTGGAGCAAGTACCCTGGTGTCCTGACACAAGATTGGCATGAGGGTGAAGGAGGTACCTGTACCTGCCCAGGCTGCTGGGGTTGACCAGGGTGGCACAGCACCCAGAGTGTGACCCAGCATTGCTCAGAGCTGGAAGATTGCCAAGAGAGGGAGAGGTTCAAAAGAGAAACAGGTTTGGGAGAAAGCAGCTAGACCTTGAAAACAGAGGTGTTGAAATGTTTGTTTCTGAAACTAGTCAGCAGAGCTTGAAGGGCAGATGTTTCCTGCTGGGGTTGTGTGGATGCACAGTGAGAGGTGGAGATCAAGCAGGATAAATGCCCTTTGTACATTAACCTGATCCCCAGCTGTGGGAAATCCTGCCATGACCCATATTTATGTCCATATTTTATTTTTATCTATTTACCTCTCAATTTAAGCAAGACGGGACTGGATGTCTCCTCATAGAGGACTCATGTCTGGTCTCAGCTAAGTCCAGCGAGTGTTCAGGAGCTCCTGGTTCCAGCAGCATTACACAAGGATTTATGCTGGCAAGGTGAAAGTCAGAATCCGGCCCTGCCACCCCTCCTTCTTCTTGTAGAAACCTTTTTGGTTTGTAGCTTGCCCATGAGTCCATACAACTCCATTTTGCTTCTCCCTTCTTTGAAAAAATCCCCACAATCTAATTTTTACTGTGATCCCAGGGCCTAAGGTGCCACCCCAAAATAAAACTGTATCCTCCCTTCCCCAGGTCCCGGGAAGTTGTTTTCCTCTGCCTTCTGCAGTGCAGGTTAAGCCAATGCCAGCTCTGGTCTCGGGAGATTCCCTGCAACCCCCACTTGCCTCGCTCCGTCGCCGGCAGCTTTTTCATTATTTATTTAATGTCTTGTACCGTAAATAATGGTGACTTTATGGTTATTAGGAACGGGTTAAGGTACATGCGGGCAGCACCAGGCTGCCTTCAAAAGGAACAGGCCCGGCATAAAATGTTGCGATAATTGCTTTACTGCTGAGTGCTTGGTCTTTATTTTGTGTCCGATTTGTCTCTTAAGCCAGCGTAACATTCTCCCCGCTGCAGGAGAATGCAGAGAGCAAATTGAAGGTCTGAGCGTGAACAATGCAACATGGTGCACTGCTGGGTTTTTCTTTTCTTTCCTCTTTCTTCGTTCCTCTCTCGACCTCCCTCCAGTCATCTCTGCTCCCCCTCCCCCTCCAGCCTTGTCTCCCTCTCTGCCGCTCTGACTCTTCCACCTCTTGGCACCCTGTTTATGGCAGGTGAGATGGGAGGTGGGAAGCTGGCAGGTCTTCTTCAAAAGCAAAGAAAAAATATAACAGTGGAAAGTACCTTCTTATAAAGCTAGTCATGTCCTTCAGCCTGAAGCACATGTCCCAACCCAAAAATAATGATGACTTTTCAACAGTGATAAGAATACCCATGGGCACAGCAGCTAAGGATACTCCTGGGTGCCTACACCTGCATGGCAGCTTCCCATGTACCAGGTGTGCCAAGGAAGAGACAGAAGGGAAGAGGTCACGGAAGCAGGTGGGCTTTTAAAACAGCTCCCAAGGCACTGGGGCCTGGAGTATGTTTGTGTCATCCTGCTGTACAGGATAATTACCCTGTTAGAAGTAATTGCACATGATGTTGTGGTTTCATTTGTGATTTTTCTAAGGTGAAGCTTCACTTTCCCTCCTCTTAACCACGAAAGGCCACTGTGGTTGTTCTGCTGACAATGGGAGCTTTCTGGAGCAGGGCAGCCATGGTTGGTGCATCATCCATCCCGAGGATGATGCAGCTCTTTTCCCACCTGTATGCTCTCTCCTGGCCTGAAACCATCAGAATTGCTTTTCCCTAAGATTTGTTTTTGGTAGAGGGCTAAACCAAGTGCCAGCCTTGTTCCAGCATGGCACTGCAAGTTGGCTCCAGGCTGCTCCTATGACCTTGACAAAGCTGCTTAGTTTTCCTTGACCTCAGTTATCCTGGCTGTGAAATGCCACCACTGGTCCAAATTTGCCTGATTCTGAGTCTCTGTTTAATAATTGTCCAGAAAGTGCTGTACCAGAGGGACAGAGATCTGTCACAGGCAGGTGGAATTGGAGAATGCATTTTCTCATCTAATCTCTGGTTGAAGAAAAATAATTTCTTATTGACATGGCCTTGTGGACTCCTCTGGAGTGCCTGAGTCTCCTTCATAATGGAGAAACCTCCTCTGGTTGGAAAGTCAGCAGTTTCCTGGTTATGCAGTATGTGCTGGCAGGATGGGATAGGGTGATGGGAGCTGCCCTCATACAGAGCAGTTCAGCAGTCCTTTTTTCACACCTTCCTGGCAGTGTTGGGTACATTGAAACACGTGCTTTACCAGGAGGAAACAGAGAAACGGGGTTCAATTGTAAATGAGTCCACAGCCTTCTGAATGCTTGATCAGGAGTTTTCTGAGAAATTCAGAATCTCTCTCATTTGTGATTGAGCCTTTATGCCTTATATACCTGGTACGGAGAATTTAAACCAAAATATATCCTCCAGGCATGTGTCATCTTCAAAAAAGCTTCAGTATGAATTTTGCTCTGGATTTAACATTTGGCTGTTACCCCAAAGGCAACAGCTACCTGCTGAGAAGTTCATGTGGGCAAAAATTCAACTTCTTGATTTGCCCTCTCTTCATGCCTTAGCTAGAGATAGGATGCTTGCCTGAAATTTAAATTGAAGGACTTTTACCTTTGCTGGGCCTCTGGAAAATATGATTAGCAGAGAAAATTATTGCACAAAAAAAAAAAAAAAAAAAAAAAAAAAAAAAGCTGTTGGGGTTTTTTTCTTCACAAGGATTCAGGAAATATTTCATTCAGAAAGTGATAATCATCAATTTAAGCTGAAGAATCAATGGGTTGTAGCCGTGGCAAAAGCCAAATCAATGCTGCAAATCTGACCCATGGATAGGTTTGGTCCCCTTTCTCACACTCCCCACCTGCCTTCCTTCCCCCACCCTCTGTCCCCTAGAGCAGCGATGATAGAGGAATTAATAAGGCATAAGGGGAAATATGAATGAATTGGGCTGAGCAAGAGAAGGAAGAGCAGGAGGAAGGATTTGCTCTTTGTATCTGAACAGCTTTAATTAGCTGGTTTTTAGTCTCTTTGGTTTGGTTGCTTGTAAGGGTAATCCAGTTAAAGAGAGTGCCTTTCATCTCTGTTAGACTTTTCTCAGCAGAGAGGGATGGGTGAGCTGTGCTGGAGCACAGGGTGCTGCGGGCGGGTGGGAGCTGAGGCCACCCCAAACCCCAAATGTGATTGTTCCTACAGGGTTGCCGCCTTTAAAAACAACTAAAATAACCCAACTCTGGTGCAGCCTTCTAGCTAGCCACGAAAGTCAGCGGTAAAATGGCCAATGTGCTTCTCTGGGCTTAATGTGTCCTGTTTTCTGACCCCGAAACGTTTTCTTTATGAAAGGATCAAGTTGGGAGCATTGTCCCAGCGCCTTGAAAAGAGCTGCACAGAATGCTCTTTTGTGTTAAGTTGCTTTTTTTTTTTTTTTTTTGCCACTGCCTGCTGTGTTTTTTTCCTCCCCCTCCCTCCTGCCTGATGGGGGGAGAGGCTGGGACGGACAGTGATACAGACAGAGACTGTCTTGATGAACCATCTGTGCCACAGTGTAATCCAGTGGAGCTGAAAAATTAAACAGCAGTTTCAATTAACTTTGTCTCTCTGGCTCTTTTTTTTTTCTTCTTTTTCTTCTTCTTCTTGGGGAGAAGTTTTGTTTTAACCCCTTGGAAGCTATTGGTATGGAGAGGAAATCAGTGTGGGCAGGGCGCATGTGAAAACACACACCTGAAGTCAGGACAGTGTCCATGAAACCCAGCATCCTGTCTGGTGCAGGACATGCTGGCTGCAGTAGAGGATGGCTCAGCAGGGCATGTAATTTTGGAATAAATGGACCACAGGGGAACTTTTTCTTACTTAGTTGAAAGCGTGTGTACTCCTTTAAAAAATGACACTGACAGTTTTTGTTTACTCTTGTTGCTATAACCCAGGATGTTTCCATTATCCTGTTTAAGTGGGTTTTTTCCCTCTCTTGGATTGTAGCCTCAGTCTTGCAGCAAGGAATCACAGGGATTAACTGTGCATTGTCTATAACTATTGCCTTTTTATCAGTTGTAAGGGGTTTTTGCCATTCATATTTCTTATTTATTTCCCTTCTTCCTTTACCAGAAGAAAAGTGTAGTATGTGTTATTTTATTAAAACTACTCCTTCTCCCTCTTTCATATACCCTTTGTGACCATTTCTACTTCTCCTCTACAGAAAAGATAATTTCATTCTTTTTGGGGAAAAGATTACTCCCAAACATGGATGGTGGCTGTGGTTCATGTGAACATTTCTGTTTGCAGCAGAGTTGGCATCCCTGCTACTGGTGCATGTGTGGGTCACCCAGCTTGTGGTTACCATGGCTTTTTGGGGAGAATCCTGCTTTTTTTCCTGCTGATGACTCTGGCTGTCTTATGTGCATTTAGAAAGCCCAAAAAAGTTGTCAGCCAGTCATTGAGCTGAGAGTATTTGCCTTTGGAGGAGGCTTTCTGTGAGGGGTTTCTTAAATTGTGGCCATCTGAACACAGTCCTTAGTTTGGGAACTGTTTCCAGCAAGTTGCTGGACACTGAAATGGGGTTTTGCTCATCTGTAATCCCCATGGCTGTCTTTTGGCCTCTCTTAGAGACATAACCAATGTTTTGCCCTCCAGTCCCCTGACATAGCAGTTGTGATAATCCTCATACTATTTTGTTCTTACAACCTCCCTTTAAATCCAAAGGACTGTCAATACTTCACTAGGGAGATGAACCTCATTAGTACGTTATTTTGAAGGAGAAATAAAGCACAAGGCAGCCAAAGGACTTGCCAGAGTAACCAGGTAACCAGCATCATGGCACAGTGTGGTCCATAAACTGGAAATCCAGGATGCTCCCTGTTTTCAGTGGAGCTGAGGAGGACATCCAGCCCTGTCACTCCCACGTTCCCTCACTTTCATCTCTTCTGGGCCTGGGAACTTGAATTCTTTTAACCTGTGTGCTGTGCACACATAGAGGCAGTCTCCTGGCACCTCACTCCTCATCTCTTGCCTCCCCCCTCAAGTGTGCAGCAACTTCCTAGAGCTCTCCCAGCTCTACACCCTCCTCTTCCTCAGCCTTCCTCCTCGGCAAGTTCTCTTCTCCTGCACTTGTAGCACAGCAGCAGCAACTTTTTCCTAGCAGTGTTCTTAGGGAAAGACCCACGAGGATGCCTGCTTCCCCTCCCAGAGCTCACACTGCGAGCATGGAGGTGGCAGAGGGATGGGGTGTAGAACCTGGGCCCAGTTGTTGTCCTTGGCAATTGAACACTCCAGGATTCGATCCACAGCTTTGTCAGCTGAAGGACAGGGAGGGAAGGAGGACCTTTGCTTCACACCAGAACAAATTCAGATGGTTCCTGGACCCAGGCTGCTCTGTCCCACTCTGTGGAAGCTGGGACAAGGGGACTGCGGGTGACAGAGCCATAGCCTGTGGACCTCTGCCTCAGGCCTGCATCATGCAGCTGGGTAGGCCCAGACAAAGCAAAAAATATACTCCCCCACCAGCCAGTGTCCTCAATCCACTGACTTCTGCAGCCAGAAGGGGAGGTTGCTGAGGATTGTGGATCCCCTTGAGCGCCCATTGCAGCTAGAGCTCGTCACTTCCGAGGCTGGCAGAGAAGCAGGGAATGCAGCCACCGGCAGCAGCGCCCCAGGGCACACTTGCCCTGCGCCCTTCACCCTGCGCCCTCTCCGGCAAGTCAGCCAGAGGGTCTCCCCCTCCATGTGGGCAGCTTCCCGGTTACCAGGGGCTGCTGCTGGCATGACAGGGGGGAAGAATACTCAGCAAATTGCTTTGCTGCACATCTTAAAGCGACCCTTGATTTGATTTAAACAAAAACAAAAGGGGGCTGGTGGAAAGCGGGGCAATTGGCGGGCGCAGCCCTTCTTCTGTGTCTCACACACACAGACTCGCATAAGTGACAGCTCAGTGGGCCGCTGTTGAGCGCTTTCATTGCACTGGCTCAGCCTTTAGCTCAGGAAAGCCAAAGTGTCTGTCACTGTGTCCCTCTCCGGCCCCCCCACGCCTTTTCTTTTGCTTTTCCCTTTCTTTCCCTCCCCCTCTCCGCAGAGGAATGGGCGAGACCTTTGCATTCAGAAGGAGGATGGCTCTGTGAGGTCTCACTGAGGGTGGAAATCGCTTTAGCAGAGTTGATGTTTCTTTGTTTAGGGGCAAATTGTGCCCCTTCTCTGTGGCTCCAAGAGTTGCCAGATGCTGTCATCTGCAGGGGGTCCCCAGAGAGGAGTGCGGGAGCCACAGGAGGAAAGACTCTGGTTTGGGAGGGGAGGTGTTGCCTTTCAGTGGATACGGTAGCAAGGACACAAGGGGGAACAGAGAAAGGTTTGGGAGATTTGTTGTCTGTGTCTGGAGAACTGCAAGTGAGCAAGGGCCCAGAGAAGTGCATCTGGTTGTGAGGGATGTGTTCCTTCTTCACATCTTGGGGCTGTGAGCTCCATGCAGTTTGAGTACAGGCTCTCTCTGGATGCTTTGGTCTGAGTTTCTGCTATTTGATACCACATCAGATTCCCATGCTGCTTCTACCTCCAGCCTTGACCAAAATGGAGCCCTAGGACTGAATTAACTGGCACTGAGGGAGATGGATTGGGTATTACATTTCAGTGTCTCTAGTTCATTTTATTTGAGCTGACCATATTCAGCTCTTGTAGCAAACTAGAGTAGATCCATTCCTTGGTTTTCACGTGAACTTCACACAGAATGCAGGATAGTGGGTTCAATAAAAAAACAGTGAACAGCATTAAGGAACACACAGGGTGTTTGGAGACGTGACAATGGGCGTGATGGGGCAGAGCCTCTTACTGCTCACCCTGGAATCACCCACTGCAGACAACAGCAGACACTGCTGTGCCTCTCTCAGCATCCCAGGGAGGAGCTGGACTCGAAAGCACCAGCAGAGTTTTGAGAACATACCTAGTAACCCTCCTCTGATGTCCAGGCATGTGGTCTTGTCCAGTTGTGGCCAAGTGTGAATGTGTTTGGGATGATACAGTCTCCTGAGCTCCTGGACCAGGGCTTCTCTTACTTTGACAAGTGAGCAGCCCTCTCAAGCGCCTGTCCCTCACCATCCATCGTGAGCTGTCTGACACCCTTGCTGAGCTCTCCTCTCAGATGTGTGCACGATCTTGTGTACTCTCATCCCTGAGGAGTCAGAGCATGGTCACCTCAGCTCTCCTCAGCTAGTCATCCTTCTTGGGCATGATCCTGCAGGCTCTGCCTTGATGGCAGCAGATGTCAGATCCATGTACCTCTGAGGATGTTCTCAGATCACTTCCAGGCTCAATGCCAGCACTTTGGGTGAAGAGGCTGGTCGGTATTTGGAAGCAGATGGGGTGGCTGCTTTAGCAGCAAATTGCTGTGGCATGGGGAGTGTAATGTGGAACGTGAATTTTGTCTTGTGTGCTGCTCCCAACAGTCATTCTCTGTGTTCTCCTTCCCAGGGGCAATGTCAGGCTCACCACAGGTCTGTTTTGGCAGAAGTAAAGGGAAGAAAATATCTCCCCTGTGAGGATTAAGGAGAGTGACTTGTGGGGTGATCCTGCAGAGTACTCCTGCCAGCCCCCAATTCATATGCCTTGGCTGTGCTGAACTCTTTCTCTTGATTCTTTTGGCAATCTCACAGTTAAAAACTTTACCAGTTTCTTTCTCTTTTTCCCTTCCTTCCTTTTCAGAGCTGACAGGGGCAAAATAAAGGCTTTATTTTTTTTTAAACAATTTTGTTCCTTCTGGGAGTGATGGAGCGAGAGTGAGTGAAGATTATAGCTCTGTGTGCCGAAGACCTTCATAATGGGGGGAGAAGCAGTGACATAATGGGAACCTAATGGCAGTAATTGGCCCTGGTTTTGACAGGGCCTATATCACAGCTCAGGAAAAAAAGAGATGTTTAAAGTAAAAATTTACACAAAATTATACGGTTTGGGGGGTGAAAACGGCTGTTTGGTTTTTATCTCTCCTTTTTTCCCATTCCTTTGGGGACATTGCCTTGCACTGTGTTTGTGTGTCTGTGTGTTTTCATGTCCATCACTTAATCAAAGTCAGAATGCGGGTCCCTGAACAAGAGAGCCCTCTGCGCAGCGCCCAGGTTTTTAAAGCTGTGGGTCAGATGCTGAAAGCCGGCACAGCTGTAGTCTCCTTCAGGAGAAGTGGGACACGGGGACCCCACTGAGATTTCTCTGAGGCTCAGCCATGCCAAGGCTGGTGGCACAGAAAGGAGGGAGCACAGTGGGGCACAGTTGCCAGAGCAGAAAAGAGGAGCTATGGGCAGGGGAGTCTTTCTTGTTGCCTTGCACACCATGGAGTGAGATCCCTTCTACCTTTCTCCACCTCCACTTGTAGGGGCTTGAAGAGCCCCTAAAAGCGTCGCTGTCTTGTAAAAGCCTGCACAAGCAGAGGATGGTGAAAAGGATATACATCCAGCAAGAACGATAGATGTGTAAAGGATGTACAGTGAAAAACAATGTACATCCAGGGAAGGGCAGCCCTGTGTCCGGAAGCTGCTCTGCCGTCCTTGGCTCACTGTGCTCCCTTTAATGTTTACTCTGGTATGCAGGCAGCAGAGGTCTGCAATATCTCACCCAGCCTCAGACCCTTTGAACCTCCTTCCATGAATATAGCCACAGTTTTCCCAGCCCTAGACAGCTCCTTGATTATCTCCCAGGATCTCTTGCTGCTTCAGTCCAGGTCATCTCTTCCTCTCTCCAACACTGTGGTACTTGGGGACAATATCCCTTCTCCAACATGGCCATATCAGCACCAGCCAAAGTAAAATGCTGGTCCAGGCTCTGATCCCTTTGCAGGCTTGGACTACACTGCATGTTTTTTGTTGCAATTCACAGTGCAAGCTGAAGTCCAGCTTGATGTCTTCTACCATGCTCCAGCTTGATGTCCCCAAACATCACCCTCGTCTTCTCTGCTGTTGCAACTTCTATGCACATTTTCTTGCTCAACACATCTCAGTCAGCTTTTCCCTTGGAATAGCAAAGGAATAGTGTGTGCTGATGAAAGACTCTATATCGGGGGATTGCACTCTTAGCCAGAAAGGGGCCACAGGACCAGAGCTGTGACTGCAAACAGAAGCTTGGAAGTGTGTCACAAAAAGCATTTGTGTGTTTCTGTGAAATTTCACATTCACTGCTTGGGACAGGGACTCAGACTTGTACAAGACTCTGCAGACACCTTCAAGAAGTGAGTGCACCACACATGGTTCTGCCAGCTCAGTGACAAAGTGCATTACTGCAATTTGGATCACAAAGCTATTCTAGAAGATACGGAGATGTTTCTAGAGAGCACTGACTGACAAATTCCTCTGTCTTTAAGCTGGATTTAGCACAAAGGGCTGCTGGTCTTGTGAACAAAAGATGTTCAGCTGGGATGCGGGTCTGCACATTGGTTTGTTCGTTGAAAAGGTCCCGATTCTTTCACTCTCCTGTCTTTAGGACCTCTAAATGTGTGTAGTAAATCATCTCAAGGCTTACCATCTCCATCACCCAGTAGAAGCTGGACAATATTCTTCAAGGACTGACCCCCAAGGGGGGCAGCCTGGATACACAGCAGGTACATTTATCCCATGGGAGTGGCCAAAGGGAGCTTGTACATGTCTTGCCCCCATTCTGACCAAAATGAAACCAGTAGTTTTGCAGTAGTACAGTTTGAAAGAGACAAAGAGCTTAAAATGGGATCTCTCAGTAAAAATGCCTTAGGGCTGTTGTTATACCACCATGTTAAGGGATCAATAGTCATTTGGACCAGACTGAACAGAGAAAAAACTAATCTCAGCAAGCACCATTTCCTTTGTAGCTGGGTTGGAAGTGGTATGCCATGGTCGTGGAGAGTAACCTGGGCTCACTGGGCACTTGGTGAATTTGCAGGCCTCAGGTGGCCCACTCTAGTGTGACGTTTTGAGAATAAATAAATTCATCTACCCTCTAAGCTGTGAGCAGTTCTCTGTTCTTCATTGAAGTCAAATGACAGTCACGACACAGAAGCTCTATGCTGATCCACCAAGCCCACACAGATCACCCACTGCTGTGGTCTGCCTGGACAAGGTCTTACCTTGGCTCAGCTCCTGCAGCTGTCTCAGCTCCCCACATCTACCAGAGAGGACAGAGAATTTGCTTAACTCCAGTTGAGAGATGGCAGTGCAAAGTCCCAGCACCTGTACTGCTGGCTGGTTGTGGGGAAGAGAAATCTTTTTAACACTAAAGGCTGAGCATAGTTGCAACTGTTCCCAGTGCTTGCTTTGCTTTAGTCTGGGGTACCCCTGTGCGCACCCCGCTGTTGAGCTCATGTGTGTGAGAATGCGTGTGCCTCTGCGCATGCACCTGACTGACCTTAAACAAGTGTGCAAAACTCGTTTGCCTTCCCAGCTCAAAGGCTGCAGAGCTGCTGGGGACCTTGGGGGGCAGGGAGAAGGCAACATCTGTTCAAAACAAAACAGTGCCTCCTGCTAAATGGCCTAGAAAGCTCCTGCGAGTGGGGTGCTGGGTGGAGACTCCAACGCTGGGAATGTTTTGTCTGGAGGAGCTGGGATCGGAGGTGGGTGTCCATAGGGGCTCCAACATCCTGAGAATGAGCCACATCTGGGGAAGTCGTTTGGCTAGTGCTGATGATTCCCCAAGCACTCTGGGCTTTAATGACTCGTGATGCCGCAAGAAGTGGTCCTGTAATGGCCATTCCATGCTTGGCCGAGGGGCACGTGCTCTGCCCCCACACCGGTGTGTTTTCTCATTCCCACAGGGGACCAGGCACCTTCCGCTCTCCAACTGCCCCAGGCAGGGCCACCTGGAGACCCTAGTGCCTTCAGGAAGGGTCTGGGGGATTTGCAGGTTGCAGTAAGGTGTGCTGTTGGTGGTCATCCAGGTATTTGTTCTGGCTCTGCAGTACCCATCACCAGTGCTGGACCAGTGTTAATTGTCCCTGCATGCAGGAGGTTCAGAGGTGCTGGCTAGGCTAGGATGTGGATGCAGACCCAGGAGCTTAAAGTCTGATCATGGATCTGCTGCTAGTGCTGGTAGGGAGGAGGGCAGCACCCTGACCTGGAGCAACAGTCTTGGCTTTCCACTGCCTAGGAGCTGAATTTTCAGTGAAGATGTTATCTACGTGTCATTGCCTATAGGAGGGCCGACCAAGCCTCAAGACACCAGCACCATGCTTGCCTTCTGGAACTTGTATGGGACCAAGCACCCACAAACATGGCCCTGTGGTCACATAGCCCTTCTTACTGTGCAGCTGAGAGGTGGTGATGGCACTTGTCCCCCTTGTCCCTACCAGACTTCCACAAATTTCCATTCAGAAAAGTCCCTGGTTTGGACCTTGTACCCTTCACATAACCTAACCTATAGAAATCCAGGCAATCCTATCAGCTCAGCAGCTGACCAGGCCTATCCCATTTTCAGCTCTTTTCAGAAAGGAGAAAGAATTGCTGTGGGATTTGTCCTGCTGGGAAGCAAATTTGCGATCTGTTTAATCCAGCCCTTGCCTGCAATGGTGAGCAGAGCTCAGTACTCCAGCAAGTCTGAGTGCTCTGCAGTTGACAGTTTGGGGTTATTCCCCTCCAGTTCTTGTGCCACTCACTGATAGGCTTCAGCTGAAATCCCCTGGCTGCATGGCAAAACCTAAGGTAAAGTTCCCTCGACCGGAAGTTGCCTGCTTCTGCCTTGTTGTCCAGTGGTGCTCCTATGGCTTTTCTGTTGTCCGAGCACAATCACTATTCCTCCTTGGGAGGGTTTTGGTGGGCCTCAGTGTAGCTTCTGGTGGTATGTGCACATAGGGGTGGAACTCTGCCTTCCTCTGGTCAGCCTTGGCACGGAAGCCAAAGCCCAAGAGGAGTGAAGGATAATGGAGCTGGTGCTACACAAAGTGCATCCCAGTTGTCCTGCAGCCTCTGAGGATGCTGCTGACCTTGCCAGGTATATGGGACTGCAGCGGGCTGACCCTGTCTCACTGCTCCAGTCTCTCTTAACCCCAGAGTGCCATGGTTGAGTACCCACAAGTCATTCTATGTGCAGACACAATGTTCTTCACGTTCCAGCTGTGGTGAAGGACAGAGAGGCTGGGTCATTGCCTGGTGCCTTCTGTGGTGCTTCCATGGACTTTCTCCTCAGTTGCTCTGGTTTGAGAGTCTGCTGCAGTCTGTTCCCACCTTTGCTGTCTTGACAATGTCCACATCTGTTTCAGGAGCAGCCAACCTGCACTATTGACTGTTTCCTTCTTCCATGCCTCCTGCCCCTGCTGTGGGTCACCTTCCTTTGGTGGCTTCTCCTCCTTCCCACTCAGACCCTGGCAGAAGGTTTATTTTCATGCCAAACCAAAGGCAAAGCCAGGACACAACTATCAATGAGCTTCACGTGTGCATTTAGGCCACTTGCAGAGTTCAAGACCCTGCTTAGCCCCAGGTTGCAGCATCCGGTATCCCATCCTGGCAGGAGCCTGTCCGCTATGCCAGTGGGGAGCAGGGAATTCCCTCCCTCTGGCTGCCTTGCGCAGCAAGCGCTCATAAAGCCGCAGGTGTGGGATGTTTGTTATTTAGTCTACAGCCTGGTATGTGACAGTTTCTTTTCTACTCGGAGTGGTTTCAGATAATTAGTACATTATGATTCTACCACCTTGAGTGGGGGAGAGAGGAGGGGCCAGCCCACCCTCAGACTACTTGTAATTTCACATCCTGTGTTTTATGGACCCGAACTGTTCGGGGCGGGGAGTTGGATAGGGGGGGATCAGAGAGCAAACAGCAAATCCTTCCCCCACCTTCACCATCCACCAAACCCTGGGGTTGTTAGAGTGGCCAAATGTTATTTTGCAGAGTTGTAACCAGTTTAATTCAAAGATGTTTGTTTGTGCTTCCCCCCCCCCTTTTTTTTTTCATTTTAAGGTTTGAATGCCTTAAAAAAGGAAGAATGAAAAACAAGATGCTCTTTCTCCCGGCCTGTCCATGCTCCCCTCTCCCTTTTTATTACACGCTTATCGCTTCTTTCCCTCCTGCTTTTGAAATTGATTTCCTTTCCTTTCTCCCCTATTCAGGGCCTAAACGCTGAATGTTCGATATTTCATTTGAGGCCGCTAATCGCATTACCACCCTTGACGTTTTACAGATATCATATTATGGGCGCAAATTTGGCAAATTATTAGCGTTGTAATGTATAGCTTGTCAAAGGTATTTAAGACACTAAGAGCCCTGGGCTTATCAGGGTTCGCAGAGAGCTCTCGTTGAGCTTTTGAAATGCAGAGAGCCGGTTATAAAACACACTGTGACTCTCTTTTCAGCTTGTAAAAAAAGAGAGTGTGAGAGAGGGAAAGGAGGGGGAAAAATATCATCCGTCTATCAGGGTCTTCTAGAGCTGATAACAAGCAAAATTCTTCTCTGTGGGTTTCACTGGAAATGTGAGAAGCTTTTAAAACATTTCACAAGCTGTCTGGGAAAGAGGAAAAAATCTTTATTGAAAGGATGTAGCAATCTTTTTACTGAGGTCTATTTATCTCCTGGGAACAAGCTGTAAGTAGGAGTTCCCCTCCCCACGACTGGAGTGGTTTAGGGAGGGAGTTTGGGGTCTTTCAGTGCTGGGGTTAGAAATGGGTCCCAGCATCTCTGCTTCACCCTGATCGGCCAGGATGCTTGTTCCACAACCTGCTTGCCAGCCGCAGGAGAGAGGATGGGGGAAACCCCTTCCTGGGTGCCCCAGAGCATAGCTTTGGGGTAGGCAGAGCAGGACAGAGACAGTGTTGGCATTTGCTCAGGTGACCCTCTCCCAAGGGGAGGTGTTTCCTCTACGATCAGTTTATTAAAATGGTTTTAAGTCCTTTTAAAGCCCTGTGGGGGATTTGTGCCTTTCCTTGGTGTCGAGATGTGAGCGTGTGTGTTCCCCCCTCTCTTTTCAGACCGAGGGAGGAGGGGGCATGGCAGCGCTGGGTCACATTTTGCTCCCAATATTGTGATGCTAACAAGCTCTGGAGTTCGCCAAGGCGAAGCGGGGTGACAGGGTTGGCGTGATTCACTCCCTGCTGGCAGCAGAATGGATATCATGTGTCTTATTACGGAGTTAGACAGACAGAGCCCCACCACTGAGAGCTGTCAGTCCTGCCTCCGCTTGACAAAAACAAGCCATAAATAAGCAAATGCTTCACAGCAAGGGGGCGTGTTTGTGTGTGTGTGTGTGTGTGTGTGTGTGTGTGTGAAAGAGAGGAAGAATGGCTCTGTGTGAAATACCCATGGGGGCTGTGTTTGTAACCCCTGTTTGTAAGAGGGAAAATGGGTGGGATTTATGCCACTGGGTCTCCACAGAAGAGAATGTCTGTCTTCCTATTGCCTTGTGTAAGTGTTTGGAAACAACCTTATGTACACCAGGCAGTGCAAATCTGGGTCAGAGTGTGCCAGCACAGGGGGTGTGCAAGCATGGTCACAACTGTTTGTTTGGGAGGCAGCAGGAGGGGTGTCGGGGGGGGGGGTTCCTGTTGCAGAGGTATTTCACTGTGAGGACACAGCGGGATGCTAAGGTTGGAAGAAGCTTTAAAAGTACCTGTTGCACTCTCATGTGGGCCTATCTGCAATGCTGGTGCTGTGGGACGATGCAAAGCGGTAGGTTCAAGGAGCACAGAGCATCTCTGAAAGGAGCTGAGCATGGAGGCATGGATGAAGTGCCCATCATGTTCAGCAAGCTCTGCCAGCACCTATTAAGGTAGGAGAACATGCAGCTCTCAATGGCAGGAAGCCTATCTTGTCTGGGGCAGGAAGGGTCCATGGTCTTGTCAGAGATATTCTAAGACAGCATAAGTGAAGGACCCTGAGTCCATGCTCCTTCATGTGCCCTGTGATGGCTGCAGCCATGTCACCCATCCCTCCCGGGATGGAAATAGGGATTAGCACTCAGTGCCCTGTCTCTTCTGGTGAGTGCAGCAGGTTTTCCTGGCAGCCCCATGCAGCCCTCTTCCGCTGCGGGTGCTCTGCTGTTCACATCCTCCCAGCAGCTTTCAGCCTCTTCCCATTTTGAGGTGCCCCGGGGGTTTCCAGGGAAGGTGCAGAGCCCAGATTCAGAGCGCTATTTGATCCTCAGTTCGCTTTTCTTGTTCAGCATTCCTGGGTAGCTGAGAAGTAATCCATGGACCCCCGGGGGTCACAGACCAAGGGCTTCAAATCCCTGCACTCCGCTTAAGCCTGTCAGGTTTTGTAACTGCCCCTGTGGCTGTGGGAGGGCAGGGGATGCTGTCTTCTGACCAGCCAGGTAAAGCAGTGAACCACAAGATTTCCATGACTTTCAGTGCCTTATAGAGCTGGTCAGTAGCCCTGGGCCATGAAGCAGTTTTGGGGCAGTGGTATGGGTTGGAAGGGCAGAAACATCAGCCACAGGGCAGGCAGCAGTGCACAGACCGGAGAGGTGCTGGGAGCTGTGGTTTGTCGATTATTGCAGACTGCTGGTGCTGTAATGGGAAGGAGAAGCAGGATTTGGGCAGGGATTCTGGGATGGCTTCTCTGAGAAATTTGCCTCATTGCTGGCAAATGTGACAGGCAAGTCCTTTCCACATCAAATGGAGCTACTTTTCTCTGGTCTTGGTCCTTCTACCTTAGAAGAAGGCAGTAGGAAAAAGATATTGCTCTGTCCTCGGTTGGTTTCTGCTGGGTTGAAGTCCATCCTTAGGGCTCTGGTCCCATTTCCCTAAGAGACAGAAGTTTGTTTGATTTGAACGTGGAGCTCTGGGCTCCCTTCCCATCTCAGCCTCCTAAGGATGCAGCATTCCCCCTCTCTCTCATATGAAATGGCGCATCGGTAAGTGCTACTTAAGAAAACACATGTTTTCCCCCTTGAAAGCAGCCCCCCCATTCCCCCCTCACACCAACACCTTTCTTTATTCGACCCAAACCTCACCAAGGGGAATTTGCAACAACTGTGGTGATAAATCCGCCCGCAGATAATTGGCAAGAAAACAACACTTGTGCAGTATATAACGTTTTATGGTTGTTTCATGTACTTTATTATAATACTAATGAGCAGTTATATATCAGGAGCTAACTGCACGCCGGATTAGCTTGTTAGCATGATATGAAACGGCAGAGCAAATAGTCCAGTCCCCCTCACCCGCGCGCCCTCCCCCTACCCCTCGTTCCCATTTGCACTGAGTAATTAGTATGCAAATTAGACCCCGGGACCACACAAGTTCTAGTATATTACAAGGGCTTTATTATGCTCTTGTGAGTAGATGATGGAAGCGGCCCATGACAGTGTTTATCTCACTACCTCTCTCTCTTTTTCTCTCTCACATACATTGGCAGAGAGTAAACACACACTGAGCCGGGCCCTGAACCATTATGACTCCCTGAAGATGCCACCAGCTTGCCTTTATCCCGATGACCAGAGTTAAGAGCTTCCTCTGGAAACACCATAACAATGATGTTAATAATAATAATAACAACCCTGATGATGGTGATGCTAAGAGCAGCCTTGGCTCTGGCAGTCATGGTGATGATTGCAGGAACAAGAAGAAGAATCAGAGTGACCCAGAATGAGCTCTTTTTCACCTGGATCATGCTGCGGAGGAGCAAGGGTTGGCCTCAGTTTCCAGGCCTGCAGGGATATCCTGCTTTCCTGAGCACAGCATTATGGTGTGTTAACTGCTCTTGATGTGTGATGCTCAGAGCAGAGCATCTTTATAGTCTTTGGTGATTTCCAAGCTACTGAGCAATAGATCTCAGCTGAAATATGCTCCTGGGCTCCTCTCTCCTTATGTTTTCTATACACCATTCTTGGTGTACCACTTTCTCTTTTTCCCTTTATTTCTCACTGAGGTGGTCTCCAACCATATATCTGGTGATGGATAGACCTCCCTGAATATAAGTGCCTTCCATTTAAATTAGACTGAAAGGCACCAGCAGCATCCTCTGTCTCTGCTACCAGCATGACTCGTGTCACTGAGGCGCAGACTGAAGTCAGTGTCCATGATCCAGGGGTGCTGTGCTGAGATTGAACATGGTGCCATGGGGCTGTACTCCTGCCCATAGGAGGTGAACCTACTAGCTTGGGTGCTCAGCACTCTGTTGAGCTATTACTTATAATTTCAGGTTGTCATAACCAGGGCTGATGCCAGTCTGGTCACCTGGGTGTAAATGCATGCAGTATCTTTCCAACACCTGACCCAAACTGCTCTCTTCAGGTCTGAGATCTGGTGTCTCACTTACTTGGGGGTTGAAGCAATGAGTATTGAGGAGCTGGCAGGGGTGAAGGAATGGAAGGAGTCTCAGTAAAACCTCTTCCTTACTTACTGGACCCTTGTGGCCTGCAGTCACCTCCACACACATGTTGGGCTCCATTTCAGAAACAAGCAGGTTTTTGCTCAGAGAATTCCCCGAGGAAACCCTGGTTGTGAAGCTCGTGGTCTTTGACTAAAAGATGTATGAGTAGGCATATGTGCTCTGCAGAAATGGAACCTCCTGTCGTGACCATAGTGCTTCTGCAGGTGCCTAGGACTTCATGAAGGCGTGGTGGAGTCAGATGCTGGGCCTAGGGTGGGATGCATAGAGACCTGGATCTGTACCAGACACTGTGCTGGGCTGCCCATGGGGCAGAGCAAATGACAGACATCAGGTGTTAAGCCATCTCTGCGGAGCTGCCTTTTTGAGGATCACTGCCAGCATTCACTTTGGTTTGTTCCCATTCCATAGGGGTTTTTTTTCATCTTGGGAGCAGACCACCCTGGATGTTTGCTGTTCAGGGGGACAAAGAGAAAACTAGAGGGATGTTCTGCTTTTCTGGGAGGTGTCTTGACAGGGCTTAATGCTGAAGAACTTTGTGCAAAAGGAGAGGGAGCCTGAAATCCCAGAGCAAAAAAAAAATTGGCCACATTTGTCCTGAGCATAAGTGAAGGGCAGGGGAGGATCTGTAGAGGCGGCAGTTTTTGTAAAGCTCTGAAGTGCCCCACACATCATACCCTGACAGGCCCTGATGTTAGCTCCCGGAATGGATCACAGGAGACTCATTAGAAAAAACAAATATTATCACACGCTGAAATGATTTATGGAGAAAAATGAAAAATTTTGTGTTGTTGCGTCCTCACTCCCTGGCTCTCCTTTGCTTTCGCTCAGGGAAGTTATTTATGGCAGCGGGCCCTTAACAAGAGCAAGGCAAAGCGCCGAGCCGCTCGCTCCTGCAAACTGCCTGCATTTGATTTTTATTAGCGAGTTAAAACTTCCTTCTTTTCACCTCCCCCCTTCCCCTCGCGCGCCTTTATTATCCTGGACTAACCGAAATGCATTTTAATGCCTACTACTTGTGCTTTTAATAGTGATTCTATCGCCACCCCAGCAGCAAATAAAGTGACATTGACAGGGGGAGGAAGGCCGGACAGACAGCCGGGCAGACAGGAAGGAGTTGCAGCCCGCGTGCTCTCGCTCCTCGGCCGCCCGGCGCCGATACCTTCCCGGTAACCCGCGAGCTGGTTTATTGTCAGACCAGCCAATGCACACCCAGCCAGTTGCCGCCGATGTGTTCACAGCCCTGGCAGCTGCTGCTGTTGAGGCTGGGAGTGGGCAGTGCCCGGCACGTGGCACTGGGTCTGTGAGAGGTGGCTGGTCCCATCCTCCCATTCATGACCAGAGGTGGAGGGTGGGAGAAACTGTGGTGCCTCCCACCATCCACCTCTGGTGGGAATGGCAGATCCTTTGCATCATATCTGTGACCAGAGGTGGTGGGCAGATCTGGAGCCTCCCCCAGGCTTTTCAAGTGTCCCTGAGTGGGGGTCTCCATACCCTAAGCTCTGCTAACTAGGGGGAGCAGCCCTATGACTTCCAAATCAGAGCCTTTGGCTCCCAGCCTCACACAGAATGCTTCCTCAGTTAGAGGGTGAAGAGGAGCTGGTGCTTTTCCCCTCTGGGACACATCCTGGCCACGGGAGCAATTTTCCTGGCCTCAACTCTGCCAGATTACCACCCTGAACTGTGCCCAGTAGGAGAACCCTGGCAGGGGTCAAAGCCAGCCTCCAAGCTGCCATCTCCTCCACTCAGTTGCTAAGTGTCTCCAGGGACACAGTGACTATGCCAGGCCTTGGTCCCCCGAGGAACTGTCCGGGTGGCTGGATAGATCTGTTCTTCCCTGTCCAAGGATCCCCAAAGTGGCAGGGTAAACTTTCCGGAGCGATGATTATCATTTGGCCTTTCTCTCCTCTCCCTCTTTGTGCGGATCTTTTCACATGAGCCCAGTCCAGGCGTCCTCCCAGCCAAGGGGTCCTCCCAGCCTTGGCCACAGCCTTTGACAGTTGCCTTCTTCATGGTGTCCAGGGCTTCCAAGGGAGCTGGGATCCCTGCACTGGTTAATGCCCACTGACACCTGCAGCTCCTCAGCTGGTGCTGCTGGCTGTGGGAGGCGCAGGGAGGGGGGATCGTTGGTGGCATTATTATGAAGAGCTCAGCAGGCCTGGGGCCGTCCATTGTCCGGGTGGCAAATAAATAAATAGAAGAAAGCAAGTCTTTCCTATGGCTCGGCAACGGGAGGTTAACAGCTGGACATGACATGACAAATTGAGCATTTTTTTTTCCTGCAGGGGCTGATCCCAGCAGCTTGGTGTGAGGAGGAGGGATGAGGGAGAGCAGCTGAAGGAGGGGAGGGAGAAATTGGCTGGGTGAGGGTCCCACTGCTTTGTGGAGAGGCTTTGTCCCAAGACAGCCACCCCCCTCCCCACCAAGCCAGGGCCCCAGGACAAGTCTCTAGAAAACATGTTATGGGGGAACTGTCCTCCAGAAGGGAATCCCCATCCCTGAAACACCCACCTTAAACTTGCGCACCTGATTCACACCACGACAGGTCCCTGCAGCCAGCCCCCTTGTTGTGTCCCCCCTCTGGCACAGCTCCGCACCAAAATCAGGCAGCACAGTGCCTTTTAACGGCCAATAAAACCCGGAATTCTCCAGCAGGAAAAGCAGGGAAATTAATCAAATCGTGGATCTGCTGTGAATTACATGCTCACCTCCCATCTGCCTGTTCAGCCGGCTCACCTTCCCCTCCCTGCCTGCAGCCCCTTCGGCTTGCGGCAGGAGGGAGCCTTTATGGCTGCGCCTGGAGCCCTTGCCATTTGTCGTGGGCTTAATAGAAAATGTGTTAAACATACAGGAAATGGTCCAAATGTTACCAACACATTTAGTTAACTTGATTTGTTTCTTCTTTTCACGAGTGGCAGGGAGTGGTTAGTTTAATTTGGAAAATTGTGGGATCCAATGGCAGCTGGCTTTGTCCCCAAGATGGTCCTTCCTGAAAGCCTCTGCTGAGATGGTGGCCTGGCTGAGTGTGCTGCTGGTAGCCATGATGCCTGTCATGCCAAATGCCATCCCTGGCACTTATGAGCTGTGAGTTTTTTTGAGGCTTCTCCTCAGACATTTCCACCAAACCCTCCTCTTTGAGGAGCTGCTGCTCTGCATGTCCATTGATGAGGTCCATGGGCCCTTTCTTACGTTTTACAGTGTGTGGGCATTTTGAGCCTAGCCTGCCTCCATGACTTTTATTCCCTTGTGCCTCCCAGGACCTGCCATGGACCTTGGTGCCTCCAGGAGGGACAGCTGCAGCTCTTTGGAGGGCCTCCATGTCCAAACACTATTCTGTCCAGAGCTGCTGTACAGCCCTTTCTGTATGGTCACTCTTTGCAGTGCATTGACTTGCTGAAAGCTTTGGGAGAGCTGGAGTCTGCTCTGTGCCACCTGTGAAAGAAAGCCAGGAGCAGTTAGGGACTTGATGTCAGTCATATTCAGGCTTCACAGAGTTCCCTTCACTGCATGGATGTGGCTGGAGAGGAGCTGCAAGCTCTCACCCATCCACTGATGTTTTTGGGACCCAAAGACAGTCCTCTAAGGCAGCAAATATGATCCAGGCTACCCAGCAGAAGTAGTCAGAATGTTCTTTTTCTGTGTGGTGGACACCAGTGGAGTCGTTGCTGTGACTGTGGTGTGGACAGGCCCAAGGGAGCTGGAGCCATGGTGGGTGGTCAGGAGGGAGACTCTATAAACCCCATCAATCTCCTCCTCTGGCTCCCATACATCTGCTTGCAAAGGGAGGGGGAGGCAATAACCTGGCTATCCGCTCACCAATGGCGCTTTGGGAGGTGGAAGGGGGAGGAAGGGGGGAAACGCCAGCCCCGATCCCTTGGCAACTGTGGGCTGAAATATTAACTGGAAGAATGTGCCCAAGACTTGGCCCCTACACTGGCCTGCTCCAGCACTGCCTCCTGGGGGGGAACAGGGAGGGGGCAGCCTGTTTGCACAGTCCAAGTGTCAACTAATTAATAGGAGTTTATAGGAACATTTCCAGGGCAGCTGGCTGAGGAACAGTGGGGGAAGCACCCCATGTTTCCTGAATCACAGCCATCATCCAGTGCTCTTCAATGCATCTTGGAGGGACAGTAGCTGATTGGATGTGCTTGGGGGTCTGTATGACCAAAGCAGTTCGGGTGGTCACTGCATTGCTCCTTCCTGCCTGTGCTACCATGCAAAGGGATGCCCATGGCTTGTTCTGCAGACCTCTTCATTGCATGGACACACTTCTCCTCCCAGAGCTTTAAAGTCTCTGTTGTATGACCCAAATGAGTAAATTTGTTGATACTCTACAGTAGTTACGTGAGCTCCCATGCTTAATTGAGGAGCAGCAAGTTTCACATCCTGCTCTCTGTCGTCCAAGGTACAGGTGTGGATGTGTCCATTCCAGACCCTAATGTTTTCATGTTTTCTCAAACAACATGAAAGATGCTTCCTGGGAAATGAATATGCTCCCAACAGTGTATGTGCTGGATGGTTCCCTCAGAGCACAGGTGTTGCTTCCTCTTGTGTTGACATCAGTGAGAGGCTTTGCTTGTAGATCTGTCCCAATGCATAACATGTTCCTTGGGACAGCTTCCCTCCTGTGCTTTGCTGATCATGATGTAGAGATCTTACAGAGGCAGTCAGGATGGAGCTGTCCTGGGGTAGGGAAGGGCACAAGCTGGGGTGCCCCACACAGAGTGAGGCTGGAGACCCATGCTCCGAGCATCCCTGAATTTAAGGCCTACCTGGCTGTGATCTTTGAACAAACCAATAAATGAAGTGTAATAACCAAAACAGTGATTGTTTTCCTCACAGTAGCTGTGGAAATCTCTCCCAGGGGAGCATAAAGCTGCCAGCCTCAGGTTTTAGATCACAATCCCACTAACCTTCCTGTCCCCTGGGCAATAGTGTACTGCTGCTGCCCTCAGAGCTAGGCTCTATTTATTATATATACTGCCCTCTGTGTGTGGCGGTGTGTTCTTAAAGCCTGATTGAGCTGTAAGGAAAAGTGCACTCAAGGGGAAGGAGGAGACAAATGCCTGATTTGGCCTGCCCTAAATATGGGTTGATAATCTCTGCGGGTGCTGCCAGAGGGTTCAAGTTGGTCATCCAGATGCAGCTCCCACTGCTCAAAGGTGTTCTTTGATAGCTGTCTTCCACAGAGGACCACAGTTGTCCCTGCCATTGTAACCACCCCTGAGGTGCCCAAGGGGCTGCAGAAGCACAGCAGGACTTGAACAACTTTCTCTGAGCTAGTGGCTTGCCCTTTGCAAGGATCTGCAAAGTCCAGCTTGGAGAAATCGAGACCCCTGACCAGGCAGGTGCAGCTTGGAGCAGCCAGCAGATGGGACCCCAGCACTTCTGGGGATGCTGAGTCCAGAGCCTGCAAGGTGGTGTAGCCACTGGATGGTAATGAACCGTTTTGGGCATGTCTGAAATGTTAGTTACATGTAGCCTGGACCGTAATCACCTGCAGGTGTTCACCTTAAGGTGATGCATGGGAGACCAAGTCAGCATAGGAAGGACAGTGTTTTGATCTCCTGACTGTGAAGATCTTTGGCCCTGGGCTTAGAAAAACCTCATTAAGGTGGCAGATATTAGCAGGGACCCATGTCACATGCTGTTCACCATCACTTGTCTATGCTGGAGACCTTAACAGTTACTGAGCTGAAGGGTGAGGATCCACAGGGAAAACCTTGGAGGCAGAGGGAAGAGGGAATTCTACAGGGATGCTGTAGTAGCTTGTAGGGGTTGTGTATCTGTGCACAAGTGTGCACAAACATGCCCAGCAGTGTTCAGCTGTCTGTTACAGATCTGGTATTGCTCAACTCTTGGAGCAAATCTTCTGTACCGTGCCAGTACCCATCTGGTGTGGGTGGCTGAGGGTCACAGCACTGCTGCTCCATCCAGTGAGTCACCATGGGGCTCAGCAGAGCCTTGACTGGACATTCCCATTTCACTTTACCCAATTTATCTGGTTTTATACAAATGTGAACTGAGACTGTGATAAAAGAGGAGACAAGATAGACAGGGCCCAGTCAACCTTTTGGGGGATGGCATGACCCAGGAAAGCCCCAAAGGACAAACAACACACTGTTCTCCCCTCCAAAACCCCACTGTGAGTTGAGCATTGGCTGTAATTACTTCCAGCTTCCAGAAGCATTTAGTCCTGGATCAGGGCTTGGTATTTCAGAGCCATCTTCAGACCGACATCTCAAAGGTCACCCTCCTGGTATGGCTGGCAGCAGGAATGCACTCCAGCAAACACAGTGGTTGGCAGTTGCTGGAGTCATCACGTTTCCCTGCTTGTCTTGCTGTGGTTTCTACTGCAAAGTCTTTGCTAGGTGAGAGCCCAGTACAGACTGACGTGGCAGCTGGCAGACTGGGAATGACAAGGCTGCCCCAGCCAGTCAAGAAGGGGCGCAGTGGTACAGCACAGACATAGTTACTCTTCATTGGGGTAATAGAGACCAAAAAGATCTTTCATTTTCCAGGAATCTGCTCCCTCCCCCTACATTTAGCTTTCCTATATAATATTCCATGCTGTAGCCTATAAATGCTGCTCTGAGCCCACAGCCTGATTGAATTTGGAAGCCTTTGTTTACAGATGTCTGGCTGTACAGGGGTATTTATTGAATTTTCCATGAAATGTTGCTCCTCTAATGCTGTAAAGCACAAGCTGCCCACATCAGAGGAGCTGCGTGTTAAGGGATCGGGTTTCGCAGAGATGCATTGCTCTCCCCATTGCTCTCCCTCGGCATCCTTTCCCTTCCAGGGAAGGAAGGTGGGTGCTGGAGTCCATGAGCAGCAGGGATTTAAGAGGGACTCACACCCTCGAGAAGAGGAGAACTGTCTGTCTTGTGCTCCAGGGGCGGATGGTGCATTTGGTCCTGCGAGGCAGCAACTCCAGCCACATGCAGTGCAGCCCGGCAGTGCTGAGGGCAGAGCAACTCTCTGCAGGGCACAGCAGCAGCCAGGTCTGCTGGTGGACTGCAGGTGGGTCTGACTTTGGCTATTACAAGAACTGTACTGGCTATTGGTGGCTCTAAAGAGACCTTGATGGTAGACAAATATCCTCAGGGCTTTTTTGTGCCTTCCTCTGAGGCCTGAATTGTTGGGAAACAGTCAAAATAGTGAATAATTTATTGAGATGTCTCTTTGGTCACTGTCCCTTCAGTCCATCTTTCCTTGCTCATCTGATCCACTGGTGCCCCACAAGAAGAAGGCTCTTATCAGGAAAAGAAACAGGATTTTCTTACTGGGAGAGCTTTGTGGAGCCCCTCGGAGCATCCTCTGACCTCAGTGTGTCATTTTTAACCTTTGTCTTGGGAGGGAAATGAGGGAGAGCCTGATCTGTGAAGGACACATCCGGGACCTGCCATTCTTGCAGTGGTAGCTGGAGGAATGTGTCTTCCTTCCTCATCAGAGAAAGTACAAAACCATCTTGCAAATCTCTGGGTCAGGAGCCCCAGGATCTCTGATGTAAAATAAATGATTCTCGGGAGAGAGCATGTGTTCACCATGTTAGAAAAACAAGCCCCCTGCAAACAGCACATACCAAACTCTGCCCAGAGTAAGGGACTTCAAGGGTGGATGGAGGGAGCAGTCTGAGCATCAGAGCACAGCCTGCCCCCCTCTCCCAGGCTAGATCTTCACACTGGTCTGAGGAGGAGGCAGGAGGGATGGGGACTTGTTTTCTCAGATTTGATTGGTTTATTTATGTTTGGTCCAGGCTCCCATCTGGTCCAACTTCAAACAGGGGCTGCCGCAAAGTGTGGAAGCCACCAAGAGAGAATCTGCAAACAACAGTGGTGCAAAGTATATAAATATTTCTGGACATAAAAATGACCGTGTCTGTACAGGGATCACATTGAGCTGTGGTGGAGGGCTCCCTGTCCTGCTTGAGATAAATCCTGGAGAGTGGCTAGAGCAAAGAGAAATATGTGCTTATCTACAGTTTACATGTGCATGTGCAAGGGCAGAACCAGGCCTGCTGAGTGCTGCTACACTGGAGACTGCAAGGCAGGGAGAGGACAATGAGGAACTCTGTCTGTGTGTTCCAGATATAATAGTCAGCCTGCAAAAATGTCCACTGGTTTGGGGGGCCAGAATTGGATTTCAGGCTTGTAATTTGTTGAAAAATCCAGCGTGGTCTGTCTCAGCTTCCAAAGTATAGCAGCTGCGTTTGAAAAGTTTGGTGTAGATGCTGGACATGAACCTTTAATTGAAGATAGGGAGAAAATCCGGTTCTGTTCACAATGGCATTTTGTGCTGTTTGAACAGGAACAAGTACATGGGCCTGCATCGTTGTGCATCCCCTAGCAATGCAACTGGGAGCTTCAGAACTGGCTGCTGGACTGTAAATCAGATCAGCTCAAAGATTATAGTTTGGATGGCATTCCTTCAGGGAAAAACGGGCAGTGGCTGGCGTTACGCCTGGCCTAAGACAATGTCTGAGTTTGTGATGCTGAAGAGGATATGAAGGCTATGCAGAGGAATTTGTAACTTATGCTGCAATGGAGGGAACTGCAAAGACCACTGAGGACAAAGAAATAGTGTCAGGGTAGAGAGGGCAGTACATGCTAGGAAGGGATGCTCAGGTGTAGGAACAGCATATGGCATTCCCAGATGCACTTCTCAGTATCCAGGTAATGTTCCTTCCTTGTGTGAGATAATGTGTATTTCTTTCTGGGGTGAGGAGAGGGGCAAGGAGAACACATCCACCTCTGTGGACTCATTGATACATTTGGGAACATTTGGGGGTGATGGACCTTGTGGGGTTCACCAGGAGTGTTCCAGTCCCAGACAAGGCATTCTCCGTACTGCAGCTCCCCTTAGGCTCAGCTATCCATTGACCTTTTACCACAGGGACTGGAATCAAACCACATGGGAGAAATCCAGCCAGGTTCATTCTCAGATGAGATGAAACAGAACCCAAAAGCAGTTATTTCTTTAATTGGGTCCCAGCTAGGGGATACTGGCCGTTCCAGATCAGTGAATTGAAATCAGAATGGTTTATGTTCCCAGGATTCAAAGGTTTTAATCTCTAAGATATCTCTTAAGATTAGCACACCCAGATGTGCATAGGTAGCAGCATGCATTGTCCCTCCCTCAGGGAGAGCCAGGTGCCAACAGCTAACCATGGACAGGAGTAACATGGTGCATGGTTGGATGCTGTCCTTTCCTCTGCTACGGAGCTGCCTGGTTGATGTCCCAGCCTTGCTTCAAGAGGAACATGGCAGCCAGAGCATAGACTCAGCCAAGGAAAGGCATGCAGCTCTGCCTAGGCTTGGGGATTGTTACAAACTACATCAGGCAAGAGAGTCAGCAGCAAGGCAAAGCCAGAAGGCCCCTTAGGAGCAGAGACTGTATGCTGAGATTCCCAATTTGCCCCTTTTCCTCTCAGCAGGGACCAGGATCAACCCTATGCGAGCACTAAACCCCACCACTGTGTGGTACAGATCTGCTTCTCCAGGAGCCATGCCTCTCCTGCTGTGCAGGCACCACCAGCTTCCCACACTGGGGGTCCCCCAAACTGGCAAAGACCTGAGGAAGTTAGCTGGGAATATCTCAGAGTTGAATTTAGCTGTTTGAGATGGAGAGAGTCTAAAATACGTCCTGCCCACGCAGAGCCCCGGCCCAGCCGCCAGCAGCCGCTCTCTGCAGTGGCCCTCAGTTAAACCTGATCCCTTGCTTTAAGGGGCTGCCTGGTACTTAGTGGAGACCATAAATAGCGATTTATAAACGATCTTCACGCCGATCCCTCTGCTGCTGCTCAGACATCAAAGTCTATAATTCACGCCCTCCCGCGTCCTGAGCCTTGCAAAACTGGAGCCTTTGATGTGAGCCCCCTCGGTACCTGCGCGCAGGGCCGGGCCTGGCTGGGCTGCGGGCATGTGCGCTGCGTGCAGCAAGGCGCCAGGCCCGCTCAGCCAGGCATTTTATAAGGTGTCTGCTGTCACTCAGCTTGTTCCTGAGCCTGTTATCCCCTTTGGCGGGGCCGTGTGGGACGGCTCTGGAACAATGGGGAAGGACCGGGGGGAGATTGCTGGGGGCAGCATCCAGAAAGCACCTGGCCTCTCCTTCCCCCCTTCCCCCCAGCACCTGCAAATTAATGGAAACTTCTCCTTCCAGTTGTGCTGCCTGTGCTGTTTAACAAGTCTAACTGCATGCTCTGAGGGCTAGAAACCAGCCTCACTTCTCAGGGTGCAGATGGCTCCCAAGATCCTTGCTCAGCCCAACTGTTCTTTGGGCAGGGGCAAACACTGGTGTGAGAGCAGTGTGGTGTGAGCAGTCAGTGATTATATGTAAGGTGAGGCTAAAAAGGAGTTTCTTTAAGATGAACAGTTTTGTCTTCCTCATACATGTGAAACTGCAAAATGGAGGCTCCGTGCTGTGGTCAGGCTGAGGTCCAAGTGAGCTTTGTGGGACAGGTGTCCCTGGGTACGTGTCACCAGCCTGGCAATCTCTTCCTCTTTCTTCTGCCTCTTTCTACCTCTGTTTTTTAGTTCATGGAGCTGTCGAGAGTAATTTCAAGATGTGAAACCAGTGCAGACTGTGGAGAAAGCACACATCTGTGGTCACATCCCTCTTAAACCTCTTAAACTTAAAGTGATTGTTTAAGTGCAGTGTGCTTGACTGTGGTACCAAAGTGCTGTGAGAAGCGAGAGAGAGGGGGATTAGGTCTGTATCCCTGATCATCTTCATCACTGCCAGTTCAGCCTCTTGGTCCCCACATGAGGGCCTGCAGGGTCAGGCACTAGAGCTGGATAAGTAACATGCAAAGCACAAATGAAAGTCTGTCAATTAAAAAAGCTGCCTGGTGTGGTGTGAAATACTTTGTCTTACAAGCCAGACACTGCAAAGTTGATAGAGGCATTTGGGGTGTTGGGAGGATTTCAGTGTATTATGGAGCTGGGATGGTTGTGGCTTTATTTTTTTTTAATTTTTTTTTTTTTATGTGAATGTCTGTAGAAACATATTGATAGAATCTTGTACATGCTGTAGGCTGGCAAGTGGAAAAGAAAGGGCATGAATCATGTCACTCAGCTCTACATTTAATATATCAAACTGGTTTGGTTCTCCAACAAGTCAACATATATTATCTGTGTAAAAAAGGCATTTTACAGGACTAGAAGTCTAAATATCATTTATAAATATTTAATTCTACAAGTGATCTTTGCAAAAGAAGAATAGCTCTTCATTATCATACCTGTGTCTTTTGAAATATCACCATTATTTATCATCCATTGTTGGTGCAGTGTCCCACTTGGGCCTGGAAGAGTTATTTTCTACCACAGGAGGCTACCACAGGACTGGTCTCATCCTTCTCCCAATGCAAGGCACTGTTTGAAATGGGACATACAACCTTGGCATGAGTCCCCTCTGCCCTGGCCCCCAAATGCTCCAGCACAGCAGCAGGAAGGTCACTCTGTGGAGGTGTTCAGTGACACAGTGTCTAAGCTTGGGAGAACCTCATGCCATCAGGCTCCTTAACCTTAGCAGGACTGCTGAAAACCCTCTTGGTCAAAGAGCTTTCCTGGAGCACTGGTCACCCATCTAGCTGTGAGAGTGCTCTGCTGCAGTTGGACTGCTCCCATGGTTGCCAAAGTGAACCATAAAAAGCAGTGGCCTCCCCATCTCTGTGGCTTTCTGCCTGTTTAATCTCTCTGACATTCAGCCCAGCTTTGCCCTGCTCTGTTTTGACTCCTGACAAGCCTTTCAATTTGCTCTCCTCTCTGAAGAGCTGAGAAGCCATTGATAGCTCTTCCCCTGAATTATTGAACCTCAGTGTCGGGTTTCAGGCCCCGGGGAGCAGCCCCACACACCATCGATCTGTAGGGCTCAGGTTCATCCTGCGGCTGGCATGTGCCGGTCCCTGGATCCCCAGGCAGACATGGCTCCCTGCATGCATGGCTTCTTGCTCTGCTATGGGAGGATACTCCTGTCTATTAGGGACAGGGCTTTAAAAGATGGCACCTCTGGTGTGTGCATCCTGCACCATCATCCTCCCTCTACTGGACAAGAGTGTGAGAAGACAGACTTTTTCATGGCCATCTTCCCATTTGCAACCAGCCTGACAGCTCAGGAGCCTTGAGCCTTTTGTGTCCCCTCCTGTGAAAGAGAGGTGTGCCATCGAGGTAGCACCAAGATCTTCTGTTGGAGCAGAAGGCCAGGAAGGGACAAAGGATTAGTCTGCTTAGAGTAGGAGAGCCTCTGACTTTGCTCTCCTTGGCTGTGACAATGCAGAGCGACACAGAGTCCCCAGGCAGTGAAAAGGAGGGCTGCTTTATTGCAAAAACCAGGCCTTTTAAAGCAGTTAGCCAATTATCAGTTTACATGGTTTTAAGGCACAACAAGCCAAAGTCAACCAGCCACCATACACCACTATGTGAGCATGCAGCCATCACGCAGCACGACTCTCACGCGTCTCTACCCCTATCCCAGCTGAGTCACTCTCCCATAGTTCCCTTATACTTAGCCTAAGGAGCAGGCCTAAGCCATGATTTTACAGGGGCAACAAGGCCTTTATTTTATAAGGCTTTACCTATATGCACTTGGAAAAACAATCCTCCCTGTACAAGACACAGAGTCAGGGAGTATCACATTTTAACCTCACTGGTGTCTTGCCCCAACTGCCCAGGACTTTCTTTTTGTCACTACTGTGCAGGCTGAAAAGAAAGCAGACACCCATTGGCACCAGAAATATCCTTGGTGTTTTCATACACGGTAGTGAACTGTTTTCCAAAGACCATGGGAATGTTTCTTGACAGGCTACAGAAGACTGATAGCATTTTTCACCATATTTTCAACAGGAACATGATTCATCCCCTTTTTTCACTGCCATCCTTACAGCCACTACATCATGAAAGGAAGCAGGGAGCAGGTAGCCCTCACACACCAGCCTGTGTCACCATGTGTGTCCCCTGGCACTTCTGGGCTGTGCTGATTACCCAGGAAAGAACAGATTTCCCATACTCCATCCCTCCCTTACTTAGATAGGGCATTTTTAGCCCCTGGCCACTCCATGGTCCTTCTCCCAGAGGCTGGCAGGATGCAGGGGCATGGCAGAGCCAGAGTGCAAATGCGTTTCAGTAAAGGGGGAAGTGGAAGGGCAAGTGTGGATTTTATTAAGTGATAACACATCTTCAAATCAGATTATGGGAAATTTTCGGGGGCACCTCAGCATTGATTGGCTAGGCCAGCATTGGCGAGGCTGTTGGGAGCACGTCGGAGCATGTGCAATCGGATCCCTTCCATTAGCCTGATCGATAGCCACCCTGTGGGGGGAGTGGGCAGGAGTGTGGACAAAACTGCATAAATATATACGCAGGAGCCAAGAAATCACATTACAGCCAAAGAATCCGAGCACAACATGGGTAACCCTTTCACCCCAGGCCAGGGGGAGCATTAACACTTTCAGGGCAGCCCTCTGGCTCCAGTGCTGATCAGAGAATGACCAGGTTGTGGCTTGGTGTAGCAGCAGGAAGCAGTAAGGCATCATTTCCCTTTGCCTGGCTTGCTGGAGTCCAGGTGTGTTTCTTTAGCTGCAAGGGGTCTGGTGGCACATGCTGTCATATACTTGACGTCCTTGGGCACCAGGAGCTTGAGCAGTCTGTGCATGGTGTCCCCTCCAACAGTGTCCCCTCCAGCAGTGTCCCCACCGCTCTCTGAAATGGAGTGCCTGTGGATTAGTATCAGACACCACATCCATGTGATGCACAAGGAGAAGAAGCTGCCAAAGGGCTTGAGAGTCACCACAGAGCTGAGCCAAGCCCAGCCTCCAGGCTACGTTTTCCTCCATCACTTCTCACTAGCAATTTGCTGTGCAGCCTCAGGAAAGTGCGAGTTTTGGGTCTCGCTTCTGTATCATCCATCATCTTCAGCAACCTCTAGTGCCTGCAGGCAGGCAGAGGTTGGTGCACCCAGTCCAAGGCAGCCTGAAAGCAATGAGGGAGAGAAAGGAAGCAAGAACAACACTTACCATGGCATAGAGAGTAAAACTGGATGAGGGGGATCTCAGAGAGAGAAAGACAGAGAGCTGGCATTGAAGAGACAAATAACACATTTATAAAATCTCCTCTGCTTCTTACAATCCTAAGAATTCTTAGGAAATGCAACAGAACTTGTTGTCCTTTGGGTCCACATCCTTTACATCTCACATTTAGGATTTTTGAAGAAAGAAGTGCCAAAGAGAAGCGGGAGCCTTCCCACTTTCACCTGCAGTGTGGTCTGGAGACCCAGGATTTCAGCTCCCCCTCCACCAAGCCCCACTTATCACATTTCCAGGCTCTCCCCAGCCATTCCTGCCTTTCCAGTCCTGTTTTGACACTTCTAATTAGCAGACATTTAACACCTTGTTTTGCTTGGACTCTGCCTTCAGCCAGACAACACATCGATGGCCTTTGACTTCTCCCCTGACCTCGGCAAACCTGGCAGTGCAGAGCTCTTGGCATCGCTCTGAACACATCCTGTCCAATTTCCTCCTGCTGCCCTCTGCTCCCCAGTCCCCACGGCCCTCCCCAGCCGTGCCGGGGCGAAGGCACGGAGAGATGTGACGCGCAGCCTTTCCCTTCGTAAGCGCTTTCCTGAACATGATTTAAAGCGCTGAAGCAAGAAGAGGGGGGGGAAAAAAAGACCTGTAATAAAGTCAGCACTCTGCTTATTAAGGGGAAAAGGCTGTGCTTTACTTACACTAACATTAATTAGATAGATATATAGGGAGCAAAGAGGCATCTAGGAGATTTATACAGGGCTCTAAAGATGGATGTGAGGATTGACAGACAGCAGCTCCCTTAGAGTGCCAGGAACGAGGTAACTGGGAAGCAGTGATGGGGAGCCAAACGACAGTGATCTCAGTGATGCTTAAGTACAGCAAGTATGAGGGTAGATGAGGATGTTTGGACCTGCCAAAAACACCTGGGGATGCCATGAAGCTGTAAGGAGATGCAGATGGGGAGTTCCAGGGAGGTTTCTGAGAGCATCCTCAGAGAGGAGCATGTCTCCCTCTCCTGTTCCCCTCTGCTGTACAGGAAGGAAGGTGTACTGGTAGCTGAAGTCTTTTAAGCAATACTTTGTCTTTCATTCTCCAGAAACCCATAGTCATCTGGATTCCATTACCAAATTGAGGAGACATTCAAAGCTGTTTATTTTCATTGTGAGACTTTTCTCCCTCTGCCTCCTTCCTCACTGCATCAATAAAATATTTTCCTACCATTCCCAGCATTGGACAGACAGCAGAGCAGCAAACCCATCATGGCCTTTTCATGGTCCCCTGCAGAAGGGTGCTCTGTTAGCATCTGATCAGAGCTGGTCCCATTCTTCTCATTACATCATGTCGAGGTGGAAGAGCTGTCCCTGCCCCAGCTGCCCCAGCTCCCATCCACACACAGTGGGGCAGAGCCATGTGCATGCTGCTAACACAGCAAAACAAGTGACCATCTTCTTGATTTTTCTGGGCCTGCCTTTATGGCCAACTGGACCATCCTTTTCTTGTTTCTGTCTGGGGAGGTGACCACAATCTCTGAGTCCAGCAGGGATAGCTGAGCCCAAACCACCTGTATGCTCTATGCTTTTACCCACCTTCCTCCTTCCTCATGTGTAACGTTGCAGAAAGCAGAACTCCTCCCTGGCCCTTTCCCAGAGGTGCTTCAGCAAGGACATATCAAGAAGTGCCTTGTGACACTTTTGCAACTGTAGAACTTTCTGCTTTGCCAAGACACTTAGCATCCTTGGGCTTTCTTCACTCTTCTGCAAGCATTTCTGTTACCTGCAAGGACAAACTCTGACTGAAACAGGAAAGGAGGCTTAACTGTGTGTCCTTGCAGGCCCAATGGAGAGGCCTCACTCATCCTAGGACTGCCAGGCACTTGCACACCAGTGAGAGACTTCCCCAGCCTGCAGAGCTGGCTGTCTTGTTAAATCGCTGTTCCCATCTGCTTTGCACAGGAGCTTCCACACAGGGAAGAGCCCAGAGCTACATGCGGAGGCTGCGACAGAGGTGGGAGTTCAGCTGAGCCTCTTTGATCTGTAGCCTTGTGCTTCACCATAAGCCCATCCTGTTCTTGGATTAGGGCTTGTAAAAGGCTTGTGGCTGCTGATGATGAGCGCAGAGTGAAGGCTCTGGGGTTTTTATTTGCAATTGCTGAAGCAGGCCCTTGTCTGTGTCCGTGAGCTACGTCAGGGCCACTCATCAGCCTTTGCTTTCTGAACTGGATATCTCCATCCTGCCCAGGCAGTGTCCCCTCCCCTCTTTCCCCCAGCCTGGGTTAAATATAGCAGCTAACTTTTGTGGTGATTAGTAATAAAATTTTAACAAGCATCCATATGAACGTCGTTCTGTCACTTTTATGAGGCCATTTACAGCAGGGAGATATAAGAGCGCCTTAAATCTCCCCCTAACAGGAGGGGTCATGTCAGAAGGGTGAGAAGCAGAGGGCCCAATGTCCCGTGTCACCTTCCTGGTGGCGCTAAAGGTACTCCCTGCCCCCACGATGGCACAGGTGACTTCCCTTTTTGGAGATGGTTTTGGTTTGACCAATCTCTTTCTGGACCAGGGGGTGGAAAAGCACAGAGATGCTGTAGGCTGCTGTTGCCCACAGGCACTGCCCATCTGCTGAGGAGCACAGCACAGGGATTTTGCTGGAGCTGAAAATGGGCACAGTGGCATGAGGTTAGCTCAGGCCCTGTGGCAAGGCAGAGGCCTCAGTTTTAAGGCTTTGCACTTGAAAAAATAAACTCCGGTAGGAAAAAGTGTTCACATCAACCATTTTCCATTTGCCTCCCAAGCGAGCTAACTGCAAAATGTGGAATGAACGGTTCCTGTCTCTTTGCCCAAGCCTAAATTTGGGGCCTGTTTCTACTCTGACACTGCCCACCTTTTTAAAGAAAGGCTTGTAAAAGCCATCCACCCTTCCTTGTTTCCAATCCGTTTGGCTGCACACCAAGGGCAGGGTTTGCTCCTTCTTCCAGCGGTGTGGATCTGCCCCGTCCTCGGCCACGTCACAGCCTGTGTAAGCAGGACTGGATTCAGTCCCTGCTCAGCAATATATGTGTGAGCAGCTGAAGGGATTCTTTCCAGGAGAAGAGTAGAGGGAATAAGCCTTTGTGTTTCCCTTGTGGTTACCATACCAGCTCTGCTGTTGTTGGTTAATTTGTGTCCCTGAAAACTTTCTGCCACTGGCGTTGCTCAGGATGGCAGCTGTAACAGGTTAGAACAGGTCCCACGTCTGGCCAGGCTCTGGGCAGAGCACCAGGGACAAGCACAGTTTCTGAGCAGTGATCCAGCCAGCAAATTCAGGATGTGAGATGGCACAGCTGGTATTTCATGCTGGAAAGCTCCTTCTGCCACAGGTGGGAGGCAGCAGCAAATTTCTGCACCTATTGAAATCGCCATGCACCCAGAGGAGGGCAGAGGGGATCCAGGACAGGGAGAGATGCTGTGCCTTCCCCAGGGTCACAGAACCCTTTGAGTGAAGGCAAACATCAAAATAGACCCTTTCTGTCCTGATAGCCATCAAACCACGTGGCTTCACAACTGCTCTGCGACACTCTTTCCGTGTGGGTGCTCTACTTCCTGTGCCAGCAGCACCAGGTCAAACACAGCTTCACCAAAAGTTTTAATATTAAGAAAAACACTGAGACTTGTGGTCTGAGTTATGAGTGGAACTTTAGGTTCGTTCCTTTTTCTAGTTTTGTTTCTTCAAAAAAAAGGAAACACACCTTTGAGTAGTGAAATCAGAAAATAAGGAAGCAAAATATTTCCAAAAGAAGGCCTTGCTTGTTGTGAGCATTGTCTGGTCATTATTATTTTTAGTGTAAATAGTAATATCTATACATATACATTAGTTATGTAAAGACTGATATACACTACCCAAGCACTAACTGTGCAAAGCAAGTGTAAAAACCACTTGTGCAAAGGCAAGGGAACAGAACAGGGAGCAGTTGCCTTGTTCTGAGTTGAGAGCTGGAACTACAACTTGCTGATGCTAACCTGCTTCTTTCCAAGAAGCTGAGGTAGAGCATCCAGCAATCCAACCTCTTTCTTACATAACGATAAAATTATATCAGTGATATGATGGCCAATGATAAAAGTAAGAGGAAAAGGTCAGTGTAGATTATTACAATTTTCTGGTGAGGAGGGCAGAAATCAGTAGGTGGCTAAATCAGACTATTATTTTTCTCAGAAAAGGTGAGTTTTCCATGTTCAAAAATTTCATTCTGGAGATTTATAGGATACAGTGGCCCTCTGGTTTTGACTAAGTGGGAAAGTGATTCCTCTCTGGTGCTGTTTCCTGTGAAAAGCAAGGCTTTGTGAGCCAGCAGCCCAAGCAGACAGCATCTTCCAGACTCTCCCTGTATTGCTTGCAGGCCACAGGGTGAAGCAGGGATAAGAGAACAAGACAGCTGCTGGCAGCGTTTGGGTGAGAGGAGGCAGTGGCTGCTGCCAAGCCAAGATAATGTTGGCACTGCCTGTGCTTGGCAGCAGCAGGATGACCTCATGTCTTGCTCCCACACCGCTCTGTTGAGTTTCACTTGGAGCCCAGGCTCCCTCTAGGCTGGTATTTGGGTGTTTTTCCTGATTGCTTCCTTGGGTCAGATGAGATATGTGTATCCCTGGGAGAGGAAGGACCTAATGTTCCCTCTGTGCATTGCTTCACATCGCTAGTGAGAGAGCCTTGGTACCCCAGATGAGGTTAGTGAGCCGGGATGTCCCGCATATCCTTAGTGCTGTAAATTACATTCTCCATCCCCTGCACACACACACATGTGCTACATGTTCACTGTGCATGTCAGTGCAGTCATTGATAAAGACTGGGATCCTGAGATCACCACAGTGACCTGTTTTCAGGGGCAAGTTGCCTGATCTCGGCAGAAGGTACCTCAAGGCCCCTAGTAGATCAGGGAGGCAGGAGATGATGCCAAGGGAAAGCGAGACTGTGGATGGTGGGATGCAGGGGTAGCCCTGCTCCATGGGGTTAGAACCTACTCCAGCAGGAGGTCAAAAAGGCAAAGTTTCTTGGGAGGTGAATTATCAGTGGGAGCAATATCGTCAGGTCAAGCACATCGGTGCTGGGGTAATACAGTTAAGGTGCAGAGCCTTGGAGGGAGCCCGGCCGAGGAGTGCAGCATTAAAGCAATGAGCCCAGCTTAATCTGCCCCAAGTGAGGGCAGTGGGGTCTTTAATATTGTGTCAGGCTCGCAGGCCCTTGTTGGCGGGTTATTCTTCACGGCAGCTAATGCCACTGGGCTAACTGAATTAGCCCCTCCTTCCGCGGGGTGAGCGTGGGGTTGCCGGGAGGGCGATCGTGCCTCGCAGCTGCAGGGAGAGCAAGTGATGGCCTGGAAATTCAATCAGGTGAGGAGCCATTGCCATCCCCGAAGGACAGGGAGCAGCCCGACTGGGGAGGAGAGCCCGGACGGGAACGCCAGTGACTGGCTCCATGCGGTCCATGGGCAGGGTGGTCCCTCCAGGGATTGCTCCCTGCTCTGGATGGCATGGAGTGCTGGCCTGCAGTCTGCTGCTCTGCATCCATCAACCTTCTGGGAGTGCCTCAGTGGAGAGCTCATCCATACCTCTGTGCTCATTTCCAACTTGCTCATGGTTAGGGGCCATATTCCCTTGCACATCCGTAGGGAAGCATGGCACAGGGATGTGCTGGGTGGGACATGCAGTGTGTCTCCATCCAAGATGGGCATCCCTGGGGTCCATCCTCTAGCAAATTCGCAGCATTTCTGTTTAGCTGGAGGTGAGGGTTGACCAGATGCCTTGGCCCAAGGAACTGGCAGGTGGGCCTTCTTTCCGGCTTTGATGTTGGGATGAGGTGCTCCCCAAACAAGCATTAGTGAGTGATTGCATGATCCTCTTTGTAAAGCCCTGAGGGAAGCGCACCTAAGGAGGACAGCTAAGGGTCTGGATACAGCAATGGCCTATCAGGAGCCCCCCACCAGGACTAATTTTCTGTCCTTAACAAATGGAAGGAAAAAAGAAACTGAACCTTGTAGGCATTTGCTTGTTGTCCTCCAAATCTGCCACTGCTTTTTTTCTCTCCCTGTCCCAGCAATGGCTTTCTTCTTCACATGTAACTACAAGCACACTCCTGGTGAATCCTGCAGCACACTCTGATGGTGGCCCTGTCCAGCACTGCCTGGATGGTGCTGAGCTGACCTGTGTGCCTGGGGTCCAGGACAGCTTGCACCCAGGTGGTGGCACTTTGTCAGCCCCAAAGGCAGGAGTGGCTGGCAAAGCCACAGAGAATGCTGTGGTCTCAGGGACTGGGACAGCAGAGCCATGGCAGAGGCTCTGTCCCTTCCCACAGGACACAGTGTCTTGCCCCACCACACCAACCCTTTCTGCACTGAAGCCCCGTCCCTTTGCCCCTGCTGCCAAGGCAGACACAGTCTTCTTTGCTTTCCCAAAGGGTAAAGATCTTCAAACCTGCCCCATCTCTCTGTATCCTCCCTTCCCTCACATTATTATAAATGGAGGCTTTGGCTGCCTTTAAATAGTCATATCTCTCAGACAAGCTCATGTCAGCCATAAATTTTACAGTAATGATGATTTTCTAAGTGGGTTGACTGGAGCTATTTCCGCTTCAGCCTCAAGTTACTGCACATGTCCCCCCCAGGGTCTGGCAGCCTCATTTGTTGTCCCCCTAATTGTCATTTCTCCCATACTCACTTGGGCAGAAGCTGGAAGGAAAACTGACTCTGGTGCTGGCCCTGGCCTTCTTGGTTTTCCCACCTGGGAGGGGGTTTTGGAGGAGGGGAGGGAGCTGCAGGGGTGAGACGGTGCTGGCTGCCTCTAACACAGGCAGGGGGAATGGCTGCAGAATGCCACCATATGGATGCCCTTACTTCTCGCTGCTCTCCCCCAGCCGAGTGTGAAAGCTGTAATTACAGGTAATCCCCCCACACTGCGCATGGTTTGAATTTGGCAGAGCAGGAATGCAGAAGGGAGAAGGGGAATTACTGCCCGAACGTGCTGCAGGGCCAACATCTGCACGAGTCATCAGTGCACATCTGGCTGCAGCAGCCTGAGCTTGTAGCCCAGCCGGTCACTTCTTAGCCCATTGGGTCTGTCTCGAGTGCCCACTTAAGGGCAGGATATGGACACAGTGGTACTGGGGACCTTAGATTGTTGGAGGAATTACTCCCTTCACCTGCTATTGCTGCTGATGTTGAGTAGTCACTCACACTTAGTCACTTAGTTTTTCTATTTGTAAAATAGATTTAGGATGTCTGAAGTGCCATACTCAAGGGTACCCATCTCTAGCTCTTCTGGAGAGAAGAGTGCCTGTGCCACTTTTCTTCCAGGTTTGTCTAAGGCTGGCACTGCTCGACAATCCCCCCAGTGAGATGCTGGAGCAAAGGAAGAGATTCCTGCCTCCACATGCAGCTGAGATCAATGAGGTGGAAGTCCCTGCTTACTTTTTGTTTCTCTTGAGCATGATCCCAAGAGACAGCAAGCTTTCTGAAGCATTTCTGCCTTGCAGAATCTGGCCTTTGAGAAGAAGCAAAGCAGGATGGGCCAAGTAGGACTCAAACATTGTCAGTACCAGAGGGTCTTTGTTGTCTCCGGGTGCCGTGGACCCCAGTGACCTGTTTACATTGGAAAAGGATGGAAGCTTCCATCACACTGACAAGATGTACTCTTAGTAATTCCTTGCATTTTTTGGCTGTGGCTGGCAAGCTTGTCCTGCACTCTAGGAAGGTTGCTGGGACCGAGGAGGAAGCAAAAAGCCTGGGGGACATGGAATGGCTCAGGGCACAGACAGAGGCTGAGGTCTTGGTGAGGGGAAGCTATTTTATCCAATGCCTGTTTTCTGTGTCTGGGCTTGATCTGATCTCCAGTGAGAGGGAGGTTCGAGAGACAGGCAAGCAGCTGAAGATCCACCCATGGCTGTTCTCTGGGTGAGGGCTGGCCCTGGAGAGCACTCTGACTGCCTCATCCTGATTGTCTCAAGCCTGCTCTGTTTCCTTGACAGAAAAGACCTGCTGAACTTTCTCATCCCAATCCTTCATCTCTGAGGTTTTGCTGGGAACGTGCATTGTCAGGGAGTAAATCCTTGCTGCCGGTGAGCCACAATGCACTGGGGGGCTTTAAGCAGCAGGTGTGTGTTGTGCATCTCCTCACAAATACGGCTGAGCACCCTCCCTCATAAGGAGCCTGCTTGGGACTGACCCAGAAGCAAAAGCATCTTTTGTTCAGTTGCTTACACCCCTCCCTGCTCTCCTCTTTCTCTCAGGAAAGCAGCCTGACCTCGTTCAGTGAGACAGCAAACACAACCTTCTCCCCGGCAGGCACGGATTCCCAGATAACCCCCTGGCTTTCTGGGGGCAGTGCAGGCTTCAGAAGCATTGTCTCTTTGGAAATTAATTTTCCTGTCGATTTCCTTATTTCTCTTAATTGATGAGGGGCAAGTCTTAGGCATGTTGCCAGCGGCACCAGCCACAGCCTCCCGTAGGTATCAGTAGAGCCAAAAGCACTAGCGCCGAGGGTTGGGGAGTGTAATGAACTCTCAGAGGACTCGTTGCAGCTCAGCCCATGCTCTAGATTAGCTGAGGAATCATCTGGCCCAGCTATTAACTGTCCCATTTAACATCATAAATTATTAACCTAATTTTGAGGAGGGTTGGTGACGGATCACGCTGATTTTGTCTGCTTTTCTGCAGCCTCTCGCACAGCCTGCTGGTGTGGAGTGCACCACGGGCAGGGCCTGAGGGTCTGTGTCTCCAGAGAAGGGGAGAGACAGGGCAGCACAGTCAGCTGGCTGCAGAAGGACCAGCTCTAGCTCTTCCAGTCCCGTGGAGAGCTCAGGGAGAAGCCTGATCAGGGGGAATCCCCTGTTATATAAGAACTGCCCTGGGGAGGAGCAAAGCCACCCACTCCTCAACACATCTCCACTCATGTGGGGCACATCTGCACCCCTGTGCATGGGTGTCCAGGACCTCTACCCCTTGCTGGGTGCTAGTATGTGCTGGCCACTCTCAGTGGAAGTCCTTACCAGAGACATTTTTTAGCTAGCTGAAGCTCTTTAGTTCACATGGCAAAAGCCTGGAGTCAGGAGTTTCTCTTCATATGCTTGTCTAGACAACTAGACAACTAGTTCTAGTTGTCGACTAGAACTAGTTTGAAAAGTTTCCTTCCTGGGAAAAGTTTTAAATAAAATTGTGGGAGAAAGTGGATTCTTTGCTATGAAAGTTTTAAACCTTTCAGAATATTTTTTAAATCCAATTGAAGTGTAATGAAAATTTAAGGGATACCATCCTTTACCTTTAAGGGAGACTATACCTTTGTCTTTCTTTGAAAAGAGAGATGTGTGCAGGAGGAAGGGGCTAAGAATTGCACTCAAAACAGCATTTCTTTTGAGTGGAAAAATTTTGAAATTGTTTGGTCTGTTGAAAAACCATACAAACCTGAAGGAGAGCAAGCTCTGAAATCCTTGTAAACTGCCTCTTTCATGCTGGCATCACCAAAAGGACTTTTTGTTTTCCCACAAGCAGCTGTGCTGCTTGGTGCTGCCTGTCCTTGGTGTGTGAGCGCATGGCCCTGGGCTGGCCTTGTGTGTGTCCCCAGGCTCGGCCCACAAAGGGGTGGGGGGTGGCATTTGGAAGTCAGCATTCCCCCCAGTCCCACCCTGCTTCAAGGCTGCACAAGATTCAGTGGCTGTAGGAGAAAGCATCACTGCCACACATCTCCGCACATGGAGGCGCTTGGGGGTCAGGATTAGCAGGCTGAATTGATGGTAAAACACACCCCAAGAAAAACCCGAACAAAAGCACAAAGAAGTACTTTTGGTTATGGTGAGAACATGGCAAAGTGTCAGAGTCTGTATTAAATTCACAACAGCCTGTGCCACTAACCTGCTCATCCCTGAGTACCCACCTATTAACCACAATTCCCTGTGGCTCATCGTGTGCTCCCTGCCACTCTTTCCCTTAAACAGCAAAACAGGGAGTCCTGAATTTGCAGACTCGCAGCATTGGTGCTCTCATACTCCCTGTACTTGATGTCAGGCTTTACACATGTAGAATAGAGGAGGAAATCGCCTTTGCCAGAGGCCCAAACCTCGTGCACATGCAGTACAGACCCACACAGGACTGATGGCCAGCACACGGATATAAAATACAGTGCCCTGCCATAAAACATGCACTGCTAGTCTATATATTTTGCAATCCCTTTAAAGATTTTTTTTCTTTAAACCCCTCACCCTAGCTCCCTCCCCGTTCTCCCCCCCAAAAAATTATTATAAAGAATTATTGCCATTAGTACGTCTTTCCCAGTGAAAGGAGAAAATCGCCTCATTCATAATTTATACCCTCAATTACTATTAATAAAGAAATATTTCAGCAGAAAATCGCCTGGGAAAATTACACGTAACATTGCATTAACATTCTATTTGAACATTTTCATCACATTTGTTATAGAGTTAATAAGAGGGATATGCTCCCCTGACTTCTTCATGAAATTATGGGCTGCCTATGATAGTTTAATCTTTTAGACTTTATATAATATATTCACTTTACTAATTGAGCTATCCAAGGAGCAGTTAGGGATGTTCTTAAACGTAGAAGACAAAGTAATCAGGGCTGTGACTTCCTGACAAGAAGATCTTCTTCCGGAGATGAGGATCTGCACGTGTGAGGGGCACAGACGTGTGTGTTTGTGTGCAGATGTGCCTCTCCATTAGCCCTTCCCTTAAAGTCCTGCCTGTATTTGGAATTGAACATGAATGAAGGGTGGGGGTGATCTTCTGACTTTTGAAATATTCCCCAAAACTTCCATTTGTATTTCAGAGTCACAGGGGGTCTGCTGAACTTGAGCAAACAAAGTATTATTTTGGGAATAGGAAATGCCCAGCGTGGGGAGCTTCTCAGGAGCAGCACTTCATGTACACAAGCCTTTATGCTCAAACTCAGCCCCACCCACAGTCATGCACAGATGATCTTTTGGAGATAGGATAGGGAGGTAGGCTGGGGAGTACAACCTCTCTTCTGCTCTTCCTGGAGCTTCTGCTTCACCTTGTGATTCCATTCAGGACACACAGTGCAGAAAGGCTTCCCCCAACCCAGGCTACAAACAAACCCAAAACTGGGCTGTAGGCAAGAAATGAGGTAGGTGTGAGCAGTGAGAGATAAGGAGGCACTTGGAAGATGGACACCATGACAGTGCCACCATGGGCATTACTCTGGACAATCTGTCTCCAGAAAACGTAGTAACAGGAAGGGTTTGGTAACTCGTTCTTCTGCTCCTGTGCCTGCAGCAACTGGAGCCTTTGTCCAGACTCAGCTGCTCTTGGACCCTTCCTTGCACAGATGCAGCATTGGGTACTGAGATTTGAGCCCCTCATCCAGTTTGGGAGCTGAACCCACATCAGGGCCTCTGTGTGAGATCCTCCTTTCCCCTCCATATGCACACAAGGAGCCCCTTATCACAACATGTAATCCAGGACTCCTGGCTTCAAGCAGGAGGTTTCCCAAGGCAACATCAGGAAGTGTTTTCCACCAGGTCCGTGTGAGAAAAGGCTGCATCATCAGAGTGCTGGAGGTTGCTCACTCATTAAGCCTGGGTGGATGTAGCCCCTACATCCCAAAGGATGTACCTTTGTAGCAGGTACAAAGAGGGATTCATCATGCAGAGCAGTGGCCCTGCCACTGGGGATGAGGTGAGCCTCTTCACCACCCTGATAAAGGAGGCTACAGTAGCACAAGATCAGCTGCTTCATTTCACATGCAGAGGGGATCTCACATCCCCTCTGCATCCACTGAGACCAGGCATGGACATGGAAAGGGTGACAGGGCAGCAGGTGGCACACAGGCTCTTAGGTGAAAGGTTTTAGTCACCCCTGAAACCACTCTTGTGACTCCCAACCTCTCCAAACTTATGGCCAATGCTGACAGCAAACCAGAAGTTTAATAAAAACCTTTCATGTGTTGGGATTCATTACCTGGAACTCAGTAAACAGCAAATAAGAGCCTGGATGTTGCCAATCGAGTCCTGCAGCTGAGGCAGTCTGGGATGGTAGGGGACCCTCATACTGGAGGGCAGGCAGGTGAGGTCCCATCAGTCTGCAGCAGAGCAAGGCCGGTGCATACCAGCAGAGATGGGAATCAGTGTGGGAAGAGTGCAAGTGGGGTTTAGCAGTAAGCACCCCTCCTCCATCTCCCCAGGGTTAGTCTGTTCACAAAGCCTTCAACCCATTACGTCTATCCAGACTCAACCATTCAGACTCCTGCAGTGACACCCAGTTCTGTCATCCAGAAGAGGAGCTAAGCTCCTGCCAGCCTTGCCCTCCCAGCCCTTGTGAGCCCATCAGAAAGAGGGGAATGGATGACTGACAGCAAGAAAAAGGTGGCTGCAATGTAAGATATGGAGAGCAGAGCATCCATGCATGGCTGCACGAGCCATGCAGCTCCTCTAATGCTTTCATGGTGGAGCATGGCTGTTCCCACCTGGCTTCACGTGGAATGTGCTGCACTCTCATTGCTGAGCTTGCAAACAATGTTTTCCTGGGGGTGGTTTGCCACCAGCCAGCACTGATGGCTGTAGCCACCTGGACCGCCACAGAACTATGCTGGACAAGCAGCAGCCCATGCAAGCCCACATCTCCTCATTGCTTCCCAGATGGGCAGGGAGCTGCTATGTGTGCTAGTACATGGGGAGTGCAGGGAGTTGGGCATCTTGCCAGGGACCACATGGGCAGCCTAGGAACAGCAGAGGCCAAGGACGGTGAGCCTTGAACTGTCCATCCCAGAGATGGCCACTGCCTGGCCCTGGGCAGGATGGACCATGCTGTAAACAGGACAAGGCTTGTAAACAGGGCTCCAGCTGGGACAAATTTAGCCCTTTGGGGTTGCAGCCCTGGCGCGGCAGGACACGGTGTCAGGGTATTGTCGAGAGGAGAGAGGGAGAGAGAAGCTGAATAAACAAACACAGCTTGTCCTTTTTTTTTTCTTTTTTTTTCTTTTTTTTTCTTTTTGTCCCAGTCGGACAATTGTTGTTTCAGCCGGACAATTGCCCTGCAGACTGAGGGAACAGGCTAGAGTTCAAGTGAATTTGGCTTCCAGTGCCTCCCTTTTCACATTGTGTTTTCACATCAGAATGTATCCTGGCATATATGGGGAGAGTGTCCATACCTGTGTGTATGGGCAACTCCATGGATGCTCTGCTCACATCTTTGGGCTGGCCCACAGGGATAGGGGCTGCTTTGCATCCCAGGTGAGGCTGAGCAAGTTGGCATTGTCTATCATGCAGGACTTGGCTGTCTCCTTATGCACCAGACTAACACTTGTGGGTGTCCAGCAGCACACATGAGAGGTGATCTGTGCTCCACATGCATCTGTATGTGCCTCCATGGCTAGAGCAGCTCTGGAGGTGTCCCTCCACAGCAGAGGGACACTGTAGAGTTGAAAGTCTGCAGAACTTTATAAACAGAGATCAGGACTCGAGTTCCTTTTCCCTTTTTCTGTCATAGGGTTTGGACAAGTCATATTCCCTTGACAAAATCATCTGTGATCTCTGGAGCAAAAGGCATGGATCTTTTCTTCAAGTCCTGCTCTGTGAGGATCCAAGTCTTTTTCTAAAGGCCATGTTTGGACACAGCCTAATTTTCACATCTTAATTTTATTTTTCTCACATCTTTCTCTGACACACACATACACACGCATGCTTCTATTGGAAAAACGATTTTAATACCCATGGCACATTGTCCTGGTGTGATATAAAATCCAATGACATGTGGCATTTGGAAAAGGTCACTTCCCCCATCAGGATTCATTATCCTACCTCATCCTGGGAAGCCATGGGGTTGCCCCCTCCTCTGCAGACCCCTTGCCCCCTCCCTGGCTACAGGAGGCAAGCAGGGAGAGGGGATGAGGCATTGGGTGGCCGAGCCATAGACCTTGGCAGTAGCAGGCAGTTTCTACAGCGAGGGCTCTTTTTTCTCATTTGATGTCCCTGCACTTCCCGGTGCCTTAATTTTCCTCCTGCCACACAGCAAGAGGACTTACAGGGATGTGCTGCTGGGAAAGCTCTGTGGGGTGCACAGCACTGGGTTTGGCTTTTGCTTGCCTCCCCCTGCTCACTGCTCCCTGTCTGTTTCCTGTCGAGTCAAAGCTGACACTTGTGGAGCCTTTGCTCTGCTCAGTTTCATAAGGGAAATACTCCCCTTCCCTGTTTCACTTGTCCAAATTTTTGGCTGGGTTGGTTGGGAAGTGCCTGTCCGTGTCAGTGCTCACTGCCACCTAGAGAGAACTGAGAAGAGAAACTGGGGAACACATGGAAAGCCCATCTCCTCACCAGCTTCCCCACCAAGCATGGGGATGCTCACAGCAGGGTGGGAGTGACAAGCTCTCCTGGTGTTCTTGCATGTTTTTGCCTTTCCTTGGACTTATTTCTGCTCAGCCTTTCCCAGGACCATCTTTGTCCAGGCTGTTTCCAGCCCACCCCTGGAGGGTGGAAGGGTGCAGGTCAAACTTGCTGTGGAGGTTGTCTAGGGGTTCTCAGGGGATGCAGTCCCTTGCAGAGCTGGGCATGGACTGCTCCCCATGAGCCGTTATATGGGAAAGGAACTGGGAGCCAGGACTTTTCCATTTGTTCAATAACTACCTTGGGGCACCTTGACCAAGTTGTAACCCTGTTCCCCACCTAGAAGGGAGGGGAGGAGTGAGGGTGGGTGCACTGAGCATGCAATGGGCTCCAGGCTTAGTGGGAAGGGCAGGAGGAGGGAAACAGCAGCAGTTTTTATTGGGGACAGAAGGATTATATTTGCAGCAGGGAGTGAGGTTTAATGCTTGATGAAGATGGCTTCTCACTCACAGTGCTGAGGGTGATGGTGACTGGAGCCCGTTCCTACCATATAAACACCAATGAGTTATGGGTACCCCAGCCTCTAATTACGCAGTCAGCCCCAAATAGGCTGTGTCTAACGAGGCTGACAGACTAATATCTCAAGAGCCCTTAATGTGTTATCATCTCTTGCTGTATGACCTCATATTTATAACTGCTCTGGTGGGAGGTTGAGAAATGTCCTTCTCTTCCCCAAGCCCCCTCCCCAGCTTTCCCCCCTGCCAGAGCAGCAGCTCTTCAGCCTCATCTGTTAGGATCAGGAGGAGAGAGGCGGCTTCTTTCCATTCATCATCAGAGGAGTTCACGCTATTAGATGATTAAAGACATTTTTTATAATATTTGGAAGAGGCTTTGAAATGTCTCTCAAACAGTGTGATTAGTGCCTGCTTAACCCTTGCCTGGCTGGGATGGCGTGGTGGGGAGGCAGGTGCATCCCAGGGCAGGACTCCCCGGGCATCTCAGCGGTCACCCAGCCGTTGGGCACCCCAGGCCCTGACAAGGTGTGATTCATGAGCGTGGGGCACCTGCAGGAAGCTCTGGCGTCCAGGCAGTTCCTAATGCACCCTGGGACTTTGTGGTTTCTGAGGCTGCAACGGTTGGGGCAGAAGGAAGCCCTGTCTGCCCCCTCTCCAGCACTTCCACAAGAGGCCCCAGGGCTGTGCCAGGTCTGCAAGCTGAACCATTCCACACTGATGCTGTGGGTTTAAAGGAAGGGCAAGGAGAGGGGGTGAACAACCCATGCCTATTCCTGACTGGCCTGAGCTGGTGGAGTTTCCCTAATTTCCTGTTCTTTTTACTCTGTTGCTCCAGATGAAGTCTCTCACAAAAAATCGTTGGCAGCTTAAATGCTCCAGTAGGATCCACATTTAGGGTGTTGCAACCTTGCTCCAAGTTTGCCACAAAGACCCATGGGGCTGGTGGACACATTCACACTAAAATTGGTGTCAGCATTGTCTCGTACCTGCCGAAGGCCAAATTATTGGTGTTCCCTGATGTTAGTTCCCTTGGGGGAGTGGAGATTTTGCCTCAGATGGGGGAAGTATGCCCACCTCCTTTGATCATAGGCACAATGTTTCATAATCTCAATTTCTTGTCAATTGATTGCCAGATAGAAGCGACAACCAAAGAGGGCCCCAGGCGTCTGCAACTGCCACTCATCGTATGATTTTAACTCTCCCCCTCTGTAAGTTTGCATTATTTTCTTCTTCTTGTTGTTGTTATCTAAAGAAATCTCGTCTCTCTCCCCCTCCAAAAAGCCTCCTAGAAATTTGAACACCCTTGTTGATTTGGTATTCAGTGTATAAATAGCTAAGAAGGGTTAATGCATGATTAAGAGGTGTTTTATTAAAATGGTTATTCTGTCATTATAAAGTCAAAAGGATCAATAGATTTCTTATAATCATCGCTTAAAATCACCTTTAGCACCAATGCTTATGGGCTTAAAACCCGGAACAGGGCATTTAGAGGACCTGGGAGGGGGGGGTCTCCTGTTAACTCCTTGCAGCTTTTTGTCACGTGAAGTGTGACTGTTCAGATGGAGAAAAGTCAACACGGGGCTGCACATTCTGTTACAGTTACCATCCACCTTATTATTGATGGGTATTGAAATTGTCACACCTGACTGACAGAAAAGGGAAATGGAAAGCAGGAGAAACTGGGGATGCAGCTGGATAAATGCTCTTTGTTATAACAGTCAGCAGCACCTGAGTGGAGCAAGGCTGGGGCATGGCCAGGCTGTCTCTGATCCATTGGGTGCCTCTGCAAAGCAGCAAACGTTGGCCAAGCATTGCCCATCACAGCCTGGCTCCCTCTCTGAGTTGCACTGCCTCTATACCAGGGTAAGGTGGGGGATTCCAGCCTTGCACAGAGGTGAAGTCATGTGCCTGGTGTGGCCAGGGAGGACTTGCCCAATGCCACCTGAGTCACCTCAGCCCCAGGAGCTGCTTTTCCAGCAGCTGGATGATGGTGGGTCTGGTTGGCCCAACACTTTGGGATGTCTGTTCCAAGCTGCTGTTCGGTATCTCCAGGAACACCGTGACAGATCCCAGAGAAGCTGAGCTGCTGACCCCCAGCACAAGGTCTCTGCAGGAGGAGGTGCTGTTTAGACAGGCTGACACGGGAGCATCTGAGCCAGCCCAGGCAAGGGAGTGCAGTGCCCCTCTGCCCCCTCACTGCCCCCACAGCATCCTCTCCTGCAGCAGAGGAGAGATCCAGAGGTCATGCAGGGGGTTTGTGGTGCAGCCTGGACAGCAATGCAGAGTACTGCAAGAGCAACTGGCGCCGCTTCCTGAGTGTTTCCTGAGTGATTTTGGCAGCCTCAGCGGTGGATATTGGCTACACCACTCATGCAGTGGAGACCTAGACCTGCTGTCTAGTGAGCAGAGCAGATGCTGTTGTGCTGGGACCAGTCCTGGTGGCCTGAAACCCCTCCCTGTGCCCTCATTTCTCCCACCCAGGTGTATCTATGCCACTTCTGTGCATTCCCTGGCTCTACAAGCCTGCCCAAGGTTGGAGACTCTCACTCAGAGGCTGCTGGGATCTGGTGCTCTGTGAGGATTTGGCTGTGCAGAGTGACTCTGCTGCAGCCCACCTCCCTCACTCCCTTGCCCTGCATGAGGGTTCAGCCCCACTCCCCACCAGCTCTGCTCCTTGCCCAGCCCCACAGCCCAGGCCAGCCAGATGGATTCAAACCAGTCAAGGTGACATAAAGGCAAGGTCATGTTGTTACTTTTCCTTTCTCTTCCCTGCCTCTCCTGCACTCATCTGCTTCAGGCTGGCTTGAACAACTCCCGCCTCACAAGAAATCCCACGTTTACCCCATCCAGCTGGCAGGTGTGTACCTGGCACAGGGATCTCAGCCTGCCAGGAGGATATTGCTGCCTCCACCTCCCACCCTCACCAGTGCTCTGCGTGGGGTTGGGCAGAGATTTTCCAGACTCCCTGCATCCAGCCCTCTCCATCCCTGTCTCATTGCTTATTTCTGGGCTGTTATGTTCAACAGGGAGAATTTGTTTCTGTCCAGAGCAGATCCCCAGACAGTCTCAAACCTCTGAGGATTTATCATCTTGAGCTTTTGTTTGTGGGTCTCCAAGACCCTCTGCCCCACAGCCAAGCCCAGATGTTTCTCTGTCTCCTCCATGGAGCCTGGTGGCCCCCAGGAGCACTGACCCTTCTCTTCCCTGATGGAAGTCCAGTCATGCAGCTTCCCCACGCCCTGGTCACACACATGCATGCAAAGGCTGCTGCTGGGGGCAGGATGCTGCAGTCACAGAAGCAGGGGACATGTCTGTCTTACCTACCAAGAAGATGATGGCCGTGGCTCTTTCTGGCTTTGCTTTCCAGGGCTGTCAAGGGAGGTGGCCCAAGGTGGAGCACACTGGGCTCCCATCACAGGAATCTCCTGGGATACTGAGATCATGTTCAGCCCACCCTAGGACTAGTGTGGGAAGCCTGGGCTTGTCCCCTTGCAGCCCCCAAATTGCATCCCTGCTTGTCTCCCTGCTCCACAGCAGCTAAGCAGCTGGGAGGGCTGGGCACAAGCAAGGTGTGACCCCCCTTGCTTGTCTCAGGGGCCAGCAGGGACATCCTCTCATGTCTAGTACAGCTGAAACAGCAGCAGCCGCCTGTATTGAGTGACAAAAGGGTGACAGTGGGGCAACTCTTCATCTAAGCAGATGTTCAGCTGCCCTGTGACCAGGGTGGGGAGTTTAGGGTCCCTCCCAACAGGTTCAGCTCTGTTAGGACAGAGCTATTGACTAGCATAGTTAGCAGCTGGGATTGTGTTTCCAAATCACCACCACTGCTGTGTTAGATGGGACCCCACTTGTCACCAGCCCCCCATTCTGTGGCAGAGGCCACTTGTCAGTGACAGAAAGCTGATCTGGAGGGCAGTGGAGTGTGACAGAGAAGGAAAGGGGTGCAGGGCTGGTCCACCAAAGCACCGCCCCTGCAGCCCCATCCCCTCCCTGGCTGCCCACATTCCTCTGCAGCAGCGCCAGGAAGGGGGGGACCAACCTTTGGCATGTTTATTGACACTCCCTGAGTTCATACTGTGACTCTACAATCTTTCCCTGAGATTATTAAGAATTAATTGATCACTTTTATATTCCCCCCGATACCCGGTGCTGCTTTGCGACAGGCGGCAGGAGGAGGGAAGGGAGGCGGGAGGAGGGTGGGGTGTGTGTAAAAAACACACTGATAAATGTTAATTACTCTTTTACAGCCCTTGTCAAATTCCAGAGCAAGTCGTAAATTCATTAAACTCTAACGGATTAAGCACATGCAGCTTATTTAGTCACCATAAACAAGATCATTTGGATGTTGATTTTCCCCTTTTTATTGCTGCAGCAGAAAAGAGGAAAAATTCAGATGAGGGAAGCAGTTGCTTGTTATGAGGGAGTCAGAAAAGTTTGGATTTATTTCATATCTTGTTTCCTTGCTCTGTGGCAGCTCTTTGTAGTGTATCAGCCTTGGGTTTGCCTGGGCAGCGTCTTTCCAGGGAGTCTGGCCATCCCAGGAGCCTTGTCCATACCCCAAGCAGCATGGACAGTCCTGGGATGGCAGGGCCATGTTGTACTAAGAGTGTCCGTGTCCTCTCCATGCTTTGCCTTTATAATGCCTTTGAAATGCTGAGGCTCTTAAAGACCCAGGCAAGACCTGGATGAGCAGAGATGGGATGCTTGAAGACCTTTCAGTGATGTTTTAGGTTGTGATTGCTGCTCTGCTCTCCATCATGCTGGGAGATCTCCAAGGGTAAGTTATCTCCAGCAAGGTTCATCCAAGGCTCTGGGATGCAGGAGTCTGCTCTCAGCCACCCTGCAAAGGACTGTGCAGACCAAGTTAGCACAGAAGCAGCTCTGCTCATTCTGGGATGTTTCAGCTCATTGAATGCTTTCCCCAAAGTGCTGGCTGTGCCCAAGTGAGTGAGATGACCCCTATCAAACTCAGCCAAGAGAGAGAGGAGACAGGAAAGGGAAGTCGTGCTGTTAGGCAGGGACATGGTGCCTTTGGCTGCTCTGAGCTTGGGAATGTGGCCCAAGGTTTGCCAACCTACCTGGTGAGCTTGCCATCCTCTGCTTGCCTGTGTTAATAATCCAGGCTGACCTCCTGAGCAGTGGGAGCAGTGGAAGGAGAATGAGAGGAGGGTCATGGGGATTAATTAATACTCAGGACTCTAATTACAGGTTTCTTCAACACTGGACTTTGAATGGGGAACAGGCTGTGAGGCAGCCCTGAGTCCTGCTGCCCCTCAGCTGGCCCTGCTGAAATACCTCCTGCCACCTTGCAGTGGGAAAGGGATAGCAATTAGTCCCTGGGCACCAGCATCTCCCACTGCAGCTCCAGGGCTCCAGTTTGTGTGTCCAAAAAGTTGCCAGACTGCTGCATAAATCTGTCCATGCCTTGGGCTGAGTGTTGGAGACCTGCTGCCATCCTTAGCATACCCAGCTCTCTGCCTTGGTCCAGTGGGACAAGACCAGGAGTTGGCCAGGAGGACCAGAGGTCCTTGGGTGTCGCAGCCTGGCTCTGTGCAGTGTAGGGTGCTCCACAGGTGTGGTGCTGGCAGGAGCCATGGCACTGCTGGTTCTGTGGTGCTGGTCACCCATCTCCAGCAGTGCTGGCCCTGGGACACAGCTCTGCTTCTCCAGCTTCTCCCAGCCTCCAGCAAGGCAGTGCTCACCAGGAGCTGTGAGCAGCCATGCACTGCAGGCAGCAGAGGGAACTCTAAACACCTCATTGGAAGGTGCTGCCTGGCTGCTGCCAGAAAAATTTTGGGCTTTTACTTTAGAGTCCTTAGCAGCTCTTCACCTAAAGGAGGTGACCTGGGCACTGGAGGGGTGCTGATTTCCTCCCACCCCATCTTAGTCCATCTCTGAAATGGGTACACACCCAGAAGGTCTGAGCTGTGGGTACATGCCTAACTGCCCCAGCCCTGCTCCCCTCTGCATTTGCCTCTTGAGGGGCAGAGGGAAGGACAGGAGCTGCCAAAGTGCTTAAATAGGACAGCAAGGAGCTGCCAACATTCATAGTCCCATTCCTAGCAAGCATTTCCCTCTCTCAACCTTTGCATCAGGCACAATGTGCACAGATGCCAGCAGAAGCAACCCGGCCCATCAGATCCCTCTGTGCTTTCCTGCTGTGTGGAGGTGCCCTGCAGAGTTCTCCCTGGGGTTCTGAGCGCAGGCGGGGCATCCAGGGGTTAACGGAAGGAGCATGTCCCATGCTAAGCAGTAGCTAACAGCTACCAGCTAATAACTTTATGGCTTCAAAGCAGGGCATTTATCATGCTGAAGTTTGTTTATGCACAAGTTATATAGCACATTATACCAGCACTGTGTTTGGCTGATAAATTCTCGGTGACAAGTAAGGCTATCAATGGGGACTCACCAAGTCCAAAAGACCAGTAGCTTTTTCCTGAACTCTGCTTTCTGAGATAAGGGTGTTTTTTCCCTCTTTTGTTTTGCAAGGAGGAAAGCAAAAAAATTAGACAACCTGTAAACTTGGGGGGAAAAAAAAAACATGTGGAGACTTGTATTGGATAAGTTGTCCAGTGTTATGATGCCCCAGTGGGGGCATAAGAGAAGGTTCTGGTCCTAGAGAGGACCAGGTGAGCTGTGTTGGCAAGTGATGCTTGTGGGCCCGTGGCCTTATTGGGCATATACTGAGTGAGCACTGACAGGCTCTGTCTCCAAGAACAGCCTATCTCAGTCCTGTTTGCATTCATGGAGGGTATTTTGGTTTTGGTTTTTTTTGCAGAAGTATTAAAAGGTGCTCTGGCAGCTCTCTGGTTCAGCACAGTGTTTCTAAAATGAGCCATGATCATAGCATTCATCGCTGTTTTGAGGTTAGACATGTGTGCGATTTGTTACTGCTTCAACACAAGTGCTGTGTTCTCCTGTACCCCTTGCTCTGGGTTCAACTGCTTTAATCCCACTAATAATAATGACCTTCACATTTCTGCCTTGCTCTATCACAGGAGCCAAACCCACTTTGCAAACATTAACAAGCTCGGCCTCCCAACTCCATGCAAACATGATAGGTCAGGATTATTTTTCCTGCTGCAGTTGGGGAAACTGAGGCATAAAGCAAGGAGCATGCTGACCCGAACCCAGAGGGGCACCCTTTGCTTTAACCAGTAGACTTCACTCTGCTCCTGTTTGGACCAGCATAGGCTTTTGTAGGTCTCACCTCTGGAGCAAGACCTGGGGCTGGTGGGATGCAGTGGGACAAATCCCGATGCCAGGACCTACTTCTGGAGTGCCACTGGGGGTTCTTAAGGCAGCAGATGTTCCTCCTGCTGGGGAGTGGGGGACACACTGTAGGGGTTGTGGTATGCCAGTTCATCCTGGCCTTTTCCTGTGGAGCCATGCCCACAGTGCTTGTTCCCCTGCCCTGCTGCAACAAGCAGAAAGCCCCCACCATAGTCTAGTGTCCAGTGTCCAGGCAGTGGGTGTTTGGGTGCCCAGCTCCCTGCATGAAGCATGCTCTGATGTGTGTCTGCAGGGGAGCCCGGTGAGGGCGTGTTGGTGCATTTACCTGTGCACACACAGGTGTGCCTGAGCACGGATCGATGAGTGCACTAGGTGCATCTCCATCTCCAGTGCCATGTTAGGATCCATCCCTTGCTGCCCATCCACAGGGCTATCCCTGGACATGTAGCCATCCCATCCTGTGCATCTCTGGCTGCATCCCTGTTGCATCCCCAGCTGTGTACCTGTGCGCGGCCGGCCGTGGATCTGCATCGGTGGCTGCGTGCAATGGCCCCTGCAGGCTGTAAATACTGGCGGTGTGGCGGGGAGGTTGAGCGGTTTATGGCTCAAGGTCAGGCCCGTGAATCATAAAAAGGTGTCGGAAGGAGCATTAACTCCTAGCCTTCGCTTGGTCTCTGTGTGGTTTCAGGCGGGGCCCCGAAGGCAGTGATTAAAGGGTGCACCTTCCCCTTTCAGTTTTACGGTAAAAGGAAAGCAGTAAATTAGAAGACCACAGGCTGGGGCAGGCCAGGTCCCACCAGCACAACAGCTAAGCAAGTACCTGCCGTGCACCCCGAGACTCTGCCGCTGGCTCTGCACACCCCCAGCACAGCCCCCACACAGCCCCTTCCCATGGCAGTCCCTTTCTGAGGAGCAGTGTCCAGCCATGTGGTGGGCATGGCAAGGGACATCCCTCTATCCTTGCCCAGCGAGAGTTTGGGGTCCGGGGCCGTTCAGTCCTGCTCACCCCAGAGAACAGTAGCGCCTCTTGTTCTGTACCTTTTATGACTCTGGCTGTAATTAACTCCAGTCATAAATTTTTTTGAATCTAAATAGATATAATTAATGCTTAATGCCCCTGTTTTCTTGTGAATTGTCAGGACTATTAAGAGCTGAGTATTGATTGAAGAGGCATATGTTTCTGCTGCTGAGGTGGGACTGCTGAGACAGAGGCAGAGAGCCCTGATAAAATGGTCAGGTCCTGTCCCACCTCTGGACCTCAGGACAGTGAGTTGAGGCTGGGGAGAGTTGGGGCAACATCCAGCACTGCAGGGCTGACCCTGGCCCAGGGAAGCCGAGAGGAAGGGATGAAGATAGGCTTATTTTTTCCCACCACTCAGCTATAGGTACCCTCCAGCAATGTGGCCTTTGGTGAGCACTCAGTCATGGGGCATTGCTGCCAGCATATGCTCTAAACTCGCCATCTCCTGGAGAAGGGCTTTCAGGGACAGAGGTGTGAATACACCCTGTTCCATTCTCATACCAGATCCTGCAGCTGACCCAGCTTGCAGCTACCCTGGCACCCTGGCTTGTAACCACCACCATCTGCCATGAGACATAGGAAACACCTTCCCTGAGCTGCTGCTGTTGCAGCCAGTCCTGATAAGGCACTGTATGAAGGGCTGGGCCACTGCCAGACTGATTTCTCCCAGCTCCTGACAGGGCCAGCGCACGTCAACCCCAGGATCACTGCAGGTACTGCAGCCCTTCTGGCCCTGCTTTCCAGGGGGAAGGCTGGGGCCAGGCAGAATGAAGAATGCAGTCACATGCTGTGCCCCTGTCCCTGGGCTGGACTGAGCATGTCTCTGAGGAGGAGAGGAAGGGAGCCTTGCAGCATGCCAGGAGAGAAAATACTCCTCCTTTCCCTTAAAAAAATGTGTTTTTTCCCCTGGGGAATGGCATTGCAGAGCCCTGGAATTGACGCAGCTGCCAGAGGTGATGGATGGTGCCAGCTGATGGAGCAAAGCGGGTCAGCAGAGCAGAAACCAGCAGGCACAAAGAGAGAGCATCCTGCTAACCAAGGCAGGCGGTGACACCCTGTGCCGGGGCTGGGCCCACAACAGCCCCCTCTCTGTTGGGCTGGAGAGTTGGCACAGCTGGAGTACCTGGGGTGCCATCGTGCGATGCCCCCGGCCTCACCCCAACTGCACCCGCCAACAAGCAGGGCCTTTCTTCATCTCCACACAAGCCCTGATTGTTCAGATGCTTCCCCTGCTGCTGCCTTGTTCTTTTGCCCTTCCCAGAGATGGTTCTGGGAGGAAATGGAGGATTCACAACATCTGTGTGCTAGAGCAGCTGGGACTACAAGGTTTCAAAAGGAACTGAGACTTCTCATGTGAGTCCAGACCAGGTTTCTTGGTCCCCTCAGCAGCCCTGTTCCAGGACATCTCAGTTCCCTCAGCTGCTGTGCTATGTGGCTGTGCAAGCCCACAGGCCACCCTGTCTCAGTTTCCCTTCCAGTGGCTGAGGTCGTGCTTCACCTTTGCAGGTGTGCAGCAACGAGTGGGTGCGTGCATTTGAGCCAAGGCACCCCCAAAAACTGGGGAGCTGCAGTGCCAGCTGCCCAGGGCAGTTGTGCTGCCAGGTCCTCTGCCTTCCCTCCTGGGCAGACAGGACTGTGCTGGCCATCTCACAGATGAGAAGGGGGAAACTGAAATGTGAAAGCCTGGGCTGGTGTATTAGAGGGTTCTCCAAGAAGGGATCTGGCCACCCTTTGACACTAGTGGGAGGGACTAAGTTTTTCTATATGGTGGAGGCAGTGGCTGCAGACAGAGATCCAAAGACAAGGCAGCTGTGTAAAATCAGCCCAAACATCACTGAAACTTGTGTGCAGTCTCTGTTTGCTCTGAGAGACACAGAGAGCCGCTGGGCAGGGGGTGGGACAGCAGCTTGCAGTGATGCCGAGGGGATGCTGGCAATTTTGCTGTGACTGGGGCTTACAGACACCCACTCCAGCCTAGAAGCCTCTTGCTCTGACAGCAGGAAATGTCTTCTCCCCAAGCATCGTCCCCATTAGCCACTCACGGGAGGGCAGAACATGTCCCCCTCAGGCATGGGCATGTGGGTGGGATCAGGAGGAGATCCAAAGAAAGGCAGGGCACACTAAGCTGTAGAAAGGAAGAGCTCTTTGGAAGGCTGGAGTAGAACAGCAAGCAGTGTGTCCCAGGCTTGAGACTCAGGACTGCAGGATGCTCTGTCTCTCTTGTGGGGTCAGCAGGATCTTCACCTTCCCTTCACCCAAGCATAAGGAAGAGAAAAAGCTCCTGCCTCAACTGGAAGGCCATACTTTTTGCTCAGATCCCCTTGGACAGAGGCTTACTATGTCCTCCAGGGATGCAGAGCTGCGCTGTCCCTCCTGCAGGCTGGAGATACTGAGCAGGTCTCCCCCAGATGTGTGTCAGGAAGGAGCCCAGGCATCCTGGCTCTGATCCCATGCTCTCTCTGCAGCTGAGGGGTGTGTGCTAGGTGGAGCTGCTAGTCTGAGGGATGTATCTCTGGAGGGATCTGAACCCTGAACTGTCATCTTTGCTCTCCAGCAGACCCAGCTGCTGAGTCCCTGTGCAGCACCGACTGCTGCTCCGGCAGATGTGAAGAGGAGGAGGAGGAGTACAGGAAAGGGGCTCAGCTTCAAATCGATTCTGAGCACTGTGATAAGAATCTCTTATCACCCTTGTCATTGTAATGGCTGGGACTGAAATGCTGGGCTGAGTAAGTCAGGTTTTTGCAGACCAGAGGTGAGGAGGAGACAGGGTGCAGCAGGGAGCAATTGTGGCTCTGGAATGAGGTCCCAAGGCTTTGAGTTCCTGCTTGCTCTTCAGTGACACTCTAAACCAGCTTTCTTTTCCCAGCCTTGGACCTGCCCCCAGCTTCTTTCTCCAGCTCCTTCCAAAGGAGAAGAGCTCCTGGTGACACAGATGAAACACAGTGAAGGAATGGGTCCAGCACATCCAGACCATGCATGGTGGTAAGGGGCACACAGAAGAGCAGTCCTGGGGGCTGAATATTGCCAGGAGAGACTAAGAGTGAAAGGAAGAACTGACAATTTCATGCCCCCATGTCTGCAGCTTCCTCCAGCCTCTTCCCACCTTCCCCTGAGCCGGGCTCAGCACTATCATCCCTTTAAGGGATGCAGCACAGGAACCCAGGTTCCCAGGAGCCAATGGTACCCAGGAGCCAATGGAGCTGACAGGGATCTGGCAGGGATTTCAGGCCTTTGGGAATTCCCTCTGTTCGCACTGCTGTCCAAAAGCAATGGGTAAGGGAAAGGGAGCTGCTAAGGTTATATGCTCCAGGTAGTATTAGACTGCATAAGATAGCACTGAGTACCCTCATCTGTAAGAGGCTCCCCTGGTGCCCTGCTGATGTTCTGCCTTTAACCCCTCACACTTCTTCCCTACATTTATTAGCAACTGTTGATTGGGATTCCAAGGTCGTCAAGCCTTGCAGAGGTGCAGATAAAATCTAAGGCTGCTGCAGTCCCCTGCATCTCCGGCCCCACCAATCCCCTTGTCTATATACAGTCTCTCTCCTCCTGCTAAGCTTTTCTCTGGCAGACAAGCCTTAGAAGGTTAAACAGCAGCAAGGCCGCTTCTCTGTCCTCCTCCATCAACCGTGCAGCTGGGGGACGTGTCAGCTTTCCACCTGTCCCCCTGTTCCCCTTTGCAGTGGCTGTGTGGGATACCTTGCTGCCAGGTGTGGATGGCCAGGCAGGGACCTCAGTACTGAGGAGGGCAACACTGTTCCAAAAGGCTTGCCGAGGGTCTGCAGCTGCCTGGGAGGTTTTTCTGCTGGTTCCACAGTACTGGTGTCAAAAAAAAACCTTCTTGAAAGATCCCATGAGCCCCAGTGCATGGCACAGCTGGGGACGTGCGCAGCAGGAGCTTTGTTGGGCCCAGCAATTTTTCTACTGGAGAGGACAACTCTGAGCAACGGACTAGTTTTTCCTATCATGGACCAGATCCAGGTTTCATGGTTGCTTGGTGGTCAGAGAAATGGCCCACCACTCTCAAGAGACACTTCAGGACTTGCCCATTTAATTCCAGCAGGAACAGTGTCACATCGAGAGAAATTGGCCCCACCAGAGGATTCATTCATTTCTCCTTCCCTCTGCCTCCTGACAGGGGCTGTGCCGAGATCCTCAGAGTCATCTCGCTAAAGCCAAGGGGAGCTTAGTGCTTAAATGGTTTTCATGCCACAGCAAAGTTTAGTGCTCGTCAACAAGTCTGAGGTCTTGCTGAAAAGCCTCAGCAAAACAGAGCAGCAGGGAGATGAGGAGAGTAGGCACCAGTGCTGGGAAGGGGGGAGCACGTGAGCCACATCTCCAAAGCACCTGCATACATGGGAGCATCGCATATCCAGCTCTAGGTACCCCCACTAGAAAATTTGGCTGCCCCACTCTCCAGCAAGAGTTGTATTTGGCCCAGCTCTTAAGTTTAAACCTCATGGAAAAACCTTCTTTAAATCTCACTAATGTGGAAAAATAGAGCTGGCCTGTAGTTTTCAAGCCCTTGCTTTTGTAGGCTCTTGCAGAAATAGATGTACACAAATATTTTGGGTGCTGTATTCACCAGGATGCGTTTCCTGCTGAGGCGAGCCCGGAGCTGGTGGGGCTGAACACTTGCAGTAACATGCTGGATCTGCAGATGGGGATAGCAGAGCTCAGAAACTAAACCCAGCTCCAGATGCCACTGAGAAAGCTTGCCCTGCCTGGGGAGGACAAGGAACACCCCCTCACCTCCTCAGGCATCCCAGCTGCCTCGCTGGGAGGAGAAAATCAATTTTCTTTCATTTTGGGGAGCTGGATTTCTTGGGTATGAATTAGTTTGAGCATGGTATAGCTCAGTTCAAGCTCTGGGACACAGATCTGATACAGGACGGACCTGCAAGGCACATGCCACAGGAGAGCTGGCAGTGCCAAGATCTGGAGGCCTCTCATTCTGTGGACTCCTGGGAAGCCACCCCACACTTTGGTGGCAGCACAAGGAGCAAGGAAGCACAGATATCAGGGAAGGCTGTCCCCACCACGGGCATGCTGCAGCAATAGCAGCCCCCAAGCCACGTGCTCCTATGGGATCTGTGGGTGCCAGGGGGTCACATAAGTCAAATGTTTGAGCAGGTTTTGGAGGAGGGCTGGGTAGCTTTATGGGCAGTAATAGTATTTACAGCCCTGCTGGCTGTGGCAGTGATCCAGGGGAAGGGAGACCTCTTCTCAGAAATAAAAAAGAAAAAAAGAAAAAAAGCAACAGTATCTGGCCTCCACTCTTCCCAAAGGCAGGATTGGCCCCATCCTTTCGTTAAAGAATCCTTGGTGGACTGATGCCCCATGAATGTGTGGGTCAATCCCACCTGGCACAGTGAGCATTCCTGTGCTGGTGAGGCGCAAACTCACCTGGTGTAAACTCATACTTTTCCACGGATTAATTACGCCTTTAATTTTCATGGGAAGTGTCAAAGATTTCCTTTCCTCACCCCGCTCCATGGCTTTACCCTGACATCCACGGTGGCTGCCATCCTTGGCAGCTTCCCTGCCTGATAGGCAGGGATGGCAGGCAGCCCTGCACACACCCCATGCTGTTTTCCCATCACCTGCCATGGGCCCCGTATGTTTTCATTTAATCAACATAGGGAAAAGCTGTAAAACATATGTCTGCTTCCTAAGGAGAGGGAAAAAAATTACTCCAACAGCTTGGTCCAGTTAACAGCTTGGGCTCTTGACTCTGCAGTTGGCTTTGCAGGCACTTTGTTTCATGCTCCACATTAGCTGGCCCCCATCTCTGGCTGCACCAAGGTGTGCATCTGTGGGGAGGGATATTTGGGGGCAAAGATGCTTGTGGGGAGAAGGAGGATGCCCCCAGGATCTCGGGGAGCATGGTGGGGCTGTGCTGCCCCCTGAGAGCAGGCAGGCAGGAGCACTTTCCACCCCACCCTTTGTGGGCTCCTGCCAGCACAGCTCCCCATCCATCCCATACATTTACCTAACGCTAATGAGACGTATTGATTGGAATGATGGGTTTTGTAAAGGTCGCAGGGTTAAAGTACATAAAACCAGCCTTTCTGGAGCTGCAATATCAGGGCCGATGGGTCTGGTGGGAGAGATTAAAGGCCTCGTGCTGCAAGAATGGAGAGAGCTGACAGCAATTACATTTCAGATGTGTGCATAGTTATAACCCCCTCTCCTTGTGAGACAGGCAACCACGTTGCCACCACTGTGGAGCAGGTCTCCAACATCCCCCTTCTCCCTTTCAAAATCAAGATTTCAACAGAGCAAATCAGGGAATGAAAGAATGAGAGAAAATGTGAAAGGGCAAGAAAGATTGAAGACTCCATTGGAGAGTGCCCAGCCCCGTCCCTCTGGTTTGTGTCCCTGTTTTGGGCTTCCCAGCTGAGTTGTTGTGGCACTGCAGTATGCTAAAGTTGATGAAATGTGGACTCTGAAAACACCATGGTCCCTTTTGTTAGGGCAGGACTCCCACTACTGGTAATGAGATCATCTGGCAGGTCATTAGAGATCTCTGTCCCCTGGAAAGGTTCACGTTCAAGGGCTGGAGGAGTCTAGATCCCCAGAAGCACAAGTACAGTTGGCTGGAGGTTTGTCCCAGATCAGGGTTAACAGGTCTTGGAGTAAGAGACAAATAAATCTGGACACGACGTTTTCTAGAGGTGTTTCTCAGCCATATGGGAGACACACAGGAGCTCTGTCTCTTGTGTTCTGCTCTGGGTTGTGCCTGTAAAAATTTATTCCTAAATCCTCAGAGCCAACCCAGCTCTGGTGGAGCCATCTTACTCCATCACCCCTCCTTGCAGACCCCTCTCTACACCATGTGCTTGTTCCTTGGACCAAAACGGGGAGGAGCACAGCCAGGAGAGTTGTACCACCTGATGGTGGTGTGCTTTTAACATCGCAGCTTCTTGGCAGTGGTTATGAGGTGCAGGGGAGTAAAATATGCCTCAGGGTCTTTCCTGCCTCTCCAGAGGAAACACATAGAGGCGCAAACTAGGCTAAGGGATGTGCTGTATTAAGGAACAGTGTTGACAGTATAACTACACACAGAAACAGCTGAATTATCTCCATGAGTGACCTTCATTAGCCCAGCTCCAGACAGCAGGAGGCTCAGCTCAGGGACCTTTCAGCCCCAGCTCATCTTGACTTCACAACACCCACCGTTCCTCTCACAGCAGGATTAACACCAGAAGCACCTGGGACTCAGGAGGCCTGGCTCCATCTGGCATCACACCAAGCCAAGAACACAAGCAGGGGCTGCGTTCCCCCGGGGATGAATCCTAGAAGGGAAAAGAAGCCATTTACCATGCAAGGAAAAAGACACATGGCTCTCTGTTAACTGTAGCCCAGGCTCACAGCCTTTGCCTGGTGCCAAGGCAGGACTTAACACATGGAGTGAAGAACCAGCGATCTTCACAGCTCCTGCAGGGCACTTCTGCACAGCAACACTCCCCTGCCGCCCACCCACACACGCTGGAGATTTAAGTCCTTCCCCGGAGCCCTGCCAAAAGGCCTGCCCGGGGCGGCAGGGACTTCCCCAGTGCTGCAGCTCATCACCAGGCACTCACCCATGCAGCCTGGTCTTTATTTATCCCTCCCGCGCACTCCCTTTCCCTCTCAGATGGTAATGAGTGGTTAGCACTGGGAACTAAATGAAGTTGATTGCCCACTGGTGTCTGCCATTAGTGGTAATTAGTTAAAACATCAGAGTATAAACAGTAAATTGGCTCTAATAATTAATACTAGCACTCAAGCATATGAGAGACACAGAGACTGGGAGAGAATCAGTGGCAAGCTTGTAAAATCAGCTGGGGCTGCTTTAATTAAAAAAGAAGGAATGTGAGTAGCGCAGTATTGGAAAAAGGACAAAAGCCATCAGGATCTTGTTCGTTAGGAGCGTGGCTGTGTCTCCCCTAGAGTGCAGCAGGGCTGAGGACTCACCTCAAGCCCTGGGTACCTACAGTGCAGAGGCTGCTGTATCCCTGAAATGCTGGGCTGCCACTTGTGTGGTGAGTTTTAGCCTTGTTGTCAGTAACCTGGGGCAATAAGGAGGACTGCAACATGTGAATGTGCTCTTGCAGATGTGAGGATGAGGCAGACAGGTGGGATAATCCCATGGGATTTTTCAGGGCATCTGCTAGGATCAGAGGGGCTGGTTTATTCGGCTGCTCTCTGCTTATTAAAGAGAGCTCTCTGCTCTTCTCTTTCCTTCAGTGACAGATTTGGCCTGAGGTACCCTTTGGGGAACAAGGGGTGGTGGATAGGTCCTGGCAGGGAAGGTTGGGTTTACCCTTAGAATATTTTTTTTTCCCCACAGGTTTTGCTAACCTGCATCTTGCCCCTTCTTTCAGCCCCCTTCTTGCCCCTGTGCACCTTCCCCTTGCCCTGGGAAGGCAGGGGCTTCCCATAGCTCTCCCTTGGCGGAAACACCTTTGGCCCTGAGCACCCTCAACACTTAATCTTAACAAAAAAAAACCAACAACAAGAAATCAACAAAAAACCCCAAACGATAACGACAAAAACCCAGCATAAGGCAGTGATGCTGGTGGTGCTGGGGTGGTGCTGAGCACTCGGGGCTCCTGTCAGGGGTTACAACGTGGCCCCCCCTGAGAAGGCAGGTGAGCTGGCCATGTCCCTCGCAGCCCCTGGCTCGGGCAGAGGTGGCAGAGCAGCGTTTGGGAAGGACGGGGAGGCTGCATGTATATTGCTATTAATCATCCTCACGTACGTTAACCATGCTAATGTCCTAAGTGACAATAGCCCATCTCAGCTCATGATTTAGGGTCTGTGAACGGAAGCTGGGCTCCTGGGAGTAAATGCGTGAATCCTGCGCTGGTACTAAACCTTCTAATAAATCTAACGCACACCAAAAAGCCCTGGGCACTAAATCCCAGAATCCGGTAATTGAAACCCTTACAGCTCTCAGAAAAAGGTAACCGGTGAGTGGAAGTGAGTGTATGTTTTTACAGAATATATATCCTATCTGCACCTGATTATCTCCAGCAGAGACAAAGGAAACCTGCTGCCTCCTCATAAAGCACCCTGTTCCACAGACTTTAGATAATACCTTTGAAAATAAGAACCAAGCAGCCTCGTGCTGCAGGGGCTGATGCTGTGCTCGGCAGGCATGAGTGGGCAGGAACAAGGAGCTGTGGCTCTTTGCTGGATCCCACCGCTGTCCCAGCTGTTGGCAAATGCCACTGGGACTATGGGAGTCCATCTGCCTACTGCCCTGGACTGCCATACCTTGGTATCATGGGGGTCATTGGGCTGCCAGGCCTGGGGACAGTCACTGACCCAGGCTGGTTCAGGCCTGCAGTACTGTTAGTACTGACAGAGGAACGTCCCTGAGCTGTCTCTGTCCTACAGGTTGTAGGGGCAGAGGAAGGGCAGGACATTCTGTGGGGCTCAGCATCCCAGCTGATGTGGGGTGATGCAGGGTGGGTGGAGATTTTACCCCACCAGCTGGGTCTCCAGTGCAGGGAGCAGCTGGCCAGGCAGAAGCCCCAGTGCAGCTCTGACCCCACCTCTGAGAGCAGAGGCTCTGCTATGTCCCTGTTGTGGCAGCAATGAATTTGGCGTCCCTCCCATGGCTGGTGTGTTTCTGATAGCCAGTGCTGAGGCTGTTTATCGTTTTGTTTACTAGAGAAGAGATCATGTTGGTGTTTTATTCTGCTTTTAATCTCTGTTACAGACCACTCTGTAATGCCTTGGCAGGAGACTTAATAAATATAGTCATTTGGATAATGAATGGTGATGATAAAGGCAGGCTGAGGGAGGGTGCAGAGCAGAGATGCTGCACTGGGCACCTGGTGGTGTTTGGAGGCAGGAGGATCATGTCCTCCTGGGATCAGTCCTCTGCATGGTCCCGCAGCCCCAGCTGGTGACTGGGATACAGGGGCTGCCCAGTGCTTTCCCAGCTCAGCTTTTTTTGTTGTGTGAAGAGGGCTGAAGCTGGCAGGGATGAATGCAGACCCCAGTGTCTGCCTGGCAGGAACCATGGGCCTGTCACCCACTGGGGGAGGGGATGTCTTGTGCCCCTGAACCCCGAGGAGCTGGGAGCTGTTTGTGCATGCTGCAGCACCATTTCATGCAGCACTTCTGTACAGTGACTTTCTGTGGGACATTCTCAGAAATGAGAGAATTGGGACTTTTATTCACTCTTTCCCTACCTTTCACTTCACTGCTGCCTGGCTGTCCCTCTGAATTACTGTGGATCATCCTTGCAGCCCCTCTCGCCATCTCCCACCCATCAGAATCCTGCATCATTCTGGCAGTGCCTCTGCACACCATTGCAGCTGTTTTCGAGTGAATCAGTGCTGGGCTGCAAATGAGCTGTGCTGGCTGCCCACCCACATCTCCCATCCCATCCCAGGGCACTGGGACTGTCCCCTTGGGACAAAAACAGGACTGCCATTGCCTCTCCCCTTCCTCCCTACCAAACCTGTGGGGAGCCTGAGCACCCTCATTTCTCAGGTCACTGCTTGGCTAATGGTCTATTAATTTGTTCAGTTGTCCCCTGTGAGGCAAACTCAATTCCTGGCTGAGATTCCTCCCTGGCTGTCGACACAGTGATGGATAGGATGAGTGGCTGTCACCGCCAGCCCCGGCGCCCGCTCGGCACACTGGGCACCCGCTGGGCTCTGCCTGCACCCTGGCGTGGCTCCAGCGGGACCAATCCGCCGCCTCGTGCCCAAGGACCTGTCTCTGGCAATGAAAAATGACAGAAATATTTAAGGACAAATAAGGTTTACAAACCCAATTTAAAATTATTATGGAAGGCCCTGGCTGCAGATAGGCCCAAGCTGATTCGTGGTGGCAATCAAATCGAATTTCCTTATCGTTGTATTATTTTAGGGCGTTATCTGGCCCCATAATGCAGTTATAAATTCAATTTCATCTGCGAGCATTCATTGTTTACTGTCGCCTGTTTGCTGGGGAAAATGTAAACACTTTGCAGCCCTCGGCTGCAAAATTAATTTCTGGCGGAAAGCGGGAAAGAGGAGAAAAAAGTGGAAGGTGCCCAAATAAAAAGAGAAAACAAGAAAGGTGGTGGCAGAAGTGCTGGTAAGGGCACAAGAACCATCTGAGGTGTTTGTACCAGTCAGCTGCCGTGGCTGGCTGCCACCTTGCTCCATGCTTGGGATGGCAGTGGATGGGAATGCAAGGGGATGGATGGGGATGGGAAGGACGGATGGGACAGGTATCTGGGTGGCACTGGCAGCTCTCAGGTCTTCTCTCTGCTGCCACATTTCTCCTCTGTGCAAAAGGAGGAAGAAAATACTCAGTGACCTGATGGGGCTGCCAAGGGAAAGTTGAAGGTCTCCCATTAATTCCAGACTAAAAATGACAAATTCATCTTCTACGACAATTAAATGAAGTCAGTAATTGATGCTAATTGATCTTCAGCCGAGAGGGCTCTTACTGCTTTGCTGTGCTCTCCCTGATGCTCTGGTACTTTCCTCTCATCCCCACTTCCCCCTGCAGCCCGCTGGCCATGGGGATGTCCCCAGGGCCCCAACAGCTGCTCCTGAATTTGCCCAGCTCGTCCAGCCCTATGCATCTTTTTTGGCTGCTCACTTCTTGGAGTTTGCATTTATTTTCTCTTTTTTTTTTTTTTTTTAAAGGCAGGTACCAGGCCTGGCTGTGTTAGCGACAAAGGATTTATAGCCTACAGCTGTGTAGGTTTCCACTTAATTTTTATAAGCCCAGCATAAGAGCCAGCGGGGGGTAAAGCACACTTGGATTTTCTCTACTTAAAATATTACAATGTTAGCACTTTTGCTTGAGCCCTGAAAAGGGGGCAGTGGGGGGGCTAGATGTGTGTGTGTGTATATGTGTGTGTTTGGGGGTTTTTGGTGTTGTTTTTTCTTCTTTTTTTCCTTTTTTTATGAGAGCCCTTTAATCTCGAGCCAATATGTCAAAATCAAATTAAGCCTTGGAAGGGGAGCGGGCTCAGCGTGCCAAGCTCGCTCACTGGGTTGTAAATGTACAATTGTTTCTGGGAGCTGTTATTAAAGCGAGGTAACTGCTGCCTGTTCAGGGACCCTGACGTCACATCCTCCAGCCGTGCTTGGGAAGCAGCACTGGGAGGAGGGGGACGAGGTTCGGCCACGTGGTGACCACAGGGAGGGGATGAAAGCATGGTGTCCCCTGGAGCAGAGCAGAGGGAGGGTGGCACCAGCCCCGGCGTGGATGGGCTGCGTGGTGGCCCCGGCAGAGGAACATCTGGGGATTCTTAGGGACCCTTAGGGACATGAGAACTCCTGAAGGAACCATCAGAGGGGGTAGGTTTGGGACTTGCAGCAGGGTGTGGGTTTTGGAGGTAGAAGAGCTTACTGAACCAGAACATCCCATGGCCATTCTTTCTTCTGGAGAAGAAAAAGGGGCAAATCAGGGCTTTTTTGTTTAGTTTCCTGACTAAAAGTTTCTAATGTGCTTTGGTTGAGAGGCCCAGTTCTAGCCCAACCTAAACCCTTTCAGCATGGTAGGAGGGCCGGTCAAGAGCCTCACCTGCAGAACCCCTTGCAAGGCATGGTACATATAACTAATTTGGGAGAGTCAGGCCTCTGTGGGACCTTGGTTAAGGGCAGAGGGGCCAGGCCTTACTCCCCTGATGTGAAAGTAGGATTTCGGGTAGTCTGCTGTGGGGTTCACACTCTGCAAGGAGGTCATGAGCCACTTTCATGGGGTCTTACTGTGGTGAGATGCTGCCATCAACACCACATGAGAGTTTTGAACCCACATTTCTGCTCAGCTTTGCTGCAAGCAAAGTAACAGCAATGAAAATACTGTAAAGTATCACTGTTCTTCACCTGAGACAGTTTGTAATTATCCATAATGCTGGTATTTGACATTATATTTATACTGTGCAGGTCTTTAAGGTCATCACTTACCACTTTATTTCATGCAGTGGAACTGAAACAGGCTGGAGAAGCATGGGGGGGACAGTGAGGAGGTGTGTTGGCACACTGAGATTCGTTCACCGCCCTCTCCCTCTGACCTGACTTAACTTCTGCAGATGCCAAGGCAGGTGCTCCCTGCTCCATATCCCCAAATCCCTGGTTTGAGTGCATTGGCATGGGCAGCTTCATGGGAAGCCATAGGGGACTGGATGCTGTGGTCCCAGCAGTTTTACCATCAGCACTGGGATGAAGACTCAGCACAAGGACAGCAAGCAGACCTCACACCTCCTCTTGGCCACGCCACATTGGGCAGGAGAGACCAGCTAACGTTCAGAATAATTAGTCCTGGTGTGAGGCAGTGGTAATGAGACGGAGCAAAGCGCTGCGCTGACAGGGCTGTCTGGCCGTGAGCCAGGAGCTCCACGCAGTGCTGGGCTGTCCTGGGTGGACATGGGAGCTCATCAGGAGCAAACTGAGAGACACCAAACAGGATGCTGTGGCAGGGTGTCAGGCCCTGTGGTGAGCATTCCCTGCGGCCCCAAGGGCCATCAGCAGCAGCTCTCCATCAGCTGGGTGACGTGGCAGAGAAGACATGTGCCCGCTGCAGGCCGCTCTTGCTGGTTATGCTGGGTCGCCCTTGGGAGGCAACAGCATGGGGAGTTGTGTTCTCAGGTTCTTATGGGTCCCACTAAATCCTATGTAATATACTGTAAATAAAGCTTATGGCAGAAATTGGTGTTTTACAGGGAAAAACTAAAGTCCAGCTGCAAAGCTACAAAGAAGTGAACTCTATTGCAAAGGGGCGATGGCACCAGCAGCTTCTACTGACCCCCAGCCTTTTTTCTGGCCATGTTTCACTGGGTCTTAGGGAGAATGCCACTCTGGCTCTGGTGCTGCTCATCAGCTACACGTGGCTTCCAACTCTTTGCCATAAGACCGAAATAATTAAGACCGAAAGTCACTTGCAAAGTGAAAATAAATTACTTTCTGCAAGGCACACAGGGAATCATCACTGAAGGCTGAGGTAAATGTAATGCACAGGGAAACTGAGGCAAGGAGTTGTGCTTCAGGTCATGTAACAATGGTTTGTCAGACCCAGAAGGAAGACTTGAGAGCCTTTGTGTCACCTTCCTTGTGTCCCTGTGGTTGGTGCCTGACATACCACGTGGCGGACGCAACCCTGTGCATGGGACCGTGGAAACCCCAGTGTGTCAGAGGCACCCAGAATACCCCCATCACCCCTTTTCCCACAGCTCCGCAGCTGGACCAGTGGGCAGGACTGCGCCTGCGAGGGCACATGGGTTGCTCAGCGATTCCCAGATGTGCTGTGCTCGCTGTTTTCCGGGAAGCCAGCGGCCTGGGCAGAGATAAATAAGTGATACAGACATCTCTGCACTAAACACACACGACACGCTCCCTCCCGCTCCCCCACCCCACGCACACAGTTCTATTAATCCTGACAAATTATGACGTACAGACGTGTAATGCAAACTGATTCATCATACATTCAAATCTGCTGTGTGGGAGCAGCGGGAGGGCAGAGGCAGACAAGTGTATTACACGGATAATGTATTTGACGTATTAATAAAACCAGCCGCATTGCTCAATCTGGAGAGAGGGAGGGATGCCGATACATCATGACAGATCACATATTGATGGAATCCAGATGTTGGGAATCATAGTCTTGGGGCCTTTCTTGTATTGACTAAAGGTAAAAAATGCAGGCTGTCAGCACATTAAATCTCTGCTCTGCTCGCAGAGGCTGGGGGATAATTATTTATTTGTGGAGGACAGGGAAACTGCTCCTTGTGTCCCCTGTCCCGTTAGCCCAGCCATCTGCAACTGAAGGTCAGGTAAAAGAATTTTTAACCCTCTTGCTATTTTGTTACTTATGGACTGCAATGACCAGCTGGAGCGCATGTTACTGTGGTCCCATCATCTTGAAATCCTTGGTTCAGCTGATAGAAATCAGTGTCAAAATGATCCCAGCTGAGCACCTGGTCTCAGATTTTCAGCCAGTGAAACACTCAAAAAATTCCCCCCTTAGCTTTGCCTGCAGCGCTGCTGCTTCCTGTGTTTTGCTCCTCTTGGACAGGGATGCACATTCTGAGTGGTTTTGAGGAAGCAATGCATTTATGGTTATACACACATACGTATGTGTATCCATAACATATTTTTAGTATTTTTCAGGGAAAGATATTCCGTTATTCACACTTTCGTGGGTAAAGGTCATTGTGCCAATAACAACTCCTACTTTAATTTTACCTTGCTGAGTCCTTTTAAAATGATACTGTCTTGTTTCAGATCTGTTTGGGTTGGACACCCTTTAAGGGCTGCTCGTGTTGGTGAAGCCTGATTGACTTTGGCTTGTGTGTGACAAGGCGTTAAGCACATGGTAACATTATCTATTAGGGGACACAAATACATGAATGTCCTGGTTTGGCTTTGTGCTCCTCCAGGGGAATAGTGTCTTTCCCTCAAGCATCTTTTTGTTGCAGTGGGTTAAACCTGCTGCTGGTGCCTGGCCAGCACAGCAGGATGAAATGACACTGAGAAGATGACAGAGCTTTGTGCTAATGCTCTTTCCAGGGTTATTGCCAGCCTGGAGAAGGTGCTGTGCTCTGTATTTTTGGGCCCTGGCTCTGCATGCTCATGTTACCTGCAGACAGGAAGGACCAGGAAGTGGCTGGGACGCAAATGGACGTTACCTGGAAGGGCAGGGCAGCTCAAAGGAGAGGTGTGGATTTCAAAAGTAATGAATGTGCAGTAAAGAAGGAGAGATATTTGAGCATTAGGAAGTGTTTAAATGATTGGGGCGTAGCTTTCTTGGATGCAGATCACTGGGACTTACATATAGGAGCCTATAGAACTATTATATAGGCTCAGAGAGAGAGCAAGGGAGAAAAACTCTATATTGGAACAATATAACTATATACATATATTTAACTATGTACATAAAATATAGAAATATTATGTTATATTATGTTATATTACATAAAACTAATATTTGGAGTCTATAGAATTATTTGCATGGTATTTCTCTCCTACCAGAATGGATCAAAAATCAGGAATAACGAAATTTGGGGAAATACAAAAGCAGGCATTGACATATTGGTGCTTTCCCCAGGGAAGCCCAGTGAGTATCTGCTATGGGCCTGTGCCCATCGGAGGGGAATGCTGTGACTTTTGTGGTCTGCAGAGGTGCAGATGCCCAGGGCCACTCTGGCAGCCTTGGTACCCTGCAGAGCACTCCTCAAATCCTCTGCTCCTAAGGAGGGTAGCCCAAATTGGAGCCATGCTGAGGGATTAGCCTTCCTGAACATGTCCCCAGCCTCCTGGATTGTCTGGCAGTGGGTTTGCTGTGTGGGAGCAAGCCTGTCTCGTGCTCTGGGCTGGCAGCAGGGTGAGTCTCTGTCCCCTGCTCAGCCACTGACTCCCTCTTGAGCTGTGGGTGACCTACACCATGCAGGGCTGTCAAAAGCAAGGACACAAGTCCCATGGAGTCCCAAAGTGCCTTTAAAAGTAATTCTTTAACCTCTGGAAACGGTTTCCTTGCATGTGAAATGGAGACAATAAACACCTGAGATGAAAGGGCAGCTTTACTCTGCTAAGATAAAGGTGTTGCTCTTTCCCTGGACTCATTCGGTACAAGTGGATGTGCTGGCAGGGAGAGCTCACCAGCCCCAGAAAGTAGCAAGGTCCTTTTTCAAGTTGGAGAAAAGCAGCTTAGAGGAAATATAAATTGAAAGCAGGGAGGGCTTCTCAGATGGGGAGCCAGAGAAAATGATGGAGGGAACGTAAGAATGACAAAGCATGTCGTTCCAGTGGAGTGCAAGATGATTTGCTTTAGCTCATTAAATACTGCAATAAAATATTAATAGTTATTGTCCCTCTATTTTTTGTAATTATCCTTGCAAAGAAGGATCTGCTGCAAGTCACTAATGTATTCCCAGCAGCGGGTTGCTTTTTAATACGGTGATGGCAGTCAGGGGTGAGGAGGGGGGGGAATGAAAGCGTTTATGTGTGGCCAGAAAATAGTTGTATGATCAGGGTCATTAAAGAACCAGCACTGTCTACAGAGGGAGGAACAGAACGAGGGGAAGAGGAGGCTGCAGGGAGAGGAAGAAGGTGCAGGTCAACCCAGGAGCACTCATGAAAGGATGAGATTTGAGGACAGTCTGGTGTCTGTATCCACACATAATCCCAAGGAAGAAATCTATGCAGCCCAGTGTGCCTGGATATTTCCTGGTGAATGTGGTGATTTCTCCACCCGATCAAACTGATGCAGCTGTGAAGGACCCTGGAAGTGCCAGGCTCCTGCTGCAGGTGCTGAGGTGCTCTGTGGGGTCAGCCCGGGCACATGGCAGGACACAGACCTCAGGGTGCTGCATGACCTTGGAGGGTCCCCTCCATCACAGCCCTCTTCAAGGCAGTTCTGGTGCATATTAGCTGTGCCCTGCCTGTCAGTGTCCCTTTTCCTGTGCCTGTCCCCGACGCTGTCCTTGCTCTGGTCAGTGCCATAGCTTGTGCTGTCGCTTCGAGGTTCTTGGACCTCAGGATCTCTCAGTGGTCAGAGTACCCTTTGCAGGAGTTTCATTTGAGCAAACATCCCATGAAAGGGTCCCCAGGGTGGCTGAGGACCAAGATGATGATTGGTGGGTCAGACACCATCTGTGGACCTAACAGGCTCTGGCAGAAAGCTTTAAAAAGTGAGATGGAATGTCTCCTGCCAGCAGCAAAGAACCCCTCTAGGGGCTTCTGCAGCAGCACCAAGATCCCATCCCACTGTGCTCAGGCCAAGAGAGACCTCACTGTATTTCCATCTCTGGTTCCTACTGCATGAGCACAGTGGGATGCAGTGAGGCTCTTTGCTGAGCCTGGGCAAAGCTATGGGCTTAAATACATCACATGGTGCAGATGGGTCTTTTCCAGCTGGGGACAGCCTGTGGTGTCTGGGGTGGGTGAGCAAAGGCTGAGTCCCAGCAAAGGGCTCCTGGCATGTGAGACCAGGCTTGTGATCACCATGATGTGGCTTGGAAAGCCTTGGCTGGAGGAGACAGAACACTCTCTGCCATCAGAGGTGGTGAGAGCAGGGATCAGGCATCCTCAGGCTCCTGGCCCTAGGCAGGGAAAGCTCAGGAACGCAGATGCTGGTTGGTAGCATCAGCAGCAGCAGCAGGACAGTGCCATGGAGCAAAGCCTGTCCTGGAGATCTGCCCATCTGTGTGTCCAGGTAAGCTCAGGGCTGGGCAGCCACATCCATGATGCTCCTGCTTCCCGAGCTGGAGGAGAGACCAGGTCTTCGGCCCCTCTCACATCCCATCAGCTGACCCTTGGAAGAGAAACGGTGCTGACAGGTATCTAAGCGAGGCAAAATTAAGGGAAATGATAATAAATGTAGATGGTCAGGCAGGGGAATGAAATGATCCATCTTTTGCATGTTAGTCAAGAGGTGCTCGCAGGCTCCCCCCCTCCCTGCTCCCATTCAATCAGGGCCTGTCAGACCTCCAGCAGGTTGGCATTTTTGTGAAGAATCTCTCGGCTAAAAATTGTTGTCATTCCTATTTCCTTGTTATCAGTTGGCGGCACCTCGGCGGAGCCCGGAGATTAACGCAGAATCGCCGGGCGAGCATCCATTCCCAAAGAGCCCTATCCATTACGCCGAGCTCGGCGGGTCCCTCCCGCCTCACCTCCCACATTCATCATCTTTAACGCTGACAGCCCGGCGCAGGCCTTTCAAATTTATCTCGCCGCGTCCCGGGCAGGCTCTATCCGTCAAACTGCACGAGAGGGAGCGAGCGGAGCGCCATCTCCTCTCCCCTGTACGTCGGGGAAGGAGGGGGGGAAAACAACCTGCCCGTGTGAGGGACTCGGTAAAAGATTGGTCCGAGATACACAATTAATCATGGCTCGCATCAATTTGCTTGATTTACTCCCTGGAGGGAGAAGGGGCGTAAACACGGCGTGTGCAGAGGCAGTGTGGAAACATAATGTGTCTGTCTATAGGAAAAACATTAACACATCATCCCCGTTGTGGGTGATTGATGGGGGAACGGGACAGGGACAGCCCAGAGCTGGCAGGGTGACAGAGAGCCAGGAGCTTGCCAGAAAGATGGACCCAATGGAGATGAACCTCAGGGGCCACTGGTCAGGGCAGGTGGCATTTGGCACACCTGACCCACCTTCCAGTGCTCTTCACGAGGTGGCAGCCCATTCCAGGTATCTCCCCCCACACTGCAAGCCTCTGGGTGGGGAAGGGAGGTGGGAAGGGAAGCTTCCAGCCATTCTCTGTGTATCAGACAGGTGCTTCAAGGTACAGATGTGTGAAATGTCCCCATTTTCAGGGTGATGCAGAATCCCAAGCCAAACTGCTTTTGCACATAAAAATCTCCAAGGTATATTTTGTGTTCGCTACCATGTCCTAAATAGGTGTCCATGCAGCTCACTCTGCCTTACCCCCCATGAATTCTTCCTGTAAATAATGGTTTTTGCCTGCCCCTGGAGGTAGGTGCGTTTCAGGATGAGATCCAAATGTGCAGAGCATGCTTGTGAAGCCCTTCAGTAGCCTTCAGGGCAGGAGATGCCGTAGCAATGAAAGATGCTGTTATTATTAGATCCCAAGCACTGGGTTGTGCCATCCCTTGATGGCTCTGGCGAAGAGGCTGACTTTTATGGAGAAAGTTACTGCTGTATTTACAATCCAAACCTCCTTGTAACCAGCTGCAGGGTGCAGGAGGAAATGCAGAGAGAGTGTGTGATGATTTAGTGTGTCCTTCTTGTGTGCCTTTCAGCCAAGGAGCCTTCTCCCTCCTTCCCCAGCCCATACTTGGCAGGGCTCTGGCTGTGTGATCACACCCCCATGGACAAGGGGAGTGGGAGGAGAGGTTTAACCGAGGTCAGAATGGGGGACCAGGAGCCTGGAGACTCAAGTCCCACACTTGTGTCTTCCTTGGTGAAATCTTTGTGTAAATCAGTGGTACCCTGACCTCATTGGGACAGGTACTGCATTTCCCAGTAGCTTTCAGGAGTTACCATGTTTGGAGGTGAGTAAGGGGGGGGGTTCATGAGAGCTCACTGCCACAAAGGATATCTGATATACCTGATATGTATAGGGAACAACCAAGGTGATAGGGATACAGGAATATTGAGAGAGCAGCCCTCAGTGTGAGGGTTGTGCAGGATGAGCTGATGCAGTTTGCCAGCTCTGAACACCCAGACAGACATGTCTCCCCAGGCAATTTGCAGACCAGGGGCCATTCCTATACTCAGCACCCTTCCTGCTATCAGCTGCAAATGCTTCCACATTTTCTCTCTGGTTAGCTGACAGTGGTGTTGGACAGGTTCACTCTTCCCCAGCCATGTGTGGCCCTTGGCTGGGACTTTCCTGCAGGTGCACCTGTCATTTGGGACCTGAACATGCATCGATTTCCACATACATGTTTCTTAACATGTCTAGGGTGGGGTTTAAAAGCTGGTCTTCCAGCTCTTCCACTGCCTTCCTGTATGGGGTTTCCTTTAGCTGCACTCCAGAATTTCCAGCTGGGAGGAAAAGATGCTAACACAGAGAGATCTGTCACCCACAGACCAATGGACAGTGCTTTGTAAGTCAAAAATGGGTGAAACAGATGTAGTCTGCCTGAAATGAAACATGGAGCTCTGTGGAACAATTTGAGTATCCAAATAGACTGTCCATTAATTGCCCTCCTGTTTGCATGTCCTTAGGAGAAAAGCCTACCTTGCTACCATCTTGTCTGTCAGTCTAGCTATCAGTACAGTGCTTCAGACTGTTCCTATTTCTGATTCACGGAGTATGGATTAAATTCTGAAAATTAACACTCCTACTGGGGGCTACTCCCACCCTCAGGCACATTCCCATCCCTTCTCTTTGATGTGCAGCACCAGCCCACACCTGTGTGCCTGATACACTCAGGAGCATCCCTCATGGGAGCAGTTGCTGTCTCCAGAGCAGCCAGGCTGAGCTCAGGCAGGACCAGCTCCATGACCCACATTTCTGGGGTTGCTTATGGCTTAAATTTATCTGTTTAATTTAGTTTTGTTCTCCTCTGATTTAGTTGCATCTGAAGAGGGGTTTTGTTTCATTTTGTCTTGTGGAAATTACTCATAATTTTTGTAGTGGCTGTTTAATATATGTGTGTATATATATATATGTATATGCTGGGTTTTACAGCCCATTTTTATCACCTTTTTATTATCTCGGGTCAAAAGCTTTACTGGGTTGCATTCAGGGAATTATGCAAACTAAGAGAAAATACCATAGCAAAACTATAGATTTTCTCATTAAACTCTGCTTGGACATGTAGTTATTGTAGTAAAACTCTAGTAACTATTACAGGCCCTAATATAAAATTATAGTTTGACACCTCAGCATGATTGGCCTTGCACTGCGGTTAAATTAACCCTTTCCATCCCTTGCCTGATCACACTAAAGGCTTTTGCTGGAAGCTGGCAAGCTGGACTCAGTGGGCAAGCTGGGGTGGCTGTTTGAGGGCTTAGCCTGGGGCTGCAGCCACGACCCCTCTGTGGTCCAGTTCCAGAAGCTCCAGAGTGGCTTTGTCTGAGCTGTCAGAAAACCTCACTCCAGCAAGAATTGGGAGAGAAGTGATGGATGAATAAAGGAGGATCCTGCAAGTCCAGGTGGATAAGGTCCAGCAAGGTAGGAATTTGCTGAAGTTTGCAGCAGTTTCTCATCCCAGAAATTGCTTTGTTCCTACCGCCCAAGGACTGTGTAATTCTCCCTGCTCCGTGCACAGTGGATTTAAGGAGCGATAAGCATATTCAGCGACTTAATTATCTCAGACGAGATTTTCTTCTCAATTACACTCAAGTAAATCTGAAGTGATTCCATTCAAGTGGTTGATCTTAGTCCACCCTTGTAAAAAGTAAAAGCAGATAAAATATTGTCCCTGCATGTTAGCGAATCTCCACACCTTTGCTGTATCTCTGCAGCAATGGTGGGAGGTTTTGGGACCATCTGACGCAGTGACAGTCTGTGTTTAAAACAACTTGGATGGTCCAGCAGGGATGGGGACTATTTCCTTCTGATTGCCTGATTAACATTTTAAAACCATGTTGATAATAACCTGGGGTAGTGTGACAGTTCAGCAACTTCATTCGGGGGAAACACTTAATCATATTTATTATGTAAACACAGCTTGCCATGCCCCCATTAAATTATTAATAGTACCATTAACATATTTACATATAAATCTTATAGCAGTTGATGGAAATGGCTCCAAGAACCTTGAGTTAGCTCTCTTTTTATAATGGATTCTCTCTTGCAAATACCCATTTATTAAAGAGACAAAATATTAATTTTTTGTTAAATGTTCATGTCAAAAATGTCACCTTTGCAGTTTTGCAAATTGCCATTTATGCAAAACCTACTGGTTGGTATTCTCCTGTCTTAAAAATGGCCTGTTTAAAAACATTGCTTCAATAGGAGCAGTTAAGGAGAAGAATAAAGATATTTCAGTGATATGGGCAAGTTTTTTGCATTTTCATTAGTGATGAAATTGATAAGTTGAGCAAGACAAAGCCAGGGGTTTGTTCCATCACTCCACACCTGGAAGTACCCTAAAATGCCATCAATCCCAATGCTGCCTGGGCTTAATCACTGAGCAAAACATACACAGTTCCTTCAGTATCCTGAAGGAAGTAGGCAGCATGAAGGAAACAGAAAAAAGCATAGAGGGTATGAAGGATTTACTGGACAGGATAAGGAGAAAAGGTTGGAGGGCAGGTTAGTCCTTCTCTGGTTTCTCCTCCAAATTCTGCATATTTCTTAATCAGCCCTGCTCTGCTAACAAGCCTAATTAGGGCATACTGTAATTCCTTAATACCTTCCAGGTAGCAGTATCCAAGGGTGATTCATTCTCAGGGCTGCCAACTTTCACAAGTTTATCACAAGACTCTCAGGATTTTTTTTTTTTAATTTTGCTTCTTAAAGTTTCAGCCTCTGCAATGAAACGATGGTATAAGAATCTCAGTTTTCCTTTAAATAAATGGAAAACACACACTTTGAGCCCTGCAGTCCAGGGCAGAAAGCTTGAGTATATGCTCTGAGCCTGGTCCTTAAAGCACAGAAACCAGAGAGCAAAAACTAAGATAACTGCAGGGTGGTGGAGTTGTAGGATAATTTAGGTTGAAAGAGGCCTAAGGAGGTCACAATACACTTAATTTCTGGTGCATCTCATACTTAAATGACATTTTCCATTAGGGTTTTTAGTATTAACAATAGTAAGGCATAGCTCACAGTTTTGTGAGAACTCTGTGTTCCATACATCTCCGTATGGCAAAGCATAAACCTCCACCGAGCGCCCGGCTGCCCCTTGGCCCTCCCGTGCTCCCACAGACATCCCACACTGGCACGTCTGAGCTGAGCAGGGAGGGATAAAACCAGTTTGCTGGGAAGGAGCCATAACTGGGACCTGCAGGGGACCTGGCAAGGGGCTCCTGTCCCAGCTCTGCTCAGGACACATGACCTTGGCAAGTTGTGTCTCCCTCCCACACCACCCTTTTCCCACCTGAATACAGGGCTGAGCAAGGTGCTTTCCCTTCCGGGGAATTAATGGAGAATTAGACCTTATTATGGTAATGCAGGAGCCAAAGAAAGACGGAAGAAGCATTACAAAGGATTTTTTTCCCTTTCTCAATTAAATGAATGTTCTCCTAACCCATCGTGCCCAGCCCTCGTGTGTGCTGTTACAATTGTCTCTAAAAACTCTGTCTGATTTTTCAAGCAATTTCTCACGAAACAGGCACTTTCAGAAAAATCATAAGAAAGCAATCGTTTCAAATTGGTCATTTGGGACTCAAATTACTAATCTAATACATTTTTTATTGAGGGTTCCTGAAAGGTTCCATAAAACACAGTCTTTGAAGCTGCCCAAACTTGCCAGCCTCCCAGTTTGACAAATCGAATCCAACAATCCACTTTGCAGCTCAGGTTTAGGGCTGAGGAAGCTGCCACCGAAATAGCAGCATTTATATTTCTCTATCAATAGTGCCTATCTGGTCAGATTTTTAAATTCCCTGGGGTGTTGTGTTGAATTTCTTTTGCCTGTGCTGGATTTTTGTGTCTGTGTCCAAGCTGCAGTGCTCATACTGGGGATATTGATGGGGCAGGTTGACCTGGAATCTGCTTCTGAGCATCATGTCTGGTCCAGCTCAGAAAAGCAGCAGGACAGAAGTTGACCCAGGCAAGGAGAGAACTGGGAGCCAGAGACTGACTTTTTTTTCCCCTTTTTTTTTAATTTATAGATTTTTTATTATTTATTATATTATTGGGGAGTTTATTATTTATAATGTTATTTATGTTTTTCTTGAGGCTTAGGTGGGACTGCTTTAGCAGCAAAGCACAGTCCCATTGAGCTTAAAGGCTGAACAGAGAAGAAAACTAAAACATGGGACATACATGGAATTCTGATCTTCTTTCTAGGAATGAGCGCTTAAAGCACAGGAAGATTAATGAGATCAAACAAGCAATCTCTGGTCCTGAGTTCCTCTGTCATGTCATGGCCACAAGGCACCAGTTTTTTGGGAAAGAGGGGTTGTGCTGCCCCACTTTCCAGTGGCCATTCGTGGTTACAAAGTGTCAGCCTCCTCACACACAAGGCACTAATCAAATATATGTTAATTATTGTTTTGGCAGATGCTGAGGGGCGTCTGAGTGCCGCCTTGAGGTACACCCCCAAAAGAGCACCTCTCTGATCAGGTCTAATAAAATCCAAAATAAAACTCTATGGGTTGAGAGCCAGCACCCAGCAAGGAAAATCCAGCAGTTCGAGGCCAACACCAGCTCAGCCTGGCAAGAGCCCAACCAAAATTGCTTTTCCCCTTGAAGGTCTGGTGGCAGTTTTTCTTTTGCAAGATCTGCCAGTTGGGAGCAAGGCAGAAATGTGGTTTTGGGGAGGATTTTCAAGCAGTGTCTGCTTCTTGGTTCCACCAGCACAAGAGTGCAGAAGGGAGAGGGGAGGAGTGGGGGAGCTCAAAAGGGAGACACAGAAAAAGCTGCTTGGCTTCAGGCAGAGATGGGGATGGAGAGTTTGGGAAGTGAGGCATTACCTCTGCCTGCAGCTCAGCACCCACAGAAGCACAAGGCTCATGGAGCAGGGGTTAGTAGAGCACTGATAGTCAGACCTGACAGCTTGGTCTGAATTTCCCCCTCTCAGAGGAGCCATGAAAGCAGGAAAGAGGGCTGCTCTGCCAATCCCACTGCACCCAGACTACTCCTCACCTTGCAGCCCATAGCATCCTCTGGCTGTGTGACTCCCTTGGTACTTATGTGGCCAGCTCACTGCTGACACACTCCCCTCTAATGCCTCCAAGGGGGGCTGTTACAATTTATTGGGTTAGCATATCGTTTTCTGCTGCCATTTCAGTTTTACTGTGGGGATAATGCACAATGTGTAGTCAAGAAGCAGAGCAGGGGTTGCTTTCAAGCCAAATGTGGTAATTTTGGGTATCAACTGGGACTGCATTGCATGGGAGGCTGTTTTCAGCTGATTATTCTTGTGGTGGTCACCCATGGGTGAGGGTTGCCCTTCCAGCCCATCCTTGTCTGCAGCTTCCTGAGGAGTGTAACACCAGGATCCTGCAGGTAGGGAGCCTGTGCTCTCCTCTCAGTGCATTTCCTTTTGCTCTGCTCAACCTGTTTTTAGGCTTGTGTGAGCAGCAAGATGCCACATGTTTCCATCAAAGGGGCGGCATGACTCTCATGGTTTTAAGCCCAGCTGGAGATAAAGCACCATGCACCACCCTCCCCCTGCCACCCTGGTGAAATGGGAAGGAGAATCAAAGTAAAACTTGTATGCTGAGATAAGAACAGTTCAGTAATTGAAAATAAAGTAAAATGCAATAATAATGGTAAATAATAATGATGATAATAAAAGGGGGAAAAACAAGTGATACACAATGCAATTGCTCACCATTCACTGACCAATGCCAGACTTCTCTTCCCAAATCCAGATCGGCCCCATTTCCAGGTAATTCCCTCCAGTTTATATACTGGGTATGGCATTCTATGGTGTGGATAGAACCTAGACTTTCAATACCTTTCCCATGCTCCTCCACATCCCCTCAATCTAGCAAAGACATTTTCTCATGCATCAGCCAAGGCAGCCTGGGGTATAGGGATGAGTTTGTCCCTGTCCCCAAAAGCTGTGCCTATGCAGGTCAGGACAGCATGTGAAACACCAGAGCCCAGCAGCAGATTAAGAGGTTGAAGCATCAGGACGTGTCCCCACTTTGTGCTGAGCATCTCTCTCTGGGGAGGGAAGGCTCTTAGGGCAGATTTCACCTTGTGCTGCGGGGTCAGCAAAAGACTCCCATGCCACTTAAATCCCACTTAAGTACTTTGCACTGGGGTGAAATTAACTCTCTCCACAGAATAAGCCATCAAGAAAAACTGATCTAAAAATCTACGCTGGGCCACAACCGAGCCATGCTTCTATTAGCAGGTAAAAAAATATTTCCCATCCTTAGAGTTAAATGAGCCAATAGTTCAATCACAGAGCGAAAAGCAGCAATAGAGACAGGGATGCTGAGTGCCTCAGGTATTGGGAATCTATGCTAGGAATCACAATAAGGAGGACTCGCCTGTGTTCTCCGTGTTTAGCAGCAGTGCTATTCAACAACCTATTTGCAAATGCCATCTTCCAAAGTCCTTTTCTCCCCCCCTTGTTAAAGTTGCAGCGATAATAGGGCAATTACAGTGCAATAAGCTAAACGCAATCCATTAGTGGCATCACAGCCATTTTTAGATCTTGGGGAAAAAAATCAAAGCTGTTTAAGTTTTCTTATTATGCACATTAAAAGGCAGGCAGCAGGGTCTGATCAAAGACACCACCACCCCTGTGCTCCCCCCACCCACCTCCTGTCCCTGCGTCTTGCCCCCCCTGTTCATTAGTGGTCACAGCTGTGCAGTCGGCCAATTACTTGGGAATAATAAGTACATTTTGCAGTAAATTAAATATTAATTAGTCCTTGGCAGGTTGTTTTGGGGTTTTTTTTCTTCATTTCCCTCTCTCCACCTGAAAACAGTGGCAGGGATGTGACACTGTTATCGCCTGTGCTGGCACGTGGGTGAGTGGGGAAGGCTCTCGTCCTTCCCTGTGCTACTTCTCCTCCAAGCTGGCTTGCAGCAAAGTCTTTCCTGCTCTTCCTAGAGGGATCACTGCTGCTGGACCAGGATTTGCTAACACATCCTCAGCTTGGACAGTACCTTCTTCCAGCCTGGGCATATCCCATCTCTGCCTGGCTTCCCATCCTGCATGCTCCACTTGGGCACTTAGCTTTCCAGGCAGAGCAGCATCCCTGATTGCTTGGGATGTGTATGTGAGGCCTCATCCTGCCCTGCTCCTGCACAGGACCCCAACCCAGACAGTGTTTGTTGTGCCAAGGGATAAGGAAGAAGAGTAGTCCCTGGCCAGGGGTTCAGAGGGTCCACCCGGGACTCTGGGGACAGAATGACCAGTTTGGATTTCTCTAATCCCCTGGAAGTCAGACTGCCTTGAACAAGAGCAGACCTTGGGAAAAAAGCCCTGCAGACACTAGTCAGGTGAAGCCCAAATCAGATCCCAAGCACAGATCTGCTGGGACAAGTGATTCCTGAAAGTGGCCAGGTGAGCTAATTTTGATGTTATCAACATATCAGCATGTATTACAGTTTACAGAATGAAGGCAGTGGAAAGAAAAAGTGGATGAAAAGAGCAGCTGAGCTTTGCATAGGAGGGTGAGAACCTGATGTGGAGGGAAGACTGTCCTTGCTCTGGAGCACCCCAGGAGCATTGCAGAGGCTGGCACAGGAGTCCCTGGGAACCCTCAGCAGTCAGGACAGGAGGGGCAGATGTTCTGGTGGCTCACCTATTCCCTGCTGGCATACTCCAATTGGAGCTGCTGTCCCTGTCACCTGGCCTGTGCCTCCCTAAAGTGCAGCATTACTTTTGCCTGTGGCCAGACAGGAGGCTGGAAACAAGGAGATGGAGTCTTATCATCCGACTCACTACCCATCCTTCCTCCTTGCCACCAAAGTCAGTGTGAGCATTTTGTGCTCCTTTTCCTTACAAATCCATTACCAAGAGTTTCTGGAGCAGAATGAGCTATGCTAGCAAATGAGGAGTAATCTGTGCTTGTTGGCAGATCCCAAGGAAAAAGGTTCCACTTGTTCAGCTCTTGGATTTACACTTTACTAAACAGCTCTGTGGGCTGCCTTGTGATGCACTGTGCACGACTTCGCTCCTTGGTGCTCTTGAGTGCAATTAAGTTGTGGACTTTTTTTAAATGTAGCTTGACAATATGCAGGTTAGGTTTGTATTTTATTTACAGCTTTTACTTGGGGACCAATAAAACCCCAGCTGGCTAATGTGAGAGCTAAAACTTGCATCTCACTCTTTGCCTTGGATATCTTTCCTATGGTAAACTATTTATTTGTGTTTCATCTTGCACAAGCTCCTCTTTCCATGCTGAGAAGCCAAGAGCTCCAGGGGCTCTTTGAAGGCTATTTGCTATAGGATAGCAACTGGAATTCTCTTTAAACATCCGTGCCTGTTTTGTCCTATAACTGGCCTCTTGGTGTCAACACACAGTTCTGTGCGAGTTTCCTGTGCAAAGCTAACATTTGCACGTTCCCCTGGCAATTGTGCTTCCAGATCCCTCTTGTTCAAGCATATCCCATAATTTATTCCTGCAGGAATGAGCAGCAGTTACTCCACGTGCCAAATCACAGGCAGCACCAAGGCCTCTTTAAAAAGGAAGATGTAACTGGGCTGGGAATGACTGCTGTGCTGCTCAGGTAGGAGGAACGTGCTGTGTGACCTATGTGTCCAGTCACAGATTTGGATTGCAATTATGTGGTCCTCCTATCTCTGAGCTCCAGGCTTTCATCACACAATTAATGTGCAACAAACTCTTCTTGCAAAATCCCAGTGCCTTTCACTGTTGGGCCATCAGACATTTCCACCTATGAGCATCCCCCGGACACTGACACAAGCGAAGGGTGAGATGGCACCAGGCTAGTGACACAAATCATGCTAAAAATGCCAAATAGCTGTGTTTACATGCATTCGCAACCCAAGGGTCATGCTCTTGCCATAAAAAGGGAGATGAACTCTGGTGAGATGGGAGTGATGCTCCCAAGGATGCCTCTGGGAGGGAAAGATCAAGAACTGTTGATCATAATGGCACTGGCTGCTAAAACAGTCAAAATAATCAGGAGGTGGGGATGATGCTGAGGGGGCAGATGCAGCTGGGTGATGAGTGCCCATCATTTGCTGCTGTATCTTCCCAGTGGCACCCCAATGTGCCCATTCTCCCTGGGATGTTACAGGGCTTCAGTGCACATACCCCAACATCAAGCCCCTCTTTAAACCCCGGCAGTGGTTGCTGTTACATGGATTGAAAAGGCCAGCACAAGCTCTGTGAAGACACAGAAGGGAAAATATTTTCTTTCCAGTGTTATTTTTCACTCCTTCTCTTTCCCTTTCTGCCATCTCATGACTCTCTAAATTCATGGGAGCTCTTCCTCAAGGTGAAATGAAGGCTCTGGGCTGCATTTGGTAGTGCCGACAACAGGGGATGAGGGTCAGGGAGGGTTAAGCACGGAGGGGGCAGTGCAACAAGGCGGCCTGATCTAGTGATTAAACAAAGGGATTCAGCCAACATGTGTAAAATTAAGTGATCAAGAGTTGATTACAGAGTGCATTGATTGTGTACTGATGGATTAAACAGAGTCGTGCTCGGGATGCGATTTTCCGAGCTGGGCACGAAAAGCACAGGCAATTGACGTGTTGGCCAGAAGGACCCGCTTCTCCCAATCCCTGGCTTTTATACATTCTCCGGATAAATCTGCAGAGAGGCCCGTGGAATTATAATCGATTATCCATTTCTCAAAGTCACTTAAGGGCCCTGAGCTACAAGCTAAAGTGCTGGTGCTGCGAAGAGGCATTGGGTATGCGCCGGCATGTGCAGGTGCTGGCGCGAGGGGAAAATGTGGCAATGACCCTGTGTGCTGCAAGCTGATGAATCTATTTTCTTGTAGGAAATAGTTTTGACAGTTCAATATCTGTGTTTTTGATATGTGCCCCACACATCCCCAAACAAGGAGAGGAGAGGAGAGGAGAGGAGAGGAGAGGAGCTGGAATGTGGCAGAGAGGGAGTGGGTGGGAGGTAGGGAAAGACTCTATCACATCACCCCTTCAAATTATAGGTGTATCAGTATATCAGCAACTCAACAGACTGCCCTCCAAGTCAAGGGCATTGGAGCAGCATGGCTGCTTCCAAATGTCTTCTGCAGGCCAGGATGGGGCTGGAGCCCCTCTTGGGGTACCTTCAAGTGGTGAAGGCAAAGATTCATTTCCAGGCTGATTCTCTCTCTCAGGATGCAGTCAGGTCCTTTGCCAAGAACTCAGAGGAGCAGGCAGGTGGGGCTGAGACAGCTGAGCAGCTGCAGCCTGGTGCAGGATCATCCTGCATGTTTTATAGGGAGCTGGATGTGATGGTGGAATGAGACCAGAGGGAGAAACCCCTGCAGGTCTCCCTTGTCCCCACTGCAGGGCTGTCGCTCCCACTCTCAACTGTAGCTCTGTTTCTGCCACAGGTGAAGCAATCAAGGCCCAAAACAGGCCGCAAATGTGTCCAGACCTCAGACCTCAGCTCTTGTACAGTCTCCCAGCCAGATGTGAGAATGCTTCTATGAAACTCCCACCTTTTCTAGTTCCCACTGCCATTATTTTTTGACATTTAAAGAAGGTGCTTTGCTCCAGGTGTTTCCATCCCAAGAGCTGATGCAGAGCATGGATAGTTAAGGCACACTTTGGCAATGTAGCTACACAGCTCCTTCTCTCCACCCTCTCCCACTGGGCCACCAGAAACTCCAGGTTGGGTAACTCATCCAACCAGTGACAAGAAGTGGCCGTTGTAACAACAAACAGGGCTGGAGGCCAGGCACATTGGTGGATGTTACCCAGCTGCCAGCCCTGGGTACAGAGCCCCGGGCATTCCAGGTGTCTGAGGAGGAGGAGAAGGGATTGTGAAGTGGCAGAATCATTCCCCACACTCTGTCCGGCCATGGCACAGGACTGAGAGAGCCCTGGGGTCTTCTGCCTCGCTGCTATGTGCTGGGAAGTGTGCTGTGTCCCAGTGCCTCATTTTGGAAGTCCCACAGAGGAAGGACTGGCCATGGGCCATGGAATCTGCAGACTGCAGGCATGATCCCAGGATCCCAGGGGTGGTTTGTCCTCAGCCTGGCCAGTCTTGGGTGTCTGTTATAAAAAGACCCTTGGGATGGAGGGCAGCTCAAGGATGGGGGGGAACGAGGTGCTCCAGGAGATCCCCCAGGATGGAAGGCAGAGCTGTAGGATTCCCTCAGCAGCGTTTCTGCTGTGCCATGTTCGCTGAAGTCAGGGACCCTGACTGATGCTGGGGAGACCCAGCTGCTCCCCAGGACTTGTATGTTTGGGAGATGAACTAGTGGGTTGAAGGAGATTCCAGTTTCATTCCAAAAGCAGAAGATGGATGGCAGCAAGAAGATCCAACTCCATGGCTGTGAGCTTTTCCCGACTCCTACTGGCACCCATCAGAGAATCTGGAGCAGAGAAGGGATCACCTCTGTCCTTGGCCCCTGTTGACCTCATTTGGTCAAACTCCAGCCCAGTGAGGGGCGTGGCTGGGCACTGTAGTGCTTCCTTGGGAGAAGCCTGTATGGGCAGGCTGCCCAGCTGTGAGCTGTAAGAGAGGAGGACAGGGAAGGAGGCAGTGCAACGCCTTCCTTCACTTGCTCTCGGTGTTTCTCTATTTTCCTCTTGTGAAACCCAGGGAAGTGTTTCTGCTCAGTTCGGCATCCCCACATGGAGCAGCACCATCAGCCTGTCCCAGTCCTCCTCTTCCTCTCTCCCTTCCAGGTCCCTGTCATGCTCTCCCTTTCCAGCTCTCCCGGCAGCCTGCGTCCCTCTCATCGGGGATTCATTGTCTTGTCAGCCTCTAGTTAGCCAGCATGCGTACGAATCATAAATTACCCCGCCCGGGCCTCTGCTATGCTTCAGCACAGACAAAAAAATTGCACTCCATCACCGTGTCTCCCGGCTTTTAGTGGTATTGATCAATGCTGCTCCCTTCCCGCCCCCCCCCTTTTCATTTTAACCGAGCCGGTTAAGTGCAGTATCTTATTTTGTGCTGGGACAAATGAAAAGAATATTAGCAAGGGCTGAAATATATCTCTTTTTTATCTCTCTGCTACTTTTTTATTGAATCTTTCTGAGTAGGTGGCTTTCCGCAGGATGACAGCCTCATGACAGGCTCCTCATTAGAGCTGAGACAGTAATTGTGATGCATTTCCCTGCGCGGCCTTTTCACTTCTCCCCCCCCTCCTGCCTTCCCTCCTCTCTCCCTTTCCCCTGATTTGTAAAGTGATTGGATGTACAGACTCACTCCGTTTCTTAAATTATTGCCCAGCTCAATCCATCTTCCACTGCCCCACACCGGGCAGCCATGATCTCCACAGATGGAGAGCCAGGGTTGGATCACAAGGGGTTCCTCACCTCTCCTGCTGCCAGGCTGCCACTGGCCATGAGAAACATGCTGCTGGACCCAACGGGACCTGCAACAGCCTCTGAAGAGCCCAGGGTGCTGTTCAAACATGCATTTCTACTGAGTGACCCATGGGACCAACCTCAGCTGGGGTTAACTGCATGGCAGCAGCACTGCACCAGTTTACACCAGTCCTCTCCGGTATCCAGCTTGTCTGGATGCTTGTCTGGACAGGCAGCTAAAAGAATAACTCTTTCTTTGGAGGGAAATCAATATTTTAGCAAGCTTTTCTGCCTCTGATCCCTCACTAGTTTTTACTCTCAGGAGAAGTGGTGTATTTTCTAAGCTGCTTGGCAGCCTGGGCACCTTAGCAGGGGGCAGTGTCAGGGATCAGGCTCTTGGTGGGGGTGCAGCAGTCTGAGTACAGGTCTTCTCTGTGACCCAGTTTGTTCATGGGGTTGCAATGTCTCTGTGTCTCTATGTTTTATACACCCTAAGTGTATAAAACCAGCTGTCACTCATCCCTGTGCCTCTCTTTGCTGGATTCCAGGCAGGACTGGCTCTGTGCTGTGCCAAGCACAATTCAAGTCCAGCTTCTGCTGGTGCTCTGCAGCATCTTTACGCTGTGATGCAGGTGTGATTCCCCAAAAATATTTTCTTACCTGAATAGCCATTTTTTTCGGACCTCTGCCACCTCCCACGGTCTGCTCAAAGCTGAGTGGTTCCTCAGGGGTCTGGGTGTGCTTGCTGCTCTGTGGGGTGTTGGCAGAGTTAAGTCGTGCTGTGGATGCAGTCATGGCCAGACATTGAACCCAGCCACAGCACTCAAACCTGGAGTCACCTCACTGCCTGTCACTGTCTCTGGCACCAGGATCTCCACTGCCCTGTGCAGAGCAACTGCAGCAGCAGCCAGATCCAGGGCACTTCATCCTGAGCAGCAAGTTGAGGTCTGCATCCCCCAGCCAGGCAGGAGCCTGAGGGATGGGAAGGCCCTGATGGAAGGAATGGGAGGTGCCCTGACCTCACCTGCAGGTTTTTGGGTGCCTATACCTTTTAGTACCAATCAGCAGGATCCCAGGCAGTGCCCAGCAGGCAGGATGCCACTCCATGGAGATGGCACTGGGAACACACCAGTAAATTACAGGGAGATGGGAGAGCAATGATCAACATTATTTCTGCTCCCTCACTTTATTACCATATTTTTTTGCCTCTACTGTTATTCTGGAGTGCTCTGCACTAACACATGAACCATTTCTGCCTTGAGCCACTGTTGTCATCTCCCCTCCTTGGCTGCCACTTACTACCAGGGCTCTGTGAGCCTCATCAGTTGTGGCGTGGGCTCACCAGGAGGAGAGTGAGTGTTTTGCTATTTCCAAGCTAATATGGGGCTTTCTTTGAATTATTGTTTTTTGAGCTGGAAGGAAAGGAGGCTTGTCACACAAGATACCTGCTATCAGTACACAAATAACAGCAAGCCCATCATCGAATGGAAAATAATCGCCGCGGAAAGCGAGTTGCAGAGCAGCCGGGAGGGATTATTACAGGCGCTGGCAGTGGCAGTGCTGTCAAGGAGCCTGTGTCAGCACTTCCATTACCACCCACCTGGTTTAGCACAGCCCCCAAAGCAGGGCACGGGGCCACGGGGCCCCAGCGTGGGGTCATTTCTATTCAGAAGAGTTTCAGATCAACTGGCTTTGATTGGGTTTAAATGATGGAGTGTTTAAGAGGGAGAGAGCAGAAATAGGAAGGTGAGATGGAGGGAGGCATCTCAAAGAGGGGGGGTTTGGTACTCAGAGAAGTGGAAAAGAGTTTGAGGTAGGAGAAATCAGGAGGTGGGACTGAAGAGCTGGTCCTCACAGGAGCAAGGTTCAGCTGGTCATAAGGAAGGGGCAGCATGGGGAGCCACAGGTGGCACCGCCTGTGCCACCCACAGCAGCAGCTCCTGGGGAGGCACCTGACTGTGCATCAGTGCAGATGAGCAGTGGAGTTATAGACAATTTACTTCATTCCTTTGGCAGCTTGCTGAGCTCCTGTGCAGAGGGAGCCCTCGTGCCTTGTAAACTTTGCTCACTGAGTGATGGGAGCATTGTTTACCCTGCGCTGCATAGTGGTGAGGGGCTGTACACACCCTGTGCTGTCAGCACTGTTGGTTGGCTGGCTTCCTTGGGTTTTTTACTTATATGCTCTCCAGAACAGTAGTTCACGTTCTGCTTGTGAGGGAAAGTTCTGCCTTCCAAGTGACACACTCCGACCCTGCAGTGCTGTCGGGCACAGGTGCAGGGCAGGAGCAGGGGTGACTCCATGGCTCCATGCCTATTCAATTCACGCTTGTCCCCAGGACCTGAGCCCAGCTCCCAGCCTGGAGCCCAGGTCCCATTACCAGCTGCTTTGCAGTGAATCAGACCTTTCCCAAAGGAATTATCTTGAAACCGTATCAGTGTCACTGAATGAAGGATCCAGCCCTCTGTTCCCAGTGGGATCAGGAGGGTTTGGTCCAGTCCCTACCTGGGCTGGGATCCATTTGCAAATGCTCTCTGAAAGAGCCTGTGGAGAAATTCCTCCACACAGGGGTGCATCTGCGTATTGAGCACTCTGCTTTCAGAGCAGGAAATATTCGGTTTCAACACTTGGAGTTAAACATTTCCGCGGAGCCCAGGAGACCGTGCAAACAGCGGGAGCACCAAAGCTCTGCCTTTTCATCTCTCTGGCACTGCCGAGCGGGGGGTCGGCAGCAAGGGAAGCACGGCAGAGCTGCGGAGGGTAAACACTGGAGCCGAGCCTACCGAGTAACCAGAGAGTGAAGGGGAGAGAGAGGGGCAAAGAAAACAAAAACACAGCTGCCAAAAAACAAAAGCCTGAAAAGAGCCATTCAGTGTCTCCCAGGAGCGGGTTTGGCACAGGGCAGGGAAGGATAAGCAGAGGCGTAGGTCCCTCCTGCTCAGGGATATGGGCCCTTTGTTTTGCCCTGGGCAGATCAATGCCCTCTACTCTGTCCAGAGGGGTAAGCACTTACACCCCAGCATGATCCAGCCACACACATGATGTAGCATCCTTTGTTTGCTCCTGGATATCAGGATGTCCCTGCTCTGGAGAGGAAAGGTGGGATGTATGCATCTTTCTCCACCCTGGCGTTCACAAAGCCTGAGGACTTGCCGTGCCCATCCTCTCCTTCTCCTCACAACCCAGCAACCTACACCATGGAGATGGGTACCACTGCCTGGAGCAAGTCAGCACAGCGTGGGTGTGTGCCAGGCTCCGGGCATGCTGCAGATGTGGATGCTGCTGATTTGGGGAGACACATTCCAGGAGAAGCCTCTGTTGCACTGCAGGCATGCAGCGGGTCCCACAGACCTGGGGAGGCTTGCGTAGGTGTCCTCCTGGCACGGGAGAGGATCCCTCCTCTCTGTCTGTCAGTCGCACTTAGCCCTGCTCCTGTGAAAGCGCAGCTGTCAGCCCCCTGGGCCAGGAGCTGGGGCTGCTTCTGTCCCTGCTTTGCTGTTGTACATCAGGGACTTGGCTGCATGTCCAGGTTCCTGTTCTCCTGCCCCTCTGGAAGCCGTTGCCTCAGTGCAAGCACCAGCCTCCCGCACTCACCAGAGCAAGGGGATCTTCCCAGCTCTCATGGGGATGTGGAGTGACAGCTGTCACATCCTTCCTTGGCACACATTCATCACCCTATCATTGGTGTAGCTGGTGGGTAAGGCCCCTGCTGCTCATTTCTCCTGCTGGTGTGGGCTGGGGTTGGGAGCAGCCATGGAAGACAGCAAGGCTTCTTCCCATGGCCTGAGATCCCTCCTGGTTGCCCCAGCCATTGAAATCCAAAGTCACCTCTGCTTAGGAATATCCACCCCCTGGAAGAGTACCAGAGAACAAGCAGGGCACGAGAGCTTGGGTGTGCAGGAGGTTAAACATCCCACCAGTCTGGTGTACCAGCTGGTCCCCAGCAGGGGACCCTGACTATGCATCCTGACCCAAGGCTGCCAATCCCACTTCTGTGGTCCGGGACAGTCCATCACCTCCTCCAGCAAAGGAACATCTCTGGGCTCCCCATAGAGCAATGACATGGGGATGCTCAACCTCTGTTCCACCCTTTGGTGCTGCTGAGAGCATCCCAGCCCCAGCAGCCACAGCTGTGGATGGTGACGGGGGCTCGTGGGCCCCACAGCGGTGGCCTGGGCCAGGAGTGGGGATGCAGCACAGCAGGGCGGAGGGCAGCCTGTTTACCCATCCATCTGTACACCCCACAGCGGGGATCCAGCAGGATTTCCCGTCCGCTCAAAGGCTGCCTGTTTATTTTGGGAGAGAGACTCAGACAGCTCCATTGTTTTGCTGTGAAGTTGGGGTTATAAATAGCAGGTGGTCGGGGACGCTCCTGGGCTATTTTGGGCCCCCACTAGACAAAAGTGGAAAAGCTCCAAGAGGAAGGTGGAATTACTGAAATGCCGACCTTTCCCGCAAGGGTCAGCAGGAGCTGGGTGTTTGGGTTTGGGTTGGATTCTGGGCATTTTTTAAACATGAGGGAAGGAGGAGAGAGGAAGATGTTCCAAGTTGCATGGGCTGCATGCTGCCAAAAAACCAGTGTGTCTTCCCTGGCAGCAGGGTGGTGGGAATGAGGGCCCGAGGCACCTGGGATCTGCCTGGGAGCCTCTGGGAGTGGTCCAAGTCCAGAGGAGAGATCAGTTGGGTTTTCCTCCTGGCTCTGCAACTGGGAGAGTTCCCAGTGTAAAGGGAAGCTGGGAAGGTAGGGAATGCACCCTAGCACTGGCCTGCCCCAACTTGCCCCTTACACCTCAGTTTCTTCTATCTCCTGTAGCAGTGCTGAAGGAAAAGGCAAGTAATATCCCAGTGGCAGCCCTGCTTCCACCAGGCACGTGCACTTTGTCCTGCTGAAGGGCAAAAATAAGCCAAGGTGACTCTCAAACTTATTTCAGACCCTTTCTCTTGTTAAATGCTCATGCCAGGCAGTTATACAGGGAGAAGCAGGGACCCAGTAGAGCTGCTCACACCAATGTTTCATCCTTTGAGAAGGTCTATTCCTTTAATGGGGGTTCATTTAACTGGGCTCCACCATCATTAGGAACCATAAAATGGCACCTTTTGGCTCCTGATTGGAAGGCCACATTGCACGCAGCCCCCTCGTATCCAGCACCGGCTGCTTTATTGTGCATTACTGCCTCTCACTTGGATTTAACCAATTTGATCCATGTCTAATACATAAATAAATAATCCAGCAGGAGGGTTCACGTTGGATGACAACAGGCAGCTATAAAGCACGTTTCTCCCTGCCAGAGTCATCTGAGCCAGGCTCCGCACGCCCTCTCATGAGCAGAGCTGCTAGTACAGCTGGGAGAGGGGGCCTGGGGACCTGAGGGCTTCCCTCTTTTATGGGAACTTCATTGTTTGCTTTAGAGTTTTATTTTATGTTAAATAGACGCTGTATATTCCTTACAGAGGGGGCAATAAAGTTTCTGAGCTGGAAGAAATTGGCTTCAGATCAGGGAGTGAACCAGGGAGATGTGGCTGGGCAGGGAAGCAGAAGACAGGATTGAGAGGAAGGAGGGTGTGAGGAAATGTGTCGCTTGCAGATCTGCCCCAGAGACTCAACCCAGCTAGGAATTAGGGTACACAGGCAGCCCCAAATCTCACCCAGGGGTGATACAGCCCCATGGGGCCCAGAACTCCAGCAGCTGTGGGGTCTGGAGCTGCTGGTGGTGCAGGGGGGACAAGGGGCCCCAGCCCAGCCCTGGGAAAGGGTGAGCAATCCTCGGTGGGCATCTAGACCTGCTCCCTAGTGCATCCAAAGCCTCACACCAGGTTTTCTTCTGCCTCCCAACATTGTGTGCCCATGGAGACTTACTCTGCCCTTCATAGGGAGGATCATCCTGACCCACCCAACTTCAGGAGTGTCGAGGATGAAGATTGCTCTTTATAGTGAGTTAATAGGAACAGTGAGCAGTGTTGAGTCAGCCATCTGCTCCAAGCTATATCACCTGAACCTCAAATGGGAAGCTGGGTTTGGACAGGGTCTCTTCCAGAAAGTGTCTGTTCCTGCTCTTGCTGTAAGACTGGAGGCCCACAGCCAGGCTTGGGATGCTCTCGTGCCACTGCAGAAGAGAGCCAACCCCTGCCCCAGGGACTGTAGGATGGGGAGAGAATTAGGGCTATACCATGAGAAAATCCCTGAATTTCAGTCCTGTGCTAGGACAGGAACCAAAGAAGAGCACAGATGATGCTGATGGCAGCTGATCTGAGCTAAAGCTTTTTCCCTTCTTTTCCTTCTCACAGGCAAAAAGAAAGCAACTTTGTTTGACAGCCAGGCTCCGATCTGCCCTATCTGCCAGGTCCTTCTTCGCCCTGGGGAGTTGCAGGAGCACATGGAGCAGGAGCTGGAGAAGCTCACGCAGCTGAACATCAGGTAAGCAGCTCCTGAGGGTCCACCAGCATCCCTGGTGACCTCACTGGGGCACGTGCATGGGGCAGAGAAGATGGTGGTACCCACAGCTACAAGATGTGGGGAATCTAGTGCTAGCCAATGGGGCAGAAACATTTCCCTGGAGTTCACTGCAATGGTAAAGGCAGACAGAAATTCCTCCCAGAGGTCACATTCATCCCTTTCCCTGGGGAGGTGTGTGTAGCGAGCAGTTCTCATGTTGCTGACATCCCGTGATGGAGCAACCCCGCAGCACTGGTGCACATTGCTCCTCAGCTGCCTTCAGCTCCCTCCTGCTACCCTCAGTGCAAAAAAGTCACCTATTAAAAAAAAAAAAAATTGCCTTTTAACTGCTGGCAGTTATTTAGGAAATGGCTGCAGCCAAGGGTTGGCAAATCCCTGCCCCTGCCTTAATAAAAGTCAGCAGCCTTGGGAAAGAGCATGTTTATTTCAATTATTAATGAATTCTCTGGTCATTAAAAGGTGAGGAAAGGAATCAAACTGCCTACTAGAAGCAAAGTTACATCAGCAGGTGGTAGGAGAGGAGTGACAGCATGTGTGTCAGTGTGTGTGTGTGTATGTGTGCCAGGGTGATGGGTCCACCTGGCTGTGCACAGTGTGGAGGATGCAGAATCCATCCCTGCTTGGCTTGGATCTTCTTGGATTCAGCGATAGCTCTTGCAGATGGAGGGAGCAGGAGGGAGCTTTAGTTAGAGAAAGAGAGACCTCCCAGACTGAATCTGGGTTGAGATATCCCAAATTCAGCACCTGCAGCCTCAGGCTGAGACCCATGTTCCCCGTGTATTGCACAGGAAGACAGGGAAGGGGGAAGCAGGGAACAGGCAGCCCATTTATCCCCCGCGACACCCAGTCCCCTTGCAAGAGTAATTTATGGTGTAATTTGGGCCACATCCAACTTAATAAAGGGCCACTGCAAATTAGTGAACAGGTTTAAATGAACAGAAGCAATTAGTGCTCGGAGGAGCCCATCAAAGAAGTTGGGCCAATATCAGAGTGAAACTGAAACTGCAAGCCAGGAGCAGAGGCTGGCTGGCGCGAAGTGGTGATGGGAAGGTGGCGTTTAATGGGAAAGGAAAGGAAACCCTAAATCATAAAGCGTGACAAGGGCCATTGTGGGCCAGCTGACAAATGAAAAAGAATGGCATTATTCCTTTAAATAACAGCAGCAGTTAGAGAGGAGACAGCTCTCCCTGGCTTGCCCTCGCTTCCCTGGCCTGCTCCACTCGGCCACGCAGGCGGCGAGGAAGAATCAGAGGTCTTTATTAATTATTAAATAACGACTCCCTCCATAGTGTGATAGATAACATTCAATCTAGGCGATGGATTCAGGCGATGGAGGCCAATCTGTAACACAGCAGCTCCGCATAGGAATGGGCTCTCCCAGTCCCAGAGGAAACTGCTGCAGGCACCAGCAGGCAGGAAGGGCAGGAATCGTGGGCAGGATGAGCGGGGTGTGATGGGGTTAAGTCCCCAGCCCCAGCAGGCAGCTCGCTGTACTGGGTTGCTCGTTTCCCATTCCCCCACCTTTCCTGCCTGGAGAAGCCAGGAGCAAGAACACATGAACAAGAGAAGAGAGAAACTAATAATGATCTCAAATAACCCAATAAACATAAAAATAAAATGTAGGCCTATAAACGCGACGGGCACTGGCAGCCCTGGCCGCTCCCTGCCAATACCGACTTGTTACCGAAATGGCCGAGCAGCTGTTACTTATCAGTATGATGGGGAGAAGCAAACCAGGGGGCTGCTTTCCAAGGGCTTTTTTTTTTTTCCTAATTTAAAGAGGATGCAGCCAATCATGGCTTGTGGTGTTAAGTTTTAATAAACCTTAATGATTTGCAACAAAATCATAGATTTCCTGTGCTTGGGGTTAGGAAGGCAGATCCCCTCCTGCCCACTGAGCTTGCAGCACTGGAGGCTTGGTGGGCACTGGATCAACTCTGGAAAAGGGATTTCTCCAGGAGCTTCCTGGGGCTGAGATACAAGGAAGCTGTAGGCACCACCTGGATGATGCTACCCATGTCCCAGATCACCACAAGCAACTCACCCACTCCAACAAACCCCTTTCCCAGCTGGTGAGAATGGGGTTTGCTATCCCCCAGAGACAGGGACAGCGCTTTTTCCCTCCATGGGCAGTACTGGTGTGACCATCCTGGCCTCAGGATGGGACATCTCAAGGTCAGCGCAGCTCGAGCATCATGCAGCGAGGCAGGAGGAGCCATGCTGGCAACAGGGCAGCACCCACTCATCCCTCAGGAGTGCTGTGCATGTACCTGGGACAAAAAACAGCTGTTGGACCAGTGATGAACATCTCTCAGGAGAATACAACCCTGGCACAGTGTCCAGCTTTCCCTTGGAAAAGCTACCTTCAGTGGGAATGAGGTACCTGGGTTTCTAGCTCTGCTGCTTTCTTGGTGTGTCCAGTCTCCCAAAGCATAGGGAGAGACCTGCTTGTGCTCGCCCCACAGCTCCTCCATGCTGTGTGGGTCCAACCGAGCCTTGTGCACAGCTCCACGCAGCGAAGCAGGGCTCTCTGAATGCAAATTTCATTTCTGAGCCACTGGCGCTGTTTCAAGAGCCGGCAGCCTCCGAGCCCTTTTTGGTGTTACATATGTAACAGCCTCATTGAACTTGACATGTCAAATTCAGGCCATTTGTGCAAAATCTCCCTTTAATAATACCGTTTCATTTCGCTCAAATGAGACTTGAATGCATGTAAAATGGAAAAGGATATTTAAGCGCTAACATTAGGCAGATGTCTTGCCAGAGGCCGATTGAATATATGAGATTTTGAAGTGCTTAACACGTTTTCGGTGCTCCCTCTTAGAATATGTCACCTGGCTTTCTTTTTTCTCCCCCTCTTTCCCTCCCCACCTGCCCCCCCTTTAAGTGAAGGGTATAAATTGAAAGAAAACAAAACTACAAGCCTTGGTTTTATGGGGTTTAACTCTTGCCAGGCAAGACTGTTGGTATTCCTCCTCCAAAGAGAAATTGCCTTGGAGCTCACCTTTGCAGAGCACAGGCTCAAAGCAGCAGAGAGTGGGAGGCAGGTGAGGGGTGGCCCCATGATGCAGGGCAAAAGGGATGCTCTCCTTGCTCTGCTCGTACATTCAGAGAGCAAAAGGTGCCCATCTGAGCAGCTAAGTGCCACCCAAGGTAAAAATAAGAAATAATAACAGTGACCCTTTGTATGTGTCTATGCCCTGTGCCTGAGCCAGGCTATTTGACACAGAATACATGAATATTCCTGGTTTGTGTGCATGAAGCTGATCTGGATGTGAGTCTCCTATCCTCACTCAATATATATTCACTTGTTTTACACCTCACCTGTGTTAAAGGCAAAACACACTGAAATGTGAGACTCTTTCTGGAGCTGTCACTGGCCCCAGCTCCAAGCTTCAGCTGCTGCTCTGGCTGCAGCTGCATTTCCCCAGCCTAGACCTACCTAGGGAGTGCAGGTGGGCACAGCATTCTGGAGCAGCACCCAGGAGTGTCTCTCAGGACACACACACACATCCCCGTGTGCATTGCTGTGTGTCACCCTGCAGGTAAATACAGTGAGCAGAGGTGGCAGTGGGCAGCAGCACCCTTAATCCCTGCCTGCTTTCCCCAGAGAGTGACCACAGAGCACTGCTGATGGAGGGGAGGCTGGATGGAGAAGGGCAGGTTTGGGGCTCTGGTTTGGGTTTGGAGTGGGAGGAAAAACAAATTTGAGGACAGAAGTAAAGGAGGAAGTAAAAGCTGTAGAGCTAGCCTCAGCTGATGCTCCACAATGATTCTTTCTAGAGTTTGGGGAAGAGACATTTATTGGCCATTTAAAAAACCTTAGGAAGTCCCATTACAAATATTATGGTTGCTGAGTTCAGCAGTTTGAAGGTTGGGAATGTGCCTTTGGATGCAGTGGTTTTAATAGCATAACAATCTGTTCTTGAATATGCAATGCTCCTTTAAAAAAAGAATATTTGACAGGGGGTGTTTTTATTTCTCCATGTGACAGCTGACAGATTCTCCCCTGCATTAGCAGCAGCAAGCCTCTGCTTCATAGCTGGGATTTCACCTCCCCAAAATGGATAAAGAGTATCAATATAGTTGGGGAGTGATCCAAAGGGTGGAGCAGTGGGGGTGATGATGTTCTCAAAGTGCCCCATGGCTGTGCAAACTCTCCCCTCATTCACTTTTCTTTCTTTTTTCCTTTGCAATCAGCACTTATTCTGAGCATGTTTGTATTACAAAGCTCATGCCCACCTGTTGGCTGCTCCCAGCCCAGGCCAGCAGCTCTCATTGCTCCTTGCCATTCTGCTGGGGGCGTGGGGACACATCCCTGCACATCCAGCATCTCAGGAGCTACTGATTTCCCCTAATGACCTTTCTGTGTGTCCAGGAATAATTTCTCTTCTGCTTCTGTGATTACGAAGCATTTCCCGGAGCACAGAGGGCACCGGGGTCTCGCACCTTGGTGCAGATGGAAAGTGCTGCAGGCTGTTTTCTGTGACCTCCAAGATGCTGTCACAAAGAACCAAATAGTGTCAGGCAAAGGAGGGCAGAGTAAGATGTAGTGGGAATGCCTGTGTCAAAGACGGTGAAGTGCCCAGATGGGGGATTTAGCTTGACTTTTGGAGCCAGCTTTGATTCGTGTCAGAGGAAAAGAGCCAACCACAGGACTATGGTGCTCCAGCTCCTGTAGCAGCATTCAGTGCATCTCTGCCCAGGCTTAAATTCTTCCTTTGGGTTCCATCTGAAGCCTCCTCTCCCTTGTTTGCACATATGCTCTTTTTCTCTCGCTGTTCTTAATCCTCTCTTCTTTTGCAGCCGGGGTAGAAGCAGAAAGTGCTTCCTCAGTTCCTGGCACTGCGCAGAGCATCCTCACCCTGCTGTGAGGAGCTTCAGCTCCAGGTTTCTTTATGTAGAGAGGCACAGCAGTAGCTCTTCTCAGGGGACAGAGGCAGCTCTGGGTCCAGTGGGATAAGAAATAAGGAGGAAAATGGCAAGATAGCTGAAACACAAAGGCTGTGGGGCTTTGGGAGATAAACTGGTCCCAAGGCAAGTTGACTGTTCTTGAGAGATGTCTCCAGACCTATGGAAATGCATCCTGCTTTTCACATCTTTCACAGGTTGCTTTCCAGTGTTTCATGGTCTTTCTGATTAAATTCATTCCGTGCTAGCCCCTCAGAGTCTGCACTGGAGACTCCTGCTAATGGACAAGCTGGCAAACACATGACATCATCCCTGTGGTCCCTGTGTGCCCACATGACAGGGGCTTGGTCTGTTGCTCCTGGTCTCAATAAGGACCCAGAGCAGGTTATGAGATATGGCTCACAGCCCTCTTCTGATCAGAGAACCCTCTGTTTAAATACAGCTGCTCCTTTCCTGCACTGCCCCAGAGCACTGTTTGTTTCATTTCTGTAGGACCTGCCAAGCACTGTGCTGTCCCAAAGGACCTTTGGAGGACCTTCCCAGGGCCAGCGTGGGCGGCTGCTGGGGAAGGGTGAGTGGCCGTGCTGCCAGGCCCAGCAGGATAAATAGGGTGTGTAAAACCCGAATTAGCTCTGTTGCCATGTGTCACAGCAGGGTCATGGCTCTCGCCTCAGGTCTCCTTGATTTATGCCTGCGGACTTTAACTGGATCACCAGGTACTTCCCCAGACTTCTTGTGCAGCAAATGCTGCAGGTCCCCCAGCCTCTCAATGAGAGAGGTTAGAAATGGTTTTGAGTGAAGGGTTTTTTCCAATGCTCTGTTGGAATACATGATTCCCTTCCTTGCGTGCAGTAGACACCTGCGGGCTCTCCAGAGAGAGGAAGGAGCCCTGACCAACAAGTGAGATTGCAAGCAGGCACTGCAACCTCCTGCTCCTCAATTTATCCATCTCTTTCTTCTTTCTTTTTCCCTCTTCTTTTTCTACCTTCTTCTTTTCTTTTCTTCTCTTTCTCCCCCTCTTCTTCCCCCTCCCTCCATCTCTCCCCACCCCCCAGTATCAAGGCGACATCTCCAAGCCAAGTACTTTTAATTTCGCCCGTGGCCCTTGCTGACACGGTGGATATGCACAGCAAGTTAAATTCCCGCCTGATCAATAAAGCAGAAGCAGTGTGTCCGACTGGTCGATATTTTTTTATCTGTCTTCAGCCCAGTCCTGCTGATGACAGCCCCCTGTGCTTCAGCAAAGGCACTCAAGGGCATCGGGCTTTGGCAACACAGCTCTTTTTTTTATTTAAATTTTTTTAAAAACCCAGATGCCTACAAAAAAAAAAAAAGTTCACGGAGTTTGGCCTTTGCTTAATAACGTTTTATGATTTATCTTAATTTTTAATTGAAAAAAATTTGCGAATTAATTGATTTCTGGGACTTGCCAATTAACATTGTAATTGGGTGCATGATAAATTTCAAGGGAGCATCATTTTTCTCCCTCTCCCCCTTGTCACCGAGAAGGGGAACTGCGAGGGCAGCTGCTTCCTATCCGATATACGAGCCCCGCTCTTTCCCGAGGTGCTGATGCCCTCCTCCCCCCTTGCTACTGTATCTTAAAGAAGGAACAAGAAAGCTAATAAAGTCGTGTTATTAGAGTCTCGCCAGAGGTGACCCCTCAAGGCATAAATCCAGGCCGGGGAGACGCTGGGGACAGGCACTATTAAGTGCCTGAGCGTGCTTTGCAGGTGGGACTGGGTACCTCTCCTGCAGCACCCTCTCCCTGGCTGTGCCCTCCCAGTGCTCCCAGGGGCTTTCCCAAAGGGCTCTGCTATCCCCCAAGGTGTTCAATCAAGCAGTTGATTGCGTGTGGTGTCTCCTGAGTGCTCCTGGGTGTGAGTCCTCCATGATAGCCCTGCAGCCGATGTTCACCAGCAAAACCAGGCTGCAGGGACAGGCTGGCGTTTGGGAGCTGCCCTAGGGACACAGAACAGGTTTTCACATCCTGTTCTGCCCTGATTCCCTCAGGGAGAGAGTCCTGCCCCACAGCAGCAGTGGGGCATCCCATGCCACCACAGCAGAGGTGTTCAGCACAGAGCCTCAGTCAGGAACATGTACATCTCCAGCTGGGTGGTATCACTTGAAGCTCTCTCCAGCAGTTTGACTCTTGTCCAACTTAAATTAAACTTTCCTGAATTGTCAGCTTCTTGGTGAACCCCGAGCAGGACCAGGACCACCTGCCACCACAAGGCAGCTAACAGGGTCACATCCCTGTGTGGGTTGTGGAGAAGTGGGTGAGGTGGCTGCTACCAGAATGAGGAGTGAGGACACAGTGTGGGGTTGGGGCAGTGAGAACAAGCTGCCCTGGGGCACTGAGACAGAGAGTGAAACTACCAAGTAAATTGAAGCGTGCTTTGTGTCTCTGGTGCTTCTCCCACCCACTCGACATGGTGGTATGGATCACCACGCCACAGTCACCTCAGGTGTCCCATGCATCCTCTAAAACCCAGTGAGCTTGGATGGGGCTCCACTGTGCCATCCTGGTGCTCCTGCTGCACCCCAGTCTGGGCAGGGAGTGAAGGATGCCAGACCAGGTGAAGGGTCCCAGGTTCCCTGGCAAAGCCACAGCTCTTCCCACCAGGCAGGACATCAGAAAGGCCAGGAGCAGTCCAGCTCCAGGTCTGCTAGTGTTGATGGCAGGGAAACATGCAGGAATGGAGAGAAATTTATGAGGAGAGGAGTCTGTTTATTATCTAGCCAATGTGGTGCTGCTGATACCATGGATTTATCCTCTTTCATTCCTCCTCTGATTTGTGTCCCTGCCCCTCACTGTGGTAGATTAATCATGGACAGAAAGGGAAGAGAGACCCTCCAGCTTCCTCTTGTGCATTTAGAGGGTGGCAATGACAGCAGCTTGGACCCTTCACCCACGGCTTTTCCTGCAGAGAGAGCACAAGCCAGGCAGCTGCCTGCCCTGCTTAGGGATGCCCCGTTCCTCTCCTCCATGGCAGACCCCAGGGAAGGCAGAGGCTGCTGTCCATAATCTGTAGGTGAGAAGCACTTCGCATGAGTCAGAGCTTCCAGGGTAGCACAGCAAGTGTGGGTCATGTTTTCCCTTGCTCATGCAGCGCCCTAAAAGGGCTATGAACGCTCCTTAAATTGCCTTCAGACCTGTGGTACCTGCAGTCCATTCCCTGACTCCAGGATATGGATTTGAAGGCTGAGGTTTGGAACTCTGGAGGGCAAAGCCTTCCTCTGCTGCTGACTCTCAGGGCAGCAGGAGGCCTGGTGTGTGGAATAGGTGTGTGGAAACCCAAGGTGAGAAATAAATCTCCGGTCAGTTATTTGCCCTGGAGCAATGCATGTCTTCTGCAGAGCCTCTTCTGAACTGCCACATGAGCTGGGAATAATTAAACAGTCATTATAGCCATGGTAGCAGAGAGCCCCCCAAATCAATCTAATGTATGACCTTTCCCTCCGATTTTCCTTTTTATTTTTCCAGCCACCTCCTTTTCAAATAGTGGGAGAGAAATTAAACTACCCCCCAGCCAGGTCTCCTGTTTGGCCCTGTACACATGGACCATCACATCCTCACCCAGAAATCTGTTATCCACTCTGAGTGGGGACATGGGGTACCAGAGGTTGATAAAGGAAAATCCAGCAGGGCAGAAAGAGTTGGGGATGTGAGTAGGACAGAGCAAATAGGGGATTGCAGCGTGGTCAGGTCATGCCACAGTGTTTTATGATTCTGCTGCATTTCATCTCTTTGGGAGAGGTGGGTGACTGCCCTGGGGGTCAGATTTGTCACAACTGACTGTGTTGGTCACTGAGGTCTCACAAATACTGACAGGAGGAGCATGTGGGAAGCACGTCTGGCACTGTAGGAGCAGAATATTTCTAGCTCTGACTGCAGCCTCTTCGGCAATTTTTTACCATCACTCAGCCCCTTTTCCTATCATAGGATGCAAGTGCCACTGGGGGAGCCACAGCAGGGTGAAAATCCCAGTGTGCTTTCTGTGATGGCACAGATCTCACCTGGCCATGCTGAGGGCTGTCACCTGCAGCTAGGTATAAAATCAAACTCCCATTTCCTTATTTAAGCATCAAGTGACACTTCCACTTATTTAAACTGGCATTCACAAAAATCCAATTCCCTCTCTACCCAGCGACTGCTCCATTACAGCTGGAGTTGCCATCCACGGCTCTGCCAGAGGCTTTCTCTGCTGCTGGGGCTCCTATCCTAAGGCTGCATGTTCAAGCCGTGAGTTCTACAGCTAAAAATAAAATGTTGCAATTGTTTTTTGGTTTGGGTTTTTTGGGTTTTTTTTGGTTGGTTGGTTTTTGGGGTTTTTTATGAAATATATCATTGGCTGCAGCCTTTAGAAATCTTTTGGTTTTGCAGGATCTCGTGGGAGCTGCACAGGCTGATGCCTGTCAAACAGGGGGCTGCTGAGAAGGGGTTCTGTGGAAGAGTGGCAGAGCTGGAAGACTCCAGCTGCATGGCAGCAGCTCTCTTACCTGTTCCTTACTGGTTCAATGTCCTTCAGGGATAAGCAGGAACAACTGCAGCTGCCCCAGCTCAGGGAACTTAAACATTCAGCTAATGACCGGATTTTTCCCTGTGTAGCAGCTTCTACTTATGGGGATGATAAGGGACCATTCCTTGCGTGTGCCTTTTTATTTCCCATGGCAAGCACACCCCAAAATCCAGGACCATAACAAAGGAAATAGGCTTGGAAGTCATTGTGTGTAACAGCAACCATGGCAGGGGTAGAGGAAACCCCAGGGTTGTGGATAAGGAGGGCACACACTTGGCTTGCTGAGCTGCCCTTTGGGAAATCATGACAGAAGCATTGGGCCTGAACAGCCCCTTGAAGCTCACTCAGGGACATGCCAGGGAATTCCCAGTTGCACCTGGGGATGCTCCTAACTAAATGTGTGCCTAGCATTAAAGGACATCTGCATGTCTCTGGTGTAGCCTGAGTTCTGAGTTCATTGTGAAGAGCCTTGCTGAGAGGAAAGGCTCCCCTTGAAGCTGACGGTCCCCAATGTAAAGGAGCAGTGTCCTGGACATGTGGGGATCTGGCTGTGCTGCAGCACTGGGCAGAGCCCTCTGGCAGCACCAGGACAGGGGCCTTATTTTGTCCCCATGGGGACATCCAAACACACGACGTGCATGAATGCACTGACAGAACTGGTGTCTCAGCCCCAAGAAAGGGAGCCAGTGAGGAACCAGCCCTGTATCACTTGGAAGTGCAGTCTTCAGGAGAGAGAGAGAAGGAGGTTACCAAAATCGTTGGTTCTTCCCAGGGTGTTCCTTGCTCTTCTTTGGTACTTTGGGGGGGTTGGCTAAAAGGTAAAGAAGTTGTTTTGCTGTAATGAACTAGATAAACAATTCCCCAAATAGATTAAAACTAACTGTAACTTAGAAAAGCGGGTAGTAATTATATTTTATTAGCTAGCAAAACACCATTTTTTTATTTCGTAAGATAATTCTGTGTAAATCACCTTAATTAGAAGTGTCAGATGAGCCCGTGAATATCGTACTTAGTAACTAATTTCCTATGTACAGGTTATAATTTAAAACACATGGATCACTCGCTGAGTGGAAATATGCTAGCCATGAAATAATGTGGGGAGTGTTGGGGTTATTACTATGTAAATGTGTAATCATTTCAGACCACTGCAGCCTGGCTGGGTGATTAAAGAGAATCCCAAGGTCTCCAAAGATTGTGCTGTCTGCAAGGGCCTAGAGCAAAAAAACTTTAAAAGGCACCGAAAAGTGTTTGAACTTTAAAGGTCTTGATTTCCCTTTTACCATTTTTAATTTGTCTGCGGTGTTTATGGAGGGGAAGGTTTCTCTTTGCTGACAGCCTTTGGATCCTGAGCTAGCTGCCAGCATTCTTAAGAGATGCAGGGGGCTGCAGCCCTTGTAATTCAGGGGGCTCTTTAGTGGGATTGGGAAAAGCACGCTTAAATTGCAAGGTCTGGGTGCTCAGATGACCTGGGCTTATGCCTATTCCTAACCCATCTCTGGATATTAAAAAAAAAACAAATTTCAAACTCTTATTAGTGATAGAGTAGAACTACATTGCAAGAAAGGGGGTGAGTATTAATAATCCTCCAGATGAAGAATAAAATAAAGTCTGCCAAGTTATCTAAACCAGTCCCCTTCCTTATCGGTCCCAACAGCAGAAGCTTGATCTTTTGGCTGACCAGAGAGACTCTCATTCTGAAAACTTCAGTTTCCTGGCCCTAACACCATTTCTAGGAGGAATTAATTATATTCTTCCTCTTTCCCTTGAAAACGAATAATTTTAAACACCTTTAACAAGAAAAGGCAGGAAACGGGTTTGTTTTTTTAACAAGGCATTTGGATTATAAAAGGAAAAAAAAAGTTGTTTCACACTTCATGTGACTGAGAAATTCAGAGTAGTGAATTTCTGGAGGTTGAGAGGGGATGGAAATATTTCCCATCGTGCTTGTTCTTGCACAGGTTTGAGGTGGTGCCAGGGCTGTGTCTCAGTGGGCAGCAGGAACTAATTCTACTCTGTGACACCTCCTGAGGGTAGAGAGCAGAGCTGGGGACAGGACACAGGGGGCATCCTGTACCCTTGGTGAGCATCCTGCAGCGCATTCCTTCAGGGAAGTGGGGCTCTGAGAGAGGTGATGCCCCAGCCCATCCATTCGTGGTCCCCAGGAATCACAGCTGGGAGCAGAGCTGCGGCATTGGGAGTGACCTGATGGCAGTGGATAACTGCGTGTTTCCACCATTTCAGGGCAGGGGGCAAAAGGCAGTGGCACTGGGAGAGGAGGGGGGCCATAGCCCCAGGAGAAAACACCTTCCTCCATCCCTGCTCATTTCATAACACCCAGCCATCTGCCAAATCAAGGCAGATTAAAGCCAGCCAAATTCAATTTTTCCCTGCTGGCACTGCAGCTCGGCATCTGGGGCTAAAGTGTCCCCGACAAAGCGAACATGACAGGCGCATTGCTTTTTTGTCACATCTAGTACCGTGTTGATCTTCTAAAAGTCTCATAAAAATTTATTGATGTCTCCCATATTGCTGTGATTGAGAAGAAAGGAGTGCGGGTGTGCGGAGCCGGGTGCGCGCGCGCGGGCGAGCGTGTGTGCGTGTGTATATTAATGTTTCTGAAGTAGATCTGATTTGATATGTCTTGTTCTATTGTCAGCATCTGTTTAGCGAGGCTTTTTAATACTTTCTGGCTGCCGATCACTCATCCTTAGCCTGGGATGCAGGCTTGCATACAAATTTTGTTATTAAACACAATTCCATTCCCCCCCCTTTCCCCAGCCCCCGCCTCCCCCACCCACCCATCCATCATCTCCCCCGGGCTATGGGGAGCTGGGAGCCAGCCACCCCACCAGCGTGTGCTTACAAGCACAGGCACTGGGCTTGGCAACATATTTCAAGAGCCTTTTGCCTGCTGCAGGTGCTTTGCATTGACAAATCGAATCATGGGGAAATAATTTATTTCCTAATGCTGTTTGCAGCATGTTAGCAGGAGAATTTACATGAGAGAGATTACTTTAATAACCAAAAAATTACAGTGCAGGCCTCCCCGCCATGTCGGCTTTGATATGTAATTGTTTCAAGTTTAACCTGTCTGGAGGGGGGAAGGTGTTATTAAATCTATAGCATCTCCCGCTGGCGAGGGCAGGCGAGGAGGAGCACCGGGTAGGGACCTCCTTCCCTGCTAAATGGAGAACAAGCTGAATTAACAAATCACTCCAGCCTCCAGCAGAGCTGCTTCTTCCCCAGTGTGCCTGGAGCTGAGGAAATCTTTTTTCCCTTGCTCTTATACCGATTCAATCTCCTTCTCTTTCCTATTCTCCTTTTTTTCGTTGTGCCTGACCCTTCACAGGGTTCACCACCTCTGCTACCCTCTCCCTGGCTTGCTTCCCTATGCCCCTGCAGTCTTGCTCTCTGCTTTTTCCCAGTGCTGGGAGAGGAGCTTTGCAAGCCCCAGGCAGGGGGAGAGTCAGTGTTTGACTCATGTGGCTGGTATGGGGACTTCCACTCATATGACTTTTTGTTACAGCCAGAGAAATAGCTGGCATTACCCTCCTTCCCATGTCCCTCCAGGCAGGGTGAGGAGGCTCCTGTTGGTCCAGAGAAGAGGAACAATGTGCTTTGCTATTTGACCTTATGAGATCTCTCGAAGCACTCACCTCCTTGCCTGCCAGTTTTGTGACTGACCTCGTTCTCTTCTCTCTTGGCAGCAAGAGCTCCATCCTGAAGGATGCCATGGCAGCAGGCACCCCCAAGGTAAGTGAGCAAACCTCAGCATATTTTCCCTGTCCCCCAAGGGATGCTCTTTACACCTCTTCACCTTCCCAGTCCATTCCCTGTTCTGCTACTTGATGTCTCCCAGGGAGGTGGCCACACTTTGGGGGCCGGTGGCACGGGGAAAGCTGCTGTCCCCACTCAGCTGGGCTGGAGCAGCCAAGTCCCTGCACAGGGCTCGGCATTCCTTCTGCAGCCAAGGAGCTGAAGGACCTGCTGGGCTCTGGGACTCCAGATTGTGTCTAATGACAGCTAATGAAAGCTGATCACACGCAGCCTGAGCTCAGCCTGGGGAATCACGTGTGGGAGTTCCTGGAGCCAGAGCCATATGCCAGCTTTGGAAGGGGAGAGTGAGCCTGCCTCAAGGGAGTGAAGCACACCCAAGGAGGAGCCCAAATCACTACAAGACCCCATCTCAGTTTCAACCCCCTCCCCAGGACCCACCTCCAATCCCCTTGGCTCAGAATGCAGAAATACAAAACTCGCAGAGCACCATGGCATCACTGCAAAGGGCATAATTTACTGATTTGCTCTCAGCTGGACTTCATGTGGCACAGGGGTGGGAAAGACCAGAGCTTGGGCAGGTGACCAGGAGGCAGGGAGCACTGCAGGGCATTGCACAGCCTCTGAAAACCATGCTGTCCTCTCCAAGGTGGGCAAAGGCAAGTGCTCCAGGTTCTTCTGCACTTCTGATGCCACAGTCCAAGTGAGGGAGGCTCCTGGCTTCCAGACAAGTGCAGAGCATCTCTCACAGGAGACGTCTTCATGCTTGTTTTATTAGAATTAACTTTCATTAGAAAGTCTCATTCCCCATTGGTTTTTCTGGAAGCTTATGGTGATTTTTTTTGGCATGTGATGTCAGAAGCAAAGACTGACATTTCAGTTCTAGATTTTCTCCTTGGGGCTGGGTGTCTTGCCAAATACATCAACAGCTTGTCTGCCCCACCAAGGGAGAGGCCTGGGAGCCACTGTGCTGACCTGAGCTCCTGGCAGGTAGGGATGACTTCCAAATAACCCCAACAATGTCCCAAATTCTTCAAGGGAAAACAGAAATTGCAATGATGCTCCATAGTGCTCCACGCCTTTGTCTCCTGCATGACTATACTTTGCTCCTGTGCCCTGAAGCAAAGTATAGTCATGCAGGAGAGTGGAGACCTGACTCTTTCTCCCATGAAAACAAGCAGAGCAGGAAGGAATCCCCAAACCCACCACTGCTGATAATCCACGGAGTGTGAGGCTGCCTTGGGATGCCTTGAAGGAGCTGGAAAGGGCACCAGCAAAATGAAAGCATCTGGACTGCAATTTTCCCACTCCCTCCCCATCAGGACTCCATGTAGATAACTCAGCGGTCCCAAACACATTGCCTGCGAGGGAGAAGGACGGCTAGGAAGACAGATTAGCTGTTTGGAGGCAAACACAGTGAGTGACTGACAGAGACCAGATAAAGAAGAAGGTCCATCTCACGGCAGGGCCAGGCTTTTGAAGTTTCCATTGACAAAGAATCCCATTTGCCTTGAGCGAGGGGATTAAACTGGGACTGGAGCGTCGTTCTATGTAAAAGAGATCAATCGTCCCCTGTCACCACATGGATCTCTTCCCTTTGCCCGTCACGTCTGGGACTAAGAACATTAACTTCAAGAAGCCGGGAGAGCAGGGAGGGAGAGGGTGAAATCAGGAAATCTTTCATTCCCTTCTCAGAGAGCTTGAAAGCTTCTCAGCCCAGGAGGATTCATTATTTCTGTGTGGCTTTTGCTGGGAGACAAGTCCTGTGTGGCATGGGAAGGCACAGTGCTGTCACCTTCACCTGAGATTGGTATTAAAGGCCCCTTTGTAACCAGGTGGGATTGAGGAGGAGGGTGGTGGGGAGATGAAGGCTGCTTTTTTTCCTTTGTGCCCACTGCATGTTTGCAACATGGGGTATGAATATCCCATCAGGTTGTGAAGTCCCTCTGATACAGTCCCAGGCAGAGGAATGGGGTACAGACCCCCAGAGTGGACTTGCAGTCCATGTCCAGGCACCCAGGCATCACTGGAGGTTTGGCAGGCATTTCCAGGGAAGATCTGTACCACTCTGGAACTGGTGGAAGGGGACTGCTGCAATGTTTCCTGGCCAGACCTTTTCCTGCTGCCAACAAAAAGGCCAGCAGCTCAGCAATGGGAGAAGAGGCTGCATCTCCCCATCCCTCAGGAGTGTCCGATGGCAAAACAAACAAGGGCAGGCTGGTTTCACTCAGGGACATGGGAACTGGAATGGCTGCAGGCTGGCAGTTACTTCTGCGGTCACCAGTGGCTCTAACTCCGCTTTAGAGCTAATTTAGGACCTTTGCCCATAGCATCACTACCATTGCCACTTCTGTGCTGGCCTGAGGCTCTTCCTGGGGGGCAGCTGGAACTGGGGATTTAATCTTCTTGTGCTCTGTGGCCTAGCTCTGCTCCCACTCCTTCCCCACAGTTTCCCCAGCAAACATCTCTCCAGGCAAGAAAAGCCAGATGTAAATGCATGTTCCTCTCTCACTGCTCCCCTGCCCCTGAAGAGCTGTCACTCACTGCACTGGGTCAATTTTCATGGCAATATGTCAAAGAAAATCCAATCACTCAACATGGGATGTGATGAATGCAGGATTATTGTATCAGATTCTTCTATTATCAGAGCTGACTGAGGCAGTGACAGCCAAGCAAGGGCTGCAAGCTGGGGCTCCAGCCAGCACCACCGCTTGGTGCCTGGGCTCCCTCTGCAAAGGCAACTCAAAGGGCAGTGCTGAGCACCACAGATCTGCAGTGCTCAGGATCCTCATCTGCCCTTAGAGACCAAGCTAATAGATGGTGATACACCAGTGTGGACAAGACACTTGGACAAGCAGATTGTCACTCAGAAGGTCCCTTTCTGAAGGTCTGTCCAAGCCAGCCATGCCCCAGACCTCTGTGAGGCCTGAGCTTCCCTGCAGCACTCACCAGCTTGGCCTAAGCCTGGGTCTCAGGCAGAGCAAGCAGCAGGAATGTCTCACAGAGCTTGGACTGTGGCTGCCCAGGAGTCAGCTGTCAGCAGTGAGAGGTTCCCTTGGGTATCATTCCCAGACTTCATGCTCTCTCATTGCCTTTCTCCCCTTGCCTCAGCTGTCTCTTGCAAGGCAGGAGAGGAGCACACATTGGGTTGAACCCATGTTGGTGAGGTATAAATCCAACTGTTCCCACTCTTCCTTGAGCAGCTGGTGGTAACTGGACAGTCAGCATCCCCAGGTCCTTCTTGCTACCCAAGAGCACTTCACTACTGCCTGTATTTCAGGGTATTAGCTGCAGACTGTTACCTGTCACCTAACAGGTAAACTTCTATCCCCTGATATAAGTACTGATCACTGAAGGGGAAGAGACTGGGTTCATGAAGCATCCCAGCTCTTGTGGTGGGTTCAGTATTCATTTTCCACTTCTGCTTCCTAATACATGGCTGCAAATTGCCTTTCCCACTTCCAGTCCTGGCTGCGCTCTTGCTACAAACGCTGACGTGAGTGGCCAGGAGCAAAATCTATCCCATGCACCCAGCAGATGCCTGTGGCTGGTTTGTTTAGGTGTGCACCCAGCTCCACAGAGGGTGCCCGCAGGCAGGCAGCCAGCACTCTGCTCCCAGACCTCCGGCAGAGCTGGGAACCAAGCCACAGTGCCAGAGCTCTTTGCTTCCCCCACCCACCCCCATGATTTTACAGCTTCACCGAGCAGTTTGAGAGAGAATTACAACATCAAGTGGGAAATTTGACCACTAAAGCCCTCCAAAGAAAAAGAGCTTTGAAGCAAGCAAGATTTGGAGCCTTAAACCTTGACAGAATGTCTGTATTTAGCCCTTCCCAGCTGCCTCACTTGAGATGAAATTTCTAGCACAATCATTTAACTTCTTCATATCATGTCCATGGTGGTAGGAATGGGGATGGGTGTCAGTGCCCTGGGGTTTTAACTCCTTCTCTTGTGTCACTGACAGACTGGGAGGTTGGCAAAGTCATTCCCCATATCTGTGCTCCCTCCCTCTGTAACTGTGATTTACAAGAAAAGATTTAAAAGCTAAATCTGAGTATTGTGGCAAAGCTATCGCCAAGCTGGGGACATGAGAACGGCCCACAGATATGTGAAGGAGAGGAAATTACGTAGGATGAGTGTTAGCTGGCTGTGCTTCCTGCAGTTTGGGGTGATGAATACCAGAGTCACTCCAAAACCAAGTATCTGCCAGATTTTATTCCATAAAGCAAATTGCCCCATGACCAAACAAAGCCCCTCACTCCCCTTGGGCCAGACAGCTGTACCCTCCCATTAGACCAGGGGAAACCACTGCATTTGGCAGAAGGAGCAGAGAGGGGCAGACCTGGGCCAGACCTCTTTCCCCCTCAATCTCCAGAGTGCTGATGGGCAGTTCTGCTGGAAGGGGCCCCTTTTCCCTCCATGTAGCTGGTGTCTCTTCCAAAAGGACGCAGAGCTCCATTACAATCCCAGGTGTCACTGTAACATGCACAGAAATTAATTAGTAGCTCACATTTCTGTAAGCTTATTCTGCTTGGGAACTACTGGAATTTTTCAGTGAAGGCCAGAAGCTGCTGATACCATTATTTCTATTCACCATTCACACCCTTCTCACATTTAAGCCTTTCATCCCCAGATCCATCCCACCTTTATCTCTGCCAGCTAAAAGCCACTGGATAATTTTACCTCTAACTTTTCCCGAGAGCAAATGTGGACCATCCAAAAGCTTCCAGGAAACTCAGCTCTAATAGTAGCATCTTTGTGTCAGGCATCCTCCAGCAATAACATAAAAAACGGGTAGCAGCGTTAAGGGGGGAAATCACAGCAAGGCCTGGTATCACTTATTGCTTTCGGGTTACAGTTCCCAAGTGATAACAGCTATTAGCAACACTTTGACGTCTTCCCTACCGTGGAGGGGAGGGCAGGAGACAGAAAACATGTCAAGCCATCACCTCCATGTTAAGTGATAAGTACCTATTTAGACGGCAGAGTTAAGGCTGAATGCATCAAGCAGGGAACACTTTGTGCCAAAAAAAAAAAAAAGGGAAACCTTTTTGCCAAAAAAAAAAAAAAAAAAAAAAAAAAAAAAAAAAAAAAGCCGTATAGATACATAAAAAGCAGGGTTAGGGTATTTGTTTTGCTGACAGCAGCTGTGATGGATTGTTTAAGAAAAATAGACTCCTTATGTTTTTCCAGGGCTCTCAGAAAGAGGAGTCCAGCACTTTAATACTCTGAAATGACTGGCCTTGAGAGGCAGCAGAATGTCAGAGCCAGCGGCTGGGCTGTCCCGGCGCTGACACCTGCCCCGGCTGCCGGCAAGAGGCCGCGCTTCGGGCGGCGGGCGGCGTGTGCCGGCAATTTCCATCCATTTCCCCTGCTCCCTGACACCCGTCCTTCCCCGGGGCTGCCCAGGGCTGCCCAGCCGCGGGTCAGGAGCCGCTGGGTGTTGGCATCGTGTCCTTGCCGACATTGCCCCAGCACTGCCCGCGGGCCCCGCACCCCGGGAGGGAGGAGCGGCTCTGGGCGTCGGTGGCCTGCGATCGCAGCAGCTGGCATACAGGCCGCAGGATGCACATTTGATTCATTCCAAACCTGCCCCTGTATTTATTTATGCAAACTAGGTGTTGCTCCTCGTTCCGGTGAGCTGCTGAAACGTTCCCAGCAGGATTGGAGGTCCATGGAGCGTGTCGGGAGCCACCGAGGGGAGCCTTGCGGGATGAGCAAGGCTGATGTGCCCTGGGGATCTGTGGACATCCAGACACGTCTCTTCTCCTTGGCACGGCACAGCTGGGCTCCAAGGGGCAGGAGGGAACCACTGAGCAGGGCCATGGCTGCCCAGCATGGCAGGAGGAAGGAGGGAGTACAGGGCTTGGACAAGATTGATGGCCTCGTTGCCATTAAGAAAAAAATTAGCCGGTGGCGGCTATCATATTAAAGGGTGAAGAAGCCGTGAATTATTTTCTTAAAGATCTTATCACTTACAATGATAATTTTACCTTCCAAAAGGCCACTTTTAATGAGGCAAGGCAGGCAAAAAGTCATGATTTAATGCCAGATTTTTTTTTTCAAACACATTTTACTGCTTTTTTGTCCATGTTTAAAAAGCGCCGGTGACCTTTTTTTATTTAGCTTGCCCCAGGTGTAATGCTCAGTCTGATCCTCTCAGGGTTTATAACCTCCACGGAGAGTGCCTCTACCCAATGGAGAGATGATTTAAAGGGGAGGGAGAAATATGAAGCTGCACCACCACTCACATACAGCCCTTGCTCCAGCTTGGATCGTGGGAGTTGTGGAGGGGAGACCAGGGAGGGAGCAGGCTCTTCTCCCCCCAGTATCCTCACTCAGACACACTCTGAAGGGCAGCTGGGATGTACTGGCAGGCAGGCACGGATGAGCTGGGTGGTGGCCTTAACCCAAGGGAAAAGGGACATCTCAGCATCAAGGCTTGTTCCCACCATGCTGGAGAACCTGGTCCCATGGTAGAGAGCATCTCCACATCGGGTCTGTCTGCACACAGCACCATGGTTTTGGGCTGGAATGACAGAATTTGGGTCTGCCATGCAGCATGGGCATTCATGAGGGCTGTGAGAGCACCTTTTCCTTCCACGGCCATCTTCTCAGAATGCAGTTGACAGAGCAATGGGAATTGTATCTCTATCCTTCCTCTGCTTGCCAGGAGCAGTGTGGGAATGAACAGAGTGGTGCAGGGAACAGCAAATCCTTGGCTTGGTATGCTGTGGTCAGGCATCCTCACTGCTCAGCCACTGGAAAACAGCCTCAACATGACAATCTGGGGTAAAAGAAGCCAAAATTGGGACTATTGAGGCCAGCCTCCTGCAGGATTCAAAGTCACCCTGGTGGTGAGTGCCTTTTCTAATCCCTTAGCCTCTGAGCCTGCATCCCTGCCTGCCCCCATGGCTGCCCGAGAGGCAAAGTGTGGCACAGCACAGGGAAATGAGAAAAACAAATGAAGTCAAGTTTCCTAAGAGTGAAGGGGAAGTGTGACTTGGCATCTCTAACGCTGTGTTTAACATGCCGGCAAGGTATTTAAAATTGAAGTGCTTGCACACAATTTAAAAATAGACAGTTTATTAATCTAAACTGCAAGTGTATGTAGAAGAGGCCTCGAGATTGACATCTTTGGGATTAGTTTAGCCCTGCGTTTTTCCAGAGGTCATTGCCATGGTGCTCAGGAGGTTTGTGGAATAAATGGGGCCAGCATTCTTCCTAGGACCACACGCTAAAAACTAATACATAACGTTTAATTTACTGTCTCCATAGCTAGCCCAACCATTTTTCACATAATAATATTGGATTAGAGCTACCAGAAGCTGAGAGGGGGAGTGGGAGGTGGGCAGGGTTTGTCTGTCTGTCGTCGAGGAATGGGGAGATGGGAATTTTTTCCCCTTTTCTAGAATACATTGAAAGACAAAACAGATTTAACCCTCTCAGCTCCAGGATGCTTGACTTATTAGGGCATTAACTGTTATTCTGTTCTTCTGAGTCACAACTGAAGGCTTTGAGCCTCATCCCTCTGTTTTTTAGGACATGTGCAATCCTGCTTATTCAAAAATGGTCCTCACTCTCTATTTAGAAAATAAAGAAACTAAACAAGAGCAGGAGCTTGGGGACTGCATTCTGGAGAAATTCTGCTGAGGGCTTTTCCAGGAATAAATGAGCTGTTCACCAAAGCCCATTAGCTAAACCCATTAGTTGGGTTTAGCCAACACATGAAGCCAGAGAGCCTCCCTGCTCTGCTGTCTGTCCCCTGGAAGCCGAGGCTGGGCTCTTGAGGCAGCTCTTGATGGATGCTCCCAGCCCATGGGCTCCCACTGCCCCTCCCAGTGCCCATCCCTGTTGGGCTGAGCTGAGGAGCAAGCCATCCCCAAGATGTGGTCTCAGTTGGCAGAAGTGGTTTTGGCCAAGGAAATAACCGAGCACCCCACAGGCAACTCCTCTGTGACCCCTTTCAGGACATCACATCTCCCTGCAGCCAGTAGAACCGTGCTTTATGGCAGAGATGTGCACTGCACACTGGGACATGCCTCCTGCCCTGTGGCAGGGCTGGCAGCTCACACCCGTGGGGTGGAACTCGGTACCCAAACTGCCCTCCTCCAAGCCCAAGCCTGCCTTCCCTCCATGCCCGTGCTGGCTGCGCTGCTGTGCTGTTCTCGTGGAGAGCTCTCCAAGCCTGGGGGATTGCTTGCTGCTGACTGAACCGATTTGTATGCTGAGTCATTGTTCCACTTTCTCATGTCTTTCCCAAAAAATGCACACTTTTTCATGTTTCATTTCAGCCCAGAGGCAAATATTTCTGGAATACTTGCCTTTCTCCAAGGTATTATGCTTTTTAATAATGTTGTCACCACACTTGACCTGTCCAATTCAGATGATATCTACACTTCCCTTCACAAACACACACATCTCCAAGCAGTCATTTATTGTCAAATCTTGCCAGCTGATTCTCAGAAACAAACATCTGCAGAGCTGCATTTCCAGTGTACATTTTTTCACAATATAGTGGGCTATATTTAGCCTAGTTTAGATAATTTATAATTTTAACTAGAATTTTAAATTGCATTTTTCCCTCAAAGTACTCTAATCATAAAGTTCAATTGCAACTCAGTGTACATTTCTTCAGATCCTGTCAAACTCCCATAGTAATTTTCCTGCTGGAGTTCACTGTGTGTAGAATTTAGACTTACCTACTATGGACTTGAAGTTTATCAGTGATCTCTTAGGTCTCAAATATCACAGAGCTTTTTAACCTTCTAAAAGGCTCTTTTTTTTCCTGTGCTACTTATTAAAATAAATAGCATAATTACTGAAGGAAGAGGTAGTTGCACTGCAAAGGTGCTGAGAGCTTTAGTGCAGTTTACAAAGCTATTGAGAGATTTAGTGGCACTTAAAAAGGGCAGATGAGGACATGTAAGCACTGCTCTACCTCAGCACTCCTGTGCCTTATCATGAGAATTTCTGCTGTGGTCCTCACATATCATTTCCAGCAGGGCCTGATTCTGTCCCAGCCACCAGACCTGGGGTATAAATGACTGTCTCATTCATTTGTACTTTCCTAGACCCAGCAGCCTGGTCCCCTCATGGGGCAGAGTCCCTTGCAAAGAGGAGAATCAGTCCCACAGCCCAGTATTCCATCCCAGCACAGTCTCAAAGCAGACGCTGTCCATGGCTTTGAGGATAGCTCAGAGACAGGCAGAGAGCTCGACAGTGCTCACAACATGAATTTCTCCTTTCTCTTGCAGTCAATTTTGTTGTCGGCCTCAATCAAGCGGGAAGGAGATTCTCCGACAGCATCACCCCACTCCTCAGATGACATCCATCACTCAGACAGATACCAGGTAAGCAGGTAGATGCTGTTGCTGGTCTCAGCCTTAGGCAGGGAGCCAACACACCCCGGTGCCCACAGCTCTCTCTGTGTGACAGCCTTGTTCTTGGCTATGCAATCACTGCCCTGGTTCTCCTGCCAGCATCATGGGGACATGAGCACTTGGCCCCTTACAGGACTGTGAAGGTGGGCTTTTGTCTGCAAAGTCCTCCCAGCTCTGACTAGAACCACAGTGGTATTTAAAAATGTTTTTAAATCTTTGTAGAGGTTTCTGTTGCACTATATTCACCATTTTGGTCTCATTTCCATGGCTATGTTTGTCATTACCCACCCTGTGCCCAGTGAGAAGCGTTCATAGAAGTGATGTTTTTTACTCATGATTCCCATCCAAGACAGAAATGAGTGTGGACAATCCACAGCAATGCCAGCCTGTTTTATAAAACGCTCTCTTCCCAGAGGAGCAGCAGGTCTTGACTTCAGTGATGCAATGAGTAAAACTTGAGGGAGATGGAGCAAGAAATGAAAAGGGCAGCAGCACAAGTGCAGCTTGGCTGGTTGTAAGTCTGTCTGTAATTTGGGGCTGGCTGGCACAGTTGACTCCAACTCAACACACATCCAACTGTTTGGCTGCAAGTCTCTACTCAGCCACTGGCTTCAGGTAGGCTCTGAAAGACAGCAGATGAATTAATGTTGGTCAAGCACAGACCCCAGCGTGTGTCCGCCTGCTGTGTAGACAGGCTGGGTGGGCTGAGGCTGTACCAGCGGGGCAAATGCCCATCACCCTCTATTCTGTGGTGATCTGCAGCCATACCCTGTGCCCAGGGTCAGGCAGGCACTCATACCTTCCTGCATCAGCCACTTTGTGGGTGCCAAGTCTGTGTTTGAACCTGCAGAGAGAGGCTGATGACCAGTGCTAAGGCTCTTATTGAGCAGACCCAGTTATAACGTGTTCCTGAAGATGGGTCCTGTTAGTAGCAGATTTGTACATTTGTTGCCCATGATTCCATCCTCTGTCCTATTTATTGGTTATATTATCTGTTGTGGATCATATTCCCATGTGGCTTTGAGGTATAACTTGGTGTCACATCACAGCTGCTTTACTCTCCCATGAACAATAAAAGCTGGAGCAAAGTAAGAGAAGCAAAACCTTGCAGAAGATACAGAAATGCCTGTTTCAGGTAATCCTGCTCTCTTTCCTGCCTGTTTATTAAGGCTAATAGATAAATTATATTCATTTCAAAAGAGCATGGAAGAGATTTTTACTATGGCACCTTTGTTGGAGAACCCCCCTCCCTTCCCACTCTTCCAGACATCAGTCTCTGTGAGATTGGTGGCCCCTTGCAACCCTCTATTCCTGTACATTTTTATTATGTCGTACTCAAAGACAAATATTCTTAGCAGAAGCCCCTCTATGTGCTGAGTCCAGCTACTCTCTAATGTGCTTTAAGTTTGTGAGCATATTTTATGGAGGGTTGCAGCCCTTAATGCAAATGTGTAATGGGAGATGTATGTCTGCACTGCAGGGAGAAAACACCTCTAGGGCCTGATTTTCATTTATGCTTGTGCTGGCTGAGTTACGCTGCACTGGCAGTGTAAAGGGACCTCAGAGTGGGTGCCAAGGGTGTGTAAAGCCTCAGTGTATTCTTAATAAAGCCGCAATATGAACGAGAATTCAGTCTGCCTGGCTTACCAAGGGAAAAAACCCAGGAAGCAGAGCAGAAGACTCTCACGGTGGTGATTTTAAGGGCTGCAAATTTTAGCTTTCCATATGCAGAGGTGTGCTGGAATTATGACTGTCCCTTGTGTTGTGATCTAATCATGATTATACACTGTATTAGTAACATGCTAGAACATGAGTTATTGGCATTTGGGTTTTCAGAATTCCTGTGGCTCCATTTTCTCAGTCTTTGTGCTTATATACCAATGGGGATACTTAGGGAAGGAGATTAATGAACAGGAGTGCTACGGAAATAGGGGCTTGCACAGCACTAGGGCTGCTGGAATTGCTCCCCGTGCTGAGAGGGGGCCGCAGTGAAGGCAGTGGGGTGGCTCCTGGATGTGGGGAGGAGGCATCCTCCTGCCTCCCCTGTGCCAAGCCTGGGGGAGCTGGAGTTTGGTACATGGAGACTGATCAGGCCGAGGTAGTGGCAGCCAATGGATTTGGTCAGTAGGGGCTGCTCCTCTTACAGTATGTTCTGTCAGATGGAGCTTTGAGTAAAAACAAAGCCATTTTAGTTACATTTAGATAAAACCCTGAATACCCAGTGGAGAAATCAACAGCAAATTGCAAGTGAAACATCATACTGCAAAGATGGCATTTCAGGCTTGGAGGGAGCCCACAGAATATTTGTGACTGAATAGCAAGTGTAGTGTAAGCAAAAGCCTAAAATCCTTGCCCAGGGAAGGCTCACCTCCCTCCCCCCGAGCTCAGGTAAGCGTGCCTCCCAAAAGACAGCTCAATTCATTAAAAGGGTAAAGCAAACAATCAGCAGCTGTGATTCTGTAAGTGAGCCATGTATGAAAATCCAGCTGCGTGTTCAGCAGGCAGGCAGAGCTGGGATGTAGGACAGACTGTGCAAAGCTCACCAGCCAGCACCTGAACTGTCCTGCTGCCCATCATCGTCTGGGGCAGCAAAATGTGTATCAGGGTGGGTTTTGTTTTCCATCTGAAGAAGAGACAGATTGTTAAGGGCCAGAGATGTGAGCCAAAAAATAGGTTTGACTCCAGGAAACAAAGTCTGAGGAGTCTGCAGAAAGGGGAACGGATGGGATTTGTGTGTATAGGAGCCTCTGCTGCCCAATTTGTAGACCCCAGCTCTGTCCTAATCTCAGGCTGGTCTGCTGGGTCCATCCTCCTCCACAACTGTGCAGCAGATATGGGAGGGAAACCCATGAGACAGTTCTGACTGCCCAGGTTTGCTGAAGCATGGAAAGGAAAAGAGGGAGGAGTGCCTGGAAAGCTCAGGCTCTGCCTGTAGCCAAGGTGTTCCTGTGGTAGAGGCCATTTCTGGGCAGGGCAGGCAGGTGTCAGAGGCCGGGAGCTGAGGTGGATGCTCAGCCTGGCCCCGGCAGATGCAGATGGTGTCAGCAGGCAGAAGGATGGGCTCCACTTCCCAGGGCCCTGCTTCCCCGAGGCTCGACTGCCCCAGCCAGGGCAGGCTCTGAGGGCTTCATGGCAAGGCCACAGAAGGGCCCGTTGGCCTCCTGCCTTTGGGTCTTATTATCCCTGGATTCTGATTGGCCAAGAGCCATTGGGCACCAGTCTCTGATTGGGCAGAGGAAGTTGGAGAGTGACACTCTGATGCCTGATTGGTCTGTGCCTCTGCGTTATTTTCAGGGCTAAGGCTTTGATTGGTCAGTGATGTTGGGACTGAAGGGTGCTCAATCACTATTGGACAAGGGAATCTTGTTGGATAAGGAAATCAGGAAATCAGGATAAGGAAAATCAGGAAAACTGCTTTCCAGTTGCCCCTAGGCTCTGATTGGTCAACTGCCCCGGGGCAGCAACCTGCCTTTGGGTTCTGATGAATCATGGCCCTTGGGTTCCAGTGGGTCCTGATTCCTGATTGACCAGGCACTCCAGGGTCTCAGTAACCCCTGATTTCTGATTGGTCAGATACACAGGGACCCCCGTAACCCCTGAATTTTGATTGGCCAGATCCTCCGGGTTCCGGCCGCCCCGGGGCTCTGATTGGCCGGGCTCGCCGGGCGCTGCCGCCCCCTGTCGGTTGTCATGGGAACTGCCTGCTGAACTCTCACCCGCGCGCCGCGGGTCACATGACCGGGGCCAACATGGCGGCGGCCGCCGGGGGCTGATCGGCGGCGCCCGCCGGGCCGCGCCGCATCCACCCGCATCCCGGGCCCGCCGCCCGCTGCCCGCCCGCGGCGCCCGCGGCTATGCAGAGCGGCAAGAGGGGGCCCGGCGGCGGGGGCCGGGAAGAGGTGGGTGCTGCGGTGGGGGGGAGGCCCGCGGACGGAGCGTTGTCCCGGGGATGCGCGGGGAGTGGGGGGACCGGGCCGGGCCTTGTGTACGGGCGAGGGGAGAGTTGTTTACATCCGCGTGCTGACGCTCTTGTCTCCCCTCTGCAGACCTTTCTGCGGGTGCGAGCGAACCGGCAGACCCGGCTGAACGGTGAGTGCGGCCCCCATCGCGTCTGCCCCTCCGGAGAAGTTTCCAGAGTTGGGCCGAGTTGTGTGACACCCCCATGTCCCCCACACCGCAGGCCGGGAGCCGCCACCAGCCTCGCCGGGGCCTCGATTTGCCGGGAGGGCACCGGGGGCATTCGGGTGAAGCCCTCCACGCTCCCCCCCGGCTCCCCAGGAAGCGCTCCCGGCGCCGGGATCCCGCAGACGGTGTGGAACCGGCCCCACAGCCGTGTTCTCGGTGGGGCCCGGCTGCTGAGCTCTCACCGCTCACATGGCTGAATCTTGCAGTAAACTTTTGGGAAGCCTGAGCGTCATCTGACGTCATGGTTTGTTTTGTTTGGGTTTTTTTTCCCTCTCAAACCCACAGATGCTGGTGTGGTACTTTTATTGTATCTGTGGGTGCTCCTAACAAGTAAACAACTATTTCTAGTGGACAGTGGCTGGTATTAAAAAACCAAATCAGAGAAAAGAAGCCCATCTCTGCTTTGAAATTGGAAAGAAAAGCTGAAAGGAAACTATTTTTATTAGAGCTGAAGAAGTTGAAACTTTTCTCAAAGTTCAGAGGTCAGAACTTAACATGTACACAGTAACAATGTTCTGTAATCTGGTTTTGTACTGCTTGTAGCTACTTCAGGATGTACTATTTAGTCAGAATTTGGTTATTCAGGTTAATAGGAGGTTCGTTAATCTTGAGCTTCCTGATGTGATAGTTCACTATAACACCTCTGATGAGCATTTGGAGTTTACTTAGAAGAAGATCTGCTTGAACAAAAGAGCAAAAGGGTATAGAGTGTGTTCATAGCAAAACCATTTTCTTGAATTTGAAGCCCTCCATGTTTAGTGTAGTCTTAAGCAAATAGAAGCTACTGATCCAGATCTTTGATAAGTGAGACGCAGGTGAATTCACACCTAGCCTTAGAATTTTTAAATATCATCCCAGAGGGCTAAAAACCTGCAAACTCCAGAAAGTCTGTTAAACCACAGAACAAAGAAAGGAGTTACCTTGCACCAGTGGCAGGTGACTGCTGGCAGGTGCTCACTCTGCACTCCAGGATGCGTGCAGGGAGCTGCCAGTGCTGGCAGGCAGACACGGACTTCACATGGCCCAGACACACGAGGTGCTGCTCTGTGGTCTCTTGTTTTGTGTGACCGAGGTCTCTGGAGTCAAGGATGTCAAACTGTTCCTTTATCATACTTGGATAGCTAGGGCTAAGCTCTCTCCTTCCACCTTCTTTCAGGCCAGCAATTGAGGTGCAGTCACCTTATTTTAAATATTTTTTAAAAGTCTGAGCCAGGCTTGTGAAATTGTTGGTGTTGTGGAGTCCCTCAGTGTGAGACGAAGCTCTCGGTGAGAGCATGCTCTGCTGAACTGGCTCAGTATTGCTTCGTGCTTTTGTCTCCATCCCAAAGCAGGGCTGCAGCACAGCCTGGATACACTGTGATCTCCTTTTGGGAGCTCTTCTTGGCCTGTGTTGTTAGATGTTTTTGTGAACCCATGCTCATCTAAAGGGAGGCAGGTAGTTTTGTACAGCATTTGCATTGTTTTTGCTAGACGTTTTACTCTTTTTTATGTACCTTTTGTGGTACAGCCATATTCTAAATGGAAGAAGATATGTGCTGCCCTAATAATGCTGTGGTTTCCTGTCTGTTCTCTACTTCACCCTGATATGAAGAGGGTCCAGATGTCAGGGAGCTGGATGCAGAAATTCAGGTGAAGTCCCAAAGAAGGTCAGATTACATCAGACCTGGTTCCTTCTGACCTTAGCTTTTTGTGACCGATTACTGCTGTTCCCAGAACATACCTGTAGTGATGTCTGGTCCAGTCTGCACCCAGCCACGTGGCTGGGTGGGTTCTGCTGCTTCTTTCTCTGCATGTGTCTTTACATCTGTACTTCTGAACACTGGCTGCTTTCTAGTTTCTTCCTCCACATTTGTTTGTATTGAAATAATTGCAGTAGTTGTAAGCTATGCCACCTTATTGTTGAGTAATTTGAGCAGTAATGCTTTAAATGGAGAACACTGGAGTGCTGTAGGGAAAAAAAACCTCTTATTTATCTATAGCTCTTATTTTAATGAACTTCTAATCAATCATGCAACTTTAGTTTCCTAATCCTGATTATTTTACATGAACAGAAGTTGTGTAGGACTTGTTCAAGGACAACTGGCTTTTTTTTCATATTCTCATTGACACACTGCAGAAACTTCAAATATAGCAAATGCAGTCTGTCAAATGAAAATCTATTTCATTTGTTTTATTATGTTTTATTTGTACTTTTCAATACTGTTGTAACCAGTTTATCTTGGTATTTCTGTCAAGCATTTATGAGCTGAGTTCTAGAAGCACTTCTGGAAACTCCTCCCATAAAAATGGCTCACAGTGTTTGCCCTTCTTCCACATTGTCCTTGACTCTAATCTTGGCTGCCAGGCTGTTTGTGACTCAGTCTTGTTTGGACCTTGACGTTTTCCATCCTGTTGTGTTCATTTGGGAATGTGCAAACGGAGCTGAGGGAAGAGAAGGTAGAGAGGGAAATGTCTTCTGTGAGCTTCTGTTGGCCTGCCCACAACATGATTAGGTCCTGATAGCAACATGGTTCACACGTACCTGACTGGCCAGAAGTTTAATTCTGTAAGTCAAACCTGTGACTTAAATTGAGCTGTAAGTAAGGCAAATGCATTTTCAAGCCCAGGAGCAGGAGAGTAATGTTCTGTCGGTTAGGTTCTTGGTTGAGTGTTTGTATCACAACTTCCCTGTCAGCCTCAGTGAGTTAATCCTGCACTTCTCACCTGTGCTAAACTCACTTTCCAGAGGTTGTGTCCTTGTGAACCCAGGCATATGAGGTGCTGATTCCTGATGAACCTGTGTGACAAAGGAAGCATTTCTTTCATTTGCCTTATTTCCAGTGTTGCCAAACTGCAGACTTTAAGCCACCCTGTAAATTGATGCTTGTGGAGTTTAGCAGTGCAGAACAAGTTAGGTAGTCATTCAAAATTAGAGGCACAAAGTTTGGCTTAGTGTATCAGAACATGGGTTCAGCAGGTTAAGTAGGTGCCAACCTCAGAGAATAGTGTCACATTGAAGGTTGCTGAAAATCATCTCTGTGGAACTTCGACCATGCAAATCTAAAAGCTGCACTGAAACCCTTTTGTGAATCTGGCCCTTAATGTTCTTTTTTGGGCAGATGAGCAGCAAATTGTACTTAAGGCCTCAAACGGGTTCCTTCTTGACCATCTGTTTCCTTGCTTTTGCTTCTTCTTGAGATGGCTTTTTGTGCTCCACCACTACTGACGTTGTTCCCTTGCATCAGATGCTGCGGATGAGTTTGATCATTCACAAAAGCTTTCTGTGACAGATCTAACAAAAGTAGGTATAGCCACTCCTCAGGACTCCTATAGTAGACTTGCAGAGAGCAGGTGCTAGTTCTTGTGCTTGAATATCTTTGACATAAGTTTAGGGTTATTTCCAAAGTTTCCAGAGTTCTCAGGTGAGTTGTAAAGTAAGTCCTTACAAAGCTCCATTTGCACCTCCCTGAGAAGGCGAGTCCAGTTTTGGTGGTTACCCCAAGCCTGTCTCTCCAAACGGATCGTGCAGTTTGTTGAACCACCAGCACCATGTCCTGAGCTTTTGTAGCTGATGGGTGGGGGAGGAATAAAGCTGGATGATTTTCACTGGAAAGGAGACAAAAATGCTTCTACTTAATTTGATTGGCCTGACATTGCAGGAGCTGCTAATGATGTCTGCATAGGACTCAAGGGACCACTCAAACTGGTGGAGGGAACCATAAGAGATATTGCTAGTAACTTAATCATGACCTTGGATGATACAGGAGAGGTTGGTGCAATGTCCACTGCTAGATGCCATGTAAGAGCACTTCTGAGATAATTAGTGCTGTGTCCTGAAGGTGAATTTTTACTTGGGGAGGGGAGTACCAGTGAAAACTAAAATCCATTAGCTTTTCTCACAGGAAGTTTGGCTGGACTAGAGAGTAACACGATCTTTAGGAATTAATGAGGTTCAGCCTTGATGAGGAAGGCCTATTGTTAGAAAAAATCCTCGGTCTCTTCTGCCAGTAAGGCAGCAGTGGTGGGTTGGCTCCTTGTCTCTGCGCCTGTGTGAAGGCAGGGACCAGTGTGCCCTCAGCAGCAGAGGCTTTGTGGAGTGCAGTTTGGCTCCTTCTCTAGTGCAAGCAGCCTCTCACCTTGCATAGCCCCGTATTAGAGAAATACATATCAGTGAAGGGAAGAGCAATTCCATAGCCAGCACAGCTCCTAGGTTAAGTCAGAGACCATAGCTGAGTTCCCCTGCCCTTGCAGAGGATCCCAGTTCTTGCTCACCTCTGTGTGCTACTTTCTCATTCCTCTGCTGTGGTGACTTAAACTCCCCGGGTGCCTGATGGTTTCGTGTAATCTGAAGGAGAACGTGCACTTGCGGCAGGAGCCGTGTCCAGGGTAATGTACATCTTTAAAAGTGGGGCCTCGGAGGTGCTGGAAGCCCTCTGATAGCCTAATAATAATTATTAATGCTAATAAAAACTAGTGAACTTCTCACCTTCTGGCAGAAGGTTGGAATAATAACTATGGAGTCTTTGTTCAGTCAGAGGTAAGAATGGGTCAGGCTTATGCAAAAACCTCCTTCCCTGAGTTCTGTCCTCTTTGTACATCCAGTCCTCAACTGGCTGCATTTTTATCTTCCTGAATTACAGGAGGGAGAGAATGACTTTTTCTCTTTTTTTTTTCCCCTCTCCATGCTCCTGCGACAGGAGCGAGGGAGAGAGGGATTAGTGAGCTAATTAGAAATGATCGCATCTATCAACACTAATTAGCAATCCTGTGGTCTCACTTGCGTGTTCTTTTGAGCTGCTCCCCTTCGGGACAGCGCCACAATCAGCCCCAGCCTCTGGGGCCGCTCGGTCCCTGCCGCGCTGATTGGAAGTGATGGCCGGGCTGCGTGTGTCGGGCAGGGACAGCGCCGCTCGGATGTGCTTTCCAGGCTGCTCCCTCTCCGTTCCTCCTGTCACCAGGGGCACACTTGGCCTCCGTGGGCACGACGCTGCCACTGCTAATGACCAGAGAATGAAAATGGCAGGGGGATTTGTTTTCAACACCTCTTTCCTCCAGTGGCTTTTTCACTTGTGGCACTGCAGCTCAAAGGGCTGCTGCTCTGCAGAGCTAAATAAGCCAGGATAGGGGCTGGCTGCTGGGTCTGGTGTAGAGCTGGAGCAGAGTGAGGTTCTCTTCCCAGCTCTGCACTAACATTTCAGCAGCAGATCAGGTGCTTGTTGTGACAAAATGTTCCCAAGAATTTATCTGTAGAAGACCCAAAATAAGTTGTCTTCCTTTTGTCACTGCTGCAGTGCATGGATTGGAGGATGGCAGTAAAAAACCCCTAAAAATACTAATAAATTCACAAGGCAGACTGCTCTAACTGAATTGTTTGGCCATGGGGAGTCCTACCAGAATAATTAAACTGCTCATTCCCTGCATTTCCCTGTTAAAAGCATGATGAGGTGAGAGAAATTTGTGTCTGCAGTCAGGATAGAGAAGGCTTTGTTTCTGTGTTTCTCTCCAGATGGGTGTTTGCTGAGGAATGCTCAAGTCATGTGTGATTCCAGCCTCCTTCCATATTTTTTGCTAGCTCTACAGAGCTAGTGAGGCAAGGAAAGAGCATCCTAAACTTATATGAAAGAGCCATGCTGAAGGATATAGGTATGCACTAAACCAGAACTTCAGAAATCTCTTGGGCACTAAAGTACAAGCCAGAAAGAGTGTGGCTTAACTCTGCCTAAATGAGAGGGTTGTGGAACTGTCACTGTGGTATACCCAGCACAGGAGAGGGTTGTGGAGCTTCAGCAAATAAAATTTAGACAAATGATGAAAGCTGTGTGTATTGAGAGTCCATGTTGTTCGAAGTGCCAGATATCAAAAACACTCTTGTTTTGGTCTCAAGTTGCTGTCTCTTACTCTAGGAATATCACATTTAGAGAATCCTTTCCAGCATGTGAGGAGTAGAGATGTATTTTTCAGGGAGTTTTCACACATACGTATTTCAATGAGGAAAAACAATGCCCATGGAATAATTTGAAGCTTTCATAGTGCTGGAGCATGAGAGAGTACAGAGGATGATGAATACTCCTAGTGCCAGATTGTGGGAAAATATATCCTGACCCAGAGAGTCCTGAGTCCAGGGAAACCAACAAGAAAGTCTTGAAGGAGGCCTTTCTGGTCTGTGCTGACGTATTAAGCTGAAACTTTATAATTCACTTAATGTTTGTGCTCTAAACTGATGCACTTGTGAAAACAATCAACAGAAACTTGCCTGTACACTGGTTCTTCTCATCCTGGCATTTCAGAAGCTTTCTGTGACTCGTTGGCTGCAGGGAGCTGTTGATCCCACAGTGTTCAGGCATGAAGGCTTTCAGAGCATGCTGCAGTGCTCACAATGTCAGTAACGATTTCTGGCTAGTGCAGCTTTTTGGTGGTGTCATCTCTCATTATCACATGGGCTTTCCTTGGGCTTTTTCTTGTCTCTCATTCAGAATTTTGACCTTCCTTATTAATTAAACAGTGACTTTCCTGCAGCCAGTGATTGAGTTATTCAGTAATACCTGCCTAAAGCCATCATAATAAAAGACAGAAGTTCTTTTTAATGCAAATGATTTGGTTCCAGATGTTTTGATCACATTAAACGATGGCTCAAATTAACCAGCTATTGGATTAAGCAACAGGCTACCTTGGCTGCTTTTTCTAATCATCATGATTCCTAACATGTTTGTTTCCCAGAGCATGCTCTCAAGAAGGCAGTGTAGCCCCTAGTTTTCATGAAATAAAAGCAATAGAAAGGCAGAAGCTATCTAGCATAGGTCCTGTGTTTTTCATAGCAAATCTCTTTCCTTTCCATAAATATTGCCTGCTACCAAGATGGTGCTCTCACTTGTTTGTGGTGGTCTGAGAAGGAATTTTTCAGGGTGTACAGGAGGCTTTGTGTTCCTGGAAGTGATTGTTAAATACCTTGTCCAAGGCTATCAGGTGCTACATCATCCTTCCACAATCTAAGGAAGTTCTTGTAGGGGGACTAGACATGTTAGTGGAAGGGCCTCAGATTTAGAAGGCAAAATCCAAAACAGGCTTCAGTGGCTTGATCACTCAACTTTGAAAGCAATTTCAAGTTTCCGAGGGAAAGATTTTAACCATTCTAATAACTTACCATGGGGATATGTAGCAGATACCCTTCTCCTAGTTTTTAAATTGTGAATAGCTGCCTCTGTGGAATCAGAGTGCTCAGCTACAGGTTACAAATTTCCTCTGAAAAGTGCCAAGTAACAGTCTCTGTACTCTGTACATAGCGGTCAGAATTGGGAGTGACTGGGATTTTCTGGTGTGAAATCTTACCATTTTTGCCAAGGGCTTATTATTTGGAGCTGAGGAAATAAAGAATGGACCTACAAACTTGACATGTCTTCCTTTTTTGTTTGTTTCCTTTCCCTGGTTTCTCCATGCAGCTCGGATTGGAAAAATGAAACGGAGGAAGCAAGACGAAGGGCAGGTATGTCCCCTCTGCAGCCGGCCTCTGTCAGGATCCGAGGAGGAGATGAGTAGGCATGTGGAACAATGCCTTGCAAAGGTAGAGGCGCAACAGGATCACCAGCTGCCATTCCCTTCTCCCTACTCCCAGCTCTGTCTGTAGTTGACCTAATGTGGGGCAAAAACTAACGTTGCTGAGCTTGCAGGCAATGCTAACTGTCTCCCTAAGATCTGTAGTCACTTCTTTGTCTGGGAAGATGGATTTTTCTGGATTTTTCTGTTCTGTTGCATTAGTAACTTTTACTTCATGCACTGTTCTGCTGTTACAGAGGTCTAATTTGTAGATTTTAAAGGTGGAGCTATTAAAGTTTATGAACCTTATGTAGGACTTCAGTCATCCTGTGTAGCTCAGGAAGAACAGTTCGTTTTGATCTGTGCTTTTGACAACATTAGAATTACTGTTTGTTGGGTTCTTTTGTAGCAGACTGGGACTTTTAAAGGTTGCATGATCATCTTACTCCAGGAAAGTTCATTTAAGCAGAACCATTCTCTTGCTGCTCATCCCAGAGACAGCAAGGAAAGAGAAACAAGCCCCAGGGGAGGGAGAGAGTTTTGTTATAGGGCTTTTTGTTTGTGTTTCTCTGGAGAAACCTTCAATAGAGGACTTGTTGCCTCAAGAGGTGCGTAGTATAAAGAGAGGTGTATTTTGATCAGTATGCCCCAAAACTATGTTACAGGAGAGCACTTCTGCTTGTGGTCAAAGGAATCTGTGGTATCATGTTCCTCCATGACAGAGGAATTTTGCATGCAAGGCAGGGGAATGCATGTTGAAATGAACACCAGCATTGTTGTAGGGACCAGACCTTACATTTCCTTGAGTAAAAAATATGAAACTTGCAACTTGTTTTAATCTTAGGTTGTCAAGTTCTTCTAGTACCTATTTACTTCTAGTTTAGGTTAGTAGGAACAGGGATGGGAGTAGAGGCTGCTGTATGCTCTATACTTAGCTGTCCTGGGAACAGCCCAGCTTTTCTTCCCCATCCCACCATGAGTTATGAACCCCAAAGAGCCATTTCGTGCACCTCAGCACTCTGCCCCTCTCTCTGCTTTACCCCATGCAGAGAGAAGGTTCGTGCATGACTGAGGATGACTCTGTGGACATCGAGAACGAGAATGGCAACCGCTTTGAAGAGTACGAGTGGTGCGGGCAGAAGAGGATACGGGCCACTACTCTCCTGGAGGGAGGATTTCGAGGTGCGCCAGTGTTTCGGGGGCACTTGTGAATCGTTCTGCTCTGGAAGTTGATCATTACCTGTCTTTAAAGGGAGGGACATGGGGATTTCCCTTCCACAAAAGGCAGAATCCTCAGCCTTTGCCAGAATGTAATGTGATTTCAATTTTTTGTCCCTCTTGAACAATGAGAGTCAAAATTTGTGCAAATCTTTAACATAGTGTGGGGTTATTTCTTTCTCAAGGAATGTGGCTGAAGAGGGAATGGGTAGATCTTATGGGGAAAATAACATTTTATATCTCACACATAGTAAGAAATACATGGAAATATGTGAAGAGAGGGAAATAGAAATGAAATTGTAAAAATTCCCAGCCTGGAGTGACGAAAGCTGGTGTATCAGCCTCTGGTGATGTATTGGAGGTGACAGCTAAGTCGCTTTAGCACCTGCATAAAATATTAAAGGGCCAGTTGTGCATTTATCACTCCATCCCTTTTAAGGTTGATAAATGAGAATCCAGGAACCTGCTCTGCACCTCCAGCACTGCAAGCCCTTAGGGCTCTCAGACAAACACATTTTATTTTTCCTCCTTCTTTTGCTCCTTCCCCAGTGACGGGGAAATCAGTTACCAAGGAGAGAGTGAGTTATGGCAAAATTTGACCTCTTGTGAGCTTTATTGGTGAATGTAATTTTAGCTAGAAACCTGGCCCCTTTCTTACATTCAGCCCTTTGGCCTCAAAGAGGAGGATTTACTAAACTGTTCATTGGCATGAACCTCAGGCACTCACGAGAGTTTCTCACAAGCAATCCACGTAGCGCATGCTTAATGAGAGGAGGAGTGCTGGCTCCCTTCGTTCAATAAGGAGGATGGGATGTGATCTCTTCCTATACCAGCTTGGATTTTAATTTAAAATATCTCAAGGGGAAAGGCTACTGCATGAGGGAGTTGGACTTAAAAGCCAGCCGTGTGCTCAGCGAAAACCAGTCACTCCTGATCTGCTCTTGCTTTCCTCTGAAATTAAATTGTAGCTGGGTTATAGCAGAGCAGATGATAAGGAGCAGCTTCTTTGGACTTTAAAGGACCCCCAGTGAAGCTCACGCTATTACATGCTGTGTCAGTAGCCTAACTTTTTTTGTGACTGCATGGAGAGTTGTGTCTGTGCATGATTCCGTGTAGAGGTCTGATGAGACCATGCAGGATCTTAGACTATATTCATGTAGCATAGACACTGCAGTCTGTAGCGGAGAAGCATGGGATGTCTCTGTACTTCTGTTGTTATCATCACTGCTAGTCCTGGTTAGAAAAAGCTAAGTTTATTTCTTCCCACTTTTTGTGTATGAGTGGTTTCTTCCTTCATCCCCACCAAACACCTGTATTTGAGGAGGGCATGCTCTTCCACTTCTTTTGGTGCAGACATGGTGCTATCTTCACCTGGTGAATGTTCCCAGTTGTTTTGAGTTAACTCACTGATGTGTGATCTGAATCTTTCACATTCTTGGTCATATGGAGAACCTCTTTCAAATGAGGCTTCAGGTGGACAATATGTGTGTAATTGATGTAGTTAGGCTGGGTAAATATAAAATTCTTGCTCTTTGTTACATTTTCTTCATTATTTTAAGGAATTCTCAAATGTGTTACTTGTTACCGTGTCGATCACCTGCTTTCCTCCACCAGAAGTTAGGCGGGTTTTAGCATCAGTCAGTGCTGTAACCTCTGCCAGGTGGATACACACACATGAACAGATACTTGTGCAGTTCATTCATACTTAGAGATGGCGTTGCTTCCAGCAGGAATTATGGGGTCTATCTCTTCTTTCCTTTTGGAGACCTTTGTCACACCTTCAGGAATTACATGGACAGATCTGGGAAAAGATTGGAAGTCCAGGAGGAAAGCCAAATACGTGCAGTTCTAAAATCCTCCATAATCACCCTGCTGACAAGGCTTTTGGATTAGACTTCTTCCCTTGGTGTGGTGCTGGATGAAAGGTATCTGTAGATCAGCTCACAAGCACAGGAAACTCCCTGTATTATTTGTGGTGAGAAACATCCTCCCTGTGCAGCAGTTTGTGGCAAAACCACAGCTGAAGAAGGGACTCCTGATACCTGAGCAGCTGTCAGGTCTCTAGCACCTGGCCTTCCTCCTCTGGAGCACACCTCTGCTGGCAGCTAGATTCAACAGCTGCCATGCTTCCCTAGAGAAGTGTCCTCTTCCCTAAGCATGGGAATTTTTTTTCCTAACAGCTTTCTACCTAGTATTTTGGGATAATCAGACAATATGAACAGTGTACCTACCTACTCTGTGCAAGAAGTTGTAAAATTTGGAAAGCCAAAGCAAATCGGGAGTGATGTTCTACAGCTGGCTGATTGCATTTATTTTTAATGAAGTTACACTTTTTCATGCTCTCTTTTGTGGCTCTCCTATTGTCTCTGACTGCTGCATTCATGGGCCTCCATCATTCAGGACTGCTATGTGCACTCTCAGGTAACCTTAAGGTGACTGTCTTTCTTCTTTTGCTGCCAGTGTTGGCTCTTGCCAGACAGAATTCTTAATTTACAGCCCTGAAGCACAGCACAACGTTTTGTAGATGCTTTCTAATGCTTAAAACTGCTTTGTCTGGAGTTGGCAAGGCCCTCGTTAACCCCTGTCACCTGAGGCTTTGCATTTGGCTCTGTTCCTTTTGCTGAGAAGTAGCAGTGATGTGGAAATCAAATGTCTTTTATAATGCCAGACAGCCTTTACCAGGCTACAGGGATGTCACCAATGTCTAAAGAGATGACATGGGGAGATACATAAAACCGGAGGGGAAAATAGATGGCCATGTGTCTCATTAATTTCGATTTTAATGGTGTGTTGCTCTGAGGAGATGTCACAGCTGGGTGAAGGGGGAGCAGGACACTGTGGCCAGTGCGTGTTGCACGTAAGTCCATTGGGCAGCATTGCAGCAGTGTCTCGAACTTAACACTGATCCTGGCGATTATTTTTATCATTTTTGGTTAGGGGACAAGGTTCATATCACTCTCCATGAGGAAAATTCTTTGCCAATTATATAGAAAATCCTGACAGATTCTCAGTTGGAGTAAGGTTGAGAGACCTTAGGTTTTTCTTCCTGAAAACAGGAACGTCAGGGAAATTAACAACGCTGTTTGGATTTTCTGGAACATGGTCTAAAACATAGAAGTAACCACAAGCTGAAACTCTCACTTGTAAAGTTCCTAGGATGACACTTTCCTGCTTCCAAAGCACTTGCAGGAAAAACTTGCTCTTCTGACCTGAGGAGCTGTCTTAGAAGCTGGAAATTGTCTTCTGTGTTGGTGTTACAGCTGCAAGCCTCCAGTCAGGTATAGTGCAGCAGAGCCAAAGCACACCTACTTGGCCGGCGCAGCTTGGCAATCCTGAGGCAGCAGGTGGAAAGAACAGGCTGTGGCAGCAAGTAGGAATATAACCTGAGAAGTGTAGGGATCAGTGTGTTGTCTCTGAAGCTGTTGGGTTTGGTGGAGGATTTCAGTCAGGAAACATTTAGTACTTCCAGCTGTCCTCCTGGCTTCTTAAAATTTGCTATCGTTCAATTTGCTTTACAAAACTGGAAAGATGCAAGGTGTAAATTAAGGTTATTGGCAATTATATTGGGTTTGGAACCACTTTGTTTCAGCAGAGGTCCTGCTTGAAGCAGGGGTTTGTAAGAGAGTTTGTGGTTCTCTTTGGGGGTAGGTGCAGAATAATACCAGCATGAAATACCAAACTCCATTTAAATCAAGCGTGTACTTCAAAGTGTAAAACCATACAGATAAAATAATCAGATATTCCCCTGCCTCTGTACAGTGTCACAAGACTAAAATTTCTCTTGAAATACCTGAACATTCAGTAACTATCCCTCCCCATGTCTCTGAATCATCTCTCTCTGAAGCTCTTTGTTGCACGGAATTATTTCATGCCACCTTTAATGAGTTTCTGTGTTTAGGATGCCAACAAGGCTTTGCAAGTGAAAGCGTCAAGTAGCTTGGTCTCTGATGTGGGGTTTGTTGGGGTTTTTTTAATGCTCAACATATTTGTAGCAATTCCTCTATTCCAGTCCAGAATGGATGCACGTTACCCTCAGTGTTTACACTGTAAGGTTATCCCTTTAAAGAATTCCTGAGGGAAGTTCAAAAGGTTTTTTTTTCTTTGAAAGATTCAGTGTCTCTTTTTGTGTGTATGTTTCTTACTTGAAAGAAGGGAAGGGAGGGGGGGGAAGTGGAAAAAAAGTGCTTTATCTGAAAAGAATCACATCAGCTTCACACTGATAGAAGCTGCTGTCATCTCTTAAACGGCTTAGCACAGTCAAAAGGCAAGAGGACTTAAAACAGTGTCTTACACAGGGATCGATGGGTGGAACACATAACTCGTAACTGCAAAAAAAAAAAGCAGCTCGGGGGGAGAGATAACGGTAATGATTGCATTGAGGGAAGCTTGAGGGAGGCTTGTTCTTTGTAACACAGCTTCAAAGGTGTCTGGACTGGTGCCTAAGCAAACTGTCCTGTGAAGTTGCTGCCTCTGTAGGTCTAGGGAAGGCGGGGGGGTGAGGGATGCTTGCACCCTTCTGTTTCTTAACAGATGGGACAAAGATTAGTAAATGCCAGGTTAGCGGTTCCCTTCTGCTGCCTCAGATTTGAGGAGAGGATTTTGTCACTTGGTCCCTTCCCGTCCGTTCCGGGAGGCAGCTTGCCCAGGAGAGGGGATGGAGGAGAGCAGGGCTGGGGCGGACGGGGAGCTGGGTGTTGGGCGGGATGTCAGTTTATCGATCGCACCTCAGTCAGGAGAGCTGCGGGCGCAGTGCTCTGAGCACGAGCGGCAGCGTGCTTAATGTGATTGAAAGGCAGTTAAAATGGCGGTGACCTTTTCAGGGGGAATTAGATTGCCTGCCAAGAGTGGTTAGAGGGAGTGATAACGCCAGCTTGAGGAAGCTGTCCAGTCTGCTTCAAAGGGAGAGAGACAGGGAAAGCAAGCTGGCAGCAAGTACCATTTAAAGCACGAACCGTGCGGTCTGATAGAACAGAGATTGCTGTCCTCTTCAGATATGAAAGAATTGAAGAATTGTAGCTAAGTTCTCTCCACCCGCCCCGTCCTCCTCTTCTCCCCTCCAGCTCCCCCACCAAAAAGCCTTCCTCTAGGTGCAGTAGCAAGCTAGTCACCACTGCTCTTCTCAGTTTCTTTTGCTTCGGCAGATCAGTTGCATCAAAAATAACACAGAAGAGAGAAAGACTTTAAAAATGTTAAAATGGCAAGCAGGGCATTTTCAGGGAAGGATACTTTCTAACAAAGATCAACATGACTAGGATCTGTCTGATAGATTGTGATACTCTTGAAGAAGGAGAAACACACAGGGATTACTTAACTCTTAAGTTTCTCTTTATTTTTCTGGTATTTCTTTTTATTTCTCTGTCCAGCCCTTCTCCCAAGCTAGCAAAGGGCTTGGTTCTATTTGCTAATGTCTTACCAAGGGAAAAGAACAGCACAACTAAGTGTATGCATAGAGGGACTTGGTAAAGCCTTTATAAGCTGTAACAAACTACAGTTATCCTTGGGGGTCCATTTGCATTGGATCTCATGTCGTGTACAATTAGGGCAGCTGTCTGGAAAGTAGGACTGTATTAAAATGATTAAAAGTTTCTAGCAAATGGCTGAAGCCCTCCCACTGCCAGCTTTCTATTGACACAGAATCAAGATATGCTTCAGTTCTAGCAGCAAGTGTTGTAGGGCAGCCTTTGTCCACTGTGGGTTAGTTGTCCCAGAAAGAGCACTGGGGCAGTAGCTGTATGCTCCTCTGGTTTGTTCTCCTTCAAAATCCATGCAGCATTAGAATCATTCTTTCATGTGTGAGGTCCTGGCCTCAGAATCTAAATAGATACTTTTTAGGTCTCCTACCTCAACAACAGGTTTTTGTGATAACAGTGACTTCTTGGGTCTGGTGACTGCCTGCAGAAAGCTCCAAATAGAGAGGGAAAATTCCTTTGTGCTTCTCTGTGCAACTTCATGAAAATGGACCTCTACAACAAAACTCTTAAAATCAGTGTTTGACAAGTATGTGGAAACTGAAGCATGGAGAAGCATCTTCTCTAGTGTTAAAAAGATAGTAGCAGAGATGGCAACAAACCTTTAAAGTCTTGCTCTGGAATCTCACCTAGTAGCCAGCTGTGCCCTCTTTTTGAGATAAAATATAATGAGGCATACAGGGAAGCTTCAAGAGGCAAGGAGACTTCCCTTTTTTCCATGTCAGGAGATTCAGGCTGCATTTAAGGTTATACTGGTAAGAGGGTATAAACTGATCTATTCAAATGCAGCAAAAGCATTTGAGCTGAACTATTAATGTGTGACTTCTCTTAAGAGACTCTGTGGGAAATGGAAGATGTCTCTGGCATATTTAGGCCTTTTGGAAGAGTGGTCTGGTAACTAGAATCGTCGTTGCTGCTGTGTAGATGAGCAAGAATTTATTCCTTTTACCCTAGCAAGCTAAAGCAAACTTCAGCTTGGGTGCAAGAGCAGTCTGTGTTAAGAGTACAGAGAATCTTTGCTGAAATGAAATTCTTAATCTTCTTCCCATTTAGCTAGACCTCAGTTCCATGCATTTCTCTGCCACGTTTCCAGTGTCAGCATCTCTCTCTAAGGTGGATGTGTCTGTACATCTAAGCATCTTTCTCAGCCTCTCAGCCCTTGAATTTTAGTCTTCCTATGTTTGGGTTGCTACCTTCTGCTGGTCACTTCTACCTGCTGTAAGCTTCCAGGTGGGCAAGATGTATAAATTCCATGTTTCTCAAGTCTTTGTCTGTGCCTTATGCCCCTTATAGAGGGCTGCTGAGCCCCAGAGCACTTACATCCCTTACCTCAGCCCTTGTGTAAAAGTGGTAATCCTGGTAATCCCTCCATTGCAGAAGCACAATGATTTGGACCAGTCTGATGAAGTAGCCCAACCACTTCTTAACGTTGGCACCTCTCTCCTTTGAGGGCAGGTAGTTGCCCATAAGATAATGCTTGACCTAAAAAGGCTAACAAAGTCTGTTTGCATAGTGTTAGATATATAATCATATGGGCTGCACCTGATTCTTTCTCTGTAGTTTGTGCCTGCATATAGAATTTGAAAGATTCTGTGGTTAATAAATATCTCTTAAGTATTTTCCTGTATATTAATATCATAAGTTTGCTCTAGTGAGCCAGAAAACCAGATTAGAGTATTATGTGATTTAAGAGGAAAAAAACATTTTACCTTACATAAAAAAGCCAGCATGACCTGCCATGTAACTGATGCCCAATGTCATGTGCGTTTGAAGTTCACATAATTCTTCAAGGAATACCATTTTGTTCATTTTGGAGCACAAAGTAATCAATAGGACTTGGCAAAGTAAAATTATTTTCCAATAATTTTAATTGGAAAAAAAGAAAATTGTGAGGATAGCCATTAAAATTTCTCATTGCTGATTGTAGATTTTTGTTAACTTGAATGCATACAAAAATATAAAGAATCCAATTTTCATGTTCCAACTGCTAGAATGCATTAGCTGAAAGGAGCACAGTCAAGTAAACCTTGGTGGCTGGTTTATGTAACACCGACAGCCACTCTAACCAGGAAAAGATTTTCTGCAGGAAGAAGTGGAATTCTTTCCCTTTTACAGTATTACATATCGGGGATGTAATACAGTAAAAGTATTACATCCCCAATATTTACATTACAGTATTACATATTGGGGTTGGGGGATGAAAAGGGACGCCTGTCAACTCCTTCCTAGAGGAAGGAAGGGGGAAGAAAAGAAAACAGAAAATGCAGTTGTAACACCATGAAAATTAGCAGGAGGAGTAAAGGAGCAAGTAGAGCACCTGAAACTACTCATTTTTTAAAGTAGACTGGGTTTCAGTCGACAGTTCCTTTAAACTTCAGGTTTTGTCGATCTCAGACATTAGTTGCTCTGTAATCCAGTTTTCTACTGATCTGTTAGCTGTGGTTTTGAAAATCCCAGGCTTTAAGATAGTAATCTGATAAATTTTTAATTTTTTTTCCCTCAAGGGTCTGCAGTTTTGCTAGAGCTGCAACCTACTTCTTGGACACTCAGGTCAAACTTGAGCTTTAAGCACACAATAGTTGATTGACATGATTTTAATAGCATTTTAGAATACAGTTGTTAAGTCAGGGGCAGTGAGATGTTCCTAAAGGAAAAAGGGAGCACAGGTCTCAATGGCTCTGAACAGCTCCTATCTCCGTGTGTCGTCTCCTACACGCGGCGGTGAAACGCATTATCGAGTAGTGCCCGGAAAGTGGCTAACTGCGTTTGACACACGCCAACTCCCTGCCTCCACACTGGATAATTGCATTGTCAACTGTTCAGCAAAGTGGCAGGTGACACTGCAGCCGGATTGATTGTCCTACTATGGAGGCTCCCAAGACTGTCAGCCACCCAATCGATAGAGTTTACACAAGACACTGTGACTGCATCTGTAACTAATTTCAGTTTGAACCTCACAAGATGCGGCTGTCCCTGTTTCCTGGCCTCTCTTCTTTGCTTGCATCTTCTCCCTGGACGAGGAAGTTGTTTTTCCGTGAAAGCCTGGTTTTATTTCTTGTTTTGGAGCTGGAAGTGAAGAAATCAATGGTGTGTTTTGTGGTTTCAGAGTTGAGGGCATTACAGCACATGGCTAACTAGCAGCTCCAGTTTTGCAATCAATAGACTGATCAATTGATTAAATTAGCACTGATTTTTCTTTCTTCTTTCCAGCCTAGGAAAGAATTAGTTTGGGAGGAAAAGCACATGTGTTTGGCCTATGAAATTTAGCCCTTGGTTTTTCCAGTCCTTGGTTGCCTTTCCCCCATGAATACAATCTCTGTGCTCATCATTATTTAAAGCAAACTGCATTGAGCCCCGCCACTGGCAGCAGCCTGCTGTAAGCCAGGGTGTCACATTCAGCTGTTCACCAGCCTTGCAGCTTCATGCTCTGCTGCCTTAGAAAAGTCATCCTCCGAGCTCTGCTGTGCTGCTTTATTATTGGCAAAGTTGCGACATTCCTGTGATCCCTGTCAGTGGTGCTTATTGATCCAGTGATGTGAATCTGCTTAGTGATTCAAGATTACTTTAATTCTCCCTCTTCCTTTTTTGTTTGTTTCCACCCTCTCCCCAGGGGAACAAAACCTTTCAGATCCACCTTTCCCTAACTGTGGAAAACAAGCTGTAGCTGCAAAGACCATGGCTGTTGCTGCTGCTTTTGTACTTCAGCTCCGGGTTTTGAAGAGCAGCCTTTGAGATAGACATGAGGCTGTTCTCACCTTCCTCTGTCACATCAGCACGAGGCTCTAGGAGGCAGCCATGAATTGTCAAACCAGATCAGATCTTTGGTCCGGTCCAAGTGTGTTTTCCCCTCTGCAGCCATAGTCTGTACCTGATGGGTTACAGGAGGCACAAAGACATCTCTGGAATACTCCTCAATGCTGCAAGGGGTGGGGAAGCCTCTTCCTGAGCCTTGCAGCAGCTGGCTCTTACCCTGTACAGCAGTGCTTGCCTGCCCTTTGTTCAGCATGCTGCTGCAAAATTATGGTAATGGTCATAAAATTATATCGCCCCTTTCCTTAAAGGCAGCTGTTTCTGTGATCTGTTAGCAAAGATCCCTGTAAGCATCCACACTGGTAAGCAGTCAGGTCTCTGACAGCCCATTTTGCCCCTGTGGGAGCTAATAGACAGCATCAGATGGATGCATCTGCTGTTTCAGGTGTGTGCTGTAACAACACAGTTGGGTGTCAGTTTTCCAGGTAAATCACCATTTAGCTTTAAATGGATCTGGCTCCAGAGAAATAAAACTCTTGTTTTGTAAGCAGCTTTTCTTGACTTCTAAATGTCTTTTTTTTTTTTTTTTTTTCTGCAACAGGCTGGGAACCAGAACTATTCTATCCCTGTTGGTGCTAGGAAAAAGTAGGGGAACAATGTCACTGTTGAAAAATAGGGCTGTGGAGGCATTATGGATCTGTAGGAAGACCTGTGTTCAGCATGGCCTCATCTTTGTTTTTCTCTCGTTTTCAAGAATTTTTAGTGGCTTTCTCTGTCTTCCCAGATGTCTCTTACAACAAAACGGCATCCATGCCACCTTGTCCTCTTAGTACTAGTTCGGGATACTTCAGCAGATGATGAAATAAACCCAATTTAGAGCCATTCTTGGAAGTATGTGAGGCCTGGCCGTGAGTCTGCATAAACTGCTTTTATTGCCTCCATTGTTTTTACTCTCCAAGAAGCCAGCGAGTGCCATTTCGATAAGAAAATAGAGTGAACGTGCTGGAAAGGGAGGTTGTACAGAAGGGGGTCACTGCAAGGAGTGTAATTAGCAAAGGCTGCAGTTCTGGAGATTTATGGGAGGCTTTTCTTCTTTCCTGAGCCCATGTATACTACCTGCAAACAGAATAAATGCCTCTTCCCTGCCAAAATAGGCCCCAGTAGAGCTCTATGCTTCTAAGATGGATTTGAATTTAGACCCATTTATGGAATTTACACAAAATTTGGAATTCCTAGAATATTTCCAGTATAGATTTTTCTCTCGTACACACACAGTCCTGTTCCTTGGGGCCAAACTGGAGAAATGTTAGTCATGCAGATGAGTTTGATCCTCTGCATGAGCAGTATCTAGTGGTGGTGCAAATAATAACACTGGCAGTTTTCTTCCTTGGCTTTCTTTGGAGTGATAATAAAATACATAATTAAATATATACAGAACAGCTGGTTACCAAAACTGATCTGCATAGATGGGAGTTGAGGAGCAGGGCACAGTAGGTCTGTGTTTTCCTACCTGGGCTCATGAAATTAGGCTGGGGTCGTTTGGTTGTGTTCCCATTCTGCCCCTAAGACTGCCAGTCCCACGTGAGCTCGTGCCTGTGCAGGAGCAGTGCTGTCAGCACCTGAAGCAGCATATGTTGTCACTTGGACCATCTGCTGCTGAGTGTGATGGAGAAAAGGAGGTACTTGAATGTAAAGTCCTTTTATCTGTTATGTGAATCTGCTTATATATCATGTTAATAACTCTTGATCTTAACCTGGGCCACCATTCACTGGAGAGTTGATCAGGTGACCACTCATCAGGAGGACTGCATAAAGGAAGTGAGATTTGAGAAGCAGTGCAGAGGTCAGAGAGGATGCTTAGGCATAGGGGACAACTTAAGAGAAAGAAAAGTGCTTTTATTTTATTTGCTTCCCCTAAGAAGGAAGGAAAGGATTTCTGGTGAGATTTATCTACAGACATTATTAATAGGTACATGGGAGGAATGGGAAGTGTTTTTACCTTGGAGCTCAGCTGATTCCTGTAGCCTGCCAGGGCTTGAAGTTGGCAGCAGTTATGAGGCATGCGAATTTTTCCTGCTTGTCTGACCTCAGAGTCAGTATTTCAGAAACACTGTTGCTTGTGTAGAGTACCTAAATTTTTCAGAAAGTAACAAGAATTGGTGCTCAGGCAGACTGCTCTGAGGCCAGCCCCAGCAAGAAAGCTGTGTACACAGTGCTAGGTAAGTGATGTTGATAGGTACATTCTGATTGATGGGCGAGTTTGTCTCCCAAACTGTCACAGGGTTTATAGAGGTGCCACTCAATACCAGTGCTGGAATTGCATGTCAGAGCACCTGGCTACAGGAGCAATGGGGGTTGGAGACAGAGCTGTAACTTTGTTTTTTCTCTGCTTAATGGCCCCGGAGTCTGACCTGCCTGTTCACTCCTGTTTGTCTGGTCCTTAAGGAGGCAGCTGGGATTAAGACTGTCAGAGAATTGTGCTGCTTTAGCATCGGGAGGCTAATTGTATTGGGGCTGGCAGCATATGACAAGGGGTTGTCTCCTACCAAATGCACAGCAAGAGCAAAAAATTTTCAACAAGGGACAAGGAAGGTATAAGAGAGTCTGCACTGGGTTTATTCTTTTTTCATCTAAAAGCAGAATTTTCAAATTCACTTGTGGAATTACATTTGCAGGCCTTGGGTGACTCCTAAGAGTCAGAGTTGCTTCTGTGAATAACAGATCACATCTCTTATGGATTCCTAGGTCAAACTCACAAGTTAACATTCAGTTGTGGGATTTCACTTTGTTAACACGTGGGAATAAACTTCTGGTCCCAAGCATTGACCTCTGGATAACACAGTGGCTTTAGAGGTCTTTACTCTAGACAGTGTTGCTGATGGCTGTGAATTATTGTGTGACCTTCAGAAGCAGAGCCTTGCTGGGGGAGCCCTTCCCTGTTCTCAGTGCACACTATTGAATTGCAAATCACCCAAGTGGACTTGGTACTGGGACTTCTGGAAGCTCTTGTCCTCTGCACTCCATTTCACGTTTTCCTTTCTCCTGGATAGCAGTGTACACCACCAGCAGGAGCTGGAAGTTGTGAGCCCTCTTTACATTTGGGCTGAGTTAGTGAGAAGCAGGTGTGATCCTTTTGGGCCTTCCTTGCATTTAGTGGTCTTCTTAATCCATTTATAACAGCACTTGTCCAGAAATCTGGTTTGAATGAGCCTGAGATGAATGAATAATGTCAAGCAGTTCAGACGTCAAATATTTGAACAGCTGCGTGGGTGTTTTCACTGGCTTTGTGCATGGAAGCAACCCCAGGAAGTTAGACAAGGAGGGTCAGGTTGAAATTGTGGCACCAAACCCGATCCCACTGGAGCAGGCCTCAAAATCCATCCCTGCTGCAGAATGAAAAGGTATTATAGGATGCTGGTTGCAAGCCATTCATTACCCAGGTGATGCTGGGCCAAGGTTTGCATCCCATTTTTTATGGGATGTGCAGGAGCAGTACTGGGATTATGGATTTTATGTTTTTCCTTTTTATTTAAAGCAGCTTCTGAAGTCTTAAAGCTGATAGCACAACTTATATTCAGAATATTTTTTGGATTCATGGAGGTTACTTTGTTCAGAATACAGTTTCTAAATCACTGGTTTTTACCATGTTGCAATGGACTGCACTTGGTCACATTAAAAAAATTCCATATTAAGTGAAAAACTGAGAGTTGGATCACCTGATTGCACCTTCCTTTAGGCATTGGTCTGGGAGTTCTTGTTTCATCAGAAAAGAAAATTTACCTTTCCCCTGTCCCTCGTTTTAACCTGTGAACTTCTCTGCAGTGCACTCTCTGACTGAAAGGCTCTCTCACATCATCCCAATGTGCACTTGCCATCCTAACACATATCCAAACTCTCCCCTTGTACACTCCCTGTTTAGGAAGTATAGTAGTGAGCTGGCAATGCAGCTAGGCAATAGATCTAGATTCAGCCAAAGCTCTGGAATATTTTCCTTCCAGACTTAAGAGGGATTTTCTTAAATACAAAGGTCTTGAGAGCAAGGACACAAGGATTCTGAAGACAAGGTGCCTTTATATTTGTAAACTGTATTGTAGTAAGCAGATCTTCTCATCTTAAGCTCTAGCCATAAACCACCATTTGGCTTGAGTCACTTGGAAACAAAATTGATGGAAAGGTGCATGTCTGCTGTGTGCTTGGCATCCTTGCAGAGACAGTAACAAGGGGGGTGGTCCCACTTATGTTCACTCATTTGGCCACCTTCCCCCCCACCAAGGCGCCTGCTCCGAGTATTCATTGTCTGGCTAATGTTCAGATCACCCCCTGGGACTGGCCAAGTCACAGCTCCAGCTTTGCATGATTTGTGTCTCCCACAGCTACAAGAAAAATGAAGACCTGTGTGTCCAAAGTTTATGGCCTTTGAGAAGTGATGGGCTAAAGTAATGCCAGGTGCAGGGGATGGTGTTACTGCAGGTTAAATGCCATACCTATAAATTACCACCCCATCACCCACTCTTGACTTTTAAAGCAGCTTTGAAAGACTATCCAGCTTCTTTGACAGGTCTCTCTTACCCCTCTAAATCTTCTCCCAAACATTGTGATGAACTGAATGAGTCAAGATTTACTAGATGAGCCATTGCAGCAGGAGGAGGCAGCTTGTGGCACATGTTGGCTGGTAGTGTACAGCCAGTGTGTGAAACACTCTGAAAGGGGTCTGCTGGAAAAGGGCTGCCCCAGTGACACCACGGGGCTGACCTACAAGCATGGCTCCCACAGTACCTAGCACAGACATAGGTGCTGCATGGTTGGTGCTAGTTGTGTTACCTCTGCTAAAAATTAAGCCTGGCAATTACTTGGAAGTAAAAGGTAGTTTATGCTTCTATGGAAAGGTTAGTCTTAAAATCATTGTCATGCTGCAGTTGTCACTCGTTAAGGACCTTCTTGATATTCAGGGAAGAGAAATACCAAATCCATATAAACAAATTTTATTGGGGTCTTAATGAATCAGTGAGAGTACCCGTTCCTAGAGAGCAACAGTAAAGAGCTGTGTGCATGGTATCATTGGAAATGAGACCTTTGCTTTGCCCTGTTGTCTGCACAGATGCAGACCATTAGAAATACAGCTCACTCTTCTGGGCTTATGGTAAGTGTGCTGGTGAGAACCCAGTGGGATGAACAGACTCGCACATCTGAAGGCCTGAAAAGGCTGTCCTAAAGCTTTGGAATGTCCTCATTCTTCAGACATGCAAATAATGTTCAGTGCTTCTAAATGCAGAATACAGGCTAAAATTATTATAGAACCATAATTGCAGTAGAGGACCGTAGCTGTTTTGGGGCATTGGTGCAAGGCCAAGGCAATATCTACCTTAGCCTTTCAGTCTTTGCAGTTAGGATGTGTTCCCTGGTCTGCCACAGACTTGGGTCACCAGCCTCAGGATGTGCCAGGTCCTTCAGGCTCCTTCAGGTACCTCTGTCTGAGCCAGGTGTTCAGCTCTGCTGTCTGGACAGGGGTGTTAAGTGAAGGAACATGCTGGAGGCAGCTGCAGTGAGTACATTTCTATCTGCACAGCTAATGTACCCAAACAGCTTAGATCTGCTGCAAAATTGAGCTCAAATGGGGACCTTGCAGCCAACACCCTAGAGTTCAGGAGGTCTTTGCTTAATATCCAGTCTTACAGGAGAGAGCATATTCAGTGTTAGCTCTCATAAAGAGTGAATATGCCTTCTGTGGTTTCCCTTCTATTAATAAACCCTAGGCAGAAAATACCATGTGAAGATTCATCTTTCTAGGCGTTTGTGCAGATTCAATTAAAAGAAGGCTGGTTACAGTTTACAGAATTCTTGGGACCAAAGTAAATAGAGAAATTGTTAGAAAGTGGGAATTGATGCACTGTCAGCCTCAGGTGGAACTGTAAGTGGTTACTTCCTGCTGGAATTGGGACTGCATGTGTGCCTGACACCGCTGTGCTGGAAGAGCAGAACTCTTGATGAGTTGCATTGCAGTTTGCTCATGTAAGTGTTTGTGAGGAGCTGTTAATGACAGAAGTCTGATTTTTTTTTTCCCTTTTGTAGAAGCAGGTTTGCTGTTCTTAAATGTTTTAAATTTTAAAAATCTAAGCCATGACTAAATGTGTTTTAAAATTGAAAAGCTGTTTCTAATTGTATTTTAGCCTCTGCCTGCCCTCTGCATCTGAATTAAGAAGTAATTCAGAACATCCTTGTGGCCTCCTTCTCTTACCTGCTAGTAGTGTGGATTTTGCATTAACTACTTCTGTGAAAAATAAGTCTTTCCTATTCCACTTCATTGCTTTTTCTGCCTTTGAGAGAGACCCTTACAGTGACTCCAATTCTAAAAGAATTCATGTGGAGAGCTAAAAATTGAGAATGTTCCATTTTCAATGTTGGGGGCATTTAGAGCATAAAATCTAAGAAGTTTGAGCATTTTTTTGAGTGTTCTTGTGCTGTCTTTGAAGAGGGCACCTTTTATGAGGCTGTTAAGAGTAAAGGACAGCCTGCAAACTGGTGCTGTAGCACCTTTCTTGGGAGATCTTGTACACTTCATTTCCAATTCAAATGCTCATCCGTGTGTTTTATTTTCTCTCAGGTTCTGGGTTTATCATGTGCAGCGGGAAGGAGAATCCGGACAGTGACGCTGACCTGGATGTGGATGGAGATGACACACTCGAATACGGGAAACCACAGTATCGTTTTTGAAAGGCTCTTACCAAGAGGGAACCCAGGGGTGCATCTGCCCTAGGAAATGGTGGATAATCTTTGTCCAGCCCTACTGGAAATGACATGGCCTTTTCCAGTTACCATGTTATTTGAACTAGGAGGGGTTCCCCATTACTCCCTTTGGGATCCTGCTGTTGATACAGCACTACTTCAGACCTGGTTGAAGTCTATAGGAGACATTGCAAGGGATCAATTAGAGTTTCTCTATTCTGTTTCATAAACAATCTGTTGGCTCCATCCAGGTTTGTTCTATATGGATAGCTTTTCCTGCTTCATGGGTAGGAATTGAGTTTATTTTCCACAAGACATCCTTTTGTTTTGAAGGGATTTGTGCAGTAAGCACTATTCACCTTCCACTCTGCAAGATTTGATTTTTTTTTCCCCTTACATTAGACAGTTCATGGGCAAAACTATCATTAAAGGCAGATTTTGGGAACTCCTCCACCTGGGAGCAGGCTCTTTTGGCACAGCTCTGGGAGAGCTGTGACCAGACTTCTGCCCCAGAGCAGTTGTAAGAGGCATCAAGGAAGAATTCCCGCAAGAGCATTAGACAGACACTGCCTTAGCTGTGATGAGGAGCAATGTACAGCTACAGAATTAGGTTCTATTGAAATCTGTACCAGCCTTTAGGATTGAAGCTCCAGCCCTCCACTGGTAAAAGAACTCTGTACTTCAAACAGAATTTGTGAAATTCTGCAGGTTAAGTTTGCATGAGTTCAGGAACTAGTTTTCCCTTTCCAAGAAGCTGTGGAATCATGTTACTATCAAAAGATTTCTGTTTCTCTCCAACTAAAACAAAATTTTAATCCAGAATTTAAAAGCGGGCCCCTAAGATGTTCCCAGTTGGAATGAATTTGTTTTATATCCCAGACAGTGTCCTAACCATCTCAAAAGCCTTTCCACTGTCTGCAGCAGGGCTGTATGTTCCTTAACCCTTTGTGCTCAGGTACACAGAGGCAGACATTATCCCTTGCACTGGAGAAGAGCCAGGTGAAGCCAAAGAAAGAGAAGCGCTTCGAGGTGCTGTTTTAAAGTAAGTATCATGCCTTTCTAAATTATGCAGTCATTACTTTTGGAAAGTCTCAGTTTGTGGAAAATACCCTGTTCACTTGAGTGAGTGCAAGGTTGCAACAAGAGACTTACAAAGAAGCATAATCCAGTAGGTGGGTCTCTGTTTCTTCCTGTGCAGCCTCAGTAAAGCCTCCCTGTACACTCACCTTCTCTGAGCCACCCCACTGCCCTGCCAGTGCCGTCTTTGCCCTGCACAGTGCTGGACAGAGGATGAATTCTGGCGATGAGAAAACTGTGCTGGACTAAGGCCTTATGCATCATCTTGCTTCATTATGAAATGTGCCTCTTAGCAGTACAGTGTGGTGCTGTTGGAATCTTGGTTGGCACAGTAGGAGTCTGGCATCCCATCTGTGACTTCATTGCATCCGATTACATGTTGTGGGGCATGCAAACTGATCCTGCTGTATTCAGCTGTGGGTTGGGGCAGGATGTGTGCTCTGCCCACATACATATGTGGAGAATGTAGGCAGCCAGCATTCAGGGAGCTCAGGGAAGCATTCCAGGCAAATAAAATGAGTCTTAACAGGGAGCTAGGATTGCTTTCTAAGCCCCCTGCCCTGCATAAAACAGGACTTAAATTACCCCTCTATCTCTTTCACTGGGTGATCCTGTAGGGTCAAGGTTGAAGTGATTGATAGAGCAGTGAAATGAAATTTTCTTACTGCTTAGCCTGTCACAAACACTAGTTCAAAATTAGGTTTCACTCCATAGAAAAGTGGCATTTGCCACACTAGATCCAAACCATTGGTCCAGTCAATACTTTGCTAACCATACTAGTCCAGAAGCAGGGCTGCAAAGATGCTGAAGCTCCTTCACAGCCAGGGCTCTGATATTGTAGCAGAAAGATACTTGGTTATCAGTGGCCACAGACAGTGCTTGGTGAGAGAACTGAGGACCTGAGGCCAGGAGATCCAGTCCCTTCATGTGGCTTGCACCTAGCACATTGTTTTGCTGTTTGGACAAGGTTCTTCCTAGCACATTTCCTGGACTTGTTTGCCCATCTCTACAACACAAGAGGTGATGTTGCTTTTAAAAGCACTTTGAAATTCTGTTGAGTTTCTGTAGAAATGCAGTAGTGTCACTGATACCTGCAGCATGAGCATGTTTTTTGCTGGCCATCTGCTTACATTTTGAAACTTAGACTGATGGATAGAAGTATTAAGAGAGGAGGGGTTGGTGGAAGGGATAGCTTTTCCTGAGTGGCAAATTTTTTTGTATTCAACCTTTAGCATATTGTCCTTTTCTCTTTTAGTGGTGGCACACCAAGTACTCGAATAACGCCAGAGTTTTCTAAATGGGCCAGTGACGGTGAGTGTCGAAATTGTAAATTGTTCATTTTTATTCTACAGGAGGGCAGTTAGATAGTCTATGTCTTCTGCTTGCCAGTACTTAGCAGAGGTAGTTACTAATAGTCTTGCAGAGTATCATCAGATACATGTGAACATAAAACCACACTGTCTTTTTGAAACTTTACAGCGCAATTAATTATCAATAATGGCAGCTGGGGAAGTTCCCAAAAATGCCACCTTAACTGGTATGGTGATGAGAGATAGGGTTTGTATTGACTTGATATCATGTCACTGAAAAGCAAACTGCTGTATTACAGAGGGAACCAGCAGAGCCTGACAATGTGATGGTGGTGTTTACCTGCTGGGTGTTTAAACTACACAGGTGCATTTATTATTGGGGTTTTTCCAGCTGCTCTTTCTTCCCTTCTTTGAGAGGATATGCTAAAGACTTCTATCTTTTGGGTAGGTCTTGTGCTTGCTGGCCTTTGTATGTCAAGAAAAGCCTGGCCCTCTGAAGCCTTCACCTTTGGAGTGAAGCTCCAGGATCTGTCCTATTTCATGACCTATAGTTGAGACTCCAGAGCAAAGGAGTTAATGTGAATATGTACCTTTGCATACAGTACTTGAAAGCTCATCGGATTGAGAAGGAAGAGGGAAGTGTTAAACCCATTTGACTGCTGGGGGTTTTTATTCAATGCCAGCAGCACTGTAAGTGTAAGCAGCAACCTAGTGGAAATATGAGAATAATAAAACCTGGCGCTTTCCAGCTGTAGATGCCAAATCCATTTCCAGAGCTGAGCAGTGCTGCTCCGTCTCCCTTAGGAAGGAAACTGAAGCTCAGCGACCTGAAGAGACATGTCCCAATGATTTTGTTCCCTGCTCTGTTCCTGTCATGCTTTGGGCATTTGATTCCCAGCCTTGAAAGTACCTACAAGATATAACTGCTTGCCAGTGGGAGTGGGGGAAGGGTGCAGAACCAGTTTTGCCAAGGGCATGATGGTTAAACAGAGAACATAGGATATCTACCGCAGGCATTTCCTGCTGTGGGATAGGTAATCACATTTCTTTTCTGTGATGTAGAAACACTTGCTTGTAGGTATTATCAGCTTCAGTAGCTACAGCCATGGAGGTGATGAGGAGACAGCCCTGATGACATTTGCTATGAGCTGTTTTCTTCATACCTTTTACCTGAATCCACGGTGATGAACCTACAACCCTGGGGCTGGTTCATCTTCTCATCTATCTCTACCTGGTGTCTCACACCCTCTCCTGTGCTGGGAACAGCCATGATGAGCAGACTGTTCTGTCATTCTGGTTACCTGATGTATATTTCTCTGCTTCTGTCTGTGAGGTCTCAGCAAATGGGAGAGGTTGAGAGCAGGGTCTGGGCTGGGTGCATTTGCTACAAACACACCTTTGTAGAAGAACACTTCCATGTGGCAGCTGCATCAACCCTTCTGAATTAAATCCTGGCTTAAACAACGGATACGTCAGTGGGGGTCAGATCACTATGAAATGGGGACAGAGCAGTTGTATTTTGAGCCCTGAATCATGGAAATACGCTGTCCAGAGAGGCTCCCCCTGCCAGACAGGGACACTTAGTATCAGTCACTTCTCTATCTCTTACCAAGAACTGGCATGAAAGTGACTCATTGGGGTCCTCTGAAACCGTGACTTGCTCAAATTATTTCATAGCAGTGATTTAATGTTTTCTTATTAATTTTTGTGTTCTTCCCTCAACAGAAATGCCCTCAACGAGTAATGGTGAAAGCAGTAAACAGGAGACCATGCAGAAGACCTGTAAGAACAGTGACATTGAAAAGTGAGTGTGAAGTGGGTAGCTTCCCTTTTTTTGTTTTCAAGAACCATAGTGTCCCATCTTGTGCTCCCAGCAGCGGTGGTAATCTGAAGGTAGGCATATTTGAAGCTTTTACCACTGAGAAGGGAAGTTGTGCTGCAACACAAAACCTGAACTTGGAGCACTCGCCGCTGCTGTGTTAACAGAGAGCTTGTGGGGAGTTCTTCACCAGGTATCCATGAGGCAGGTACCCAGTGACATGGAATTGGGCACAACTTCCGAAGGGCTTCTCCACTGCAAATTGCCTTCTTTTAAGTTATGTAAATAGATAGATCCATGCTTGCTTTAGCTATCTTCCATCTTTCATCACTCAACAAAAGAGAATCTCTCCCTAGCAGCACTGTTACTTGGAAGAAGTCTCACTGAGGGGATTTCTTTTTCCTTAAGATCTATATTGAGCCTTTGTATGGCTCCTAACAGAAATAAGTTTCTGAGTTTTTTACCTGCAGCCCTTTCAGTGGTTCAGAAGTTTCTGAAAACTTCTGAATCACTGAATATACAGTAGTGTATATTCACTGTGTGAATATACTGTTTGAATATACAGTAGTGGAGAGACTGCTGGGCATCTCCTTTCCTGTCCCTTTCTGCTCACTGAATGTGCTGCAGTCTAGTCTGAAATGGAAATAAATTGTTTTATCTGCCCTATGCATTTGCGTCACAACCTCTATTCTAAACCTTATTTCACATGCTGCTGGGGTGACATACTGCTTGGACAGATTTGATGGTCCAAGCCTAAAACTACAGGCTGTTCTCTGCTGCCATGGACTGCATTAGCTGGGATGGGACAGTGTTTTAAGTTGATTATTGCTTGATAGAAAACATTACCCCAATATCAAGTGAGAGACCAAACTTGAATGAGATGGAAGCAATGATGTAATGGTGGGTTTTAAATATTTCATTTTAGGATGACATCCATGGATAGATCGGGATGGGGAAAAATCTAGTGGTGTAGCATTAAGCTGACTTTACAGAAAGTTGTCATTTTTCTAATGTAGTTTGTTCTCCTCCTGCCCCTGGTCCTGACATGAGAGGTTGTGTCCCTGACACATTTTTGGGTCTCTGACATTTCAGACAGCCTGTCAGAGTATATGTTCCTAATCAGAGTTAACTGGAGAAACTCTCTGCTGTATTGGGAACTTTAACACTGCTTTGCTGTCTTGGCACTTTCCTTTCTACAAGCCCTTTTTGTTAGCATGTCCCAGACATTGGCTGTCTGCCATTCGATGCTTCTTGGTCAGCAGACTTTGTCCAAGGACCACTGAGTCTGGGAGCCTGCAGGTCAATGCAGAACCAGCTTTGTCCTTAGAGTGAGCCAACCATTGCATGCTGTCTTGGTGGCAAGGACTCATCCCTTCTGCCCTAATCTGTCAGCCTCTCTCAGCTGCTTCTTGCCTTCCCTTTGGGCCTCCTGCCTGTCAGTGCAGCAGCCCTCCATCCTCCCAGATCCACTCCTATTGAAAATCTTTAAACTGTAGGAGCTGAAAGGATTTGACATTTTCCAGAACACTTGAGCTCAAGTGATAAAATTGACATAGCTTTAATAATCTGATCAAAGAGGCTTTAGCTAGCACCTTTTGAAGGGTCCCAGAATCCTTTCCAAACAACTCTCGTGCTAACGCTGCTGTGACGTGCTGAGAGCAAGCGTGTCTGTAGGACTATGCACACACACCTTGCTCTGCAATAACCTTGCCTGCTAAAGCTTCAGTTCTGCTAAAAGTCAGTAAAACCCAAAAGAAATTACAGGAAATTCCTCAAATGTCTTGTTCAGTCTTTCCAATAATGTTAATTTTTGAAAGTAGCAGAGGGACCTTTTTGTTTAAGGTAGTTTATTTCACCAAGGTTCAGAAAACAAGACAGTGTTTCAGGTGGAGAATTCCTAGCTACCTTTTTTTTTTTTTCTCTCTCCTTTCCTTTGAGATTCATGTGTGATAAATAGTTTCTGTCCTGCCATTTAAGGAGTCTGAATGCTCTGTGTACTTGTCTGTGTAGAGGGGTTCTGTTAAATTAATTGATAACAGGGATCAGAGCTAGAAGCCTACAGAAAAGGAGGGGGAAGGGTTTCTCACTGTCTGGCTGCTTCCCACTCCACTGCTGAGCCATGATATATGGCGACCTAGCCCAACAGGCTAAATTGATTCATCTCTAGTTCCTGTTTCTTAATCTGGAGCTAAATTGGTTTCATTTTTCTTGTTTTGGGTGGTGCTTACAAGAAGTTTTTGGCAGCATCACTTTACTCCATTGTTTGTAACTTCAGTTTTTGCCTTTAAATCTGAACATTATTGATTGGCATGTTAAACCTTGTGTAGCATCTGATTAGCATTTTTTAAATTGTCCAGAAGCACATGGCTTAGCACCTGTGTCAGCCGTGCTCTCTGTTTAGAGCAGGGGCTAATAGAGTTAGCAGTGATCTGCCTATTGATCCTTCTCTTATAAGAATGACGTTCCTTCCTCCCCTCTTCCAAAAATAAGGCCAGGCAAAGAGAGTAGTGTAGTTTTGTTTGGTTTTTAATCCATTAATACAGTACAGTGAGCAGTTCTTTTGGCATGCAGCTGAATTTTTTCAACTGAACAGGTTTAAATTAATCTAAACATAGGGTTTTGTGGGCGAGTCTCTTGCATGTAGAACAGCTACATGAGGTTTGGGGTAAGTCTGTGTTTGTTGCTCTGCTCCTTGTGCTGTGCCAGATCATCAGTAACTTGGACGAGTTGGTCTCATTTTGTGTAGTGTTGAACTTCAGGTGGCAGCCAGGGGTAGTGGGAAACATGGGTGCTGGTCCCAGCTCTCCTTCCCAACACTGTGAGGTGTCTCAGTGCTGAGTTGTTTTTAATCTTGCCAGTGTGAGGCGTCTGGAAGAGACACTGGGGTGCTGAAGGCTCCTGGGGAGAGATGAAGGAGCATCACACTATCTGAGCCCTGCCTGTCTGCTGAAGACCCCAGCCATTGCCAAGGCAAAGCTCAGCCAGTGCAATGCTCCTTTACCTCAGCTTGAGATGCAGCTTTGCTCAGAGAGCGGCTGGTCCCTAATTGCCCAGCCACGCTCCCTGATGGCCTCCGCTGACGTCGGACTCGCAGCAGAAGTGCTGCTCACAGAGAGCTGCAAAAAGCACCTTCCCCACAAAAAGTCTTTCTCCATGCCTTGTGAGGGTCTGGTGCCATTTTGAAACCAAGGTTCCCCGGGGTTAAAAGCCAGCATCTTAATTCAGAGTGCCAATGTTCAATTTTGCTTTCTGCTACAAGACTAGATTGCAGGCCAGCGAGAGAGTCTGGGTTAGTGGCCCACTGGGTCACCTCCCATTTGTTTTCCTCAATTTTGTGTTGTCATAAATTCATTCCAGCCCGTTGTGGTTGATCAGTTTATCTCCGCCGGGGCAGGGAGCGCTGCGAGCATGATGTATGGCACAGAGCATTGTAGCCAGCCTCTCCATGAATCACTCCAGCTGTTTGGTGTCAGCCCCAAAGCAAACAGGGCCCGGCCGCTGAGCATTGACTACGATGAGCTCAGTATGGGAAGAGACATGACGTATGAATGTTTATTTAATAATTCTCTAATATTTCCAACGGAGTGTGGCTGTGCCTTCTGGGAGGGGTGAAAGGGGGGAGGTTGAAGAGGGAAACTCTAATCTGTTGGGGTGGGTCATAAATCAGGCAGACAACATCATTAATCAGGGATGGGACAGAAGTGGAAGGAGGTGGGACTGAAACTGCCATCCTCGCTGGGAAGGGGGCTGTGCTTTTTCTTTTTATTTTCTTTTTTTCTTTTTTAAACAAATCTTGTTTCTGATTCTGCTTGGCCCCAGCCACGCTGCCCGCATAATAGCAAACCCGGACACAAGGCTGTTTAAGTGAGTATGCTACCTCTGCTCTGAACCTAGCAGTACAAGCCTGCCAAGCATTAAATCCCTTTATAATTATCTTCTTTATATAACACTCATGCTTATCATGCTTCATTGGATGAGACGCTTGTTGGGTTAAAAAGAGGGTTTTAGAGACAAAAAGCAATTGTATTTGTTTTATTTCTCCAGTCTCTTCTTTCTTCCCCTTCTCCCCCACCTCACCACTTTCCAATCCAGCTGTTTTGAAATGTTGGCTCTGGAGCAGCTCTGGCACATCAGCACAAGGAGGAGCATCAGTTAAAATTAAACAAAGTTTAGATTGGGGTCCTTGTGCAAAGAGACGGGCATGTGAGAGCAGTCAGGGAGGTAGCCGTGTCTGTTGGGGAGACCCTGCTCCCAGGCAGACCCGTCCAGGCAGGAGCAGAGTGTGAAGCCAGAGGATTAGCAGAGGCCTGAAAGGGAAGGAGCCCTTTCATACCAGCTGAAGCTGGTATGTCAGAGAAAACAGAAGCTGTTGAGAATTCACACCATACGATAAGTGCTGCCCAGCCCTTCCCCACAGTGTCACAACATTAATAGGCTTTGATGGGAGACAAGAACATCTCATAACAAAGACAGAATTAAAAAATTAACTTGAGTCGTAAATGAACTAACCCTTTGTGCTCTGCTAAGCCGAGAACATTATGCTGCTGGTGAGTTCAGTACTAGAACAGCCCACGTGAACTTGGGAGAGGATTGAGGACACTGAACTGAAGTGTGGGATTGTCAAAGGCTGAGAAAGAGCTGCTGGGCTGTGCTGCTTGTGTCCAGATTTTTATCTTTATTAGGTTTTACTCCTTTTCAGTAATTCAGTAGGATGTAATACTGTATTTTTACTGTATACTGGTGTTCAGTGCTGAAAGGGTATGGAGAAAGATGCTTCATTTCTTTATGAAGTGAGACTTTGGCATTACTTCTTCCTCTGGGATGTGACAGTGGAGAGCAAAGTGCTTGGCTGTGTTTCTTTATTCTGCTCCCTCTTTTAACTGTTGTAGAGAAGTTGCATGTGCCAATAATGGTCTCAAACATTATAACCACTGTGCAAACTGAAATTGTATCAGTGTCCTGTTCTTCACTGGCCAGTGGTTAACAAAGCTCAGCCAGGCAGGCTGTGATTGTACAAGCTCAGACCTGGGGGTAGGTGATATCTGTTTAGTGCAGTGTTGTCCAGAGGTGTGGTCTAATTTCATGCCTTGAGGCAGTTTTCTATAGATTTTGACATCTTCATATGGGAAGAGACTCTTACTTCTTTTGAACCTGTGATGTTTTAAAGCTGAAGCATCTGCAAGCCCAAGGGGTGTGCTGGCTTCAGGGGCAGTAGGTTCTGCATCCCTGCATAATTGGTGAAAAATCCAGGATGGAATTTTATTTACCCCCACGTTGGGGGTGTGGTTTAAGTATCTTGCAATTTATGTCTCTTTGCCTGCCCCTTCTTTTCTTTTTTCTTTTTGTAGTTTCAGAAATGCTGTTAACTTTAATTTGTAGAGTTGCTTCCTGGGAATGAAAAATCGATGGGGGGCTATCGCAGTGTGAAATTCGACTGTCACTATTGAGCTATAGAGTTACCAAGATGTCTTAGAAGGTAAAAAATAAATCGTGGCCCAGCAAGTGCTCAGCTGTGCTATTTCAAAGGGGATATGAGGCTGATGGTCTGTTAGAGGGTACTTCAGTTAGATGGATGATGATTCCCTGTGAAATATTGGAGTTATTCCATAGGTAAGAGAAACTTTAGCTTGTAAAACACAAACAGCTGCCTTCTAGCAGATGAATTCTGCCCTTAGATGTGTGAGCAGCTTGTCAGAGAGAGGACTCGTCCCTAAAATTAGCCTGCTTTGTTTAACATTGTCTCTGATGGAGCATTGTGGATCTTGCCATGTTCCTTCTGAAAATACTTTGAGGATGTGACTGTTTATTCACATCCCTTAGCTATGCTGCAAGAATTAAGAGGCAGGGACTGATACTATTTTTTTAAGAAATGTTTGTGTGATGCCCAGATGCTCTTAAGAGAAAAGTAACAATTATCTTTATGTAGGCTGCACTCCCTGTTTGAATGAAAATGTTCCTTTGAAGAGCAGAAAAGGGATCATGTTGTGCCCTATCCTCTGCTGGTTTGCTGTCTCTCTCCTGCATCTGCTGAAGGGCAGCCCTGGCTGCACAAGCCAGCTGTTTGCTGATGGTGACAGGGCTGCTGCTTTCCTTGGCACTCACTAACTGTTGTGGCAGGACTCAGTAAGTGTTTGTGCTGTGCCAGCTGCTGTATGACAACAGGATGGTTGTAATTACAGCTCTTGGTAGTTTATGCATTTCTTAGGCTACAGTTAGTATGTATAAATACGAAATAGTACTTTAAAAAGGACCAGTTTTGTTAGCTCTCATTAAACCATGTCTGGGACAACTGTAGAGGGGGTAATTATTTCTCTTACACTTGCATGCAACAGTTGCAGGACCACTGAGGGGTGCTTTCTGCTGCAAGGAGGAGTGTTAAGTCACATTTAGTTGGAGCTTGGTAAAGATTTCCGAAGGAATTCAATGACGGAAGAATTCATTGTGCTTTCATATCTCCTTTGCCTCTGTAACACAGAACCCAGCACTGCCTTTACAGAAGCAAAGTAACAGCAAGTAATATAATTAGTTTAATATCCATGTTGATTTTTTGTCCTCACTTCAGTGTCAGTGCTTTTCCTAACCTTTCACCCCACTGCTACAGGCACTTCATCCTGTTTCTCCATTATCTTCTTTCTTCATTTTTGATTATTTTGTCTGCAGAAAGCTGCTGTTTCCCACACAGTTGCATAAGTATTCCTGCTTTTCCCTCAGATAGCCAGCTCATGACCTGTCCTTCCACTGCGCTGATGGTTTCCTTTCCTAGCTCTGGGACCACAATTGGTTATATGATACTAATGTGCCCTGGCCTCCTTTAATAGCCTCCTGTTTCTTTTTGAAGGCACGATTACCTTAAATGATGCTAATTCTGATCCTTTCTTTCCCTGTAAAGGAAACAGCAACAGTGTAAAAGTTCTGGGGCGGCAGCAGCAGTTGTAGGAAGCTGTCTGGAGGATGTGTTATCGCACTGCCCTTGGGTGCCTCCAATCAGCAGTCATGAATGGAGGTTCTGGAAAGCATATCACCTCCACAGTAAAGCCCTTAAAAGGCCATAGATGAATCCAAGTGCTGCTGTAGTAGCATAGATATTTCCTGTTTATTTCAGGCATTTGGATGGGGGCCATGGGAGTAGAAGACATTTATTTAATTGCTCACAGAGGCTGGCTGCAAGACTCAGCTGCATGTCCAACCTTCTGAGCAACTTTCAGCCCTAGGAATTTGCTATTCCTCTTTCATTTCACGGCTGTTTTATAATTTTGTGCCCTGATCACCCAACCAAAGCTACCAATAACCCCAGACCAGCTCCAGGCCATAGTAAGATGACAAGTTACAGCTGCCATAAGTCTTCCAGTAGAAAAATAGACCTGCCTAGCTATACATGGAGCTTGGTCATAATCCAAACATGTTTACTTGTGGATGGAGGCAAGTGTCCGTAGGCTGGAACCTTTAGCCTGCGTGCCTCAGCAAGGAGAGGAGCTGCATTTTCCATTTCCACCTCCTGTCTTTTGTGGCCCTGGCTTGTATTAAGATCCAAAATGCACTTTCACAGATCTGTTAGAAATACACTTGGGGTCTCCAGGATGAAGGATATGTTTGAAAAGTGAATCGAGATATTAACACATTAGATGAGTAATTATTTCTCTTTAGGAACATTGTTTAGAGAATCATTATCTGACTCAGCCTGTACTGCCTCTACAAAACCTTGCTGCAGCAAACCATTTTTCCATAGCATGGCTTTTTTCTTTATCACCAAAGCTGCTCCAGTAAAGCAATGGGATTGCATTTATTTTCTCTTTGGAACAGGGAACATAGTCTCTAAATCTAATCAGAATGACCTATGCATTCTTTCTCCCAGCTTTCATGTCGAACCATAATTGCTCAAATGGCACATTTAAAATTTTGGCGCAAGCTCAGACTTTCACTCGCTGCCTTTTTAAATCAGTCCCAGTGGCCAGTGGATACTGCATAGCCCTACAAATGCATCTAAACATGCTGACTCCGAGGCTCCTTCTATTCTGAATGATCAGCGGTGCCATCTGTCTCTGTTTTGATTGGGGCTGGGCACATGTGTCCCGGCAAAACATGGGCCAAAAAAAGGGAAGAGAAAGAGCCAGCGCCTGAATTTACTTCCCGCTTCTGTAAAGACATTGTTGGGTTCTGTGTTATGGAGGCGGGGAAGATGTGAAAGCAAAATTAATTCTTCTGTCATTAAATTCTTCAGGGAATCTTTACCCAAGTCCCTACTAAATGCAGCTTAAAACGCCTTGTTGCAGTGGTAAGCTCCCCTCAGTGGTATTGCGACAGTGCATGCAAGTGTAAGAGAAATAATTCCTCTGTGGGGAAAAAAAGAGACAACATTTTTGGTTTGCATCAAGATGAAATTAGTCAGAAGCAAACTCTGAATTTGGCAAGCAAATGCCAGTATTAACAAGTTGTGCAAGCAAGTATAAAATAGAGGAGCCCGTGACTGAGAGCACCTCGGAGTCGTGTGTGTGTGCCCTTGCATGCACCCTGCTCCAAATTCACAACTTAGAACACGGAAATTAGAATGGGGAACATTGCATTATTCATAACTTGGCAACCAGAAGCCAGGGCACTTTGCCAGAGTAAACTATTCTCTATAATCACAGGTGAAGCAACATTCTTTAATATCTTACAATACAAAAACATACATTAATCAAGGAAAGAGGGCTTTTTTTTCCTAGAGGACAATAAATTAGCATCCTTGCCAATTTCCTCAATACATGTGACAACGTTTTACAGGATTATAAGTCAGCCTTTTTAAAGGAGGTTAGTCTAAAAACAAATAAACCCAATAAATGAGATTTTTAGCTAAATAAAGGGGAAGCCAACTCCTAAAACGTTGATGTCTTGCCAAGAGATTTGCTTTTAGCATTGGCAGTCTTGCAGACCCTTTAGAGGGTCTAAACTTCACTTGGTGTGATTTGACATGGCTTTCTGTAAACAGCTTTGCTGGGCAGTTTTCTACATCAAGGCATGCAAACCCCTTCTGCTATAACCAGCTCATCTAGTGAAATAAAATCTCAGTACGTTGTGCCAGTCTGGTAGCCCACATGTTGTGGGGTGATTCACAGTCAATCTGCCACCTGTGCCTGATGCTGGGCTTCTTCCAGAGACTTTAAGATACTGAAAATGCCTGAGCTGTATCTGTTTTCTTTTAAAGCCACCTGTCACTTTTCTTTTTGAAAACTTACGTGTCAGTTTAAGTGTTTTGCTTGTTAGTAGCAAAGGGGCTTTTTCAGCTTTGTGTTATCTTCTTGCACTCCAGTAAGTGTAAAAGTCCTTTCAGTCTGTGGATCTCCCACTGACTTCAGTGCTGCTCACCCACATCTGCCAAAATAAACTCCCTGTATCTTTAGCTCTCATACTTGCTGCAGATGATGCTTGCTGAATTGAAAGTGTGGCAGATTATTTCATCAGGTTGAAAATGAAAGCAATTCTTATCCCAAGAAACACAGGGGTGTTTATAGCTGGTGTTTGAAACTGAGGTAGTGAGGGAGTTGTGTGTTAGACATTGTATGAGTGAGAGTTGAGACAGCATCACTGTGCTCTGCCATTCTGCAGTGCTCCTGGGTGTCACAGAGCTGTGCACAGCACGTTACAGGCTAATAAAACAGGGTTTCTTCTCTGAAAGAGTTGCACTCTCACCCAGATGTAAATTGGCTATGAGAGAAGGCTTGCACTTGCATGATTGTGCACTGGTGTTGGGGTCCTTTTATCAAGTGTTGAAGATTTGTGCCCCACAAAGCAAGGACTGCAGCAGGCTTTCTCTCCTGCAGTGTAGTAGTGGTTGTGACAATTGTCATCTACAGCTGAGGCTGGATATGGCCTGGGGCAATTTCTCTGCTCCTGGAATCTTACTTTAGCTTGACTTTGCCTTCAAAGCATCGACCAGTCTGTTTCTAATATTTATGATATGTAAGCTGCTAGTGACATGACCTCTGCCCCTGGTGCAGGGAGGTGGCATGTACGTTCTGCTGGGTTCTCCACTTTGGACGAGGGAGGATAAAGGCTTTGTTTAAAAATAAATACATCACTTTCAGGTATGTCAGTGGTACTGTAGATTTTCCTCTCTGACAGTCTGTGTTTACAGGCAGAGGAAAGCAAAAATAAATGTATGAGGAAGAGAGAAGGTCAAAATATCAAGTGTCAAAAGTAGCCCATGAAATTTTATTGGTGGTGCATTTAATCAGTGCTAAGTGTTTTTTACAAGGTACATACAAACAGTGGAATTGTAAAAATTTATGGAATGCTGTGTACAGTGTAGCCATTTATGAAGAAAGGAAAATTTATATCCAGTTGAAATAAACCAAAGGGGAATGTTTTATGGAGACTCCTCAACAGCAGGATACATCAAATGCGATCTGGATAAGATGTGGATGGGGTATTCGCAGGGGCTTCTTGGAGGTGTTTTCCTGCTTGTTCAGCAGCTAACAGTTTGCATTTTTCTGTGGCTCAAATAGGCGGGATGCTGGATGCAAGGGACAGTGTGGTGTTTGTGTTTTTGTGCACAGTGGAAAGGAAACACAAGTGAACAGCTGCTACTGGTATCTGTGGTACAAGGCTCTCACTCTTGGGCTTGCTCCAGTACAGCATTTTCTTGAGCAGCCCTTAATACCAGCTGGGAAGGGTTAACCAAAGCCAATCACACTGACGTCAGCATTTTTTTGTTTCCTTTTTGGTCCAGTATTTTGTTGATGATAAAGCACAGACTTAGTCAATTGAGAGATTCCAGAGCTGCAGAATCAGAGATAATTTAATTAACGGAATTGCTTGTGATTGCCCACTGGGACAGTGGGTAGGAATTGCTCGATTTAATTTGGAGAAACAAAGATCACACGCATGCTAATGTTTAACAAATAACCAGTGTTTGGGTTAAGGTTTTTTAGCAAAGAGAGGGGTGGCCATTTCCTAGGGGAGATTTCTCAGGAGGCGATTGCTGCTCAGAGCTACACTAGGTCCTTTTTCCTCTTCCATTGTGTTTCTGTGCACTTCTTCTGGCTTGTACCTGAACAAAGCAGGGATTTCTCAGAGAAAGAAAATGTTCTTATTTTCAGTGCTCAGGGGAAAATGCTATGAGTAGTGGAAAAATATGCATTGGGCACAAAGACTGAAAATTACCACATGCTGTCTGCCCAGTCTCAGATTTGCTTGTTGTTAACCAGCATCCTCAGCTGTGACTGCCAAGGTGTGGAAAACTTAGCCACAAAGTCCAGGGAGAAGTACAGGACCCAGCTTCTTCCACAAGGAGCCCTCCCTTCCTGTTTTTGCTCTTGTATAAACATTCTCACTCAGGCTCCCCTGTGTGTGTGTGGTGTCACAGCGAGTCTCTACTCCACGATGGAGGTGCCCTCTTGACACGTCCTCAGCCAGGGAGGACAGTTGAGGTGTTGGGGAGGCCTCTCACACCTGCTGGAGAAGCATGAGCTCTGGGGCTCAAGGTATAGCTCTTGGCAGCAGTTGTGCTCAGCAGGTCTCCCTGGAGGCTGATAAATGACGTTATCCAAACACGTCAAATCAGAGCGCTGAGGCGCAAAATTGTTAAGAGTCCTCCTGCATCCAACATGAGGTCAAGGCAAAGCAGAGAGCCAATTCCTTCTCCGTAATTCCCTCTGCCTCACTTGGCAGGGTAGCTTGTACACAGCCTTCCCCTGTCATGGCACTTGGCTTTCTGACCCTCACTCCACCCTGGCGTTACCCTGTAAAAATTCTGCCCAAGGCTGCTCCCAGCTCTGTCCAGGCAAGCACACACAAGGTGCACACACAAGAGGGAATCCTGAGGGAATTCCCAAGATTGCTGCTGCAGGAAGAGTTGCTCCTAAGCGATGCTTATCTTTAGGATACAAGCGGCAGGTTAACGGTAAAGTGACACTAAATGGAATGGCATGTGTCCCAAGTGCGCTGGCCACCACGGGAGCCAGACACATGGGAAGTGACTCTCGTCTTTATTCCATCCCTGGAGGTAGTTTCAGTTTCCTTTATTTACTAATGTTCTCCCTATTTCCCTTGACCTCATTTCCTCCAGCTTTTCCGAAGCAACCATGCAATTATCGCTCACTTTGGGTTGACCCTTGGCTGCCACGTCCCTTGTTGCTGCTGCTCCGAGAGGTTTTCCTGAAATCTCAAGTGCAAAGTGTTCACTTACGGCCAAGACTCCTATATCTCATGTGCAGTAGGAGCTGTGTCTTCAGCCCTGTGCTGTGCGTCAGGATTTGTCCTGTGAGCTTGCTTGGCGGGGAGAACATGGAGTTTAAATTCGGTCATAGCTGGGCTTTGATCAGTACTGGGAGGTATCACAGCGGCTAAAGCTCCCTCTCTTACCAATGCACCCCAGTCTTGTTAATAAATGTATATTTAACAATGTCTGGAGCGTATGAAGTGATAATAACTAAATCAATACCTCCCACATTGATTGTCCAGGATCCCTACAGCGTGACGCACGCAGCGGTGTGGTAATTTTCCAGCTAACTAGCACCCTGATCTACAGCCCTCCTATTGATTGGCCATTGTATCAGGCAGCCTCTGAGCATTATTGCTTATACCTCTATTCAACCTCCTTTTCTGATTCATTCGTTTATTACTGGACAGGTGCGATTATCTCAGAGACTTTCCAAAATTGGCCAATGGGGGTCAGCTGTTTAGATTTCTATAAACAAACCATTTTCTATCTTCTCTAGTTGTGGCAGTGGCAAATTTTTCTTTTTCAAGTTTTGACTGTTACTGGGGTAGGACTGGAGATGAATGGGCATTTGTTTGTATCTGCTCAAAAAATCAACTTTTCCCTTTCCTTTTTGAGTTGCCCACCCATCTGAGGAGGACAGGTAGCTCCACAGATGGTAAAAGGAGAATTTAGCAAGGGCTGAGGTTCTGCTTGCCACCTGCTTTGGGTAGGAGTCACTCACTGCCTTTACAACTCCAGTTCCCTTGTGCATGCAGAAGGAGAAATGGACTCCATGAAGTCAAATTCAGCTGCAGTGTTCAGCCAGCATCAGTTCAACGGTGGGCCAGACTGGAAGAGAAACAATTTTCTCAGCCAACAATAATCTTCAAGCTATAAATAAATAAATCTATTTCTTCCTTGGACAAAACTAACACCTTTCTAGACTTTCTTTGAAAATGCTAGCAACTCTTTCTTGAGGGTGAGAACTCAAGCTGGGATATGGTAATAATTTATACCAACGAGCAGGAGCAAGTGGGTGTTTTCACAGCAGGGAGGACTGTCTCCTACTGAAACTCTTTCATCTTGCTCCAAAGAATATTTATGGATTCCAAGACTTGAATCCACAGTGTCCCTGTCCCCAGACAGTCCTCACCCACTAGGCTATCATGGGACATTTGTATTTCTTTACCTTTTTTGCAGTTTTAAAATTGTTACCATTTGCTGGCAGCTGTCACTTGCAATGAATTTCCTTCTGATGAAGATCTCAGTGAGCTCATGCAGAGCGTGTCTCATCCCTACAAAGGCGGGAGCGGAGCTGAAGGAGCTTTGTAGCACTGGTAGTTAACCATATACATTCCAGCAGCTTCACTTTCTTCTGAAGTGTCATAATTAGGAAAATCACCCAAGATCTCTTTGACTAGTTCTGTTACCAAAAAAGCCATCAGAATCAGCTTGTGGGAGATACCCCAAGTCCCTCCCTGCGTGCTAGCGACAAGTGACTAATGAACAAAGGAGTGAGTGCCTGCCTGCAGCGAGAGTGCTGAAATTGCAGCTCACTTTACTGGTTGTAGTAATTCCACTAGACCTGTGCTTTAGCCACCTGTTGATGAATCATCCTCTAAAAAGGTAGAAGACATAGGTGCCGCTGTGGGTTATCTTGTGATTGATGATGCAGCTTCTGGTGTCGAGATGCTCTTCAGAGTCTTCTGAGCTGGAATCTGCTTGGAGATGCCAGAAATTCACTGACACATGTGAAAATTGTTGATTTTGTTTTTATTCAAGAAAGTGAGAGCCTTTATGTCAATTCTCTAAATCTTTTCTGGGGAATACTTGAGGGCCCCTCCCTGTGGCTGCACTGTGTAGAAATCGGATTTTGCAGCATGCTGGAGTGACGCATCCTTGTCTGTAATGCTCCCTGCATTTCATTTGCTAAGCATTGCTGTCTGCCCTTGCTTTTAGGTTGGTAAGTTGCTCTTTTCACCAGCCTTGCAGAACCATGAAAATACACTTGCCTGGCCTCAGCACTGTGCCTCTGTGACAAAAGAGATAATGCCGCCCATCAAAAATGACCCTAGGAAATGGGAAAGCTGAGATTGTAAAGCTGCCTTTATAGCCACCCTGTTGGCACCGTGTCCACTGCTTTTGGTTTCTCCGTTCTTTCAGTATTAGAATCAAAAAGCTGGGGTTTTCATTAATATAAGCCATTGTGTTGATCCTGTGTAATGAGCTGATTTTGCATTTCACGAGGCTGATGGCCAGCAAAGGCCTCCATTCTCTAAGGGGAAGAACAGCTCCTATTGCCCACAAAAAGTTATATCAGCAGCTTTAAAGCAATATACAGAACTTTGTCTCAAGCATGTGGTGCTAAGTAATCTCTTAAGGGAGACAAGAAAAAAGACAGAAAACAAACAAAAAACCCCAACAAAAATATCTATTCTTTAAATATCTGTGTCTTGCTCTGTATGAAGCTGGCAACTCCAGCACTGGTTGTGTTCTTTTGTGATGTGTTTGGAAGTGTTTAGAAAGACACTTTAAAGAATTCACACTAGGCTTTTCAGGAGTTCTTTTTTAACCCAAGTTGGATGTATTAGTTTGAAATACGGTGCTGTTTCCTGTGTAGTACCTATCGTGGGATCCTTTTTCCCCCAAACTCTTAACAGTCTTGTGCGCTCAGTGATGTTCACTCTTCATTATCTTTTGCAGAATTACAGAAGACTCCGCAGTGACAACATTTGAAGCGTTAAAGGCTCGTGTCCGTGAGTTAGAAAGGCAGCTTTCCCGTGGGGACCGCTATAAATGTCTCATTTGCATGGTGAGTAGCACTCCACTCGTGGTAATGAATCAGAAATGTCTTGGTATCTGTGCCGAGGAGGGGAGAAGCTTTTCTCCTTTTTCAGGCGGACTGGGGGAACTCATCACCAATTAGCCTTCCAAATTAAGGTCTTAACAACTCAAATTTCTGTATGAATTACATTGTTTCACTGGTATTTGTAGCTGTCGCTCTGTATCAGGATCAAGAAGGGCCCAGCTTCAGAAGACTTTCTGCCTTCCTGTAGAAAACTCCCAGACACCAGCATCTTTTTCCTGGGTGTGCAAATTTAGGTACACAGGAGAGAGCAGAATCTTTGATCTGAGGCTCACCTTCTCTGATTTGGGAACAGGGATGTTGCCTGAGAATATAAAAGTTGCCAGTGTCCTGTGTGCTCTGTGGTGATGCTGTGGCCTTCCTCAGGAAGGGCAGCAGCTCCCTCTGATGGTCCAAGCCTGCAGGGCTCTGCATCTCCTGTTGGGTTTGTGTTCTGCTGAGGACAGAACATTCTGCTTGGTAGAGAGCTCCCTCTGCAACTTCAGCTTGATGCAAGGGCTTCTCTCTCCCAGCCAGCTCATGACTTGGAGGTGTGGGAGTGCAGTCCTTGTCACTCATCCCACAGAAAGGACAGCAGCTAGCTGCTGGTTTCCAGGGGTTTGTTAGCAATGATAGAAGATACTTGAGCAGGTATGTCTGCTGAAATAGCAGCAGCGTTCCTGGGATGTAGTTATGCTGCTCTGCAGAGCTGAGTTGTGATAAGGGTTGATCTCACCCTGTCACTGGTTTTCAAATGATCTGGTGACCTTTCTGATGAGAATAATGGCAGGTGGCCAGAGCAACTTCAGATGCTTTTGTGATAACTCTGCTGAGCTAGGTCATCACTTGAGTGGATTATGGGCTTCCAACAGGAGTTCTGGGAAGTCAAGAAAAGGGATTGAAGGAGACTTTCTGCCACTTCTATACAAATATTACAAAAATGCAACTTAAATATTACACAAGTTGGTTCTTTTAATCAACTTTTTTAACAAAATACAAGGCAGTGTTACCCACAAAGAAGGGCATTTTGCTGGGGGTGCATGTGAAGAATCACTAGATCACTGCTATGGAAATAATATGTTTGCTTCTTTTCCTCAGGACTCCTACACAATGCCCCTGACTTCTATTCAGTGCTGGCATGTGCACTGTGAAGAATGCTGGCTGCGGACTCTGGTGAGGCTCTTGACTGCTTTCTTGTTGACTTACAGCCTTTTTCCACTCTTCTCAGATACTTTATCCTAGATTGCCACAGGGAAGGGTGCTTTTTGCTTTATTTTAAACAATTTGAGTGCTGTGCTTGCAGGTTTCCCAAGCCTGGCTGTTTAACATCTCACTCTAGCTTTGACATGGTTGTTTGAGTCATTGTGACCCGAGCTCTGTCCTGCCCCTTGCTTTTTCCCCTGCTGCTGTGGGAAGAGCTCTGTGCCAGGGACTACCTTGCCTTTCAGTAATTTCCTGTGGGGCATCCATGCAGAGAGGTAAAGCTGTGAGAATGGAGGCCAAATCCACTGAGATTTCATGGAATGGGTAGCTTCTGGGAAACATAATATTCCCCTGAAGCAAAGGGAATCATGTTCAGGGGAGAGGATATGCAAGGGACCTTTTATAATGTGAATCTATATTTTTTAGATTGTTTGGAATAGCGCTGGTTTTCAAGCATATGCCATTCTGTTTACAAGATTGGGAACTACCTTGAACATTGAATAGGTGACCCAGTAGTGTTTTCTTTTGCTATGTTAAAACTGTGGGCTTTATAATCAGCCTTTAACGTCCCCTCTGCAGCTGATTTTCAAGCTTTCATTTTGTTCAGGCTGGGGAGTGGAAAATAGTCAATTGTGCTTTCTAGTTCTTCTGTTAGCAAGATGATACAGTGTTGGATTGCAAAAAATGTGAAGGAATGGCACTCCTAAAAACTTGTTCCTGGAAGGCATTACTCTACTTTATAAAACACATTGTGTGCTTGGAATTACGATTAAGCTGATCATGCTCCTTTAAATCCTGCCTTTTAAAAGTCTTGTCCAAGAAAAGTTACCAGGATGGTGAAGTGCCTGTGGGCTTGAGTGCTAATAGCAACTCAATAACTTGGCTATCCCTTGGGCTGTATTTTATAGCTCTTCAACTACACCCTGTCACTATTTACATTATACAAGCTTTTGTAAACATTTTAGCAGCATCTTATAAAAGACACATATGTGGGTATGTTGCTGTGAGGTGTCTGGATGAATATGTGCTCTGCCACTTTTGTTAAGTGAGGAGTAATCTTGTCTTTCAGTGGTGCTACAAGCACAGGATAAAACACTAATTTCGTCTTCATTTTCTTTACTCTGAAGTCTTTGTCCTCTCCTCTTCCCACCAGCCTCAAGTCATGTTCTAAATCTGTGGCATTAATTTCAGTTTGTTCTTAGGCTCAGCAGCAACTTAGTTCAACTTCAGTCAGGTCCCTTTTTGTCATGTTCAGCAGTCACAGCCTCTCATGAGAACAGGGAAAGTCACTCCAGGTGCTGAGGGATTAACATTTCCCTTGCAGAGGGGAAACCATCTGCCCCCAGAGCTCTGTGAGAAAGGTGGAGAAAGGTGGTGATGAATCTGGCTTTGTGTGATCTGCACATGGCTCTTCTGCTGACCAGGCAGGCGGGATGGGAGTAGTCCAGCAAGATATCATGTTAGGACTTGGCACTTGCATAGGGGAAGCAATTAATAAGTGACTACTCATGTGTTCCCCAGTCCTAGCCTCTCCCTGCAGCCCCCAATTTATTAAACAGGCCTTTTCACAAGGCATGCTTGCACTCCCTTTCCCATCTCAAAAAAATCTCCCAGCCTGTGTTCGCATGTTTCTAATGTAACCATTAAAATGTAGCCTGAAGACAGCAATAAAAACCCTGGAACGCCTTGGTGCTTTTGTGTCTTGATCAAAGTCAATGTGTGTAATCTCGTTAAGACTGCCCTCCTTCCCCCCTCCTTTTTTATGAATTTAATGGCATACAGCAGCTGGGCTCAGTGTTTAATGCTTACCAACCTGCATTGTTCTAATTAAGGTATCTCCTTTTATTTCGGGCACAAAAGAGACTCTTGTTTTTTTTAACAAGCGAGGAGCTGTGGGATAGTGTGTGTAATAATCGCTGCTGTTACCTTTCCCTGGGTATAAAGCTGGCTCCCCAGTGGGCTGGGAGGAGGGAGCCTGCGCGTGCAGCACACATGGAAAGACTTGGCTGGGGGAGAGGGGCAGCGTTTTTCTTCTGTTGTGCAATAAACAATTTGTTGGAGTTAATAGGAGTTGGAGCAGGCGGGTTGTGTCAGGCTTCCGGCCCCTTTTGAACAATCTGGAGATCTGCCATCCAAGCTGGTGAGAAGTCCCCTTTCTCCTCTGTGCCTGTGCCTACATGCCCAGCCAAGATCTGATATTAACTTAGAGTGTGAGTGTGCCTGAGAGAGCAAGGATCATGTACTGAGCAAGGCCCTGGAACTGAAGGCTCAGAGTGCCTGGGAGCACTTCTGAACCTCTGCAGGGTATTGAAGACAGGGTGAAATGTGATGCTCACATGTGCCTACGGACCTAAGGTTTAAACATTTTCTAGGATACAGTATTACAATGATCTGAGCATCTGACCTGATAGTGTTTAGGGCACTGATAAGGATTGGATCTTAAAATGCTTACACTTCATGAAAATAAAATTTTTGGAATTTTGGCTCTTGATGTTCAATTCCAAATTATAACTGTTCTGTTGGTAAAGGCAAGGAAGAGACTTTTAATCACTAACTCTACAAATAATTGCTGGACTCTCTAGCTTAGGTATACTTCTACTGGAGCTCAGCATGTCAACAGGTTGCAAGTTCTGGGGTTGAAACATTGACCAGAGGAGACTCCATCTCTGAAGCAAAGGCTGGGGTTGCAGAAAAGGGACCCTGGAGATGCCTTAAGAGAACCAAAATCATTGAGTGATTTACCTGTGATCCCTTTTGGAAAGCCTGGAAACATGTAGGTTCTTCAAAGACAGGAGAGGAAATGGTGTTGCAGGAGCAAGACTGAGCCTGGACAGCAGCAGGTGGAGTTCCTTTCCCTGAATGTTGACAGTCCTCATGGTGGGTGTCCAGCCTCAGCTGGTTATTGGACTGCAGCCCAAGTCATGGGGTGGTAGGAGATGAATCTCCCTCTGTAAGAGTCTGCCCAGTCTCCCCCTTCCCCATTAACTGAGAGGGACCCTACAGCTAATAGTGGATGAGATTTGTATTTTCCTTCTCCTGAGGAGAGTTCTCTAGCAGAAGAGATTGTCATCTGCTGCAGTGATCTGCTGGGGAGGTTTGGAGCCTCCATCCTTGGAAGTTTGTGAGAACAGGGTTGATGTGTGTCTGTCAGCAGTAATTCAGGTTGAGGTGATCTTGTCCAAGGAATGGGTCAGCAAGTTCTTGATGTTCCTCTGAACTGTAGTTGTGTGATTTCCCAGTCCCTGGTATCCTTCTTTACAAGTAAGTGGAGCTGGAAACTAAGTCAGGCTGTTGTTTCTTGTTGTTGTTGGGCTGAAAGAGGACAGGTTTATTTGAACAAATGCAGTTTACTGAGTTTCTCCCATCACCTGTACAAGCCAGATCCAGCATTTCCCACATGTATTTGCTGACTTCAGGCTTGTGCCTGCCTGTCTTGGGCTTATTTGAAAATGACAACTACAAGAGCAGGAAAAAATCACTTCTAAAAAGCCTTCTTCATCACAAAATGCTTCCAGGGGATCCATCAATATATACGTGTGCTCTGCAGTTGACACATTTATATCTTTGGTAATTACTCCATCCTTAGCCTTGCCACTCTTTCTAGGCTCTAGTGCCATATATGCCATGTGGGCCAGAGTGGTTTTGTACAAAACAGCACAGATAGAGAGCAGCCCCTCTGGGTGATTCCTCAGTGCTTCAGCAACATATAGGGACCTCCTGAGGCAGCAGCTGCATGGATGCTGCACTTGAGATCATGATGTTCTCTCTCTCTGGTTATTAATTAGCATTCTTCAGTTCTGGCCTCCAGCAACCAGAACTGAGGGTGGAGGGTGAGCTCCACCCTTTGAGGAAGCTTGTTGAAAGAAGTTGTCCTGGTGGTTTAACCCCATTACCTGACAGGTGGAGGGTACCCCACAGTGGCAGTGGAGGTCCCACTGTTTCTCTGGGAATTGGCATCTGCAGAGAAGAAGCTCCATACTTGTGTGGAGGCATGGGTGGGAGAGGAGGCTGACACCTTGGTTGAGAATTGGATCTTGGCATTCAGTTCCTTTCCTGACAAGGAGCTGGCTCTTGGTTTGGGTCCCTCCTGTCATCTCTCTGCTTCGATTTTACTTTCTTTGCCCGCTCTGTTTCTTTGTCTCTTTATTCTCTGTGCCTGGTAGCGTGTTCCTCTTGGAAATTGCCCATTTTTAGACCCACGGGACAGCAGGAAGTGCCTAAATCCTTCCTTGTGAGTTTCCTTGCTTTAGCCAATTTATAGCAGACATCATACCATTTTTTTTAAGAGTCAGTTTTAAGACAAACTACTCCAATCCTTCCTGGCACCATGTAAGCCCTAACGACTTTTCAACATCTCAGCTCTCGTTAATGCATTTTTCAAACTACTACCCCAAGTGATTAGCCTGTATTGTGGATCAATCACTTGCCAAATTTTAATTAAGAAAGGAGGAGAAAAAATAAACTCCATCCTGGTTCCAGCCCCATTTCTTTGCTTTGTAACAGCCCTGGAGCAAACTTCTTGCAGCAGAGTTTTATAAACCCCTCAAAACTGGGGTTTATAATGGAAAAGCTGAGGTGGCTTTTACTCCAGCACACACAGCTATAACACATCAAGGCTTTTCCATGTAGCTGTGATGAAAGGAGCAGAAGGACCTGGAAAAAAAAAAGAAAAAGAAATGGCCGACAGGTGGGACTTATTATTCCACAGCATTTTTATTTCAAGGGAAAAGTTTAGTAACCCCAGCTGGCAGGTGAACAGTGGGGGAGCAAATGCTTTTTCATTGTGCCTGTGCCAGCATGTGTGTGTATACAAGCCTATGTGCCTCTCCACAAGAGAGGAAAGCTTAATCACTGGTCCAGATAAATGTTGTACACCTACACCGAAAAGTCAGATGTAAGGAACAAGGTTCTGAGCAACTTCAATCTAAAAAGTAAAAAATCAGAAATTAGTTCTGAATTTACCACACAGGCTTATGTGTGCAGAGGAGGGCAGTTTCATGTAATATAAAAGAAAAATGCATCCCCAAGTGTCCAAAGTATTAGGAGACCCAGAGCACTGGGTGCAGCATGCCACGTGCAGCCTGCACCACGTTCAGGCCAGGCTGCTGAAGGTTTCCAGGATGCCATTGTTCCCTTCAACATACCCACGCTTCAGAGCTCAAGGATGAGCCCACATGCAGGTGAAGCAGTATCCACCACTGCCCTAAATCAATCTGTGATCATGTAGCTTTTGCAGAAAATAGGTCAAGCCTCCATATAGTTGGGTTCTGCTTTGTGACATGGTTGAAAACTTGTCCCTGGCTGTGCCTGTGCAGCTCTCAGCCTTAAGTGGGAGAGTGAATCCCCCTAAAGCCTTCTGCATGTGGTGCAGAAAACAGATCTCTGGGACTGAGATCCCAAGGTCTGGCAAGATAAATCCAGCCATCTTCCCTTTCCCTGTAGTGTCAGGGAACTGCATACCTGACCTTTGCTGTGGAAGAGAGCAGCAAAGATGCACTTGATTTCATCAGGCTTGTTCTGCCATCCCTGTGTGCTGAGTGCAGAGGGCTGGTGCTTACTGTGAGCACCTGCAGCTTTGGTTCAGTGCCTTGCTGCCTCTTGCCAGTAAGCCTGTCTTAGGAAGGAGAGCATGGACACAGATGTGGGCACTTGTCACATCTGGAATGCTTAAAGTCCCCATGCACAGTTACTTCTGCTTTTCAGGGCACACAGGAAAGCTTGAACAGGCAGCTGCCAGCTGCTGTCCTTGGACAACGTGCTGTGAATTAATTCCTTGGCACCTCCCTGACACTTCCTTTGGGACCCCCTCCAGCTATAAACTTGGTGCCAAGAGGGCAACTAGATGCAGCAGGTGACTCCAAGGAAAAGGGAAATACATGAAACTGAGCAGAGACTCAGTTGAAACAGGATATTTCGTGGCATTTGCCTCCAGATTAGTGAGCCCCTTGGGAGTGCTGCTATGTCACCACAGTGGCAGAAGGGGCAGATGTTCAGATTTTTCTCTCATGTTTTCACCACTGCAGCAAGTTTTTACTTGAAGAGTAGAGCTTGCTGTGTCTAATTCTGGAGACCCAAAGCTGAGGCACTGAGCATAAGCAAAGAAGCATGTCAAATAAACAGGCTCTGCTAAAGTCCAGTGCACTCAAGTTTCCATTTCATCAGTGTTTTAAGCCTTTCCTTTGAGTTACAGGTTGCACTTCATCCTCCTAGAACCCAGCATGCCAAATCCATGTGAAGACCAGTGCAAAGGGCTGCATGATGCATTGCACAGGCACAGTGGGATGGTCCCTGCCCTGGATTGCTGAAAATCTAAACGGGACACAGTGGTTGCTCCAGATAACTGGAAGGATGTGCCCACAGGCATCAGCACCAGCTTTGGGCGTGCCATCCAGACCACCAGTGGTCTGTCCTTCTTCAGGCTGCCAGCCTGTCACTGACCCTGAGAGTGTCACCCTGAGGTGTGCCCAGGGTGTTTGGATGTCTTTTACAGACACTTCATTCAACTCTAGCTCAACAGGACTTTGTTGTGACTGGTTTAGATCAGGTGCAGGTGCCCGTGATCCCTACATGTGTTCTGTCAACAGCTGAGCCACTGTCAAATGGCACCTGATTGTTCAGAAGTGCAAAGCTCAGGGAATGGCAGGTGTGCCAAGTCCATGACTGCAAGGAATAATGTGCAGTGGGAGCAGGGAGGGCCATCCCAATTTCCCACGCTGCTGGTGCTGTAGTTGGGAGGCTGCCTCGCAGCAGAGCCATCTTTCTGTCATTTTTCCCATCAATTGTCTTTCACATCTGCCAATCTAACGATGACCAGCTTAGGCTGACCCCAATTCTGAGGCTTATTAAGACCCTCTTGCTGTCAGGCTCAGTGATAGATGGCACATCAGCCCTTGTTTTATTTCATGTAGTGTTCCTGTTGGCCACCCATTACTCCACCCTAGCTCACATCAGTTTGCTGTTTCCAGCTCACCTTGGCAGAAGAGACTCATCTCTGCAGTATCTGTGTGAGCTAGGGAGGACAGGACAGAGGGTTCCTTCATGCCAGCAGCTCTTAGGCTTTTGCAGGATGGATGAGGCAGTGTCCCATTGTGCTACCCTGAAAGGGATGGTCCAAACCCCCCATGAACCAGCTCAGTCATCCCTGCTGAAAACTTCACTTGTTCCAGCTGGGTTGATTTTCTGTCTGTTCAGTCACCTGAACTCGTTCATCAAGGGCTGCAGGTGAGCAAGGGAAACAAAAAGGAGCAGATCTCCCTGAGGGGAAACCAGTGGTGACAATGGTGCTGAGTTGGGTGATGCAGCTTGGCTCTGGGTTTCAGCCCTCTGCAGAGCTCCTGCTTGTCCAGCTGCCTCATGCCAGGGACTAGAGAAGGACAAGGGGCTTGCAGGACAGGCAAGGAAGGCAAGGACTCCCCCTTCACACATCTTGTGCTTGTTGTTGGAGGCCGTGGCCCTGCCTGAAGGGCCTTACTGCTCCTGCAATCCCAGGCCAAGGGCAGAGATGTCCTTCACACTCTCACACTGTGCATCTCATCTGCTGGTTGCAGGGTGCCAAGAAGCTCTGTCCTCAGTGTAACACCATCACGTCTCCTGGAGACCTTCGGCGCATCTACTTATGAAGGACCCAGCAGGAGGGCAGGACCCAGCTACTCGGCTCAGCTCATCACACCCAGGGGGAGAAGAACGACCACAACAAAAAAAAGACGTTTTAAAATTTAAAGAAAAAACAAACCAGAGACTCCAGACATGGCCTCGAGGATACAGGAGCAGTGGGGAGCCTCAGCTGCCAGGTCCCGCAGTTTGAGACCTCCTTCAGCATCTGCAGCGGGCAAAACCAAATCCTTTGTTGTGAAGCCCCCTTTTTTAAAACCAGTGTTCCCCATCACCCATCCCCTGGAGCTGGCTTTGCATTGTGGATGGCTCGTGAGCCCTCCTTTGGACTGTGTTGTTGACCACTCTGCCCCCGGGAGACTGGGGAAGGGACCCTTCACAGAAAGATGTTCAATAACCTGTAACTTGTGTTCCTTGATCAGTTTTTGTTTTTATTTGTTTTGGTTTGATTTTTTTTTGTTTGGTTCTGTTTTGGTTTTTTGTGGTGTTCTAGTGATGACTAAAAGGTTTAAAGAAAAAAAAAAAACACACCCAGGCAGAAATGAAGCACATGTAATATAGATTATATATGTTTACAATGTTGTGTATAAATGGGATAGACTCAAACATTACATACTAATAAGTTTCCCTTTCTTTTCTTTGGGTTGTATTTTTTTTAAAGAAGAAAAAAAAATGAGCAGAGAACATTAAACCCATATTTTTCTTGGTTCAGCAAAGTTTTGGCATTAAAGTCATTAGTTTAAAAAAAGTATATATATACATATATATAATATAAATGGTTTAATGTTCTGTGGTGTATATTTCCTCATTCAGATATGAAGTTAACAGCTTTTAGTAATGGCTGTAGCATTGCCCATAACTTACAGAACTTATGGGGAGTAGAGGAGGTGGATTTTTGTCATTAGTTGTAGCTAATGGGGCTATTTATGATAGAATCGTTATCCCTGGAAAGACACAGCTTTTAGCTCCTCACCGGGGGGCCAGGCAGGACAGGGGGAATCTGGCTCAGCCCCCTTTGTCTTTCCCAGCTGGGGAAGGAGCAAATGGTGGGGAGCTGGAAGGAGGGAGTCTGTCAGAGCACTGCCCCCTCCCCTGGCTGGGAGTGCCTGCTCGAGGGTCCGGCTGATGCCTGTGCTCCTCCAGGCCACCGCCCCTTCCCCTGCCCTGCCTGGCTTTGCTTTCCTCCTCTGGGCAGCATTTCCTGGGCTGCTCAGGATGGTGCTGAGGCAGGACACTGGGATGGCAGGGGATGGGATGGTCCTGCTGGTGGCTTTGCCTAGAGACACTCAGCCAGTTCCCTTGGCTGCCTGGCAGAGCCAGCCCTGCCCTGCTCTCGCTTCCCCCAGCTTCCACTCTCCTGCAGCCTGCGTTTTCCCTAAGAGGTTTTGGCACTAGGGCAGAGAGCCAAGCCAGCCTTGTCTCATCCCCACTGCCACTCCCAGTGGCACTCTCACCTGGATCCAGAGGTCCCCTGCAGTCCCTCATGCTTATCCCTGTCTCCCATATCCTCAGCCTTAACCAAAGCTGCCATCTGGCCTGTTTTTTTGTTCTTTCTTTTATTGTCAGGATCCAAGAAACAGATACTGACCCACTTCCCAAGGCCTTGGGACTTCTCCCACCTCCACACTGTGTATCCCTGCCATGGCTTCCTGGGCAGTTGTGGGGTGCCAGCTCCCCTCAGCCAGAAGACAGGGAGATGGGAAAGCTCATCTGCCCCAGTCCTTTCCAAACAGATCCCACCTGGCAGCACAACACAGCTGGGGCATTTTAAGACAGTCTGGAAAAAGCAGTGGATGAGGGGTTGGGAGCTGGGAGCCCAGCGCTGCTGGGGTGTTTCCAGAGAGGGAAGGACTGGGTAAGCAGGATGTATGGGGAGTGTGACAGTCCCACTACTGCTTCCCCACCCTGAGCTTTTTCGCAGAGAACAGCTGCAGCCTTGGCATCTCCTGACTGATTTCAGAAGGATCCCACTGCACCGAAAAAAAACCCAAATGAAATTGAAGGAGCTGTTATTTCATAAACATCTCATCAAAAGGTGACAATTCCTAATTGGGAGTTCCCCTTGTGTTCATATCTGTGTGTAGTCTCTGAGACCAGAGAGCTGCAGCTGCTCTGTGCCAGCAGAGCTCCTGGGAGCCAGAGGAAGCCAGGGCACCCCAGAGGGTCTTGCCTTCACAGGGGGACTGCGGGCAGGGGGTGTCACTGCGGGGTAACCCTGCAGCCAGCAGCACAAGGCAGGGGAAGGGCAGGCGTGCACAGCTCAGGCTGGATTTGTAAAGGGAGAAAACCTTGCAGGGCACATGGCTCCGCTGGGAGTGTGCTGGTGTTAAGGTCTCAGAGATGGAGAGGGTGCAGCCAGGTGGGTTGAGAGACAGCCAGGAAGGGCAAGAGGGTAGGAGGCCCCTACCCAGCCCTTCCTTGGAAATAGCCTAGCTCCCTCCCAGGGCCTTTCTGGCAGGTGTTGTGGACCAGCCGTGTGCTTTATGTACGTATGTGTAAAACCATATGTAAGTAGTCATTGGTTCTTTGCTTTGGGGTTTATTTTTGGTAAATTTTTTTTGTTTAAATTGTAAAGCCATCCCCTGTTTTCAAAGGGGAAGCTGCAGGGGGAAGGCTGGGGAGAGAGGCATCCCAGTTTGTAACAGGCATCTGCCACTTCCCCTCTTCTGTAATGAGTTTAAATGATTAAAAAAAAAAAAAAGTGAAATATCAGAGTTACCTATCTTTGCCCAAAGAATCCCAGTTGCACAAAGCGATATTCCGGTGTGTCAATGATTGTGTGTCAGTGTATACTATACAAAGAGGTACTTGTCACTCCCGTTTGTAAACTACATTTGACATTAATTAAACAAGTATAAATCTTCTTGGGTGCTTTCTGCTTCTCTGTGTTTCCTTTTGCAGGCGAGAGGCAGCAGAGACACCCCCCACACGCCGCAGCCCCTGGATGTGGGTAATGTCCCAGAGGGGAGTCCTGGTCCTGTTTGGGATGCAGGGACAGATGCAGGGGGATGCTGGGACGTGCACCAGACCCCACCACGGGTGGGTTCCCCCAACTGGTCCCCCCACAGAGCCAGGAGGGCAGGGCGAAGGGCACCCCTCAGGGGACACCCCCATAATGAAGTGTCATCGGCTGCGTTAGGTGGGGGCAGAGACGCCCAGCCCCAACAGATCTATACATCCTGCATTAGGGGCCTCCAGTGCAGGGTAGGGTTACCCCGACCCAGGGACTGGGAGGCTGCTGGGCCGGGGGGGCAGAGGTCGGGTTCCCCCCGGCACGCGGCTGGCGCCGACGCTTTTGGTTTACAAACATTTTGCAGATGGGTCAATGGGCTGTTTTCAAACCCCTCCTCATGGCTGTGTCCCCCAGGGAAGGGGTGCTGGGAGTCCCCAGGCTGGTGGGAGGAGGCAGTAAGGATGTCAGGGACCTCTTTCCATCTGCTGTGGCAGGGATAGGGAAATGGTGGGATTTGGCCACTTTTTTGGCTGGAGAGGAGCAGTGAAGCGTCTCAGCCCCTCTCCCATCCCCTTCCAGCCCAAAGGTGGCCTGAGGCCAGGGCGAAGGGCAGAAACCCCCCTCCCTCTCCACCTACCCCACAGCAGGCTGCTAATATTTTATTTAAAATATCTTTAGGAAGCGGAGGAGCGTGATGTATCGGATATATTGAGAAAATGCTAATGTGTAATAGCGTGTGTCAGGGGCCTCGTTCATCACCCCGCGCCGCCTTCTGGGGGATCCATATCTAATTAACAGTAATGAATGAGGGAGCCCACCTAATGACAGCCCGCCAGTTTGTTATGGAAATGAGGCAATCCCATTAGGCAAAACACTTAATTAAACAAACTGCTCCGAGTGTAGGCCAGTGCAAGATGGGCACAGGCCCTTTAGGGAACAAGGGGGGCCCTGGTACCCAGCCCTCCACATGCCAGGCTGGGGGCAAAGAGGCTGCTACAGCCACTAGAGCTGGGTGCCCACAGTCAATTGCAGCAGCAGGGGGCTGGGGAAGCTGAGAGGGATCCACCTGGGGGGTCCCAGCTGGGGAGGGGGCAGCAGGGCAGTTCACATCTCCCTCTTGTCCCTCTCCTTCGATGGGCTCAGAGGCAGCAGAGGCCAAACACAGATTTCCAATCAAACGGGTGTACTTGGCTCCGGCTCTATTGACACTCAAGCAAGAAGGGCTCAAGGTTAATTCCTTATCAATACTCTATTGTCAGCTCATCCATCATTCCACGGGGGCAGGGCTGCCCAAGCTCTCCCTGCCCCAGTCCCCGTAGGTTTGGGAGGGTGACTGAAGGATGCTGTGCCCACCTCTGCTCATCCCAGCTGTGCCCACATATCCTGTCTCTGATGGTGCTGGGGTGCACTTGCAGCCATATGAGGATGCAGAAATGGGAGGGGATCAAATTCAAAGGGAAGGGGATTGAGGAATGCTCATGGCCCAGGCTGGGTGAAGGAGCTGTGCAGGTGTGCTTGACAAGGGGGCATTAGGAGACAGATCAGGTGGTGGCTGTGGCCCCCATTTGTGCTGTCCTGTTTCCTAATTGCATCCCCTGTGTGCTGGGAGGTCCTGCCAGCCTTTTCAGAAGAGCAGCACTAAGCTCAGCTCCTTTCCCAGGGCTTGGCGACTACAGGGAACCCAAGGGAGCTCCAGAGTCCTGATACGTGGAGCTCCTAGAAGCTGGGCCATAGTCTGCTTGATCACACTATTACAGAGATTGATTTAAAAAACAGATAGCCTTCCCTGGGTGATGGAGAAGGAAGTGCTATGACCTGGTCTGCTGAGGTGAGAAGGGCAGGAAAGCTATTCCTGCTGCTAGACTTTTGGTTTCATCAGTTGAAGCTGAGGAATGGGATCTAGTACAAATTCCAGACGCAGGCAGCCCTAGGGAGAGATGCTGTTCTGTATTAACTCACATCTCCAGTTTTTGTCATCGGAGTTAGTTCTTGCTGGTCTTTTTCCTTGCCCCAAGAGGAGCCCTTTTGCAGGAGATGCTCTCAGGCACTCAGAAGCGCTGGGCTGAGCTGTGCTGTTGGGGTCTTCGCCAGGATGTGCTCAGCTGTCTCCTAGACCAGAAATCTCTCCATGCGGGAAAGAGGGGTCCTGCTGCCATCTCGTGGAGCTGTTCCCGCCCGGCACGGAGCTCCCGCGGGGTCTGCACAGCCGCCTCTGCCAGCTCCTCCACGGGCAAGGGAGAACAGCCTCCCTCCTCCACTTTTTGGGATGCAGCACGGGGTTGCCTTGCTCTGTCCCGTCCATTCCCACTTTTCCATCAATGGCAGAGCTCCATGCATATGCCTGCAGTATCCCAACATGCATGAAAATGCGACCTCAGCCCACACACCTTAAAAACACCTTTATGAGGTGTGGGCACAGGTCAGTCCCCACCTAGGAGCCTAATTTGAATTACTCACGCTGCAAGATGTTCCCCCAGCTCCAAACCTGAGTCCTGGCTGGCTGGATCCTGCCCCTGGCTTGCCCAGTTCCCCACCACAGCCTCCCCCAGTGCCACAGGGAGCTCTGGCTGCACAGACACGCTCCCAGCCCTGTCAGGAGCAGCCGAGCGCTCCAGCCCAGCCACACGGACCACCCTGACCACTAAGTGGCTTTTTTTGCTTTTCAAAACCGCCCTGTAACATCACCACTGCCTGGGGAGAGAAGGCAGCACAGGGGAGCAAGCCAGGAGTCAGTTCCCTCACAGGAAACACTCAAATAGATTTTGTTACTGAGGGAAAGTTAATTTTGCTTTACCACAATTTTGATAGCCAGCTGTGAGCATCCTCCTCTCCCACCACTGTTGGTGTTCCACCCACACTGTGCCACAGTCTGCACATGAGGGCTGGACTGCAGGAAAACAAGCTCTGGGCCACATCCCACTCCCTACCCTCGAGGGAAGCCCAGGGATGCTGCATTTTTTCCTCCCAATGAACAGATCTGCAGTGCCCCTCCTCCCCGTAGCTCATCTCAGAGATTTACCTGGATTTGCCAAGATATCACAACCTTTGGGCTTTCAGTGTTCAGGCTGAAGCTCTTTAGGAACACCGGCTGCGCCAAACCGTGACAGTTTAGCAAGGATTAAGGGTGTGAGGCTGGGTTTTTGTAAATCCAGTAGTGCTTGGATCAGTTCTCAGCCATGTGCCTTCAGGCTCCAAGTTATTAACCTTCTGTTTCAAATAAGCCACAGGAATACGGAGGGCAGGAAGGTGGGGGCACACGCAGTACAGGAAAGCAGAGGCCAGCGTATCACACAGCGCTCACAATCAGAATTAAAACTTGCTGGGACTCAGAAAACAAAACCCACTCAGAAGACTGGTGCTGTAAATCACTAGCTTGCCCGAGATCATCCTGCTCTCAGAGAGCTGTGTACACAAATCACCTCTGAATTTCAAATCACTTTTGCAGCAGTGGAAATGCCTGTGAGCACATTCCTCTTGGCAAAGTTCAGGACACCTCTGAGTGCAAGCTCCAACAGGCAGCACCCGCTCCCTGCCTGCTGCCCTGGGAAGTGGGGAAGCAGGGCTGAGCTGGGGAAGTGGCACCACCGTGGTGGAGGTGAAAGTGAGGAAGGAAGGTGCAGCTGACATGTGAGGCTTTTCCCAGAGGAAGCCTCACCATCCTGCCAGGCAGGGGCAGAGGATTTAGCTCCAGCTCCTGCCAGCCATGTTCTGTAACAGCCCGAGTCCTTAAACAGGAGAAGTTCAACACCCGCAGCAATAAACAGGAACAGCAGATTCCCAGGAACAACTGTATTAATTCAGAGGCGTCTATTATGGAGTGTTTAACTGATCTGTAAATACTGAACCTGTAGAAACCAGCATGAGGGCAAGTGCTGGTTAAATAATTTTATCACCTCTGTTCTCCAAGAGTGTTCACAGTGCCACAAACAGGCTGGATGCTGAGAAGCCCCAGCCCAGATCTCTGAAAAGGCAGATGAACAGATCACAGCTCAGGAGTTACAGCACTGACAGCACAAACCAGGGGCCTGCTTTAAAAAGCTGGGAGATCTCTGATGGGCTTTCTGGAGATAGGGGACCATGCCTGGATTTGACAGGTCCAAACCCTAGAAACAAGAATTTCTCCATGAAAAGGGGATGGCTGAAGGCTCTTAGCACCGAGCAGCCCTCACACCCCATTGTCACAGTGGGAGCTGGAACTGGGATCACACCTACAGAAGATTGGGTCCCGAGCAACAAGCTCCTGTGCCTGGAGACAGTTTTCACTTTTAAAAAATAAAAACCAAACCAGGTCATCAGGCCCTTTTCAGTTAATTCTCACTTATCCCATATACAGCCCAACCCTCCCTCTAAAACCATGCCCATCAGGGGGTTATTCTGCTCTAAATGAGCATTGTCACAACAGTCTGCTACAAACCAGCTGTGTGGTCACCACTGCCACTCACCCTGTGCTTTCACTTCTGTGAGGTGTAACAGTTCTTGTGTTAAACTTCCAAATTATTTTAGTGCTTCCCAAGGACTTCCCCCTCTGCATTTCAATCCAGAACAGCAGGAGTTTTGTAATTGTGGATGACAGCACCCCAAGGGTGGGCAGGAGCAGCACAGCCACCCATTAGCAGAACCTTTTGCAAAACTCCTGCTTTTTAAGTGCCTACCTCTTTAGAGCAGTTCCTTGTTCAAGCAGGCCCATGTCACAGCCCTCCAGAGCTTCTTCCTGGCAATTTAAAGTTGGCTAAACTTGTTCACCATGTTATTAATTAGCTTGCTGTACTGTGACATAGCATAAACGTATCAGCAGGCTCTCCTCTGTCTTTATCCCCACTTCTCCGCCAAATAAACAATAAAACCTAAACCCAAACATGAAGTACAGTGCAATGAGATACTTTTTCACTAGGTGGAAGGAATTCATTTCTTGTACACATTGCATGGACTGCAAAGACTGATCATCTGAAGAGAATGTTATGGACAAAAACATCATGTTTCATGGTCATTTGTAGGCTGGAGATGATTTAACAGATGCCCAGTATAAAGCATAGCTCCAAGAGACAGTTCATTTTCTTCTGCAATTCCACCTTTCTATTTCTGGGGTCTGGCACAGCTGTAATCCAAAAATTTCCCTGAATATACAGATGCAAAATATAGGCTGCTTCAAGACATACAATTAACAACTAAGTAGCTCTCCAAGAAAGCAAAACTACTCAGTAGAACACACAAAAGACTGGAAGGAAGAGAAACAAAACACTAAACACATTCAAAAATGTTAGCTTAAACCTCTGGGTTGAAGAACACAAAAGTTATCACAAACATCTGAGCTCCCACCAAGGATCAGAGAGCTTTGACTGTTTGATCTGGGCTGTTTAATGGAACCATGGATGACAGTCTGGTCATACTGCCCTACACACACCTTTGCCTGGTCTTACACTTGGTTTCAGGGCCTGATCTCCAGCAAGGAGAGTACAACAAGAGCTGGGATGCACTGAGAAAAGCAAAGAGTCCTGCAAACTTGGCTCTGTTTGCTCATTGCAAGATAAAAGAAATGGCAGAGAGAAAAAAAAAACTACAAAACAACAAAGACACGGAAGAGCTGTATTGTAAAATTAATACAAGCAACAGAACTTAGACATTGGACATCAGGGACAAGGAGACAACATGGAGAGCAGAGAACAAGAAAAGACAGGAGGACAGACATAATAGTGTAAGATTCTGATCTGTGACACCTTGGCAGAGCACATCAACATGAACCATGACAGGATTTCACCTTCAGGACTTTAAATTAATCCATATCTACTTTCTGCTTAACGTGGCTGGTCCAAAGGCCAGGCTGGAGGCTTTCAGGCTTGCAGATGGTAGGGAAAAAAAAAACAAACCAAACAAGAAGCCTTAACTTTCCTCACTTCAAAGACACAAAAGCAAAGGAGGTGACATTTCCCATAGGAGCTGAGCAAGGAGAGGCAAACACTGGAGGCCATTAGAGCACTAAGGAGGGGAGGCCCCGACACAGTCAGACAGGAAGGTCGTGCAGAGGCTGCGGTAATGGGTGGGGTACACCCGCATGTGGCTGACGTGAGGCGAATCTGAGAAGTCCACAGCTTTGACAGGAACACCGAGCTGCTGCCGGGCACTGGCCATGAGCTGAACCTCGCTGGCCCTGATGATGAGATCAGCCTGGGAGTAGAGGTAGAGCTCGGGCCAGCGCGAGGGCGCCTTCAGCAGGGCGTCGTAGTGGCTCTCGTGGACGAAGCGGGTCAGGGGGTACAGCAGGATCCGCAGCACCACGGCCGTGCTGGCAAAAGTGAACAGCAGGAAATACTTGAGCAGCACGTTCATGGAGACCAGGACAGTAGCCAGGGCACGAAGGGCTCCTCGCAGGTTTCTTCTGCCAGGGGCGCTGTCGAAAATGGTGCCGGCTACTCTGAGGCTCTGAAACGGTGTGTGGGTGTGCAGCGCCTCGATGATGTAACGGTACAGCATGACACCACCATTGCTGAAAACATGGAAAAGAACCGGTCTGTTCTCAACACTGTAGTCAAAGAGCAGCTCCAGGAGTTGCCTGGCTGGGGTCTGCAGGGATCTGATGCCAAAGGACTCGGAGAAGAATATCATCCTCCATGGAGCTGTGTAACGGATGACCGTGCACCCCTAAGAACAACAGAAAGAGACCCCACACACATTTCAGCTGTGCTGCAAATTACAGAGAGTAGGCAAGCAGCAGTACAAAGAACATGAAAATTTGGGACAGGTTTCCAACAGAAACCACAGGGCCAGAAGAAAGTCTTTAGTGTCAGCAGCAAGGCACTGACATGAATATAGATTACATTAATCATCATAGCACAGAGTATTATGAAAAGGCCTCTGCAATGTCTGAGATCCTTTCAAATCTTGTGCTAACTGGCACAGCCCCTGGGGACACTGCCACCCATTTTTATGGGTGTTAATCCTCACTCAGGAGAAGGAAACCATCTCCCTGATTCACAGAACTTCAGCATCAGCCATTTTGGTAAGACGAGCCTGCTCTGGTTCACATCCACTCATCACACTGAAGCAAATATAAGAAGAAAGAGGAACTCCTCCTCTCCTTGGGTGCACGTGTTTGCAGCTGTCTCTAAGACTCACCATCAACATGATTTTTGTAGACCTTCCCAAAACACTCCAGCTGTGCAAAGAAAGAGCTCTGGCTCAAGGACTCAGAACTCCTGAGCAGCTGCCTTCACACTTAAGTCCTTACATTTAGGTACAGATTTGGAAACAGGATCTTGGAGGAGTTTCAAAACAGAGCAGATGGAACTACATTTATAAATGCTTTAGACCTTTTCTATCACCTGAGCTCACTGACATTACACACTGACAAGCACAAAGCAAAGCCTCCCTAAACAGTGAATGACTAAGAAGAGGATACCAAGTTCTCAAATCAAAGCCTTCTCTACAATCTTGCCATGGTTACAGCCACTTCCTCTTAGTGAGCTAAGAAAGCCCATCCTCTCCTTTCCCATTTCTATGATCTTTCAGAGAGAAAAGCATTTCCAAGAAGCTGTCACGCTGCCCTGTAACGTGCTCCTCATCCTCTCAGCAGCATCTTAAAGCCACTTAACCACTAATTCTTCACTAGATCAAGCCAATTAATGACTCCTGCACTGGATTACACATTAACAATATACTCGTTAATGTACAAACTTTACCACCTATAGTTGGAGCTATACAAGATTCCCTGTATGCTGACCAAGAAAAAAAAAATTTAATGTTTCACTGGGTCCCCATGCTAGAAGCTGGGGTCATTCCAGTAAAATACAGTATTAGAAAGGAAAATATCATAACTTAGGGAACTGGCAGTAGGACAGATCTCTCTAGTTCAAACACAAGGAATTCCTAGTGAGCGGCTATGACTATCACAGGATGCCTGTTTCACAGACAGGATAAAATTAATTTGGCTTGCAACATTTAGATGAATCATTTTCACATGCCAAAGGCATGACAGATGCCAATGTGTTCTGTCAGTTCCCACCCCAGCCTCACCACCTCTGTGCTGTGGCCTAACAGCAAGCAGTAAACACAGAATCTTTCCCTGCATGTTTACTTGTTTGGAAAACTAACACGGTTCACGTCATTCCTGAATAATCCCACAACTTTAAAAGCCTTAAGATACTTCAGGGAGTCACACAGCAGCTGAAAGCTTCTCCAATGAAGCATTTCTGTCTTAGCTGCACACACAAAGGTGACATCAGGAGCTGTTAGATAACACTGCCCGGGCTGTGAGGGACAAGGAGCTTTCAATGACAGGAGAACTCTCACTCGCTGCCCAGGAGCGAGACCAAGAGAGGCTTCAGAGGGACTTTACCAACATGCAAAAATGAGGCCGTTTCACAGTATGACAGTGTCATGAAGACACAGAGAGGCCACTCACCTTCTGGCTGTAGATTGCGCTGTATTTGGCCAGGTATTTGTCCTGGCAGCCGGCCCAGCCCAGGAGGATCACCACGGGCCGGCCCTCGGCAGGCCCCCTGTCTGCGCTGCCTTCTGCAACAGACCACAAGTGTTACAGAGCTGCCCTCCAGTCTGCCCGTCAGAACGCACAGCAGCCGGCCTGGTTACTGAAGTTTAAAGGCAATAGTGAAGCAAGTATAAGCTTGACTTCCCGGTCAGTTACGAGTATTGCCTCACGCCGTTTCACTGCGTGGGCGTGCTGCAGAGCGCAGCTTCAGCCCCTGCAGCTCCCCCCAAGCCAGCGCCGAACCGATCCCTACGGGGGGCCAGAGCGCTCCTCCCGGCGAGACAGCAGCAGCTGCTGCCACTGCCAGGGGGAGCAGGGAAGCGTCCTGCCCCGTCCTCCAGGGACTGCCAGACACCTGCTGCAGCACCACTGCCGCACGGCTCCTCCTCCCACACCCAGCGCGCTCGCCCCTTCCCCGCCCGCAGAGGCCCCCCCGTCCCCGCTGTCCCTGGTGTCCCCGGTCCCGCTCGCCTCCGCACCGCGGGCCTGTCCCGGCTCCAGCTCCACCACGGCCTCCCTCAGCCCGCGGGTGCCCATGGCCGCGCTCCGCGCACCGGCCGCCGCTTCCGCCCCCCCCGGAAGCTCCGCCCACCTCCCTCCCCACAGCCAATGGGAAGGGAAAGCGCCCACCCCGCCTCACCGTTCGCTCCGCCCTCTGCCCTCCTCCCATTTCCTTAGCAACGCGCCCTTAGCAGCGGCCCAGCGCCCCGCCCGCTGACCACCCATTGGGCAGGGGGAGAAAGTCTGGCAGCGATTGGTTCAGCCGCGCGTCAGTCATTGTGCGGGGTAACCGCCCCCTCGGGGCAGGGGCGCGGGGCCGGGATGAGGGGAAGGGAAGGGCCTGGAGCGGGGTTGCAGACCGGGGGCCGGGGATACGGCGGGCACGAGGGGTGAGAGGGGCTGTTGGGTCAGGAGGGGCTGTGGGATGGTGGCCTGGGACAGGGAATGCTGATGTTGCAGTGGATCAGACGGGGCAGGGGCGGGATGGGTGGCGGGGCAGTGCGGGGCCTGGCTGGATTGGCTGTGGGGCCACAGGCAGGACAGGACGGTGGGCTGAGGGGCTGGGGATGCTGGGGCGCACTGAGGAAGGTGCACGGGAGGACCTGAGGCGTGCCAGGAAAGGGGGAAACCTGCCAGGGAAACAAGCCCTAAGTTCTGCCCGGGGCTGGGCACAACCTTGATGTTGTAAGATGCAAAGGTGACACCAAATCACTGCCACTCCGTCCTTCCGTGAGTCCAAGGCCATCATTCCCTGGCACCTCACACTCGGTGTGAGGCTGAAGCAGCCCCAGTGTGCCTTTTGATCTCAACCTGATGATTAAGCAGTACTCTGGATGTAAAGAACTGCTGAATTGCCAGAGACAGTTCCTAAATCACTGGGGGGTTTTTTGGCAGGAATAAAGCCCTGCCCTGACCCAGCCTTGTTTTGATTATTAGGTCCAGTGGGCTGGGTGGCAGCCCAGCACTGTTGACAGCAGAGTTTGAAGCCAACAACCAGGAGTTACATGTTGATGCTAGCACTGACACATTATTCAGGCAAGTCATTTATTCTCCCTGTGTCTGTATGTTCCCATGTGGAAAACGGTCATAATAAAACTATTAACATACATTTTCAGGGTACTTTGCAATGTTGGCTTAAAGACTCCTATGTCAGCAAATGCTGTTATTACAGCAGCCAGAGACAGACACCACTGCAGCCTCTGAAGCCATGTCATCATTGTTTCAAAATTCTTTTTTTTTTTCCATTGATTCACAGGCAAGGCCTTTGTATCACTAAAATCCTCACGTCCAGAGGCTGGTGCTAGTATTTCTGAGTAGTGGGGGGGCTTACTGCAGCATTACACCACCAGCATCTTAAACATAAATACAGAAACGTTAATTTACAATCAATTTTGGGATGTTTCAGACTGTAAAGTTCTTTTAACTAGATCTCTGTTGAGGACAGAAGAGCACTTTATGGGACTGTAAATTTCATGCAAACAGTCTCTGTGAAATACAGATTCCCCCTACACACGAGCTGTTCTCTCAATATCAATCATATGCCTTGCAAGTAATGTTTCATAAATATTCTGTAAATCACAGGAAAATGCTTGCAATAATGTGAAATATGACTTTCACTTGACTGTTTCAGCAGGGGCCCCTAACAGGCCATTCTCCTGTCAGCACTAACATTTGTTATGGCTAATAACATTTTCAATCACAACTATTTTGGGAAAATGGATTTATTTTAAACCTGCTTCCCTGCAAAGGAGGTCCTGAAAATGCCCTGCCAAGGACACAGATGCCTTACAGAACACAGACCGTTAATTCCCAAATGAAATTTCATCTCATCCCAATTCTCAAGCTCTGTTTCTTAGCCAGCTTTTTGAAGACTTCACTTGTTTGTTTTCAGGCACTGAGATACATGTTCACGTCTTAGTGGTTGTTTTCAGTCTGGTTCAGATAACAGGAGTAGAACTTTTGAGCAGGTATCTTGGGGATATTTTGAGCCTGATTTGAAATTTTTCTCCAGATTCTAGGAGAAAGGGCTTAAGAACTTTGTAAATAGGAAATTGGTAATCTTGATGATTTGTATTACATTGAAAGAAACTTCTTATTCTGAAACAGAAAGATTTATGTTATTTTAACTCTTTTTCTCAATAAACAACACTTAAATAAAACCTAAAATGGTGCTTTTGTTAGGTAGGAAGTACAAGAAGTGCATTAGACGAGGTGTGAATTCCTTTCTTATCCTTAGGCACGTTGATACAGCTTGGTGGAGGACAAGTCACCTGTGTTAATGCCACTGTTTGTGACCTTATCCCTCTTCCTGCATCTGTGTGTGGGCACAGGTCCTGGTGTTTAACTGCAAGGCTCCTTGAGACTGGCCAGTGTCCTCCAGCCAACAGCAGGCACAGCTGTGGGATTGCCACACAAATGGAAGGCTTAGTCCCTGACATTCCAGCTCCCTTACTAAGTGCACCTTCACATTTGTCAAGCTGCACTAGGGGATATCATACTGAGCCAAAAGTGTGCCAAAGACACTTGGAAAAATGTAGATTTCTTTATTTAACAACTGTGTGAAGAAATAGAAGGCATTGCAGACAAGGGATATTTCTGGAATTTCTGTCTTCTTGCTTATAACTCTTTTCATTTCAGCTTTTCTTAGTTTGTTTAAAAACATGCCAGGAAAATTAGATAGGGAAAAAAGGAGGCAAATGCCTGTCATGATAAAGGTGCCAAAGCAGCTTCCCACTGCCAAGGCCAGGCACATGTTCCTGGGGTGGATGTCCAACTGTCGTTCCTGCACGTCAGTGAGGGCTGTGCTGCTGTGCTAACAGGCATTTACAGCCCCTTGACCCTGTCACTCCCCATAAATCCATACCTATTTCTGCTCTCATTTCACTCTATTTATTCCCTGGCAGGTCAGATATGAGACGCAGTGTTCATATCATGAGGCTAGTGAGAAACAGAGCTGGGGTAATGGGTAACATCAAAATGACTTTATTAGCAGAGCAGAGAAAAGAGCTCCTGTGGTGAACCATCTGCCCAGGAAAATAATCTCAAGTCTGTCACAGATTCATTGTGCAGCTTCAGACATATCAGGAACTTTCCTTTTGCTAGTTTTCCTATCTATGAAATAAGAGAAAATGAGATTAAATGGTTACTAATTGCTTTAATATTATTTGACAGAGATTTAAAATGTGATTCTAGTGATAATTCATTTGTACAGTCTTTCTTCACAGACCTTTTTAAACTTCTTTCTCATTTTTCTCTAGGCATAAGAGATCATGACATCTGTCAAAGAGCAGAAAGCCATTAGCCATCATGGCTTTCTTGCAGGAATGGGATAGTGCCCACAAAGTTGCTCAAACAACTGTTGCATCCTGAACGGCTTCATTAAAACAAGGCAGAACCAGAGCTGGAGTTCCCAGAGAGCCAGATTGTTTCTGGCTCACCAACAGTGAGGCTCAGGATGCTGCATCTGTTTCCTTGGACAGCTGGAGGTGCTGTGTGTAGTGAGATGGAGAGGATGGCAAGGTCTCCACTGAAAATTTGTTTAAAGAATAAGCTTTTGTACAGAGACATCCACATCCAGCCACATTCTGCAGGCCTAAAAAACAACATGGTTATCAAAAGATGGAACTGAAGGGAAAGCCATGTAACTCATCTCTCAGGAACCTAGAATCAGTGTTTTTCTCACATTTGGATGAGAAATGCCTCTGCCTGCCTATAAGAGGACAGTCCATGCTCTTCTGCAGAGACAGTATCTAGTTCAGACCTCTACCCACTGCAGTGAGATGGGGGTGATGGCTCCCAGGACATGGCATGCTGGCAGAGGAAGATGGGCTCCAAGGCAAGTGACATTTCTGGCCTTGTTCCCCTTATTCTGGAAGCCTTGCAGCCACAGATACCTTACTGAATTTCTGGAGATCGGAGGTGTCTTGATTCCCCTGGAAATACTGAGGCTGAACCACCTGAAAGAAGAGGACAAAAGAGGGTTTATAAAGCTGCTGTTGCTCACTGGAGACACTGGCAGGGAGTATAAGGAGCTCCTTTGTGAAAGCTGTGGTACGCAGCATGTCCATTTGTGCTTTGTCCTGATTCAGACAAGGATGTTCTTCCTGACCTCTGGCCCCTGGGGCTGCTTGCTGCACTGAGCCATTCCCTTCCCTCTGCCTGCTGATGGCAGATCCAGCAGTGCTGCTCTGGCTGGAAGGAGTTCAGAGTCTCAGCTATTGTTGAGCGGTTGGATTTCATCCCTTTCATTTTTTAACAAGCTCAGTTTCTTCACAGTCAATTTGGTGCAATTTTGCTGCCTTGCTGGTTGCAATTCCTCCTGTTAAAACCACAGAACAGTTTCCATCCTTACCTGCAGCTTTCACCTACTGCAAACTTTCCCAGAGTTCCTCTCTGGGGTAGGAGAGTTTTGTAGCTTGCATCTTTTAAAAGGATTACAAATTTTTTTTTCCTGTTTTTCCTCCTGGATAGTGGAAGCCAAAACCTGTTCGTTCTGTAGTTCAGAGGACATTCTTAGAGGGCATGGGGTGATACATGCTGTCACAGCTTCCTCCAAGAGAGACAAAGCAGGCTCAGTAGTGGGATCTGTAGCAAGTCTGTTGGTATGCCAGTGCCAGACTCTGTTTCTGTAAATGGCTGCAGAAGAGCCTTCCTTGGCCACTTACTCCACCTGAGAATTTAGCTAACTATATTTTAGCTGTGGCTTCTGACAAGGATGGAGAAAGTTTGTCCCAGCTGTTTGAGCCACACTTCAAGTGGGATGCAGTACTGGGTTTTCTCAGAGTGACAGTGAAACAGCTGAGACGGCTGATCCAGGCTGATCCAGGCACACAAGTTGGCATCTCTTTCTCTGCACAAGGGTGCAAGCCCAGACCAAGTTCTTAAACGCCTCCAACTCAGCAGACGGTCAAAAAGATGCACAGGTTCTGCTGGACTCTTTGGGCCACAGCAATTGGCCCCACAGCTCCCGAGTACCAGAGCCAAGATTCCCAAGGCTGGAAGCTGTGCTGTTGTGTACCTCCCCCCAAGCCCAGCACGGGGCTCTGCAGACACTCAGGGTCATGCAGGTGAGCAGTGGGCCATGCTGGGACAACGGGCAGTGTTACCAGCTCTGTCCATCCCTGCTCAGGCAGGAGCTGTGCCTGTCTCCTTGGCATTCTGGCTGCACTGGGTAGCCCTACTGCCTGGAAGAGAACAGTCTGGAGAACTGTGTGAAGACCGTCCCTGTCACGCTTCTCTTTTCCCCCAGGATATGACGGGAGAAGTGCCCTGTCTGTTCATGGAGCCCATGCTGGGCGTGCTCTGCTCAGCACACCCGGAGGTCCAGGACAAAGGTAAGATCTGTCTACCCACGCTGGGCGGTGTGGGGTGGCTGGGCAAGTGTTCCGGGGGAGAAGGGCAGGCACAGGCGATCTCCGCCGAGCGTCCCTGGGGCCCCGATCCCGCCTGGCTGCGACTGATATGGGGCTGGGCGGGGCTGAGCGCCTTATTAGTATTCAGGATAATTTGCATACCCAGGGTGCACCGCGCGGAGGTGCCGCAGAAACGGTAAATTTCGGGCCGCCGCTCCCCGGTACCGGTGGTTCGGTGCCAGGCTGAGCTCTGACCGCTGCGGGGAGCACGGGACGAGGCAGCAGAGGGCCGAACCTGGGGGCAAACGGCGTCGCTGTATGTTCGGAGGGACAGCCGTGAATGGGTACCTGCCGAGGGCCAGCTTACAGCATACTCTGGTTTCTCTTCAGATCGTATAAATCTTTCGCCTTTTACTAAAGATTTCCGTGGAGAGGAACAGGCACGAGTGTCGAGAAATTTTTTGAGGCTCCATTTCGGTGGAGCTACCCCTACTCTGGTAAAAAACAGAACAAACTGCAACAACTGAAGGGGTTGCTGCCCTTTACAATGTGGGAGTAAGTCGGGTTACGTGCGCGGTGTTCTGGGGCCGAAAGCCCGACCCACTCTGGTGCGGCTCTCGGCAGCACCGGCCCTGCGCTCGCGCCTCCCTCCGCGCCGCCCGTACCCCGCCCGGCCCGCCGCCTCAGCTCGCTCGTCGGGTCAGAACGTGCGCGGGGCGGGGCTCGGGCAGCCCCTCCTCCCGGCCCGGGCCGTGCAGCTGCGTGTCCGCGGTTCGGACTGCGGGAGGAGCCAGAGCCAGGGATCTGCCCGGCAGTCCCGCGCGCTCCAGCCCTATCAGGAGCATAGGGGTGGTGTTGGCGCCCGCTCGGAGCTCAGCACCTTGCGTGGGGCCCCTACCTCCAGCCCCCCTCGCTGTCTAGCTCCCATCCGTGGCAGCGGCGTATGGTGGCCTTTTCCGGAACCGACTTTTTGCCTCTGCTCGGCGTCTCCTTGCCGTGGCGACGATGCGACCAGACCCGGGCGCCGCGGGGTCCTTATCCGCTCCCGGCTCGCTTTGTCCCCAGCTTCCTCGCTTCGTTCCCCCCGTCCCGGCAGGAGGGCAGGAAGCCTCCTCCGCTTGGTGTGATCAGCATCCCCTGGCTGCAGTGCGGGCAGCGCCGGGCCGGCCCCGCCGAAAGCCGCCGCTCGGAACCGGCGTGGCCGGGCAAGGGCCAGCCGGGCTGTGGTACCGCGGGGGGCTGCTGCCGAGCCGGGTGAGGCCGCGGAAGGAGTGGGAAGTAGCGAAAGGAACTGAGTGAAGGTCGCCCTGTCTTCTGTGGCGACAGCGGGGAGTGGGCATACGTGCGGGGTGCAGCATGGCTATCCTCCGGTTTCTCTTCAGATCGTATAAATCTTTCGCCTTTTACTAAAGATTTCCATGGAGAGGAACGCGTACGAGTCTTACGAAAGTTTTTGCGGCTCCATCACGGTGGAGCCAACCATTTACGGTTAAAGAAAGAGCGAATGCTGAGCGTTCATTGGGGCGGGTTGTTGGTAATTAATTGCGGCAATGGGGAATATAAGCGATCCCTAGTGGATCCCTGTGGGCATAACGGACCTGCTGCGGCACGGATGTCACAAAACACCAACCTACCCCGCCCATCCGCGCCGCCGGCTCCTCCTACTCATTCGGGCGGCCCCGTTTCGGGGCTGATTTGCATGCCCAGGGTGCTCCGCGGCCCCGCCGGTGTCCGGCCGTGCGGCCGCTGCCCCTCCCGGGCTGTGGGGGCTGCCCGGGGGTGCGGCCCGCGGGGCCGGGCCGGGCGGGGGTGCGGGTCCGGTCCGGGACCCGCGGCCGTGCTGGTGTCACCCTCACCTCGGGGGGGTGGAGCGGACGGTGGCTATGTCGGCGAAGAGCGTAAGGTTATACTCTGGTTTCTCTTCAGATCGTATAAATCTTTCGCCTTTTACTAAAGATTTCCGTGGAGAGGAACAGGCACGAGTGTCGAGAAATTTTTTGAGGCTCCATTTCGGTGGAGCTACATTTATTTCGGTTAATAATAGAGTTAAAAATGCCCCAGTTGTATTGACCAGGGTTGCTGCAGGAGGCAGTCCCCTGAGGCGAGGAGAGCCGCAGCAAGAGCTGCCCGGGTCCAGGCCGGGCTTTCCTGCGGCACTAATGCTACCCAGAGAGGTGCGGGGGGCTGCTGGTGAGGATGGTGAACAGTTCCAGCGCTGGGTGTTTCCTGTCCCTGCTCAGCAGTGCAGGCCACTGTAGCCCAGACTGCCTAAGCTATGGCATGTGCATAGATCATTATATGCAGCCACAGTGTTTCCTGAAAAATTACATCCATCCTCCTTTCATGCTAGCAGCATAACTCCACCTCTAACATATTAGAAGTGTTTCAAAGCATCATTCTCTCCTTCCTAATGATCCACATACACACAGCCACCTTTTGAGAGAGTATGCTTAACAGGCAGCTGCCACAAAAGCCATTGGGTGATCAGAATCTACAGGACCATAAAAAGAACCTTAGAGAAGTGGCATCCTTTCAGTAGGAAAGGACTAGGACCTCTCAGGAAAGATGCATCCATTCACCTCTGGCACTCCTCTCTCTGAGTATCCCAGCTCTGCCATCTCCAGCCCAGAGGTGGTTGGCGATGGGTGTTTGGGAATGAGGCAGAGTCACTGCCTGCAGGTAGAAGTGGTCAGACCCTCCCTGCTCCTGCCACTGGAGCTGCCTTGATAATTTATTTATAGGAAGATGTGAAATCTGCACTGGCCTTGTGTATTGTCACCCTTGATGGCTAGGCCTGGAAGCAACACCTGTCCTGCACAGGGCTGAAGGGTGCTGCATTGCTCATGGCCACTGTATGCTCCACACAGCTGGGAGCCACAGCCAGCACTGAAACACCCTTTTATAACATCAGCTGCCCAGTGGAAAACCTAGTGCCTATGATTGACTGCATAATGCTCAATGAAATTCAGCTATTTGCACTAAAATTGGTTTATTCAGTATGAATTTCCTGCAGTGTCCACAAGATAGTGCTCTTAGAACACACTTTCTGCAAAAGCAGATGACAGAAAATATTTGGTGGGTAGGAAGGCAGACCTGAGGAGTTTTCCAGTGACATCTTCTCAGAAGTAAGGGGGGTGATGTTTGAGTCCCGGCATTCTTATGGTGACACAAGAAACTTGCCAGACTTTAATATACGCCAGGAAGCTCCCACTGATCATTAAACAGTTGGTTCTCAGCAAGCCCCAGTTTTAAATGATTGTCAAACCATGCACAGCTGACCATTTCTTTTTTATTTTGGGACTGGTGTCTGTTGGTGCTACTAGGGCAGGACAGGAACAGAGCATTTTCCATTAGAATTGCACCAAGAGGCACAGACTCAGGCCATTGGGTGGCTCTTCCCCCATCCAGGGTAGGGGCTGACAGCCTGCAGATCAGGTCTCTAATTCCAAAGGCAGATATAGGGAAAATAACCAATATTAGGGCCACAAAGGGAAGGAAGTGGGCAATACTTTGTTCCTTGCACAGGGAAAGGCTGGGTAATCCAACAGTACTATCACCTGAAGTGGAACAGGAGTGTCTTGCTTTTGTCCAGGCTTAGTAGGGCATAACAGCCCTGCTACTCTGGCTGTGCCATCTCAATATGATGCAGGCAGAGCCCAGGTCCAAGTCACCTTTCACCGTTCAGAAACCCTCAGTGCTCAGCCCCACTCTGCTCCAGAACCTAAACTGGTGAGCACAAAGTGCCCAAGATGTAGAGGAGCATCACAGCTGGATTGAAGCATCCCTTCCGTAAGTGCTCGTGACTCAAAGATCCCTAACTCTTTTGCTGTCTTTTCCAGGCCAGCACTGAAACACCGCACATAATTTATGGAATCCAGGCAGAATAACTGACCTCCAATGTAGTTGGCACCTCCGGACACACAGCAAGGATGCAGACCACAGATGGCAGGTGCAGAGCTGGGGGTGGCCTTGTCACTTAAATTACACCCTTGACTTTCAGAGGGAGAAGGTAGCTCTAAGAAAAGAGGGAGTAATGGTAGATGGTCCCTTTGTGATCTGATGTTTGCATAGCTGCATCCTGTGTTGCTGAACCTAGAGCTCACACAATTATGTTATGCTTTTGAAGACAAGTGCTGAACTGAGCTGAATAAGTAAAAAGGAGCAGGCACTAGCACATGCCTTACAAGTGTTCCTCCCCTAACCTGTTCTTTCCCAAAGGGTCTGCACGGCAAAGGCCATGGCAGCAGATAGCTACACATAAGCCAGCTTCCCCCTGATAGGGGATCCCAGCAGCATCTCAAAATTAAGAGGCAAAATGATTTTGAGTGATTTTTATGTAAACATTACAAGTATAAAGACTTTGAAAAGAAACTTCAGCCAAGAAATCAGCCACCCGACCAACAACCAGTCTTTAGGAGCTGTTAAACTTTACCATAATCAGCAAGAAATATTTTTTATAGGACAGATAAAATAGTGAGATCCAAGAACATTTATTTATTCAACTTGTTAAAATACTGGTTTTTACAATCACATAGTCAATTTTCCTTCCTTCTAGAAAAGCAAAACTTGTAACAGTTTTGCAATGCTTCAAGCACATCTGGAAAAGGTACTATACATGTAGTAGTTAGTTCTCTTAGGGGAGACCACTGTCACCAGCAAAGGGCTAGCTATCTCAGGCAGAGACTGCAGACTCTCAGGCCCCCTACCCAAGCCTTGCAGTGGGTGCAGTTTAGCACTTTGCTCAGTACCCTGATACAGGCCATGAAGAAAAAGGCTGCTGGGTTCACTGCCCTTGGGCATGTGACCTGCAGACACCCTACCACATTTAAAACAGGAGTGATACAAACCACTGACAAACATGCAAGACAAGACAACTGCATGAAAGATTGCTTGTGAACCAGGTTTTGCTATAATGATTAAGGCCTCTGCCAGCTAATCTGCTTGCTGGCTTGCTCCTCCAGTTGCATGGCAGTCCCCAGGGCATCCAGTGTTTCTGTAAAAAAAGGTAAGAGCAACAGGGTGACTGATCAGGAAGCTGAACTCTCCAGAACAGCTGTCAGTCTCAGCAGACCTCAGCTATGCAGGACTGGGTGCTCAAACCCCCACAGGTATGCTGGTGTTACTTTCAGATCTTTGGAAAAGTATTAGTAACAGTGCTAGTCAGATACAGGCTCTAACATACCTCTGACACTAAAGAAATTTCTTGAGCTGTCCTCTACGAAGTACTTAGCTCTGCTCACAAAGGTCTCAAGATCATAATCTGGTTTCTCTGCGATTTCCAAGAGGCAGTCAAGTTCAGTAGCCATTTTCTGTATTTACAAGGATAACAGTGATGAGAAATGGACTTTCTAGAAATTCAATTAGTTTCTTCAAATCTGGCAGTCTAATCAACATAGCTGAACATCTACAGACCAGGAGCCATCAGTGCTCATTAGCAGCAAGTAGAGGTTGCTATTTGGAAGGGAAAGGGAATTGGCAAAAAGCACTGAAATGCCCCAGTTTAACAAGCTAGGCCAGAAAATACAGGAAAAAGTTGGCAGTGAGGAAAAAGTAACACCAGTAGTACAGCATCTTGCATAGGTGCCTCCCCAGCAGCTATTGGCCCAGACAAAGCAAGCTGCTATCAACTTGTAGAAGGTGGCCTGGGCTGGGTCTGCTGCTTCCCCATACCTGTCTCAGTTCTTTGAGCTGTTCTACAACCTTCTCCTCCCATTCACTAATCTGAGTCATAACCTCTCGATAGTTGAACATGTGTGGAGAGAGTTCTTCCTCCTCATCCTTGGAGAACTGCAAGAAACAGCCCAGGTAAGAACAGCAAGTTGTTCCCAGCTTTGAGTTCTGGTTAGCCCACTGCATACACATACATTGAGTTGAAGACTTGAGCCTTCAGTACTGGTCTCAGCCTCCTCAGTCTCCATCTGACACTGAGTTTCACCACCTCCATCATGAGGGCTGAGCTCTTTCACTCTGCAACAAGAAGATTTGTCACTCAAATTGATCATCCATCAGTTTCTTGGCTACAGCATCACAAAGCAGCTGCTGCAATCAATCAATCAGCACTCAGAAAGAAACAATCAGTTGCATTTTAAAAGTTACACAGTTACCATCCCCAGAACAGGCTTATGTGGGCAGAAACCACTGCATACTGTGGGAAGGAAAGCCAGGAGATGTTTGTGTTCACAAAACTTTCCTGTCAGGGTATCCAGGAGCCACTCTGGCTGTTACACTCACATCAGTTGAGCTGGAACCCAAATCCTTTCACAGCAGGTGGTACATACACCTTATACTTAGTCTTACACCTTAGGTCTGTACTATGCTATAGCAAACATACTATGAAGGTTATGGTCTTAGATTCTTAAGTATGTTAAGTATTTGTAAGTAAGGCCTGTGAGTGTTGTGTTTATAGTAAATTCAATAGAATCTTATGCTAAATAATTTAAATTAGGCTATGGATTAAGTGCAGTTAAAATCTTTAGGCCTAAACCATTGGTCAAGTCCAGGGCTATGTTTGATGAGGGGGTCACATGAACCTTGTAACTCAAGTGGAGGGTCTCCCTTAGTCCTTTTCATCTTTACCCTTTTTTTCTAACCCCAGGCTTCCAGGTAGATAATTTTAAGTTGATCTTAATTTTAGGTTGATTGATTTTAGTCAGCTTTCTCCTCTGTGTGCTTTAACCACCTAGTCAGTAGTAGAGTGAACCTTGCCAACAAACTGTCTTTCATTTCATTTTGAACCTACTTTTGCTGCTACCTTTGCCAGTGATTCTTTGAGTGAACTAAAACATTCATTCATGACACACATTCTTAGCACACCCTTACAGATGAGTCACAAATTACTACAAAAAGTAAAAGGCATGGAGATAACCATTCAGGACAGGGTAAACTCCCTACAAGAACCAGGGCTGAAGTCTAGCATGAGACTAGACATGAGAGGAGATTCCTTTGAGGAAAAGAGACATTACTCATAGTTTTACATCATCTCTGTCATGTGTCACACAGAACACCCAGGTTGGTTTCATATGACAGCTCTAAGGTACTTTGCTCTTAACAACCATCCTCCAGGTTGCCAATACAAACAATACAAGGGAACTTGAGGCTCCAAAGGTCAGAATAGAAGCAGCTAAAACACCTTTTACAACAAGATTAGAATCCCCAGGTCAGAAAGGCCATTACCTGTCAGCATATCTCAGTGTGTTTAAGGTGTACTCGCACGAACTCATGCCTGGAGAAATCATAGCTATCTGCAAACACAAAAGAAACCTTAGTGACTCCTATCTGACTTTTGCTCATTAATGCCCCTACAGATCTCACCACACAGCTGGGATATTTGAGGACAAAGGGCTGGAGTTGAGACAGCAAAGTCCATTTTTCTTTATGGATTCTGTGGGACATGCCAGCACCCCTGTATCCAGCTTTCCACTCTCTTTGTGTGCACCTGCTGTGCTTCACCATCCACAGAAAGCAAAGCCCTTTGAGACCACACCAAGCTCTCTTGCAGATACTCTGTATTAGAAAGAATTCCACAGCCCTGCTTCTACAAGAGCTGGGCGTAACTCACAAATTTGTTATCTCACTCACCATGGGCAAGTTTCCATGAGGAAAATATTTAGTTTTCTGGGTTTTTTTGTTTGTTTAACAAGATCTAAAGCTTTCTGACTTAAAAACCCCCTTGCTGTAAAGGAACATGCAGCTATTTGGTTGAATTATAGAACCTAAGCATTGTGTTTGACATGTGCACACTCACCATGCAGGTCCTTGAGTTTGCTCCTATGAAAGAGTCTCTTAGCACCTGTGTCAGCTTGCTTTCCCGAAAAGGGGTATGAGACTTGTTCTGCCCTAAAGCTCGGATGCACTCCTACAAAAAGACAGGTCTTGTGAATGCAGTATTGGCATCTCTTCAAACAGCTCTGCAAGCTATCAACCAGCAATGGCTGGTAAACCCAACAGGCTGAAAAATAGTCACATGTATTGCTCCAACTTCTTCATAGTCTTTCAAATATACTCCAGGTATCTGACTGTCACAGGACAGTAGGTATAGCCATCATATGTCACAAACACCCCCCCTTAAAAAGGTCAACTTGAATGAAGCTTGAAATAGCTGTAGCAGTGTCTGGCCTGACAAGACTGCACTACTTTCCTGGAAACATTCTAAATGGAAGTATCCTCTATTTTATGTTGTTCACATCCTAAACTAGTACTTTTTTGTTTTTTCCTTGTACTGCAATGAAACAGAACAGATAACCCCAGAGTTAGAATCCACATGTGGATTATCACTCTGGTCCAGGAGCTGTAGCTCACCTTCAAAGCCAGCAAGCTCTTATTGATTTCAGCACCTTCCATCCGTGTCTGCCGATCAGCATTAGATGTGTCTGCACCCCTTTCATTTCCTGCCAGATCCACCAAGGAAAATTTGCCAATCATTTGTCCTCTTCGGCGCAGTATGATTTGGAAGCAGGCGTGTGACCGTGAAGAGTTGGCATTTGCAAAAGTCTGCCCAGATGTCCTACAGCAGAAATGCAAACAAGCCTTAGAAATGTGTAACAAAACAACAAGTCCTGATAGCACTAGATAAGATGTGTAGCCATTCAATTTACCTCCTAGGGTTCATCCCACACATTAATACTCTGTGTGAATTACAGCATTGCTTCTTATATAAGAGCACAGAACTACTTGTGAAAAATACAAACCTGCACCCTGGTTATAGAAATGTAAGGCTATTTAAGCTGCCTGGCTCAACTCAGCCAGCCTACATTGGAATGCCTTTCTGAGTGCTAAAGCCTCACATGCACTTGAGCTGGAAGTCACACCTCCAGCACACCACATGTCATTTTCCTAATGCATCTGCCATTATACAGTAAGCTCAGCCAAGCTCCCCACTAAACAGCATTAGCTGTGCTAGCACATTACAATCATGGCAAATCCCTTTCTCCAGCCAAGCTGGCTTGGCACTTCACCTCTGCTGTGCAGCTGCACCTGCCCCATCACTGCAAGGCACAGTGACATCTCTTAATTTAAATCTCCCTGTGACCTTCTTTATCATTTTATTCCCTGAGAACACTGGCAGGTTCACTGTTCCACCCTCATCCCTGCTACTGGGGAAAAAGGAGGGAGTAGCCTGAAATATAAAAACAGTTCATTACTAAATTGCTAGCCAAAAAAGGCTGCACAGAATGCTGAATAAGCTTTTAGGATGTGCATATTTGCCCACACAGTGTAGTACAGAAGCCAAGAAATTCTCATCTGCCTACAAACATTTCCACAGCAGTGGCAACTTACTGAAGCAGATAACACTTGGTAATAGAGATTTTAGCTCCCAATTAAAGATACCAGTGTGATGGCAAAGCTGCCCTTACCACAGCCTTTCCAGCCAGGATGATATGCCAAGCCTACAGCTGTCCCTTGGCACCTGCTTTCAAGGACTCTTTAGACAAGATTCCTGAACAACATGCAGTATTTTTGTTGTTACTGGAATAGCTAATCTGGCCTGCAGTTAAGCCAAACCATTTTTGCAATTACAGTTCATACCAGCTGCTGTTCCTTGATCTTACAAGCCCACAGGGAGCTACTTGTATTCCTGTAGAATTCCTGTAGACTAGCTGATATTAGAAAGCATCAAGGCAGCCATCTCCTGGTGTGAATGGTTTCTCTTACTGGAGTTCCATGAGGATATGTGAACGAGGAGCTCTGACACTTCCCATGGAAGGCAGGCTGAACCCCCCCTTCTCCTCCTTTGTTGTGTAATCACTTCCTGCTATTCATGCAGAGGTGCTGCTCAGTGCCTTTACTGGGAATAACAAGCTTCTGTTTAAATCTCAAGGCCCCAACTACAGGCATATATGTGCTTTTCTAAACATGGAAATGCAACAGGACATGACTCCTCTTTTATAGGTTTTAAAACAACAAACCTGCAGGCACTGCCCATCGAGATCATTTTGATGACATCCTCAGCACAGCCAACTCGTTTTTCTTGGAGACCAACAACCTGGACCTGTTGCTTGCCATCCTCCAGGACTCGAAGTTTGGCCTTCTTATTCAAGAGGTCAAACACCTATATTTAGGCAAAAAGATTGAGGCAAATCTGAACAAGGACTCCTTGTAAGTATTTTTCCCTGTCTTTGTATATAGCCATATAGAAATAGCATCTTTAACATAGACTTCAAATCCAATTCAAAACACACCAATATAAACAGAATACAGAGAACTATAGAAAGCATTCAGTTTGACTCAGCTACTTATGAAATATTCAACCAAAGAAATCAGGCCAAGATTTAAAAATAAAAAAGGTCTTACTTTTCCATTGTATATTTCAAAGAAAGTCACATAAACTTCCAGATTCTGATTCCTGTACCTGGGCTGGTTTAGGAGGAGGAAGACATCTTGTGCTAGTGAGGAAAGACAGAAGTTTAGTTAACTGGTTTAAAACACATTCTAGTTGCTACTTTATCTACCTTCAAACACTGCACAGCTATAACACAGTGTCTAGCACTGAGTGACAGTCATCCAAACAAATGCTAACAATTAGTGCTGTGCTACCATCTGGAGAACAGATTGAGCAGCATCCTTACACCCAGGGACTGAAAACAGGGAAATACAGCAGTATCAACTGCTAATGCCACCCACAGACAACAATCCTTACTGCTCTGAGGGAGCACTGGGATCCTCTATTGTTTTGGACAGGCCTGAAAAAGTCACGTGCTTGTGTTTCAAGTACATCTTGCAGAAAGTCTAGAAAACATGCATCCCTGAACATCTGCATTGCTGAAGTTTGGAGACAATATACCAGCTTAGTTCACCCTGTGGCTGGATCCAGTGCAGCTTTTCACAATTAGGCTCCAGATTTTGAAGCTGAGCTGAAAAGCAAAGACTCCTTCAGGGCCAGTCATAACTATTTTTCAGAGATTAGCCAACAGTTGTTCCTGGATCAGCTGCCTTGCTGCTGACTAAGTTCACACTGTGTTTTTCTAAAGGCAAGGTAAAGGTCAGGTTTTGTGGTACTTTCCAGACATTATATCAAAGAGGGGCTTCTAAGCATCTGTTTTCTGAAATAATTTTGGACATGCTAGGTTTTTTTGCATTTAAGGCTTATGGAAAGAAACACAGTACATACATCCTTTTGCCTAACAAGTTTTATATCACAAATGGGTAGAGTTGCGTTGTACTCAGATATGTCTGAGGTAAAAGCAAAGCAGAAGAATCAAAGTTAAATGATTCTGCCCAGCAAATGCCTGATTAGAAAATGTATCAGAAACAAGTATCTTTTGGTGAGTTCAGTGTGGATGTAGACACTTACAGGCTAGAGGAAAAATATTTTGTGAAACAAATGAAAAAATAATCATACCTCCTGCAAACAGCAGCTCTTATTGAAAACACAAATACTTTATGTATCTTCTACTGGACATGTTTAAAATAACCATAAAAAACAGATCTTCTCTAGTTAAGAAAAAGAAGAATTAATCTGATTTTTGTTTGTATAGAAGACTCAACTTACAGGCAAAAGCATATATGCCCTTTGAGGCATTCTGGCCTCTCACAGAGAAGTCTCCGCCCATAGTCTGTGAAGAGAAGAGGCCACAGGTCAGGCACAGCACCAACAAGTCAGCCTACCTGATCTTAGTCCCAAAAACAGACTAGGAAGTTACCATAGATAAGCCCCAATGCCAGCAAGATTACTGGAATGCAGTGCCAAATTAGTTTGCAGCTTCCCTATCAGTTCAAAAAGAAGATCTGGCCTACACAAAGCAGTGCGCCTGTAAGGCTCTGGGTGCAGTCAAAGCAGTTGTTCCTCCAAGGAAACTGCTTTGACAGTGCAACCAGACAGCCTCTAGTCAGAAGAGAAAGCTTCATTTGTTAGGATCTAGGTCAAATAACATTTTTGCAACTACTTGCAAAAGTAACATGAAAATACAAATTTAGAGCAGACAATACCTTTAACTCCTTTGACTCCTTTTGTGATTAAAGCTTTAATCACAAAAAAAAAAATTCAATTAGTGCTATCCTAGTGACTTGCTCTACCACTGTTATGTAAAAAACAGCTCAATCCCATGACTTCTCAATCTACCAGAGTTTAATGTGAACACTCCAGTCTCAAGGTACAGCTGATGTCCCTGCACTAGTTTTGTCCTAGGACTGGGAAGGGAAAGTAACTTCACCTATGGTTTTAGTGCATCACAGCTGCATTCCTGTAATGAGGCTCAGGTAAGCAGGTTTCTCTGCCCTTTCCAGTGCAATGAAGGCAGCCTGTGTTCAAACTTGTATAAAGCTCCAACTTTTTGTCTGGATTGCTGGAAAATATCTACAGCTCACTACATAACACTAAAGATAGGAGGTCCTAGCCTAAAACCTGCCTCTAACACTGAGCAACAGCAATGACTGATTACTCCAAGCAGTGCATTAGCCCAGTCCAGTGCAGATCACTATGGTTTGAGGTAAATGCTTCTTGCAGAGCAGGACAGCACATTTGACTCCCCTATCATGCTGTGATGATTCTTCCCTGTAGTTCCCAGAAGAAGAAAGTTAAAGACAACACAGCTGTTGAAAGTTTAGAGCAAGCTTTCTCTTTTGAGACAAAAGAATTTTCACAACTCTTAAAGCTGCAACTGTTGGACTGGAAGGAGTGGTTAGAAAGCAAATCAACTCACCCACTTCACAAACAATACCAGATCACTTAAATATTTATGTGCATCATGAGGCTTATTTTTATATAATTGCTGAATTCTTTGGAATGCCTGCAAGCTCAAAGCACAGGAGAGACTAGCTTATGTCTCTATACAGACAGGAGTTAAACAGCAACAGGCATTTCAGGCAAGGAATAGCCATGACTAAACTGACATATCAATACATACTACATCTTTGAAAAGCCAGATTTTCTTTTTTCTAAAAAGAAAAATATATATATATTTCTTATTTTTTCTAAATAGATTTTTTCTAAATCTTTTGAAAAGCCAGTACAATTTTCCACAAAACCTCAAAGGAAACCCACTAGAACATAAAGCTACCAAAAAAGAGTTGACATCTTATGAAGTATCAGCTTTAAGACAATAAAACCAAGATCCAAAATTCTTACACAATTCTACTTATGCGCAAGCATCTGAAATACTTTATCAAAGCTAGAAAACTTGAGACCTTGGAGAAAAACTTACATGTGTCTTGCCACTGCCTGTCTGGCCATATGCAAAGCAGGTTGCCTTCCCGCCCTCAAAGATGGTCTCTACAAGAGGTCTAGCAGTGAATCTGAATATTCGAAAGATAAAAAATAGTTACAGCAGATATTTCATACACTGCATCATCATCAGTTTTAACAAGAAAAGGAACTAAAAAAAAAAAGCAAATCCTTAGGCAATCAGCAAGGCTATGCCAAAAATAAGCCTCAGACTTTTCAGTCCTTCAGCTTCCTCCAAAAAGGATTCTAATACTTATTTCAAGTTAGTTTCTTAAGCTTAGATGCCGTCTGGCCACAGCTCCTTGCTTTTATCTGAAAGTCATTTCCAGTAAGCAGCAAGCATTACCTGTATACCATTTCATTCGAAGAAGTTTCATCAAATGAAAAGTCAAATCTAAATGTTTGGGTTTCAAGGTATTTTGTTAGGTCCACTTTCTGCTTTGGCTCATGCACCATCAGGACACACTTGCTCGGAACAGTAACCACATCACATTCCTTTTTTTGAAGTTCTGTTGACAGAAAAGACCCTCAGTTTTAACAAAAACCGTTTGAACAAAGTCAGACTTAAGACAGAGCTTAAGGTCAGTACACTTACCTTGCTTATTGAGAGGGCGCTTTCTCACACAGACACAAATCCTGTGCTCTTCTATCTAAAAGAAAAGAAAGAAAATAAGTAATTATTTCCCAGTTACACTCACTCTTTATTACAGAGCTCCCTCCCATCCATTTTTCTTTATGCTGATCAGTTGCTTCTGAGCTGACCCACTGATGCAGGAATGTCAGTCTTAAAGTGCATTCAGTGCAAAAGCAACACTACAAATAATTTACCTTTATGCAGCATTCACCAGCATGTGAGGTAAAATGCTTTCCAGCAAAAATCATTATAACAATACTGCAGCTATGGTCAAATAATTATTCAGCAAATTTATATCTTCATTTACCCCAGAGATTTTTGGTAACCTGGAGTTCTTACTGATGCAGCAAGTTGAGCTATTTGAGCAGCACAGCTACACATCAGATTAATTGGGAAGTGCATATGCCATTGGGTGAGACAGAAGGCAAAGGTAACAAACTCTTCTCCTTTCACACAGCAATAGGTACACAGAGTTTTTTAATGGATGAGGGTACTGACCAAGCCAGGGTGCTCCAGTTTTCAACCTCTACTCTTGCTCCTCCACTTTTTGACATATTAGAAAATCGATAAGCATGTTCTGTAATAGGTCAACAGACCATTTAAAATTGTACCTATTCCTACAACAATGGCTGTGCAACCCATGGTCACACATCATTGCATGATAATTGTTGAACCACAGACTCTTCACTAGTGACAAAGTAAAAGAAGACAGCTTAGCCCTAAATAGGGAAGGCAAGCGATCTTACCCCCAACTTCCTCAAGCTCACAATATGCTCAGAGGATTTCCAAGGTGCAGTGATGCACCAACTGCTTGATGCCAACATTTCCAGTACAAAATAGAGAAGCCTACAGGCTGCAGCTAGTAGCCTCAGTATTTACTTACTGGATCATCTATAGATATTGGCTGGCAGTTTAAAGTTGCTCTGAATGCCTTGATCATACGTGCAAACTCCCAGTTCGGACAGGTGCTGTCAAACTCCTGCATGGAAAACCATGGATGTGAATGCAATTGATCTGTTACAGCAGAAAAAGGCCACAGAGACTATTAAACAAGCAGCTGTATGCAATTCAAAGTATTTTACAAGATTCACAACTTGAAACCAGAATCAATCCATCCTAAAGTAGAGCTTTCTAAGAACAAAGCCTGTCAAAAATATGTTTTGGTTTCAACTACAGGGTAGTACAGGGTCCTATAGAATTTTCCCTTACAGGTGTATTGTAGAGTACTCCACCTGTGCTCGTTTTATCCTGATTTCACTAATTTGAGCTCTCTTTTCTTCTCTCTTGGTTCTCATTTTCTCCATCTCTTTCACAATGTTAGATCTTCTTCGAACTAGATAAAATGAAAACAGTTCCCTGGGTTAAAATTTCATACTAGGTTTTAAGCATAAGACAAATATTTCAACTTTTCTAGGTTGCTGACAGACTAGCTCATACAGGAAACAATCATCTTTGAAGGATGGCCATTAATTTTGCAGCACTTCCTTCCCAAACCAGATCTAACTCTCACAGAAACTACCTCAGAAGTCACACTACCACCCTAAAGCAAAGGCAGCATTTCTGAGGCAATACCACTATAACAGAATTACACATCTGTAATAAAAAGTGATCGAGATATTCTGTCTTGCTGCCAAAGTCACCTTTTCAAAGCGTTAGTCTCTGAGTACACAAAGCAGCAATCACAGTGATTCACTGCTGACTGATGAGTCAGTCTTTACCCACTGCTCCCTGGTACCTGGGCTCACTGAACAGTTCGTTCTAGCAGCAGGCAGTTGATTCTCTGTATTTCCATTTACACTTGTCAGTGAGGCTTCTGGAACACAACCCAGCCCACTAGGCCTGGCTCGGCCGGCTGCAGAAAGAAGCAAAGAAGCTAGACCAAAACAAATAATTAGATTGCAAAGATCAAGAATAATTTTGTAATTTGTAAAGCCTCATAGAGCACAGGCATTTCTCAACTCCTGCAGCAGGAGAGTGAACTATCTAAAACCTGTGGTAAGTGTGCAAGTAAACTTTTAAATCCTTTGCCAATCACCAACTTCTGTGCAATGCTGCAAAGGAATGCCAAACCAACTAGACAAGAAGTTAGTATCAAGCCTCTTATTTCAGTGTTTTTGTAGAACTTAACATGCAAGGCATGCCCTCAGCTATTCTTAGGGTAGCCCAGTAAAATAACTACAATTTTGTAATTCAAGGAGGCTCAAGTTCTTGCTTTACTCAGCCAGTACAGGTAAAACTACTACCAGTATGGTTCTAGGGTGTGCTGTCAGCAGTGTTTAGGCACTTCTCTTCCCACTCTAGCACCATGAATATCATTTTATGCCACTAAGCAGACAGCACATCCATCCAATTTGCCCAACCACAGCTCTCTGGCTAAGAAAGTACATTATTATGCACAAACTCCTTTGGAAAACTCTCTTCCCACTCTAGCACCATGAATATCATTTTATGCCATTAAGCAGACAGCACATCCACCCAATTTGCCCAACCACAGCTCTCTCATTATGCACAAACTCCTTTGGAAAATACTTCAGGCAGGAGCCCTGGATATTGCATAGGGGCAGACCTCTAGGTCTCTCATTTTATCAATGAAAAAGTTCAGGTTGCTCTCCCTCTGGGATTTGCAGTTTGAATAATTAAATGCACTCAAAGTGAAAATTGTTTCACATCAAGAATTCACTGGAATGTTTCTCCACTTACCAGCAACTGCCAAATGTTTTCTGGTTTGCAAAGAAGTGGAGGGATCTACTGCCATCTCATCTTCCTGGAAGCCGCACTGGGGCTCTGTGATAGCAGACATCCTGGAACGGCCACGCACAGCTTTGGAAACAGGAATCGGGGACACTCAGACACTTGCAATTAATCAGTTCTTCACAAAGTACAGAGCAGTGGAGAAGAAGGTGTGGTTAAAAGAATCTTTCCCATTAGCAAAGTGCAGGACAAAGCAATGCACGTGGGTGAAAAGTGGTCAATAAACCCACCACCAATGAAAGGCAAACAGTTCATTCCAGATTTGCAATTCCAGTGAATTTCTTTCAGATCCCACTAAGGATTCACATAAGGATATTGCAGTTCCAGCACCCTAACACTTAATACCTAGGAAGGAGAAGTTTCAAGTCAGAACCACTACATCCTCTGAAGCTTCACGCTTGCAGGGCTGCCTGAATTAACTCTTTGATGATGACATGAGTACAGCAGCCTGGCAAGTGGCCATGGGCAGCACTGTGCCCACCCACCACGAGGGCACCCACACACAGGCTGTGTGTGGTGCACAGTAGGCTGGGAGTTCTGTGGCACTACATTCAGCTAAAAGACCCTGTATAACCACAACAGCAAATCTTTGAAAAAGGTCCCTTTGTAGGCAGTCTCCATTTTCACATGCCAAGGTATTTCTTTCACTGAGATCAAGTCCTTTACAAAGCTTCCTAGGAGAAGGATTGGAATGTTTACCTCAAGAGATTTGTTTTTAAGAAAAGCAAATCTGATATGAAAAAGAGTGTGATATGTAAGCTAGAACTCCCTTCACCTCTCATGACCAGCAATTACTAGAATTGATCCAGAATGAATCACCATTATTTCAAAGGACACCAGATGAGTTGGCGACCAAGGGTTCTTTTCAATTCTGAATCAAATGCTTAGAACCATATGCAAAATTCATTGTTCCTGTTAACTCTTTACCTTGACTCTCCTGCTCATGTGCAGAGACATTAGATGTGACTGCTGCAATTTTAGAAACAAAAAACATCAGTTTCATACTCAGGGCATTTTATTCCATTTTCTCTTGTCCCACATGCCCAGACCTGATCTCGTCTCACACTCAACAGCACTGTTTGTATAAATGTTGGTGCTTCTGGACAGGCAGATTAACTGGAGGATTCACTCCATCTAAATGGGTTTGATTCAAGTGATTCTTGTATGTTAGGATATTCAGCATCCTCAAAAATTCCTGTTGATTCCTGGGACTGAGACAATATCTATTCCTTAATTCTGAAAGCACTGCTTCTGCTTCTCTCCTTTCCTGAATAAGATGGAGAAAGACACCTGCTGATCTTCTTTAATTTGTTTAGTCTAAGAACACGAGTGAAGCCAATGTTAGCTCTCTACATGGTGCAGTGCAGAGTTTGCAGCAGGACAGATACTCTGACACTCCTGGGCTTTAGCTAGTTTTAACAATAAAAATTATTTGATGAGTACTGAAAACACTGCTGCTCTAAGCTCTGAGCAGGGACAAGACTGTGCCTCTAGCACAGGCAACAGATATTTTAGTTATGCAATTAGATTCTATACTTCAGGAAAGCTGTGACCTCTGCAAGGACATGTTTCCATCAACCAGTGACTGGATTAACACACTTTGTGTTTTCCAGCTGGCTATCCAGTTCTATTAACAGACCTATGTACAGACAGTCATGACTTTACCACATCATTTTGCTTGTCAGTTCACAAAATTTACAGAGTTCTCTGAATTTGAGAAAGATCACAATACTCCAGTACAGAACAAATTCTTACACATTAGGATTCTTGGACAACTCCTGCCTCTCTGATGCCAGAGAATTTTGTACTGTTGTCTTCTGGGACCAGCTTCCCTGTCTCACATTGCATGCAACAGAAGAGGCCAAACATGCCCAGATGTTTTGTTTACAGCCCAGTTAAATGGAGAAGCACAAGTTTTGGCTAACTATGCACTTTAAGAGAATCATTAAATCAGCAATCATTCAACCTCAGCATCATACAGTGTATTACAAATAGACTCATAATGCTGCCATTTGCAATTCAAAAAGCCTAAAGAGTCAGCTAATAAAGCTAAGAGAAGGTAGAAAATAGGCATTTCCACCTCAGGAAGAACAATTTCTTAGCAATCCCACACTGACATCTCTATCTACCCTTCTGGCTTTGCTCAACACATTGTACTGACATGCAATCAGGGAGCTGGGCACACCAGCTGGCACTTTGGCTGCCTGCTCTGAAAAGTCTCCAAGCATAAAGCTCTACTTATTGTCTAGGGAGACTGCTTGATGGGGAGACATACATTTGTCACCACTATTTCTTTCTTGTCCTTTCTACTCTCATTCTGACACTTTTAATCTTAATTATTGCCACTTAGTTTCTGCTGTTTTGTGGCACTTGCAAAGCTCCATACAGAACTTTAAAACTCACTACAACAGCAACTGCCTAGTGACATTTAGAGCAGGGAGTAACTACAGCAATACTGCAGAAGAAGAGAACACATCAATAAACCCCAGCTCACAGGAGCAGGACAGCAACCTGTCAGGAGAGTCCCTGCCCTCAGGAGTCCAAAACATTGGTATGAGACATTTGTTAGCACTGCCCAAACGAGCAGCCTTACGATGCACTAAAGTACAATATTATGCCTCCAGGGAAAGACCAGCACAGTTCCACAAGGGTATAGCAGAGGAAAAAAAAACCAACTTTTTCTCACCTTCCCGTGGAGCAGGAATTTTTGAAAGGGTTGTTCTACGCTTCTGTTTCTGAAAAACAAGGAAAGCTGTAAGCAATTGCAGTAAACAGCAAACACCAAGCACTGCTCTTCAGGGCAACATCAATACAATAAGAATTTCTGACCAAAGCCTAACTATGAGACAGAAAAGACGAGTTAGAGATCCCAAACTTTAAGATGAGAGTGTTATATAGAACAAGAGCTATGCATTAGCACCTTAGAAAAAACTAAGCTACTTTCAAGCACTTACCTGTATAGTTACATTGTCTTGCAAGGGAACATTCTCTTTCACATCAGCAGGAGGCAGTTCTAATAATTCAGGATTTATTGCAATTACATCATTAATATCAACCTGCAAGAGCAAAGGCAGGATTTTACATGGTAGAAGAATACTGCTGCTTCCACATAGGGACTGGTTTTTTTCTAATCTGGACTTTCAGTGAAGGCAAACAAACTTGACCTGCCAAATGTTACATTAAAATTGCTTGGAAGAGCAAACAGTAGTTCCTATTCCATTTGAACAATCTGGTACATCCAAATACACCAGACAAAACGTGCTCGTTAAGCCATTTACCCTCATCTGCCAAACACCACACAGCTCTGCAGGTGCCATAGAGCTCTTCTGCAGAGAAGGGCAAAGCCCAGTTGGCATCCCCTGCTCTAATCTCCCACTGCTAATCTTAGTAAATCTCAGCAGCTCTGTAACTTCTGTGCTAGGAGAGCATTAAGTGTTTACAGTGTGATTGTGCTTACCGAAATAAACGTCAAAGAGCTGCTTAGACGCTGGGAAATGAAGGATTCAGCATTTAATCCATAACTTAATTCACCTGCATCTTCGCTTGATACTGCAAACAATTTCAGCTGGGACCAGCTATTCCTGACTGACCCCCATGTGAAATCAATTCTGCCTTCACCTCATCACACGCACAGCGTATACACATAAGAACGTTGTTGGATTTTGAAGTGTCTTCCTAAAGATTTAACACCTTAACACATAAATACAATTTAGCCAATAATTATAACTGAATCTGTATATTTTTTATATTTGAATGCAGCAGGCACATACACAGGGCAAGATTTGGTTCCTAACAACCAGCCAATAGCAACTTTTAAGATTTTCACTGAAATCCAGAGTCGACACATTTCTAGAGACACCAGAAGGACAAGTACATTTTCTGAGCACCAGACTTGTTTAAGTGTCAGGATTTCAGCCATATAACCTTCAAATGCCCCAGATTCCTCTCTCTCCCATCCCATACTGTATTTATTTCATATTGGTGCAGAAATCCAGGAAAGCAAACCCAGCCCTGTTAACATGGCACCTTATTAATAACAGATTTTAAGAAAAGCCTGAAGGCCATAGTGTAAGACGTGGAAAGCCAACAAACAGCTGGAAAACTGGAATCTTAGGACATTCAGCATTAGGATAGTCGACAGTGCGAGAGGCCCAACACCTCCTTGATCCCTCTGAAAGGCAAAGGGTGCAGCTCCGACACTGCAGCTCCGTCACTTTACCTTGGCACATCGAGAGCACTGCTTTCACTGCGTCTCAAACAAGGCGAGCCCGGGGCGAGCTGCAGCAGCAGCGCTGGGCAGGCTGGGCCGCGCCTCACGGGCCTCGGGCCGCCCGGGGCACGAAGGGGCCGCCAGCAGCCCGCACTCACCTCCTTGCCCTTAGTAGCGCCGCTCTCAGACCACTCCACGGTCACGCAGGAGTGCTCCGCGTTCACCACCTTCACCGTTGCCTTATGGATTAAACCTGGAAAAAGCCAGCATTAAGCACAAACCTGGCTGCCCCACGCCGCCCGGACTCCCTCGGGCGGCGGAGGCCGGGACCCTACAGACGCCCCATTCCCCGCTCCTCACCACTGCTCCGCTGGATGTTAATAACGACGCCGGGATAGACGTTGCGGTAGAGGCGGGAGTCCATGGCTCGGGGACAGGCACCGCGTCCCGCCCCAGCAGCGCGACACCCGCACAGCAACCGCCGCCGGTTTAAACCCCGCGCGCCGGCGTGCCGCGCGGCCTGCCGGGAGCCGCCCCGGGACTACATCTCCCGGCAGGCCACGCGGCGGAGCGTAGCTCTTGGGAGATGTAGTCTTGGGGAGCGGGCAGTGCTGCCGCTCCCGGGGAAAGGAGGCTGGGGCGGGCGGAGGCACCGCTCCCGGGAGCGGCCGCGGGATGCTCCAGCCGCGGCCGGGCAGGACAAGCTCGGGGCCAGCGGAATATCGAGGTGCGGCTGTATACACCGCAAAGAGTGGGCGGACATGGTGACTGTCAGGGTGGGACGACGCTACACTTTTACGCAACTCAGACGTGATATATGTTTATAAAATAAAAGGGTTTTTTTTCTGTTTTTTACCAGAGTAGGGGTAGCTCCACCGAAATGGAGCCTCAAAAAATTTCTCGACACTCGTGCCTGTTCCTCTCCACGGAAATCTTTAGTAAAAGGCGAAAGATTTATACGATCTGAAGAGAAACCAGAGTATGCCGTCCGTTCGCTGCCCGACATTGCCGCTGTCTGTCCCACCCCGCACAAGTCAGGGTGACGCTCGGCTCGGCACCGCGCCGCTCCCGGCTCCACAGCCCCGGCCCGGCCCCGGAGGGCACACACCGGACAGCGCTCACCGCCCGGGACAGCGGCCGCAGCGCCGGACACCGGCGGGGCCGAGCTCCGGTGGGGCCGCGGGGCACCCTGGGTATGCAAATCAGGCCGGTAACGGGGCGGGGCGCACTCAGCCTCGGCCGCGCTGCCGGGTCCCCGTCGGGGTTTGACCCCAGCCGGGCTCCGTACAGCCCCTGGCTGACCGCCCCCACCCCGCGGGAAGGGTGGAAAGGAGAAACTCATGGGTTGAGAGAAAGGAGTTTAGTAATTAAAGCAAAATAGTATTACATTTAAAATTGTAAGGAAAATAAAATAGAATCACAGAATGGTCTAGGTTGGATGGGACCTTAAAGATCATCTAGTTCGCATCCCTGTGCCATGAGCAGGCTCACCTCCTTCTAGACCAGCTCGCTCAAAGCCCCGTCCAACCTGGTCCTGAGCACTGCCAGGGGTGGGGCAGCCACAACTTCCCTGGGCAACCTGTTCCAGTGCCTCACTACCCTCACAGTAAAGAATTCCTTTCTAATATTTAATGTAAATCTCTCATCTTTTAATTTTAAAGTGTTCTCTCTTGCCCTATCGCTACATGCCTTTGTAAAAAGTCATTCTCTTTTTTTTTTTGTTTTTTTTTTGTTTGTTTTTGGTTTTTTTTGGTTTTTTTTTACAAGCCCCTTATAAGTATTGGAAGGTCTCAGTAAGATCTCTCCAAAACCTTTTCTCTTCCAGGCTCAACAACCCCAGGTGTGTCAGCCTGTCTTCACAGGAGAGAGGCTCCAGCCCTCTGATCATCTTCATAGCTTCCTCTGGATCTGCTCCAGCATATCTGTGTTTCCTGCACTGGGGACCAGAGAGCTGGATTCAGCAGTAAAGGGCAGAATTGCCTTCTCTGACCCACTGCCCAGGATGCCATTGGCTTTCTGGGCTCTGACTGCTCCCTCTTGGTTCATGTCCAGCTTTTCACCCATAAGAACCCGCACTTCTTTCTCATCAGACCTAGCCTCAGTGAGTTTTCCAGTCTGTGTTCTCCAGTTCTTCTTGTGTCCGGCATCATCCAGACCCAGAGGCAGCACAGGGCACTTGCTGAACTTCATGAGGTTCTTGTGGGCCCCAGTTTGTCCATTCCCCCTAGATGGCACCGTGCCCTTCAGGTGTGTCACCCACAGCACCCAGCTTGTGAACTGCCTGCGGGTGCACCCGCTCCCACTGTCTGTGTCATTGATAAAGATATTAAAAGCCGCAGCCAGTCCCAAGACACAGCCCTGAGGGACAGCGCTTGTCACTTGTCTCCACCTGGATATAGCGTCAGTGCCCGCAGCACCCCGGCCGCACCCATCCGAGTAATTCCTGTAATCCGTCTGTGAAATCTGGACACCGATGGTGGAGGACTCAAGTACCACTTTTGCTATGCCGGTTAACGCCCTCCATATCCCATTACACGTACCTCGCTCCCTTCCCACTGCCCGTGTACAGGAGCAACAGCTCCACAAGAGGTTTTCTTTTAATCTGTTTTTCACCAGAGTAGGGGTAGCTCCACCGAAATGGAGCCTCAAAAAATTTCTCGACACTCGTGCCTGTTCCTCTCCACGGAAATCTTTAGTAAAAGGCGAAAGATTTATACGATCTGAAGAGAAACCAGAGTATGCCCTGGGCCTCCCTCGCGCCCACAGCGTCCCTCGGCTGTCCCTCTCTAGGACACGGCGACCCGCGGCGCCCAGCCTGGCTCTCCCGCCGCCGCGGTCTGCTCCCGTGGCGCCGACATGGATCCAGCCCGCGCTGGACGCAGCAGCCCCGGGAGCAGCGGCGGAAAACGCGACCGGGGCCGCTCCGCCGACGCGCGGTGCACCCTGGGTAAGGGAATAAATCTGAATACTAATAAGGCATATGCTAATGAACCCAGCGCTGCACACCGGGCATGCAAATGATTCAGAATACTAATGTGCATATGCTAATGAGGCTGTCACGACTCGTAGCCCGTGTGCGCGAGCGCTGTTGCGCCCGCTCGGCCCCGCCGCGGGACGCCGGGCTCTGGGCCCTGCCTGGAGACGTGCGCACGGTGACCTGCCGGCCCTGCCTGGAGACGTGCGCACGGTGACCTGCCGGCCCTGCCTGGAGACGTGCGCACGGTGACCCAGCGGACAGGAAGGCCGGGCCTGCGGCAGACGGACCCCTGGCAATGCCCGCTCCCTGCCGGCCCCGCAGGCTGCCGCCATTGTCCGCCGGCTCCGCTCGGCGCCGCCGCGTCTCTAGGCAACGGCGTGCGCCTCGCTCTGGCGGCGCGGTGACGTCACCGCATCGCGAGAGCTCATCCCCCCAAGCCGCCCCGCGAGCTGCCGCCCCGCCTCTTTGCGCCGGTGCCGCACCATGGGTGAGTGAAGGAGCTCGGGGGCTGCCGCCATCCGCCGCCATCCGCCCGCTGCGCCACCGCATCCGCCCCGCTCCCCCACCGGGTGGCAAGCGGGGGCTACCGCCGGCCTGCGCCGTTCGCCATCGGCGGCGGCTGCGGTAGTGCCGAGCCGCTGACGGGGGGAGGGTGAGCGGGCCCAACATGGCGGCTGCTGGATGATGAGGGTAGGCGGCCTCTTCTCGGTGCGCCTTAATTTCCTGCAGATCCCGAGCGCTGGGATCGCTCCCGGTGTCTGCCGCAGATGAGCAGATGCGGGTGAGGTGGAACAGCGTTCAGCGGACCCATCAGGAGGGGTGCGGGGTGGCGTTGTGGAGCGCTGCGCACGTTGGCAGCTTGGGCCCTTGCGGGAGGTGGCGTGTTCTGCAGAGATGGTCCCCGCTGGGGACCCGGCAGGCTGAGTTGATTTGGGGTGTCTCTCGTAGGGGCTCAGCGGACAGGTGGGATGGGGGTCCACCACATCCTTCCAGTAGCGTAGGATGATTGCTGTAGTGTGCCTGTCAGATCGGCATCGGGCGCTTCCCAGAGAGCGCCCAGCACGCGAGGTACGTTGGGAGGCAGCTTCCCAAAGAGAGCACGGAACAGGGGGTCTGTCTGCTTTGTACAGCTCTGCTGGAAGGGATGTGCTCGGGGCAGGTCTGAGTATCAATGATGAAGCTTCTCTAACTGCTGCATAAGGCTGAGTGCACTGTGCGGATACCAACCTTGGAGAGCTGAGGACTCAGAACCGCGCCCTGCTGCTGCAGCCGGCTGGGCTCGTGGCACCCTCTGACCACGCTGCTCTCCATGCAGGTATCTCCCGGGACAACTGGCACAAGCGTCGCAAGACTGGGGGCAAGAGGAAGCCCTACCATAAGAAGAGGAAGTATGAGTTGGGGAGGCCTCCCGCCAACACTAAGGTGAGTGATTGGGCAGAGTTGGTCAGAATCATGTTTTCCAACTCGAGTTGCTGCTTCTGTGCTATTAGAGGTTTAAATTCCTGCTGTTTGGTGTGGGGTTGAATATCTGACCATCCTTCTCTAAAGGGTGGTATTTTCCTCTGTTCCGATGGAAAGCAGCAATGCATTTTTGCAGTAAGAGGCAATTGGAGTGATGAAGCTTTCACCTTAGGTAGATGCAACAGACCGTTCTGGTCATTTACTGCATGTGCCGATGCTGGGGTTTGTCATAGTTACACTGACCACATTGCCTCGGAGGTTAGGGCTGTGCTGGGCTCCTGTGGGGGCCGTGCAGTGTCCAGTGCCAGCAGCAGCCCGGTGTTTGTGTCTCACTGCAGATCGGCCCACGCCGGATTCATACCGTGAGGGTTCGTGGGGGAAATAAGAAGTACCGAGCCCTTCGCTTGGACGTCGGCAACTTCTCCTGGGGGTCAGAGTGTAAGTATGTGCTGAGCCTGCTGCGTGCAAGGGAAACCTGTGCTGGTCTGGGGCACTGCTGCACAGTGGAAGGATGCGAGCATGGATTTGTGGGCTTGGATCGAACACCCTGGAGCTGGCAGCTGAAGCAGCGTGCATGGTGATGATGATAACTTTGACCTTATGTGGCCTTAGCGGGACTTGGATTTCCACTAAGTTCACAGTGATAGGAGTGTCATAGTTACACTGAATGACATGCTTACCTTAACTTTTTATGGGGGAGGCAGACTAAAAAGGGGCTAAAATCCTATATGAGTAGTTCTTCAGAAACACAAGTTTTGTTCATCAGTGAATGGGGTTACTGAAAGTTAAGTGATGTTGAGCAACAGAGAAAGGCTCTGAGGATGCTTGTGAGAGGGCCTGACCCTAGGACAGTGTCACATTAGCATGTGCAATTTCATATTTCTGCTTTGCTAAGCAAAAGTAAGAAGCCCAAAAGCAAGAGGGGGATTCTGTCATATTTCCCCTGAGCAAGGTGGGTTTTCTTTGCTTTACAAGCTGACAACAAGTATCACTTGAGCCTGGGCCCAGTCCTGAGCAGGATGGTAAAACAGCAGTAAGGAGAGTGGTGGGTTAGTGACCTGCATGGTGTGAGGGCACAGGACATGCTTTCAGTTACCTCAGAGCATTGTCTGTGCAGTGAAAAGTGTCATTACAGTCAGTATTGCACATGTGAAGAGGCTGAGTGTGCCTTGCAACATGGACAAGGTATGTGAGTGAAGGGTGAAAAGCCACCTTGTGCAGGATCTTTGTATGTATGGGGGCTGTTTTCAGGGCAGGTGACTGCTGAACAGTCAAATCTAGTAACTAAGGCTGCATGCTTCAGGGGGGTCTTGGAAGGGTGAAAACACCAGCTTCCCTTATCAGTTTACTCACAGACCCTCATCCTATAGAAATGGTTTATGAAATGTATTTCAGGGCAGTCCCACTCAGTGTGGCTTAATTCAGTGATTCTAGCAAGTGCATACAGCATTGAGCCCTGTGTGCAGTGCTAGTTGGCATCTGCTGATCTTGCTAGGCTGGAAAGTTATTTTCTAGGGTTGCTTAGATACTTTGGAGTTGAGTTCCAACTCAACTGGTTTTTCATATAGAAGGGATTTAATTTCCAGATGTAGATTTCTGTCCTAACAACAGAAAGTTTGACAAAGTATGAAAAATAGATGCATCTTCTAGTTAAATTTAATTCAATGCCAGGCAGTCTGGAAGATACTGGGTGGGGTGTTGGGTGCCAAGTTATTTAAAAGGCTTGTGTGAGATGCTGTGAGCTGCACACTCAGCTGTCTGATCCCTGTAGGTCTGAACTCATGCTCTTCTCTTGAAAGGCTGCACTCGCAAGACCAGAATTATTGATGTTGTGTACAACGCTTCCAACAACGAGCTGGTGCGGACCAAGACCCTGGTGAAGAACTGCATCGTGCTCATTGACAGCACCCCGTACCGGCAGTGGTACGAGGCCCACTATGCCCTGCCCCTCGGACGCAAGAAGGGCGCCAAACTGGTACGCCTGGGGTTGTCCTTTTGGCTCCTGGCAGAGCAGTCTGCCCTGCCAGAGGCAGTTGCCCATCCTGAACAGAGAGTGCCTGCCAGGGACAGGGTTGGGTACCCAGCATTGCTTATCTGAGTTGTGTCCCCATAGGTTCTCAGGATAAGTCTGGCTCTCTCAGTGGAGTGCTCGGTAGGAGCTCACCCAGAAGCTCTCACCCATTTGTGCACAAGGACCTGCCTGTCAAAATTTTTGTCTTCTAATGATGATACCTTTGTCCAGTTCTGCTACTGAAGGGAGAGCGATGACAATTTAGGATGCTGAGGAAGACTTTGTAGGTTGGGTTCTTGTGCTGGGCAGTGATTGCTCTGGTGAGAAGCTTGGGGATTGCTCATTGAACTTCAGCATGTTAAGTGTCTTGAAACTACACTGAGCCATTAATCTGAGAATCAAACCCTGGACTGCTAGAAGGTATTTAAAACCCCACATGTAGCATTCAGATTAATTATTGCATTAAAAGCAAAGCAGCTCTTGTTTGGGTGCTGTGTAATGCAGAAGCAGGGGGAGAGCTTGTCTGCCTGGACTTGCACCACACCCAAGTGCTTTCATTTTTTCTGCAGAGGGAAAGAGTATTCACTGCTTTTTGTAGGAGGAGTGATTCAGGGAAACCTTTGCATTTTCATTGACTTGAGAACAGCCTTCCCTAGGGCAATGTGCTCAGTTGTCAGCAGTGACTCTGGTTAGCAGTGTTGCATTTCTTGGTCTCAAAAGTGAAATGCAGGACCTGGTTCTGTGAGATCAAAGTGTTTGTACCTTAGCCAGGTATGACTTTGAAAACAGTACAGTGTTGAGAATACAAGGGCTTCCTTCATGGTAGTGGAAAACACCTGTGTTAGTGAAAGTGGCCATTTGTTAAGCATTTTTTTGTGCTTTTGGTCTTGGGTTTAGACTCCTGAAGAGGAGGAAATACTGAACAAGAAGCGTTCAAAGAAGATCCAGAAAAAATATGATGAGCGAAAGAAGAATGCCAAGATAGCAAGTATTCTTGAGGAGCAGTTCCAGCAAGGAAAGCTACTTGGTGAGTCCCTGGCAGCAGTTAATGTAACTTGCTCTTTCATTTTCTCCAGAGATACCCCACTTGTGGGCAGGATGGGGAAGTCTGGCTAGCCAGGCTTCTGCAGTTGATTATTCCTGTTGGGGCTTTGGGAAAGAAAGGGGCTCAAGACTAGCAAAATGAGCAAGTGTGTCAGAAAAATGTGCCTCAGGCATCTGAGAGCTTTGATGTTTCAAGCTCTGGCAAACAGTTGAGTGTTCTGAAGTCTTCTGGTGATGAGACCTTTGTCCAGTTCTGCTACTGAACCCGAGCGATGACAGTTTGGAGATCTGAGGAGGACTTCATTAGGGACTGCAGCTTCCAGAGCACGGTACCTCCACGCTGGTGACTCAGTTACTGATGAGCTGCTCGTCCGTGCTGCTGCAGAGAGGCTGCGTGCAGTGTCTGTTCTCTGGTGTGTGCACTGGGGTGGGGAATTGCCAGACTTTAACTGGATGACTTCTCCTTGCAGCCTGCATTGCCTCCAGACCCGGACAGTGTGGCCGAGCCGATGGCTACGTGTTGGAAGGCAAGGAATTAGAGTTCTACTTGAGGAAGATCAAGGCCAGAAAAGGCAAATGAATAAAAACTACTGTGCTAAGAGAACGAATAAACCACGAGTCTTCTACCGTAACAGGTTGTGTGCTCATTTGCGTGTGCAGTATGGAGAGGGCTTCTGTAGCTCCACCTGCCTTGTAAAATGTGAAGGAAGATGGAACTCTAGAAATCCCTGCACCCTTTAACATCTTCAGGCAAAACTTGAGCCTGCATGTGCTCAATTAAAACATCTCCGTGGGTTCTAAGTGACTTGCAGGACCCAAGTGTGTGTGGAAAAGAGCTGTCAGATTGGGCAGAAGCGGGGAATGTCCAATATTGGAAACTTGTGAGCAGGAGGTAGGTGCAAATGTGCACCCCCATTAAAAGTTCTGCGTTCCTTGGAGCAAGTCTGGCTGAAAACTTGGCTACTACACCTTCAGCCTCTGCAGCTGGTAACTCGTGCCTCTCTGCCTTCACATTACATGAGCTCCCATCCCCTGGTTCAAGCCAGCAGCCCCGTTTGGTGTTTCCTGCCTGGTTGTACAGTTCCCTGCAGGATCCAGTATCTTTAACCAAACTAGGTGGCACTGCTCAGTGACCAGCTGGTCTTTCCCTGACCTCCTTGGTCTCATTCCAGTGCAAGATCAATTCCTTCTAGCAGAAGGGCCAGGCTCTCATCATGGTCTGTCCCTTTCGAAAGCTGGATACAAACTCCAGCTTTGTGCCCTGCCACTTGTGGTGGAATTGGAAAGCTGTGGTGAACAAAAGTTTTTCTGGTTGTTTTGGTGATATCTTTCCTAGAGGCTCCTGTCCTTAAATCTGAAAATAGTTGCTCTTTGTGCAGATATTGGGGGAAGTCAGGAGCCCATCTGAGCTGGTCCTGTGCCATAGGGCAGGCCAGGCTAGCACATCTCGTGCCTGTCAGGTAAACACACTGCACACTTCATCCCATTTGTGTTTTTTCACAAAAGCCAATTTATCCACTGGATCACTGGTGCAAATCAGGCCTCCTGCAGCCCCAGTACCTCAATTATTAGCTCTGAACTGAAGGGAGATGGCCCATGATCATCTCACCCTGAGGAGAGTTGTGGCAAGACCCAAGTCTCATGCTTCAAAAATGCAACTCCGTCCCCCCAAATAGTTTTGGGGGGAGGGGCTTAATTTTTTTTCCTGTGACGCTGTGCCATGTTTGCCAAGTGTAAGAGCAGGAGGTGCCCTGGGGAGTGTGGGTTCATGCTGTGCTGCTGGCAGGGAGGTGAGGTGAGTCAGTGCCAGAGCTGAGCGTCGCAGAGTGCTGCCTGTTCTGATGCCCGCGGCAGCACGCTGTGCCACAGGTGTGCACTGGCAGTCCCTCAGACTGGGGCAGTGCTTGTGGGCACTGTGAGCAGAGCTGAGCCCAGCTGCGTGCCCCTGCAGTCCAGGAGTCCCTGGCAGTGGGACCCGGGCTGGGTGGGATGTTTTCACAAGCACATTCCTTCTCCATAGTGATCCGGTGTAAACTTTCCCTGCTCTCCAGCAACGCCTGCTTTGCAGAGAGGTGGAGCGGAGGCGATAAGCGCCCTTGGCAGGGCTGTGTCACGGCTGCTTCCTCTGAGTGTGTTTCTTCTCTCCCGTCATCCTCCAGAGAGTGCAAACAGCATTCAGGGTGTTTCTGGGGATCTTTGTACAGGTGGAGAAACTCAGGCTTTATGGAGCAAATGCCGTCTTGGTGTCACAGCAGAATTATAAACCGATGAACAAGATTATGGCTCCTCAGTGTGTGCTGTTTACAAAGTTACTACTCTGAGAAACAGCTGCCAAGGGCAACTGCCCGTAGGAAGGAAAGCGGCACCTGGAGATGTGACATGGGAACAGCGCAGTGGCAGCTGGCCAGGGTGTGTGGCACTTCGCTCCCAAAGCGGTGCAGGCTGTGCAATGCACAGCCCTATGGATAGTGCAGGGGTTTACCTGCCTGGGAGTGATGGGCAGCGGCTGGGGTTAAGCACAGATTGAGCCTGGCTAGACCAGCAGTGCAAAAGCCTAGGCTGAGGACCTTACCCACTTCTGAGAGGTGGAGGGTCTGAATTTTAAAAAGAGTTGCTTTCATAGGATGATCAGCTGCAGCATAAGCCAGGTGTAGTCACTTGTTTAGTGTCCCGCTCCTTGCTGTTGAGTGGCTCTCAGCTCCACACAGCATTAACTTTGGGGTATTTTTACAGGACATGATCCATCCCAGGAAATGACCTTGTGGTTACACTTCAATAGGTCCAGCAGTGACCTGGAAGGCAGTGGAGAAGCAGGGCTGGCTTGTTGAAGGAATTTGGGAGCTTTAAAGGAAGGGGGGCTTGCAGGAAAGGGAACTTTTTAACTAATATAGGGAAAACATGTGTCTGAGTGTGCCAGGGCTGTCACAGACAAGAACAGGGAACACTGGGTTTGGTCACACCCTGCCACCTGTCAGAGATTGAGATTTGGGCAGGGGCTGCAGGTACCAGAGCAAGGGCTGGATAAGACCCAGTGGGATCATTTGGGTCACTCCCTTTGCATCAGCTGTGGCATCTGAATTTATGCTTCATGAGAAGGAGGGAAAGGACAGGATGTTAAATCTATCCCAGCAGCCCTGGGAATGGAATCCCAGGGTACATGAGCAGAGGGGGCACCCATGGAAGGGCTGTGGGCATTTCTGGAGCACAGGTGAAAAATGCAGCTGTTGTTAGCCTAGTCGAAATCTGCAGCCCCTGGAGACAGCTGCTAACCCTGCCTGTCCTGCCTTTGCCCTGTGACAGCTTCTGGTCCCTCTGTCCCTGTGGGGATGTGGTGGTGGCATGAGCCAGGGTACGCTGTAGTACTTGGCAGAGAGTGATGGAGGGATATTAAAAGACTGGGATACTTTCCCAGGGTCCAGGAGGGAGCAGGGAAGGAAGAAGTCCAGCTGGATATAAAACAGGGGGAAACATCCATGAGTGGCAAGAGACATGAAGGGAAATCATCCCATCCTTGTCCCCAGGCCATGTGGGGCTGGGACTGAGCATTGCTAGGGCTGAGCAGTCCCACCATGGGCTGCTGGAAGCCCTACAGCACTGCAGGAAACGCCACTTCCTTTGCCGGCCGGAGCACCGCGTCCTGCCCTGCCCAGCTCCCTCCCTTCCTGCCTGGGCACCAGGCCCAGCACGGCTGCAGAGCAGACAGGGTGGCCAATGCAGCTTCCAGCCTGGAGAATGTCCCCCTGGGCAGGAGGACAAAGATGTCCTCCCCCTCATCTGCAGAGAAGGATTGGAGCACCATGGGTGAGACTTGCTGGGGGTGCCTGTACTGGGCAGTGATTTACAGCCTTTGCCCTGCTCCCAGGAGCCCCACAAATTCTTGCTTTGTTCAGGATCTGTGGCATTTACAGCAGGCTGACACCTTCCCCACCCCTGTTGTAAATCCTGATACAATCCAAAGGCTCTGCTGGCATTTAGCCAGTGCCCAGCTCTGCTCTGCCAGAGCGACAGAGGCTCCAGGGATGCTGAGCAAGACCCTCACTGGGCCATCACCCAGGGCATGGGAGGGTGGATGGGGTAGGAGTGAAGTCCACCATCCCTGCACTCCCCACATCCCACTTGTTGGCTCCCCACTACCCCAAAGCACAAAGGGATGGAGCCACACTGCCAGGAGTAAAATGATATATTTCTTACTGAGAGCTGGATCCTACAGGGCTGTCTGCAAGGGGCCACCTCTGATGCCGCCCTGTTTGTGTGTGCACTTCACACACACACGCCATGAAGCAGCACATGTGCATTGACTGTCTCAAGTCCCTGTGCCACTGTGGGGTGGGCAGCAGGCAGAGCCACCACAGGCTTCCCCTGCCAGGCCCGGGGCACCCCGTCCAAATGAAACACTCCCTGCAGACCACACAGGCAGGGCCAGCCCTGTTTCATGTCTCCAGACCGTGTTCCCTGCAGGTTGGAGAGCAGCAGGTCTGTGCCAGGCACCATCTGGCTCCAACAAGAGAGAAAGCTCTGGTCAGTGGGTCTGGCACTCACAGCATCATCACTTGATCCCCAAAACCAGCCCCCACCTTCCCTCCACGTCCTTCCTCAGGCACCACCAGCCTGTGGTAGGGTTCCCAGAGCCTGAAGCACCCTTGCAGCCTTGCCCAGCTGCAGCACATGGCAAGCGAGGGTTCACACAGCAGCACAGGGGAAGGGATGGGTATTTGGGGGTGCAGCTTTGCAAACAGCCACTGTCAGCTATGGCAGGACAACTCATGCCTCTCCTGCTCTGGTGGCTTTCACTGCTGCCCAGTCCCTGCCATCCAGCTGTGTGTCCAGACACAGCCCAAGTCCTGGCATCAGTGCAGGTCAATGGTCTCATACTCCAGGTTGTCTGAGTCCTCCAGCTCGATACCAGGTACCAGGTTGTAATAGCTGGTTGTCTGACTCATGTAGATCTTCTCCCGGTCAGCAGAGTCCTTCAGGACTTCACTCACACTCACGGTGTCCACCTCTGGCTCACTGCCCAGCTCCTCTGCCCTTGGTGCTGGGGTGCCCAGCTGCCCTTCATGGGATGGCACCTGGGGACTGCTGGGGGATCCCACCTGGATCTCCACCTCCTCATAGAGGTCTCTGCCACTCTCCAGTGGATCCACAAAGGGCTGGAGCACGACCTGTTTCCCCAGCAGCACTTTCTTCTCAGTCTTGGAGGGAGCAGCAGGCAGCTCGTAGGGGATGTAGTGGTGGGGCTCTGCAGACACTGGCACATTGCTCCTCTCTGCCATGGCTCGCTGGCTCTGGGACCTGCTCTGGAGGCTGTAGTTGGTCTTTTTCTTCTGCCGGCAGAAGCACCAAGTGACGCTGGTGAGGATGAGGAGAAGGGGCAGGCAGATGAAGAGGGCGGTGAGGCCGTGCGAGCGGCACAGCTCATCCCGGGGGATGCTCTGGAGGCCCACGCCGTGGTAGTGCTCTGGTGTGTGGCAGATAACCTCGGCAGCCTGGCTGGACCAACCCTCCAGGTTGGTTAGCAAAGCACAGCTGCAGTCCCAGCTGTTGTTGGAGAGCTGAAGCTGGAGCAGAGATGGCTTCAGGAGGCTGGCAGGAAGAAAGGTGAGGGCATTGAAGCCCAGGTAGACCTCCTGGACCTGGGAAGATGCCTTCAGGAAGGACCTGGGTAGCTCCTGAAGCTGGTTGCTGTCCAGATAAAGAACCCTCAAATTAGGGGCATTTTCTAGAAAGCTTCCAGGGAGACTTTCCAACAGGTTGTGGCTTAAGTGTAAGATTTCCAAGGCAGGAGGGACTCCCTGTGCGTTGCTGATGGCCGTGATGCTGCAGTGGGAGAGGTAGAGCTCCCGCAGCCCCTGCACCCCCACCAGTGCTCCCCAGTCTAGCTGGGTGATGTTGGAGCTGGTGAAGTTGAGGCAGCAGCTCTCAGGGAGCGGAGCCTCCCGGAAAGCCTGGTAGTCCATGGGCTCCGAGCAGTTGCAGATGGGCGGTGCTGGGTCAAGGGCAAGGCCGGCAGCGAGCAGGAGGCAGCCCCAGAGGGACACGGTGCCCAGCCCGGCGCCTGCGGGGAGAGCAGAGGGGACGTGACTCCCTGTGCCACCTGCCCTCCCTGTGCCACCTGCCCTCCCGCTCCCTTTCTCCAGTGGGGAAAGTGAACCCCACCTCTCCCCCCACCACGGAAGGAGCCGCTCGCCGCAGATCCTCCCGGTCCGTCCTCCAGTGCCGCGGTCCCCCGCCAGCCCGGAGCTGCCTGTGCCGCGACGTCCCGCTGCCCCGGCCGGGTGCCCGCGGGCAGCGAGCGACCCCCGGAGCTGCGGCCGAGCCCGCCCTGCCCTGCCCGGCCTCACCTGCCGCCGCTCGCCCCATCCTCCGGGGCTGCTCCGCGTCCCGCCGCGCTCCCACCGGGCGCGGCCGCGGGCTCCGCCTCGCCGCGGGGCGGCCCCGCCACATCCCGGCCCGGCCCCGCCGCCGTCCGGCCCGGCCCATGGTCACCCTTCGGCCCCCGTGCCCCGTCCCCTTGCAGGGGTCCCGCCCGCCATGGACCCTCCAGCCGCCCTGTGCAGCGGTACCCCCAGCTCGACCCAGCTCCCCCGCACTCAATCAACCCGGGGTCCCCCCGTGTTCTGCCCCTCCTCCATAAGCCATAGTACCCATTCCTTCTCCATTCTTTCCCTCTCCATTCCCCAGAAGGAATGTCCCTTCCCAGCCTCTCCCGCTCCACCCCCTCTGCCCTGCCAGAAGCCCCGTGTCCCTCCAGTCCTGTCCGTACTCCATCATCGGCCCCCCACGCTCCTGGAGAAGAGCTGGGCTGGGCTCTGCTGAGTTTGTCTCTCTCCTGGCATGGGGAGAGGGCTCTGCCCGGCTGGGTGCAACTGCCAGCTCCACTGGGGAAAGGATGCAGAGTGCACATTCTTGCCCGATGGGGACGAAAAGGGCCAGCATCGTGCTCCATCGCTGGAACCCTTATAATTCCCTCCATCCCACACAAGACCCAGGCCGGTAAGGAGGAGCAGAGGCAGACATGAGCACTACATCCCTCAGAAAAGCAGTGCTGGAGAGGGGAGCTCTGTTTTCACACCCTGAAGGTGTATGTGTGCTCGCTACGGGGTGAATTGGGTAAACTGAGGCACGTGGCGTGTACCAACAGCTCTTTGCTTGGGTACCGGTGGAGGTGGGTAAGCTGGGACCTGGGCTGAGCCTGTGCAGTACTGTGGTGCCTTGTGCCCCAGTTCCTGGGGCGCCCTGGCCCCTGCTGCTGCTGGTTCTTCCTTCCCCAGCTCGCCCAGGGGGCCAACCAGCCTCTCCGTCCTCCTCCTTGGTGGCTGCAGCCCCATGCTCTGCAGAGCTGTGCTGAGGGATGGGAATGCCCCACTCCTGAGGGGGTCAGGGCTGTCACCCCAATCTTGGGCAGCTTGTCTGCACCCCGATGCTTGGCTGGTGTTGCTCTTGCAGCCCAGGCACTGCATGCAGGGCACACAGCAGGGCCTGCAGCTGCCCTGGGAAGGCAGCCCTGGTGCAGACGTGAGCTGGCAGCTGGGTTCAGCTCCCCTGCTCCTGATGTTGCTGAGCATCTCTGAATGCCACGAGGGTGGGGGGACCAGGCCAGGGCTGAGTATCATGGAGAACAGAGATCTCACAGCCTCTCTGGGCTCCTGTGATATTTTACCACATGCACAAGGGAAAAAAAGTTTCCTAATATCTAGATGGAATTTCCCTTGATGCAGCTTGCATTGCGTGCCTTTCATGATTTTATTGTACACATCCCCAAAGAGCCTGACTCCCTTTTCCTATAACTCCGCCTAACTAGCTGCAGGCAGTCAGGAGCTCACCCCAGAGCCTCCCCTTCCCCAGGCCCAACAGGCTGGTGCTCTTAAACCACAGCTCCTCCCACCGCCCCAGATCGGTGATGGGAAAACCCGTGACTGAGATGGGACCCCACAGGGGACCCCAGCTGCTGCCAGGCTCCATCCCTCTTGGAGAGGAGGTGCCTCAGCCTGGCAGGACGTGGGCTGTGGGGTCCACCCGTGCCCCTTGCCCAGGAACTCGCCCAGAGGCAGTGGGGAGCAGGAGCACAGCTGGCAGCTCGCGGTGCTCGCAGGTCCCCGCTGTCCCCCTGTCCCGGGACAGCCCCTGTCTGTCACATCATCCCCCACAGGTCCCCCGGGTGCTCCTGGGTGCCTCCGCCCACACTTTGCCTCCCGACGCTGACTCAGCTCCGGCAGCCCGGGGCTGGGGCCTCGGTCGGAAAACCTGTGACGGCACCGGCCCGGGGAGCCCCGGGGCCTGATGGAAACAGCAGCTTCCCTCGGGCAGAGCATCCCAGCCTGCTCCTGGGCCGTGTCTGCCGATGGGCACTGGGTTTGTGTGTGCTTCCCCTGCAAATGCTGGAAACGCATTAAAAAATCCAGTCAGATTCGTGTTGTTTCCTCTTTCTCTTCAGGCAGGTTTTGTGTTTTTCTGCTGAAAAAAAAGTGGAGTTAATTCGTCCCCAGTTCCCTAGAGTGAAAGGGGATGTGCTGGGAAGAACAGGGCTTTTGCCAGAGGTGCTCATACAAAACCCTCAGCACATTCAGGAGCACAGTGAGCATCAGTGGCGAGAGCCCTGAACAGCAGTGGGGGGAAACTGAGGCACAGAGCACGGGATGCTCACAGAGTCACCCTGCGTTGGTGTGAGCAAGGGAAGCACGGCGGCAAGATTGAGGGGCTCTTACAACACTGCTGCTTCAGACTCAGCTGTGGGGCTTGTGGCTTTGCAGGCCCCTCTGCCAGCTCGTGGGGAGGGAGAGATGCCAAGCGCCCTTCCATGGCCGGTCTCGGGTGACAAGAGGCGAGTGCTGGCCACGGCCGTCAGGGAGCAGCAGCGCCATGGGGCCTGGCCCGGCCGGCACTGCACACCCTGCACAGCCCGGCTGAAGGGCTGGGAACGGCACCGAGGGGCCAGGATGGCGGATCCCATCATCCCTGCATCTTCTGCGGCTCCTGCGAGCCCGGTGCCCCGGCTGTGAGCCCTTCGCTGGGCCCTGGCACAGAGTGAAAGCCCTTGGGGAGTGTCTCCCTGCATCCAAGTTTGTCATAAGGGAGGGAGGGCAGGTCAGGGCCCACAGGGGCTTTGAAAACCCTCCCTGGGCCACAACCTTTCCATGGGAAGGGGGCGTGAGGACCCCAGCTGGTGTGTGACACACGCTGGTAACACCTGTGAGGGGAAACACCCTGTGAATAGGTGTTTTGTGCGTGTGTGTACCTACAGACATGCATGGCAGGGGGCTATGTATGTCCTGGGAGACAGGGCAGGGAGCTCTGCGTGTTTGGGGGGTCTCAGTGTGACCACGGGGGAACCTAGACTCAAGAGGAGGTTGTCCCTGTCCCTGTCTGTAGGAGGGGGATGCAGCCACGGGGGGCACATCGCTGTGTGTGCAGGGGTGGGCCCCTGTGCAGTGCAGGCAGCGAGCCGCGGCCGGTGCTTCACCCGCGGTGTCACAGCTGGCGGAGGGCCGCCAGCGCATTCCCGAAATCCCCAACTCCGCCCCCTCCCCCGTGCCGCGGCCCCTTTAAGGGCGGCGCGGGGCCGCCCGGGGGCGGAGCTGCGCGGGTGACGTCATCGCGGCCCTTGATAAAGGCGGCGGGATTCCCGGGGCGGCAGCGGCGGCGCGCGCCGGCGGGGCCACGTGCGCGGGGCGCGGCGGAGCCCCAGCCCCGGAGCCTGCCCAGCCTCCCGCGCCGCCATGGAGCCCGCCGGCCTCTTCCCCCCTTTCCCCGCCGCCGCTCTCCCCGCGCGGCCCGCGCCCGCCCCGGCGCCCCCGCCCCGCGCGGCCGAGACCACCCGCATCATCACCGACCCGGTCTCCGGCCGCTCCTACTGCAAGGGCCGCCTGCTGGGAAAGGTACCGGGAATGGGGAAAGGGGGCTGGGCCGTCGCGGAGGGCACCGGCTGCGCCGGGGTGAGCGGGAGAGGGGAGGGGCGGCCTCGACCCGCACCCCAGGCGGCCCGGGGCTGGATGCGGCCCCTCGGCTGCCGCCCGCCGCCCCCACCCTCCCCGCCTCGCCCGGCGGGCCCGCAGCAGTGCTGGAAGCCGTGAATCACCCGGGCTGGCTGCGTGCCTCGGCGGCTATCGGAGCCGCATCGGTTTCGGGGCGCCCCGCGGGGGTGCGTGGGCCGGTGGGTGCCCCGGTTCCCAGGGGTGCCGGCCCGCGCCGCTCCGCCGCACGCAACTTTTCCTCCGGTTGACAGCAGCGTGTGTAGGAGGAGGATGCCGGTTCCCAGCCCGACCCGAGTGGGCTCGGCGGCTGAGTGTGCAGATTGGAGGGTGACATCACGGCAGGAAAAACCTGTCTCCATGGGGCTGCCTTTCGATGGCCTCCGGTCCCCGGGCTTCCTGCCCTGCGCAGGACTTTCCAGGTTGATCTGTCATGTGGAAAGATGCAAAGTCCGGCCATAGTGGGAGGGAAAACGCCCTGGAGGTTTTACAAGAAATGGGTGAAGAAAATGCCTGCTTGAGAGCATCATAGTTCAGATCTTAGTGGGCGACGCAGCAGGAGGGAGCGTGTGACGCTTGCCGGGCTGTGCTGCCAGGGAAGGGAGGAGGAGGAGGAGGCTTGTGAGCAGGCAGGGGTAAGGAGCTGTCTCTCACCCATCCATAACCACCTCTTCCCTTGCAGGGCGGGTTTGCACGATGCTATGAAATGACAGACCTCTCCAGCAACAAAACCTATGCCGTGAAGGTGATTCCTCACAGCAGGGTGGCTAAACCTCACCAGCGGGAGAAGGTGGGTGCCGTGCGGCGGGGGGTGCTGGGGGCAGCAGCTCACCTGTGCTCGCCTGACACCGCTGCTCTCCTTCAGATCACCAACGAGATCGAGCTACATCGGGACTTGCACCATAAGCACATTGTCAAGTTCTCCCACTACTTTGAGGATTCGGAGAGCATCTACATTTTCCTGGAGCACTGCAGTAGGAAGGTCAGTGCTGCTGTGGCCTCCTTGTCAAAGGATCTCCTAAACAGCCATAGCTGGTTGGAGCAGGCCTTACTGAGGTGTTTTGTTAGCAGTCCCCTCCTGAGCTGTCACACCCTCTGAGCTCACCGTAAGCAGAGTGGTTTAGCACAGCACTGGGCACTCCAGCAGCTGTCCGTCATTCTCGGACTGCCTGCTCGTGGTGTGGCCAGAGGTTCCCATGGCTCTGATGAGCAGCCTCAGCCTTGTGGGGAGTCTGCTGAGGTCATGGCTGTGAAAGAAGGATTATTTGTGAATGTGCAACTTCTGGAAGAACTGGCTTTGACCCTGCCTACCCTGTGCCTAGTCAGCAGGGCTGCCTGTTCTCCCTGCCTGCATCACAAGCTGTCTTCTCTCCCTTGGCAGTCCCTGGCCCACATCTGGAAGGCCCGCCATACTCTGCTGGAGCCCGAAGTGCGCTATTACCTCAAACAAATCATCTCAGGCTTGAAATACCTTCACCTCAAGGGCATCCTGCACAGAGACCTCAAGCTTGGTGAGTGCTGTGGCTGACACATGGTGTTGTGTGGGGAGCAAGCTGTCCCCAAGGGACTTGTGGTGACGCATCGCCTTTGACTTGCAGGCAACTTCTTCATCAATGAAAACATGGAGCTGAAAGTGGGGGACTTTGGGCTGGCTGCTTGTCAGGATGTCTCTGACCAGAAGAAAAAGTAAGTTTGAGGTTTTCCTTTTTTAGAGTCCTTCAGGGTTTCACTCTTCTTTTTTCTGTGGCTTGCTAGGAGAGTGGAGGGGCAAGGGATCCCTCCTGGTCTTTGGAGAAGAAGCCTTAGGGCCCCTTCCTGGGGTGAGGGAGCAATTCCTGCTCCAGCTGCAGGCAAGGCGAGGGGGCTGGGGGCTTTGTGGCTCCTCCAGGAGTGAGCCTGCAGCCGTCGGGGAGAACAATGTGTTGACTATTGCTATTGTGCCTGCCCGGCTGCCGTGCCGGCTGCACAGGCTGGGACACAAAGGCTCTGTTCCCCCTCAGCTCTGGGACAGGCTCTTCCCAACAGCTCCCCAAGTGCAGCTGCTGCTGACCTCTGAGCTTGAGAGGAAGGAGTCTGTATGGGACTCCTTGTAGATGGAGGGCAACCACAAAGAGCAAAATGGAGTGGGGAGGACAAGGCTGTAAGCTAAATCCCAGGGCTAGGAGCAGGGGGAGGCTGTCTGGGAGGGGATGAAGAGCATGCACTGATCTGGTGCTCTGCCCCACAGGACAATATGTGGGACCCCCAACTACCTGGCCCCAGAAGTGCTGCTGAGGCAGGGCCATGGGCCAGAGTCGGACGTGTGGTCTCTGGGCTGTGTCATGTAAGTCTGTGCTGCAGGGTGGGGAGGGGTCCAGGCACCCTGCCTGGGGTGGGGGCAGCTGCTGTGTGGGCAACCCGATGAGGAAGTTTTCTTGCGCCGTGCCTTATGGCTCTGCAGCGGTTGCTGGGAGGTGGGGGAGGGGAGCACCTGTCTGGATCCTGCCTTACTTTGGAGCAGGTGCTATCCTGGGATGCTGTGTGGGCACAGTGCAAGCAGGACCTGCACGGGGTGGGTGTGCTCATGCCGCACTCAGCTCTGGTTCAAAGCAGGCTTGACCGCACCGTGAACCTGATAAACAACGGAAAATCTCTGTGGCTGCCGCGCTGTTTGCTCAGGGAGCGATCGCTCTTTCGGCACATCCAGCCCCTTGCCCGGCCGCTGCCTGCGAGCTTCCTGCTCCATTTTCCACCCTGATGACCACGCGGGTGGGAGCAGTGGGTGGCCTTTGCCTGCCAGCTCTTTGTCCTTCCTCCAGGCTCCTTGCCTGTTGCTCTAAACAGTTGCTAGGAGGAAGCATGGCCGGATGTGAGCATGGCTGTCGGGGCTGGAAGTGCTGCTCTCAGCCAGGTGTGGCCAGCCAAATGCCAATAACTTCCTTGCTTTAAGTGCTGCTGAGTCACAAGCCTGGTGGGGATCTGACAGTGGCATGCATGTTCCCTCCCAGGTACACCCTGCTGTGTGGGAACCCTCCCTTTGAGACCTCTGACCTCAAGGAGACCTACAGGTGTATCAAGCAAGTGGAATACACCCTCCCTGTCTTCCTCTCCCTGCCTGCCAAGCACCTCATCACTGGCATCCTCAGACGTAACCCCCAGGACCGCCTCACCCTTGATGAGATTTTGGACCACGAGTTCTTCAAGGTGGGTGGGGGGGGGGCCTGGGTCAAGGGACCCTTCTCCAGGTAGGATGAGGTTTTTTGGGCTGTGCAGGGTGCTGTCCTTGTCCTGTATGAAGTGTCAGTCCTTCAAAGGAAGCAGCCGCTGTCCTGCCCAAATGCCAGCCAGAGGAACTGAGGGATCTGGTGTGCTTCTGCTGCCTTGTTGCTATAGCAAGGGGTTGTTTCCTGTGCTGATGCCAGTCATGGTTCTGAGGCTTGACAGAAACACAAGCTGGCTGTCAGGAGGGATGTGAATGACTCTGGTCAGCCCAGGGCAGCTGCTCTGCCTGGAGCATGTGGCCTATGGAAACCAAACCTCTCCCCTGACCTCTCTGCAGGGCTACACGCCTGAGAAACTCCCTCCCAGCAGCTGCGTGATGGCTCCAGAGCTGAGTCCCCCAAATCCTGCAAAGACTCTGTTTGCTAAAGTCACCAAGACACTCTTTGGGAAGAAGAAACCTAAGGGTAAGTCTGTGCATTGCCAAGGAGCCTCTGGGTGACTCTTCCTTCAGGAAGAAGTAGATCCTGTTTTCTGGAGAGACCTCCTGATGGATCTCTCTGGACCCCGTGCCTGGGGACAGCACAAGCTGGGTGTGCCCCTGCCCTTCTTGTGCTGGTGGCCTGGCATGGGTGTGTGCCTGGAGAGCGGATACTGTGCCACAGCCCATGGGGCACTTCCTCCTGGAAGCCCTGTGTTGCATGAGAACTGGGAAGTGAAAGTGGGAGACAGCTGTCTGACACCCTCCTTGCCTCCATGGGCATGGGAATAGATAAGGGAGAGCTGAGCTACTGGGAGGGGTGGCCTGGATGTCCCCAGCCTATATGCTCAGCAGTGTACTCATCTCTTGCTCTCTCCTCAGCCAAGAAGGGCTCTTCAGAGGACAGGGATGACCTCTCCAAGCTGGTTACTGGGCTGATGAAGACCTCAATCTGTCGGCAGATGAGCTATAAAACTGTGGAAGGGAATGAGGTGAGAACATCTCTGAGGCTGTGCACGCCCTTCTTTGGCGGAGCAGGCAGACCGTGCTGAAGCCAGGTCTCTCTGCAGGCCACCCCTGTGTCGTGCCGCAGTGCCAGCTCCAGCCCCGTGGAGACAGTGGTGGAGGAGACATCTCGCAAGTCTGCGTCCCCCTCCATCCGGGGAACGATGGCCAGCAGCTGTGAGGGTGAGCAATACCTGTCCCAGCCACCCCAGCCTGCCCCAAGCTTCCTGTCATGCCTGGGCTGATAGCGGGGCTGGCTGACTCAGCCTGTCATCTTCTCCCCGAAGCCTTTGAAGATTGCGTCACCACCTCTGCTGTCATCGAGTCAGCTGTCCGGCTCCTGAGGACCTGCCTCTCCTCCATGCCTCCAGGTAAACTGGTTGGACTGCTCTGGGATGGGATAGGGGGCTGTGCATCCCCTTCCCCCTGGGATGAAGACATGGCTGCTACTTGGGGTACAAATAGCACCCTTAATGGTGCCAGAGCCTGCTGTAGGGATCTGTTCCCCCTGGGGAGGTGACAGACAGGGGCTGGCTGGCTGCACTGCTCACCTCCTCTCTTCTCCAACAGCGGAGAAAAACCCAGCTTCCCTGGCCCGCCATGAGCACTTTGTCTGGGTGAGCAAGTGGGTGGATTATTCCAACAAGTATGGCTTTGGCTACCAGCTCTCCAACCGCAGCATTGGGGTCCTCTTCAACAATGGCACGCACATGACGCTTTCCCCCAACCACAGGTGAGCGGTGGGAATGGGGTTCATCTGTCTCTAGGGGAGCCCCTTGGGTGGGAGGGGGAGTCTATACCAGGGTGGACATTGCCAAAACTTGTGCTCTGCTCCCTCCAGGACTGTACATTACAACCCGACCAACAGCAAACACCTGGTGTTCTCTGTGTCTGCCATCCCCGAGCAGCTGCAGGGACAGATGAGTGTCTTGCGCTACTTTGCGTCCTACATGGAGCAGCATCTCATGAAGGTGAGTGCTGGGGCCCAGGGCTGGACTTTGGGTCATGGCTTGACCACACCACTTGAGCTGGTTGGACTCCCTGCTTGCAGCTGTGGTCAGGTGGATACACAGGGTTATGCTCTGGGAGTGGGGACTCCACTGAGGGGGTACCCAGCTTTGGTGTTGTGTGTGCTGCTGGAAGCGCTCCCATGTGTGTGACCAGTGGCTTATGCAGACCCTTCTCTCAAAGGGAGGTGACCTGCCCAGCATAGATGACCTTGGGCAGCCCGCCCTGCTCCTCCTGCAGTGGGTGAAGACTGACCAAGCCTTGCTCATGCTCTTCAGCAGTGGCACCCTCCAGGTATGTGTGGGGCACAGTGGAAATGCGCAGACCCTTGTGAAGAGGAGACCAGATGGGGGTTTTCTGGTCTGTGTTGGATCTTGTCTGCCACAGGCCAAGTGGGAAATCCAGCTGTGAAAACAGCTGTGGGTGCAGGATGCTGCTCCAGTGCCTGGAGCTGCTGGTTGCAGCTTCCCCAGCCTGTGGAGAGACATAGCACTTCAGCTGGATGCTTCTGTCTGCCCTGTGCTAGGGCTGGCTCATTCCTGCCATGGGGCATGGACAGGGATGCTCCCAGGCAGGTTGGGGAGGAGGAACGGGTTGAGGCAGGAAATGTGGCTCCATCCTGGCTCCCAATGTGCTGTGGGAAGCACGGCTTAAACCAAGCCCAACCTCTCTCCTAGGTGAATTTCTACAACGACCACACCAAGGTGATCATTAGCAAGCCTGACCACTCCTGCCTTGTCACCTACATCAACCGGGAGCGCAACTCTTACACATACAAGCTGTGCAGCATCCAGGAGCTGGGCTGCTCTCCTGAGCTCCACCACCGCCTCAGATACATCCTCAAGCTTCTCCAAGAATGGGCTGAGGCCTAGCCTGGAACCTTGGGGGACCCTGTCTGGACTTGGAGGTCTCCCCCTGCCCTCCCATGGGATGGGAGGGATGATGTGGTGCTGGCTATCCCCCTGGGCATGTGTATCCTGGTGCTCAGCTGGACTCTGGACTAAGACATGTGGATGTGGTTACAGCAGCAGGTCTGGATATCCTTGCTGCTCCCTGGCTCTGGGCAATTGCTGTCTTCCCACTGGCAGCTCCTGCTCTGATGGTGCTGATCTTGATGGAATGGACTGGGGTGTTCCAGGAGGTGGTGGTGGGTGAGTGTCCTGCAGCCGGGTTTGGGGCTGGCTGAGCCTTGTTTGGGGCTGGCAGCTACTTGTGGTGGAGGCTCAGGCTCCCCTGCCCCAGCTGATTCATCATTTGCACAGACCCTCTGCATGGCCTGGAGATGGCTGCCACAGCCTTGATCTCAAATTTTGGGTGCTGTGGGATAGGAAAACCCCTTCCCAGGAGTGGGCAAGGGTGAAGGGTGCTGCCTGCCCTGCCAGGGGCTCTGTGGGCTGGTGTGTGCCACTCCACAACTGTTACACTAAGGAGGGAGCTGTGCTGGGCCTAACTGTGCCCAGTCTCTTCCCAAATTGTGAATTGTCTGGTACAACCTGAGGTTTGATAAAGGGTGGGGGATGGGATCTGAGGACTTGCCTGGAGAAGCCCTCATTTTGTTGGGACCCAGGGTTGTTTCTTATTTCAAGGCAGTTCTGCCGTGTGGGACTATTTATGTATCTTATTTATATGGATTTATTTATTTTCCTGTTGGTCTGTTCATGTGCAGTTCCCCTCTCCCAGACTTGCCTCAATAAAAACTTATTTGTGTAAGGGCAAACTATGTCCTCCGTATTTGAAGCTGGAGTCACGAAAGGGCTTCAGCATCATTCTTGCTCCAGAGCTGCTTCTGCCTCTTGGGGATGACCCTTCTTGGCACTGACTGCTGCTGGGGGATAAGGTCAAGGAGGCAGGATGGCTATGAGGAGCCCATGTAGTACCTCCACTGCTTTCATGGGACTGGCACAATGGGCAGAGTTAGCTCTTGCTTATCCTGGTGGAGCCTTGGAGCTGCTTCTCCTTGCTGCTGCCAAATGCATTCCCAGTCCTTTCTGCACTTGGACCCAACCCAGCTGCTCTCCTGACTGCTGAGCTGCAGAAGGCAGGAGCTATGACCCAGGTGGTGGAGGGGTTGCCTGGGCCCTTGCACTGACATCTTGTGTGATGGGATATAAGCTGGGCATGAAGCCAGGAAAGAGCTCTGTGAGCTTGCTTTGAAGGTGATCTGTGTAATCAATCTGCCTGGGAGCAGCTTGTGCTGTGGGAAGCAGCCTGGGCTGCTCCAACAGCCTTGGGCAGTTGCCTCTTCCAGGGAAATCCAGCCTTTTGTTGTGTTTGCTGCCGCTTGGGTCTTTTTGCAAACCATAGTACTGGGAACTGCAGCGTGGGTGTGAGCTGAGGCTGGAGTGAGCATCCGTATCTTGCTCCCTGCACACACCCTGGCCCAAGACTCCAGGTATGACACACAGCTGGACAAAACCTCTTTATTTCAGCTGCTCTCTCCCTACAGCTCTACAGAACTGGGTGGACAGAGAGGCACGTGCTACTCGAAGTAGACCCCGTACACTGTGGCCACAGCAAAGAGGGGAAGCATTGGAGAAGGTGGCAGAGGCAAAGCTGTCAGTCTGAGGGTCCCATAGTCCCCGGCTGGCCACCAAGAGGCTCTGCTGGCCCTGCTGGCCCAGCACCACATGGCAGACCAGCTTGTAGCGGGGTGGCACCACCTCCTTGGCCTGGTTGTGCAGCAGCTCAGTCAGGCTCTGGGCTAGTGGGGCACTGCCCTCGGCACTGTATGCAGTGGTCCCCAAGGCACAGGCCAGGGTCCCCTCCAGCACCCGCTGCACCCGCTCCCCATCAAACTTGCAGCCTTTGTCTGGCCCCATCCTGTAAGTGTTTTCAAGGCGGGTCTTGAGGATGGGTTGGAAAATTGGGAGCCCAGAGAAGCTAACGCGTCTGTGGAGCAGCCAGGGGCCAATGGAGGGGCGCCTGCTCCCCGGGAGCATCCCGAAGGAGCTGCGGCGGCTGAGGATGGAGTTGCGGCGGGAGAGCAGGGGGGGTGGCTTGCTGTCCTCCGTGCCCCGGGCTGGGGCTGGGGGCTGAGAGCCACGGCGGCCAGTGCGGAGTGAAGGGGCTTCAGTGCTGGCTGCAGCCAGCACCTGGGCTAGCAGGGCTACCTCTGGGATGGGCTGCTCAGCCATAGGGTTGGCCTGCAAAGGAGATGTACCTGAGTGTTAGGTGAGGCAGGTGTCCTGTAGCCTCTCCATTTCCCTGCCTCTTTGCCTCGCTTCTCCCTACCCTCTGCAAATCCCATGCCTTCTGGCATGTGAGTCTCTGTGAGACAAGATGCAGAGGGGCTGGGAGATCCATGGTAGCTGTCTTCCCTTCTCCAGTGCCTCCATGCCCATCAGACTCGGCCAGCTGGGGCTGATCCAGCGCAGTAATGTATGTTCCACACAGCCCTCTGCTCTCCCATCCCCAGCCCTTCCCCCGGCACAGGTGAGTGACTCTTTGCCCAGTGTTCAGTCTGCATCCCACACTTACCCTAAGCTCCACTCCCGTCCTTCCAGAGTAAACCCAGAGGACTTGTGTCTGGTGGATGTCACTGCCCAGGACAATCTTTATCTTGTAAGTTGCTGTGAGCAGGGCCAAAACTGTTGTGCTCCTGGAAGGTGAAGTGTTGCTACTTGACACTGTATGTCTCCAAGGCTGTTCTGGGGCATGGCTCCTTTAACTCCTTGTTTCCTGGTCCCTGGGCAGCTCTGTTCCCCTTCACTCCTGCCCTCTGCCTTTTCAGCTGTGTCAGCACAGGGATGTGGTTACTCCAGACATGTGCCCTCCAAACTCAGCTCCCTGCCAGCCCTGAAAAATGCAGGCTGGTATTGGATGTGCAAGAGAAGAGCAGGGGGTGGAGAGCAGCAGCTGTGATCACTGCTTTGTGCCCTGACTATGGGCTGCACTGGGGCTGGGCCCTGCAACAGCTTGACTTTGCTCAGACATTTGCATCCTTAGGCTACTTATGCCCCACTGCACCAAGGGAGAGTGTGTGTGGGTAGGCACCCATTGAATCATATAATCACATAGTGGGTTGTGTTGGAAAGAACCTTAGAGATCATCTAGTTCCAAATCACTGGCAATGGGCAGGGATGCCACCCCTAGACCAGATTTCTCAGAGCCCTATCCAACCCAGCCTTGAACACTTCCAGTGACTGGATGGAGCACAGCCCTGTCACATGCCAGGGACACTGCTGCTGTAATGCCTGGGGGCTGAGCAGGTCCCCGGGGGCTCCTGACCCCGGCTGGAGTTCCTCTCTGCCAGTGGAGCCCAGCCCAGCTGGTACGACACGGTTGTTCCATCAATGTGCCTTTGTCTGGCCTGGCTGCCGAGCTATTTGAGGAAAGCGGAGATGGCTTTTGTGTTTCTATCTCCCGTCGGAGGTATTTATAGCCTGCCTCTGACTAGTGCTGCCAAGCACACTGCCAGCTGGCCCCCATTCCCTTGGGGTGCTGCCTCAGCTCCGAGCCCCATTCCTGCCTCTCTCTTGCACCAGCCACAGACAAGGGTGGATCCTTCCATGGGCAATCCCTGCCTTAGGCTGCTTGGGGCCAGCCAAGGCTTGGAGAACGGCACAGCACTCGGTTTGGGCTTAGGTGAGTGGTTGCTCTGGTGGGTTGATCTAGTGGGTGGCAACCCCTGCCAGTGGGTGGCAGAGGGGTTGGAAATAAATGGTCCCTTCCCACCCAAGCCTTTCTATGAGGCTGGTGATGCTTTTTTCTGCCTGCAAGCACCTGTACCCTAAGCAGACATGAGAGCTGCAGGGCTCTGGCCTGGGGCATTGCCGAGAGAAGGCTTCCCCCATTTCAGGGGACAAATCTCCCTGCCGGGCTCCATCTGCTCCAGTGCTGCTGCTGGGGACTCAGCCATGCTTTCCCTGGGGGCTGTGATGTGCAGGTGGAGGTGAGGGTGATCTCCGTGCATGCGCTGCCTTTTCCAAAATCCCAGCTGCCAGTCTCTCTTCACCCTATGTCTTTGCTCTGCAGCAAAGCCACCAGCTTGGGCCGCAGTGTCCCCGTGCCAGGCGTGCCAGAGCCAAGCCAGGAAACACGGCAAGGAATTCCACTCGCAGCAAGACGCAGAACAGCCCTGCTTCCCCATCCGGCGAGTGCCGGACGGAGCGGCCTTGGCAGCAAGTTGTGCTTCACGCCTCATTGTCCCATCGCTCCCTCCCACTGCTCCCCCGGCAGCCCGGCCTCCAGCCCCAGCGCGGCCTGCCAGGTTTCCCTAGCAATGGGCCGTGCCGTACGACGCAGCGTGCTGGCTTCCTCCCCGCGGCCTCCCCGGGCTGGCCGGCCTCCCGACAGCCTCCGGATTCCCCGCCGCCATCCTCCGGCCTCCTCCCGCCGCCGCGCTCGCTGAGGCCGCCCATGGCCGGACCCTGCTCGGCGCGGCTGCAGGGCGACGTGGCCGCCTTCAGCGCTGCCCTGCGCACCCTGGTGAACAACCCCCAGTTCAGGTGAGGGCCCGGGCCGTGCCGCCTCCCCCCAGCCACGCCGAAGCCCCCGGCGGCTGCTCCGTGCTGTTTTCCCGCAGCCCCGAGCCCTCCGGCTGGGGCCATTGGGGCCCGCAGGCAGTTCGGGGAGCCCCGGGAGCTGGTGGGGCCGATGCGGCTTGTGCGGCGCTCCCCACACACCCGCATGCCAGCAGGAGTCCAGGGCTGCCCAGGTGTAGCCCACCCTGCACAGCCCTCAGGAGGAGGGAAAGTTCCAGGGTGTGCCCAGACCCCCTGTGTCCCTAGGCATGGTGCCAACAGGGCAAGGCCGTTTCTCAGGATAAATGCTGTGCTGGGGATCTTGCCCTTGTCAGGAATGGGGGTACATTGAGCTCCTCAGGAGCAGCTTCCTCCCTGCTCAGTTCTTCTCCTACCTAGCTTTATTGGTGTTTTATCCCCGGAGAGTATGCGACAGCCTGGCATCCCTCCTCACAGGGTTTGGCATTCTCTGCCAGAGCAGAGGGCAGAGATGGAGATGCTGCCTTGGCTCCCTCACCCATTTGGTATGTCCTGCCTGGCTGTGGTCCTCTTCATCTACTTCTTGCTGAGGCCTGGCTAAAGAACACCAGAGCTATCTAAGGAAATCCCCATTCCTGCTGAAATTTTTGGCCACCCAGAAGAGAAATCCCAGTAAAAACTCCCCAGCCACAGTGCCAGGCAGTAGAGGAGTGGCTGACCCTGCCTGGTCATTCTCAGCCTACATCCTGCTGCTCACATCTTTCAATGCATACTCCTTATCCAGCATCCTGCAGTCTGCATCCTGCAACCTGAAATCTGTGCTCTGCATCCATCTACTTCATCCCACATCCTGCATCCTTTCTCCTGTAGCCTGTGCCTCACAGCATGCACTCTGTAGCCTTTGTTCTGCATCCCACATCCTGCAGCCTTCATTTTGCACCCATCCTGCAGCCTGTGTCCTGCATCCCATACCTTGCATGCCATCATCATAGCTGGCATTCCACATCTCACAGCCTGCATCCTGCTTGCCCCTCTTGGCCTGTGGACCTCAATCACAGAACAGTTTATCATGATCCCCCTTGCGGGAGCAGTCATGGAGGACGTGTTGGGCTCTGCTCACCGCACCCATCCTGCCCCAGCTGTGTCTCCTGATTGATAGACACTTGGGATGACCCAGGTGTCTGTTGTGGCGGGCACATCCACCTCCCTGTGGGACACTCTGAGGGTCGGGCCATGGATTTGTACATGTCATCATGGCAGTCAGAGTTTGGGCGGCATGTCTTCTGCTCATTGGTCTGCTGGGATGGAGAAAGGAGCAGGGGGATAGATGGGCCATAGCCACAGGTGTGCTCAGGCTGGTGACTCCGTGTCCTTTGCCTGCTTCCTTTCCCCTGATCTTGCCCCACTTTCCTTGGGCCATGGAGCTGGGGAAACATTTTGGGGAGGGGAGGGTTATAGGGGATCAGGGCAACAGGATGGTCCCATGTGCTCTAGACCATGTGCTCTACTGTATGCCACAAGCTGTCCTTTTGGGCCTGTGCCAGCCCTTCCGGCAGCTATGTCAGAGACTTCACATCCTTGAGATGATGAGTCAGTTCCCATGAGTCAAGGAGACTCATCCTGGTGACAGCAACGCTTTCCTTGGCTCTGCTATGCCAAAACAGAAAGTCACTTTCTCCAGCTGTCCTTGGCCTTTCTCTGCCCTGCTCGGTGCCAGCACCCTGGGCTCTCTGTGCCAGCAGCCAGGGCTCTCCATGCTTCCCAGAGGACTTGTCATGCTCACCTCGCCTGCAGCATTCAGGTGGCTGGAAAGAGCCACCAACGAGGTCCCCTCTGTTCCCCTGTTGGGACAGACCCCTGGGTTAAAAGTGAAGGGTACTGCCCTTGTGCTGGGCACTCAGCAGGGCCCTTCTGTGTGCCCTGTCCCAGCCCAGGGAAGGCTGTGTCCTTGCTTCCAGGCACCGTGTCCCTCATGGTCCCCTCTCCCCCGCAGCGATGTGATGTTCGTGGTGGGCCAGGAGCAGCAGAAGGTGTTTGCTCACCGCTGTGTGCTGGCGTGCCGCTGTCAGGTGTTCCGTGGCATGCTCAGCCAGGCACCAGTGGGCAGCCAGGACACCTCCAGCAGCGTCCCACCCCAGGGCCCCTTCATCCTGGGCAACGTGCAGCCTGAGGTCTTCCTGGCTGTCATTGAGTTCCTCTACACCAACAGCGTCACCCTCAACAGCCACATAGTGAGTGGGGATGGGGCTGGTGGGGACCATGGAATGGGAGGGACAAGAAGGGGATGCAGGGGAAGGGGGTGCTTTGCAACTCTTGGTGTGCCAAAATTGGAGGAGATGGTCTATGTGATTCTTTCTGGCTGGCTAACAGGGTAATGAATGTGTGGGGTCTCAACCCAGCACAGTGGGGTGTCCAGAGCACCTTGTCCCAGTCTTGGGACCTCTGGCTGTGTGTACCCTGGATGATGAGAATGGCGACACCATCGCAGGAGATTTTTCTCCATGCAGCAGCCTTATCTCCCATGCCCCAGTCAGGAGCTCCCACGGAAGCTGGAGCACACCTACCCTTTACCCTGGGCTGCTGTGCCCATCCATGGCCCCACACGCTGATGATCACAAGGTCCGTCTTGCCTGCAGGCACTGGAGGTGCTGACCTCATCGGTGGAGTATGGCTTGCAGGACCTGTGCAAGGTACAGTGCTATGTGGGCTGTGGGCAGTGGTCCTGAGTGTTCCCAGGTTGGGCAGCACCCCCAGATGGTCCCTGCATGGCTGATGGCTGGGGGTGCCTCTGAAGAAAGCACTGTGGTGAATCACACAGGTTTGGCCCTGTTTCTCAATCCTGGAAGGTCTCTCCAGTGGGATCCCCCTTGAGGGGGTGCAGCAGCGGCGGGGAATCCCACAGGGGAATCCCGAGAAGTCATGGGGAAGGATGTGGAGTTTCACATCTGCTGCACAGCAAAGGTCAGGAGGAAAGCCCCTGTGCCTTTGCCCACACGTGCTGTCTGGTCATCTGACAGGATGATGCAGTTAAAGAGAGCCCTGATCCTTGGGAGCAGTCAGCACCTCAGCTGTGGTGCTGCCAGGGTGATGCTGCTTCGGGTGGGAAGGTGGAAGGTGTGGGGAAGGCAGCAGGGAGGAAAGAGGAAGGGTGGGAGCTGAACGAGGAGGGGCTGGGGAGCTGAAGCAGCTCTGCCAGAGTGGTGGGATGGGACCTGTGGGAACAAGGCCAAAGCCCAGATGTGGCAGAGAGCTGTCAAACAGCTGTCTGGGCAGGGAAGGGATATAAGGGGTGTAGCAGAAAAGGGGGACCTGGTGCTCCTGTCGAGTCACACCCCACCACCCAGCAAATGCATCCTGAGGGGGATGACCTGCATAGAGGAGGGGTGGGAGGGAAAGGGGCTGACCAAGGACAGCTGGTGAAACCATGTAATAGTGCGCAGCTGCAGGGTGACCTCATATCCCTCCTGTCAATGACTCAGGGCCCTTCTGCCCCAGCTGACAGCTCCTCCCTGCATGTCACATCCCCTTGGGTTTCCCTGGGACTCTGGTAGGCAGCTGAGATAGGCAGGAGAGAGGTCCCACTCATGATCAACATGCTGGTCTGGCTGCATCCCACCTGCATCATCCATGCAGGGGATGCAGCTGGAGATGCTGTTCCCCCAGCAGTCACAGCCAGAGCACAGCTGGCAGGCAGGGCTGGGGCAAAGCTGAGGTCACCCAGTGCACTGCAGCTGGCACCAGGATTGTGCCCTATGGTAGAACATTGGTGGCATCTGTAGGCAGGATTAAGGGACCCATCTGGGGCTATCAGATCGGCTGAGTTTGGTCACATCAATCTTGGTCCCTGGCTCCATCAGTGGCCAAGCTGGCTGCCCACATCCACCCTGCAAGACCTCATCCCACAGGCCATTGCTTATGAAATCCTGGGGGACTGGAGGTGACTCTGCCCCACATTCCATGTGCTGGGGTCTCAGGGGATGCTGAGAGTTGTGTGGGGGGATGGCAGGGTTGTGTCCCCGACTCTGCCCACCCTCTCCCTGTCTGCCTTACAGCTCTGTGTCAAGTTCATCAAGGACACGCTGAGCGTGGAGCAGGTCTGCGAGGCTCTGCAGGTAAGAGTCACACCGTTAGGGTCTCATTTTATTTATTAAAAATAATCTGTACAATTTTGGGGCAGGAGCAGACTTGACCCTTCTGTTCTCTGCTGGACAGTGGGGCAGGATTTCCCACTCACCCCTGGCCCAGCAGCTGCCCTGCCAACTCCCAGACCACTGGTATTGTACCAGGGCTGCAAGGGACAGTGGGGCCACCAGATCCTGGCAGAGAAGTGTCTTCTCTGTCAGCCTGAGCAGGACTGGCCAGAACTCCACAGTGCCAGGGCTTTGTCATCATCTGCATGAAACTGGGAGGCACTGGGTTTTGGGGAGCCAATCCCAAAACCCCTGCTGAGAGTTGAAGCCCCTAAAAGTAGCCTTGTGAAGGTCCTAATGGCCCTGGCCATGCTACTTGGTGGGACCAAGGCTGCTCTCCAGAGAAGGGGTATTTAATCTCCCACAAGCTGAAACAATCTTGGGGTAAGGTGCCTGCCCCAGAGCACAGAGCCCCAGCCAGATGTGGTGCCAGACCACTGTGACATAAACGGTGCTAAAATTGGCCCAGAGGAAACAAAAGAAGAAACCCCAAAACCCCAGAACAAAACAAACCTGAAGAAAACAGCTCATCTGCCCTCCCCACTTATGTCAGCACTGGTCCCCTGCTGTGGTGGAGGGGGATGTGATGTTCACCCTGCCTGTGCTGGTCCCCAGTATCCCACACACCGGGGCTGCTGTGGGGGGATGGGGGAGGGCAACCCGAGGGGCAGTGCCAGCCCTGGGACCAGCATTGCTCAGTAGGGCTGGGAGAAAATGAGAGCAACCCCAAATTCATGCTGCAGTGGGGAATGGCAGCTGTGGGTCAGGCTGAGGCTGGCACCAGGGGTGTGGGGTGCTTGTGGGGGGCTTTAAGCTGATCCTGTGCCCACACAAGGAGCACTGGGGACTGGTGGTTTCATGTGCCTGCAGTGTTACCTTGTGAGAACAGCACCAGGGCTTCTCACCCACTGTGAGATGAGTGAGATGCCGGAACAGAGGTGGAAAATCACATGTCCTGCTTAGGGTGGGGCTGGGTGACCATTGTGGGTGTTACAGCTGCCAAAACATTTGCTGTTGGGCAGGCCAAGAAAGGAGGGGGCCTTGGTGCCCCTTTCTCCCCACATTATCACTGTGATACCCAAACCAGAGGGATGTGTGCCTCACCTGTGTCCCTGACAGTGCCCACGTATCTGTAGGGCTTTGACAGGGAGGCCTTCCTGCCCTGGACCCCCTTGCAGGTGTCTGTGTTGTCTCGCAGGCTGCAGTGACCTATGGGCAGGTGGACCTCCAGCAGCACTGCCTGGCCTTCATCGAGGGCTGCACCGCGGTACGTGACAGGTGATGGGGGAACATGGTGGGGGGTACCCCAGGGTGTGGGGGGCACACGGCATGGAGAATGCTGCATGAGGCAAGGGAGCAGGGCTCCTAAGGATGAGATGCCTGGGGGCTGGGAGGGGAGCAAATTTGGAGAGAAGATGCTGGGTGACTGACAGAGGCAGACTGGGGGTTATTGGAGTGCCAGAGGATTGGAGTGTGGGTTGGGGGATGCTGGAGTGCCAGGCAGGGATGGCACCAGGATGTGTCTGATGGACAGGGGTGGTGGTTGTGTGGGGTCCTGGTTCCAGCCCCCTGGTGTTGTGGTGTGCTGGCAGGCAGTGGTGCGGACCCAGGGCTTCCGTGAGCTCTCCGACGTGGTGCTGGCGCGGGTGCTGCGCAGCGACCGCCTGGCCGCGGATGAGCTGGACCTGGTGCAGGCTGTGCGGGAGTGGGCTCACGTCAGCTCGGTGAGTGGCATGCAGCAAGGACTATCCAGGGGTGCCTGGGCCCCCACCAGCCCAGGCTGGGAATGTAGGCACCCTATCTCTGAGCCCAGGGCTCGGTGATGCACACAGAGGCTGTGTCACTCCCCCCAGGCCCCTGCTTCCCCTGGTGCCCAGGACATCACCAGCCTCATCCCTCACATCCTGATGTCTGACAGGCTGTGCTGGAGCGTCCGGTGCCAGAGGTGGCTGCCCTGCCCGTGAGGGAGCTGCGTCTGCCCTTGCTGGCACCCAGCGAACTGGTGACACTGGAGAGCTACAACCAGCAGGACCTCCTCATCCCGGTGAGCTGCTGCCTGTTCTTAGTGTCCCCTGACTGACCTCCAGGGCTGGAGTGTGCTGTGGGATGGGCTGAGGAGGACCACACTGTGGCAGCGCTGATGCCCCCATCCGTCTCCCCTTCCCCACAGGTGGAGAACATCGCGGCAGCCTGGCGTGCCCACGCACTGAGGAAGGGCAGTGGGGTGCCCTCCCGCCTCTGCCGTCCCCGCCGGGGCACACGGCCCCGCGACCATCACCGTCACCTTGAGCCACACGCCAAGTAGGGGCTGGCAACGAGTTTTGTCCAGCCCAACCGGGGACTCTGCAGCGGGGCAGACAGCGGGGCTGGGCACTGATGCTGCCGTGGCCAAGAGCATTGACAAGATGCCAGTGCAGGATGCCTGGGTCACCCCAAAAGTGATGCAGGGGCTGGGGGTAGGGGAGGGCTGGGCTATGCGATGGGTGCAAGGACACTGCAGGCTGCCCAGGTAGTGACCCAAGGGTGGTGGGGCTGCAGAGATCCCTGCGGGATGGGGACCCAGGATGAGCTCCCCCTTCCCCGGGGCCGTGCTGCCCTCCCCCGGCAGCGGGGCTGTGCTGCAGTGGGAGAGAGCACCAGTGCCTGCCCGGGCGGGGCCACGGGGACCCTGGGGCTTGGAGGGGGTGCAGGTAGGAGGGGACACATGGGCATCTTTGCACGCATTGCTGCACCGACGGGCTCCCAACCCCCGCCAAGCCGTGCCAGCAGGCCACACACACGCAGCACAGACTGCCAGCCCCCCTTGCACCCCCCATTGAGTGTGTGCACACAGCTGGGTCTGTCTCAAGCACACAAACCCCCCTCCCAGCTGTGTTCCCCAGGAGAAAGGGCCAGACACAGCAGGTAATTTATATATAATATATATATTTACTCTTTAAAAATAAACCTTCAGTCCCCACTACCGCCTGTACAAACTACAAAAATAAACCTTTGCTCTCTTTGATATAAATAACTTAGATGGCGTGTTTGGGGGGGGGGGGGGGGGGGGGGGGGCTGCCCGCCGTGCCCACGCCTGGCACGGGGACAGGGTCCCCAAGGCCACCCCTGCTGAGCGGCAGTGTCAGGGGGCCGGGGGGCCTGGGGCCGCAGGCACAGCAAACACCGCTGGAGTTAAAGTGCTGGGTGACGGCGCGGACGGTGCCCGGGATGGGGACGGGAACAGGGACAGGGGCTGGCTGCAGGGACAGCCCCGTTGCACGGGGACATGGTAAGAAATAACGTTTCCCAGCAAGATGTGCCTGGTGGCACCATGGGAGCCCACGTCAGCGTGCAGCGTCCTGTGCGTGCTCAAGCCTGTGCCATCCCCCGGACAGAGCACAAGTGTGACACAGGGGGCTGTGATCGTGGGACAGCTCAGGGGCTTGGCACAGCAAGGACCACTCCAAGGATCTCCCCCTTCCAAAACCCTGCCTGTGTGCTGGGGAGCAACAGGCTCCCTTTCTTCACTGTGGCACATCCATGATCTCTAGCCTTCCAATTCTTGCCACTGGGGAAACTGAGGCACAGACTAGCATGTTGGAAGGGGTGAGCTGCCCATGGAGTGGGGGCATGAACCAGGTCTGTGCCCCCAGGCTCCTGCTGCCTCCAGTGGGCAGCCCTGCACTGGGCAAAGGGTCTGCCCACTCCCTGCCTGCACCCTGGGCAGCCGGGTGAGGCTTTAGGCTGAGAAATAAATCTTTTAAAATAAGCTTAAAAATATATATCTCTCTATAGATAGTTTCCCTTTGCAATAAATAAAGGTGGGGGTGCCCACCCTAGGCCTTGCCCATGGCATGCCAGGGCATAGCTGGCTCTGGGGTTGCCCCCTTATCGGAACAGGGGGCATCAGGGCACCCTGTTGGGGTACCCCAGCTCATGGCCTGGGATGGGTGGTCCCAGGAGGAGGTGATGGGGAGCAGGCAGTGACCCCACAAAGGGGGAACTGGCATGGCACTGAGTCCACCTTGCCAGCAGCTCCAGAAACAGAGGGGGGAGTTAGTGCTTCCATTTCTGGGGGGGCAACAAGCCCAGGGCAGGATAACCCCAAGCCCTGGGTGACGGGACACGGCACCAACGGTACAGCCTCAGGTGAGGGACGCGCGGGCACGGCATGGCCTGCACACAGCTTGCATAGAAGTGCCAGCCTGCCCTACCAAGCCCCGGTGCAGGGGGGCTGGTCCTCCTTGGCCAAGACCACTCTGGCGATTAGCAGCATGACACGGGTGACCCCGCTCTGCACCCTCCTGTGCCCGCGGGGTGCTGGGGAGATGCTCTGCCCAGGAACCAGCAATCTGCAGAGAGAGAGAGAGATTTGGGGATCAGTTGGGTCCCTCCACACCCACCTCGCACCCCCGAGCTGCCATGCACCAGCCCTGGGTAGGGCGTCCCCAGGCTCACCTAGCGCCAGGCACCTGCCCCGTGGTGTCCCATGTTCTGCATCTCAAAGGTGTCGGGCACAGCGGTGCCGCTGGTGCTGGGCTCGTCCAGGCAGTCCCGCTCGCTGCTGGTGAAGCCCTCAGGGCTGAAGCTGGGGTAGGAGCCAGGCAGTGTGGGGTGCAGAGCCACTGTCACTGATGCGGTGGCCGTGACGGTGGTGTAGCTGCCGGCAGGACCCTGCAGGTGGGTGCTGTAGGTGGGCAGGGCTGCGGGGGGGGCTGGCCGGGTGCCCGCTGGGCCGGGCTGCGGGGGATCTCGGGGCAGCGAGGTGCACGGCTCCCCAAAGGGCAGGGGGGCTGCAGGCTGAGGGCCAGAAGCCTCTTTCTTCCCCTGAACCTCCAGGCTGTCCTTGTAGGGCTTCAGCACCTGGAGGGGGAGCATAAAGCATGAGGGTCCCCAGTCATATTGAGCATCCCTCTGGCAACACCACCAGCCCCCATCCCGCAGCTCTATCCATGACCCTCTCCCTGGGGATGCACGGGAGCTGGCAATGCCACAAAGGGTAGAGACACTCACAGTGATGCGGGGGAAGCTGGGGTCCTTGCCAGCCTCCAGTAGGATGTGTGCTGGGGCAGGGGGCACAACGAAGGGTCCCCGTGGGCTGCCTGGCCCCACGCTCTCCGTGTCAGAAGGCTCAGGGAAGGTGGCGGGCCAGGCTGGAGCGCGCCGGACGTACAGTCCCCCAGGGCCCAGACATGGGGGTATTGACTCTGGTGGGGGTAGGCAGGGGCCACTATCCACCAGGGATGCCTGGGGAGAGAAGACATGTCAGACGAGCCAGGGACAGAGTATGGAGAAGTAGGGAATACGGGCTGATGCGAGGATGGGGATGTGGGTGATGCCAGGTGAAGCAGGGATGCGATCAGGGAGGTCATGGGTCAGGGAGGGATGGGGGAAGTTGTGTGTGGAATGAAGCAGGAACAAGGTCAGGTAGGTATGGGGAAAGTAGGATATGGGTCAGAGAAAGGATGAGGTAAAAGAGGGACGGTATAGGGCAAGGGATGGACTGAGGTGGGTTCAAGATGAGGTTGGGACTGGACAAGGCAAAGATGGATAAAGGGTGAAAGGTGGGCAGGGAGAGGGGCAAGGGGGGATGAAGAGACATGGGTACAGGGCTGGGGAGGATGAGGGAGAGGTGGGATGGAGGGGTCTTGTACCTCAGGAGGTGGCCCGATGACAGAGAGCAGCACAGGCAGCAGCACCAGCCCGTTGAGCAGCCCCAGCAGCGTCAGGATGGTCAGCACCGCAAAGAAGTACCTGAGGGGACCATAGGCACATGGGGTAAGCAGGCACAGCCATCATGAACCTCTCCCATCGCAAACATGGCTTGCCATGCCATGGCCCGTGGCCCTGCCATGTCTCCCCAGCCTCCAGGCAAGATGGAATGGCAGTCCCCAGCAAGATGTCCTCACCATCTACCCCACATCCCCACTGCCAGATGGGGGCTGCCACACCCACCAGCCCCCACTGCCAAAGCTCTTGTATGGCAGCACGTGGCTGATTTACCCTTTTTCAGTGCTCACCTCATGATGAAATCGAACTCGGAGCCAGCCAGCATGAGGACACCCAGGAGGGTGGAGACAGCACCATCCATCACAGGTGCAAAAGTGTGCTCCAGTGCTGCGGCTGAGCGCACGTTCCTGCTCCCCGCAGCCGTCAGGAAGCCCTGAGTGGGATGGAAATGTCATGCGGGGCTGTTCCCGTGTGCCACCCATGATGGGCCACCCATTAGCACACGGCCAAGGGGATGAGGGTGCCAGGGAGTGGGAAGTGGGATCAGCCTGTGCTCACCAGGGCCACGTGGACAGTAAACTCCACACCGATGCCCACCGAGGCAATGAGGATGACCACAGGGATGGCGCTCAGCTTGATGCCCATCAGCCCCATGATGCCAAACAATTCCACAGCAATCATGGCCAGGATGGAGACCTGGAGGGTGGTGAGGTCAATGAGAGATGGCTTTGATTGGCTGTCCCTTCTCCCTGGTAAGCCTGACCCTACTCCATATAGGGCAGCCTCACCTCAATGACCCTTTTCCCTCTATTTGGGGTGTCCCTCCGTCCCATCTTCTGGGGGTAGCCCTCACCCTGCTCTGCATGGATGTCATCAAACCCCTGCACACTACACACATTCCCATCATAACGGGTTCCCTGATCCCTCCAAGTGGCTCCCGCAACAACTGCCATCTCCATATGGGTGTTCCTGTCACACTCTTCTGCATGGATGTATCCAGGGTCCCCTGCTCTCTTCATCAATGATACAACTGATTCCTCCATTCAGGAATCTCCCACCCACTGCCACCCTCATATGGGCATCCCTTCCCCCCAGGGTGCCCCTGGCCACTCCATCACCCAATTCCCATGAAGCAGGTACCCAGGGCCACTCGGCAGGACGGGAGAAAGTCTGGATGCCCTGACCTCACCCCTCAGGACCATCCCCTGCATCAGGGTGCGTACTCACGATGATGCCGGCGGTCCAGGGGTTGAGCAGCAGCATGGCGCAGACGAGGAAGGTGCAGGCCAGCAGGATGCTGATGGCCAGCAGGAACCAGTGCCGCAGGCCGATGTACTGCTCCCAGAAGAGGAAGGGGTAGCCGCTGGGGTAGCTCAGCACGCCGTGGCGCTGGGCGGCCTCCTGGCAGATGGCCCGTACGCTCTCAATCGCCTCCACGAAGTCGGACGTGCGACGCAGCCCGCTCAGGTAGAAAGGGAACTGGGCGAACTCCAGTGGCTGGGCTGCTGGGACTGGTGAGGAGATCACAGGCAGTATGAGGGTGTGGGCAGTACGGGTGTACAGGCAGCACAAGAGCACCACAGTCACATCAGCTTGAGGGCAGCCTGGGCAGCCTGATGCCTGGCTGGCTACCACAGGTCTGGGGAGGGTGTAGGAACAGACTGGGGTCAAGGCGGAGGGCAGGGCATTTCTCTGCCTGTAGGATTTTTGTGCATTAGCGGGTTACTCTTTGCAGTGAGATGCTCATGGGCTGGAGCAGGGTTGCTAAGGGCATAGGGAATGCACAGTGGGATGCTCAGGGTGGGATGCAAGAGGACAAGGCTTAAGCATGGGGAAGCAAGGCAGTTTACCAGATGGGGTGAGGGATGTGAGGGGTTTCCCTTCAGGGTGAAAAGGTGTGGGGAGTGGGGTACTCTGCAGGTGGATGCCGGGGGCAGAGGGGGCCCTGGGGAGCCCACCATGCTCACTCACTTCGCAGGTTCTCGCCCGTGGTGTCGTACTTGTCATGAATCCACTCGGGGGGTGGGGGGTAGAAGTTGGCCTGGGAGGCAGCAAAGCCCAGGGGGTCGTTGCTGGCCCACACCGTCAGGCAGATGTAGAAGGTGTCGGGGGGGATGATGCCATTCTCGTCCACCAGTCGCCGCGTGGTCAGCTACAGGAGAGACCAGGAGTGGGCATGAGCTGGGCAGCTGGGGCAGAGACATCCCAGCCCAGTCAGCCCAGCCCTGCCACCACTCACCTGGTTGAAATTGAAGGGCTCCTTCTTGTTGCCAGTCTGGATGAGGAGCTTGTAGGCCAGTGCCCCATCCTCGGAGCCATTGCGGTAGCTGTCATGGGTGATGCGCCCGGCCTGCCAGTCCCTGTCGAAGGTGGCCTGGAGCCCTGGGGATGCAGAATGGGGAGTAAGCATCCCTGGGTACACACCACCCTGAACACCACCCCGTGTGACCAGGGAGTGTGGTGCCAGAGGGATGGGCACACAAAAACCCCAAGGCTCATCTTCCAGTGCTGGGCACCTCGGGACCATCCTCCCCAGGGCACTGCACACAAGGGAAGGCATTCCCAGGCCAGTGGGGAGCATGCAGGCTGAGGAGAGGACTATCAGACAGGGGAGGTCATGGAGAAGAGGCATGTCCCTCACCTCTCAGCCAGTCCTGGAAGTAATGGAGCCACATTTTAGGCAGGTCGCGGTTGCCCTCCCGCACCACGTACTTGACGGTGCTGAAGGCCTGGTGCAGACTCAGCAGGGCAGCCTGGGCACCCGGGTAGTGGAAGCCACCCTTAGTGACAATGAACATGTTGTAGAAGGAGAAGTACTTGAACTGGGCCGAGATGAAGGCGTGTGCCTTGGTGTCCCGTGGCACGATGTCCGTCAGGTAGAGGCCATCATGTACCATGGTGGTGCCATAGAGGCTCAGTCCTAGCAGTGCCAGGAACAGCACCACCACTACCACCTGTGGGGACAACAGGGGGTCAGGAAGGGTCCTGTGCCACCCACCCACCTTGAGTGGCACCACCAGGGTTGCCCCCCCCTCACCTTGGTCCGGGTTCGCAGAAGGAGTGGGGCGTACTTCTCCCGGGCGAAATCAGCGAGGCTCCAGCGGCAGAAGGGCAGGGGGACACACTCCCGGCCACCCTTGGCCTCATCCAGCTGGGACAGCAGATCCCGGGTGGAGCTGGATGGAGCGAAGACCTGCGAGCCCAAGGGATCAGTGTGGGGCAGGAGGATGGCAGGTGAGGTGCACACCTGGGAGGTGGGTGGCAGGACGGTGACAATGTGGTGGCCCGAGGGGTCACACCGGGTGAAGGCTTGCACAGTGGTGGTGATCTGGGTGCTGGTGGCCATGCCGGGGTGCCCATAAGGAGATGGATGGCAGGCATGGTTGTCGTTGGCGTCAGCAAGCTCTTGGGGCTGGATCTGGATGACCCTTGAGGAGCAAGGGCTGCATGGAGAGAGTGAAGGAGCAGAAAGAGAAGGGTGAGATATTTAGTCACCCTGTCTTCTTTAGGGACCTGTGGGGTCAGAGCCAGCCCAGCCAGCCCAGTGCCAGTACCTGTAGAAGCAGCAGAGGATGTCGAGCCGGCGTTTCTCCCGGCGGTGCAGGTCCAGGCTCAGGATAGCAGGGAAAACGAAGAGCACCATGGCGAAGTTGAACACAACAACCACTGCAGCCTGCAGGTATTGGGGGACACACGTCAGAGCAGGGTCTGGCCATCCCTTCCCATCCCCGGGAAAGGGACCGTGGCCCTACCTGGAGGGAGAAGGCGCGCAGGGCAGGGATGGGCACCAGGGCTGCCATGAAGAAGGCGATCATGTTGCTGACAGAGGTGAGAGCCACGCTGGTCCCCGTGCGCTTCAGACACTCACCCGTCCGCTCCTGCCGGGACAGAGAAGGGGTGATGAGAGGGACCATGGGGAGGCAGGAGGAGGCCGAGAAGGGCCTGGGCAGTGCTCAGTGCTCACCTTGAAGGGGATGTGCTGGCTCGTCTCGGTGAAGGCGTGAGCCAAGAGGAACATGTCATCCACCCCAATGCCGAGGGCCAGGAAGGGCAGGACCTGCCACAGAGCAGCTGGTGTGAGCAGAGGGACATGGCCACCACCTGAGAGGGGACTCGGCCACCCCTGAGCCCTCAGGGTCCCGCCCACCTCACAGTACCCAGCTCTTCCTCCAGCACATACCTGGGTGGTGGCTGCATTGAAGGAGATGCCCAGCAGTGAGCAAAGCCCCAGGCCAGAGGCGACGGAGAGAGCCACAAGCAGGACCCCAGCCAGGCCCACAGCCCCCTGGGACTTGGAGCAGTCCCACCGCAGCATGGTGACACAGGCATAGGCCAGCTGGAAGAGCACAGTGGGTTAGTGGGGACCTGGGGGCAGATGGAGGGATGGCAGAGGACAGAGAGAAGGGGCACACGTACCATGAGGAGGTAGCCCCCAGCCACCCGGATGACGCTGACGTCAGAGAAGGACTTCATGATGTCATTGAGCGTGGTGGTGGAGAAGGCATGGACACTCTGCGTGGCGTTGGGAGGGATGGAGTCCTGTGCCAACTGCCAGAGGTGCATCCCATTAGAGGAGTCAGGAGCCCCCCGCTCTACAGTACACCCACCCCAGAGTATTCAGAGTGTCAGCATCACCACTGACAGTCCCCAGGGATGCACTGGACTAAAACAGAGTAGTGCCAGAACCCGTGGCCACATGAAAACCTGAGCACAGAGGGATGCCATGCACAGGCTCACCCCTGCCCAGCCCCATGTAGGGGCTGTTCCCGGTGCTCACCTCCACGAATTTCCTCTGCCAGGCCTCCAGGATGGCTCCTGCCTTCTCCTCGCTCCAGCTGATATCATGGATCTCGTAGTCATCCTTGAAGTGCTCATAGAGCTGCCGGGGGCTCATGAGGAGGAACATGGTCTGCAGGGCCTCGGCGCTGGGGGACAGGCACGCACCTCGCTGGGACCAGCTGCAGCGCCCCAGGATGCAGGAATGGGTCCATCCCCCACCCCACGGCACCCATCCCCACCCCAGACACCCACGAGAGGACCCAGGCATCCTGCCTCCTTGCTCTGCCTTGCTCCAGAGTGCTGCCTTGCTCACCAGCCCCACACACCCACCAGCCTCTGAGACAGCCCCAGAGCCCCTACTGCAGCCAGGGCAGGTATCCTGCCCTGTGCCTGGGGATGCCCACACCACAGCAGCTCTTACCGTAGCAGCTTGCCCTGGGAGTCTTTGGTCGTGCCGCCTAAAATCAGCTCCTGCTGCCAGCGCATGAACTTCCTGGAGAAGCCGTGGCAGCCCCCCGAGAGTTCGGCCGGGATGTCGGGGCTCTGTGGGTGGAGGGGAGGTGTCAGGATTGTGAGGCAGGCAGGAGAGCAGTAAGCCCCCACACCCAAATCCTGGTGCTCATGGACTGTGACCCACCTGCTGGCTCTGCTTGTTGGGGGCACTGGAGGGACATTGGGGGTCCCGGGGGTCCAGGCAGGGCCGCTCCATGTAAGCCTGTCCCACCTCTGCCTTGTCTAGCAGCTCTTTGAAGCCTTCCAGGGATGTGAACTGCCCCAGCTCCTCCATCAGCTGCAGAGGATCCAGGTTGCTCCACTGGATGTCTGGGCGGCCCCTGGGCAGAGAGCAGCACTGGGGTCATGGGGGATGCCAAAACCCACACGCAGTACCACAACCACCACCGCCAGCCCATCCCAGGGGTGCTGTGGATGCCCTCACAGGCAGGATGCAGGGATGCAGATGAGCATCAGCTCCCAGCACGTCCCTTACCCCCTCCCGGGGCCGCCCGCGGAATCCCCCGTGCCCTGTGCGCCACAGCGGGCCATGCCCCGAGTCAAGTAGCGTGCCTGATCCTGTTAGTCCGGGACAAAGCGGGGGGAGCCGGCCCTGCTGCCTGGCCCCGCTTTGTGTGAGCAGTCAGGCCGATTACTGCCCGTGGGCTAACATCTTGATAGAGGGGAGCAGGCAGGCAATAGCTCCCGGCATCCCTTACAGCCCTTCCTGCCATTTTCCCCCAAGCTGGAGAGTTTGGGGCTCAGCAGAGGTCCTGGGGGCTCAGCACAGTACTGGGAGCTGGGCATGGAGTAGGTTCTTGGAGGTCCAGCAGGACTGCAGGGGACTTGGGTACCCAGGAAAAAGGTTTTTCCCATTGCCTGCAGATGCTCTGCTCCCTCCACCCCAGCCTGGGGAGCTGGGGGCCAGCTTCCAGCCTCACTCAGCTTCTTTTTTAAGACAGAAAGGACACACAAAAAAGCCAATAACCCAGCCCAGCGCTCCAAAGAGGGGAAGAAAAAGCCCCGAGCAAGTGTGGGCTCTGGGGAGAAACACAGCCTAATAATTCATGAAGGCTGGCTGGGCCAGAGCCGGCCGCTCGAGATTCCCACATACCAACCGGAGCTGCTGCTGCTTCCAAAGAGAGCCCCTTTTATCTGCTTTCGCTTGCTTCACTGAGCCAGGGCAAATCCTTTTGTCTTTCCATAGATTGCTGCTCTTTGTTCTCCCAGCTCCCACCCCGCTCACCCCTTGGCGTTAAAAAGGGGGACGAGTCCCCATGGGCCGGCCGCACTCAGCCGGGGTGCCCGCCCGGGCACCCGCTCCCTCGGCTGCTAGGAGAGATGAGTCCCGTGGCTGCTCCAGTGCCACCCTGCCTGCCACGGACCTCAGTCCCAGAACGCTGCCCAAGCCGGCAGACAATGCCACCAGCATCCCATCTGGCACGGCCGCCCCAGCCCCACCTGCTCCTGCTCTCGGCGGTTCCCCAGCCTGGGATGGGGAGAACCTGAGGTCCTGGGGGGGCAAAACCAGCCCCTAGTCCTGGCTGGGGAGGCTGCGGCCCCTTCCCCCTCCTCCCGTCCGCAGCAGCCTGAATAAGGCCACTATTTCATCTATTTGGCAAGGGGCAGCTTTCAGAGCAGCATTAGCATGAGAAAGCACGGGGCTGCGTTTGCTGACAATGCACAAGCCGCCCCAGCTCTCCCGGACAAACACACGCGTAAACAGAAGGAATGTGGGGGAGGCTCTCCCGGCCCAGCCCGGGGTCCCCAGCCCCACCACCACGCGAGGAGCTGGCTGGGAGTCGCTCGCCACCCAGCCCAGGGACTCCGTGCCCTCCGTGCCCCTGGGTGCAGCTCAGGAGTCTGGGTGCCCCCTCACAATCGTGACACACACGAGGTGCTGTCAGGGACAGGGGCAGCAGCCTCGAGGACCTGCCTGTGGCACAGCCACTGCCCCCCGTCCCCATCCCTGGCTGGTGGGAGAGCATGGCAGGGATGGGATGGGATGGGATGGGATGGGATGGGATGGGATGGGATGGGATGGGATGGGCAGTTCCTGCCTGTGGGCTGCAGCCCCCCTGCAGCAGTACAGCCCTAGCTGTGCCACCGAGGCCAGGCAGGGGAGGGAGGACAGGGACCTGTCCCCAGTGTTGACCCAGCGGGACAGCAATGATGGTGGGACCAACCTAGGGCTGAGCAGGACAAGCTGCATCAGCACTGAAGCACCTTGCAGCAGGCAGAGCCAAGCTGCAAAGGGAGGTCAAGCACAGCCCCTTGGCAGCATCCCCAGCTCCTGCTCCCACCCATGGCCCCCCCCAGCCCAGGACAGTTCCCCACACACACTCACGGGAGATAGGCTGAGCCTCCTTGCAGCTTGGAGCCTTCCCAGAAGCAGTCCAATGGTGTCAGGATCACACAGGGGAACAGCTTCTCTATCATCTGTACGGGGAGATGCGAGAGGTCAGCAGGAATGGATCAGACCCCCCAGTCTCCCCGCACCTTGCTGGGCTTTCCAAACCTGTGCCTTCCCACATCCAGCCAGCAGTGCCTTCACAGCACCTGGGGCTGACAAGCCCTGTCCCCAGCACAGCCCCTCCACTGCCATTCTTTGATGGGCTGATCCCGCGGGTCAACAGCCAGCCCCGGCGGAGCTCCAGAGGGCCATCCATGAGCAGCACTCACCCTCTCGATCATGCCATTCTCAATGATGGGGACACCCGACTTGTAGCAGATCTTGTTCAAATCCCACGATCTGGAAAGGCAGAAGGAGGAGCTGAGAACGGGCATATCCCGCAGGGGACACGGCAAAGGGTAGAGAGATGTGCAGAGCACGGCGGGGGTCCCCGTCCCCCATCTGGAGCCGGACTCACTTTCCGTACAGTGAGACTTGAACCTTGCTGGCGGCCAAGGCCGCCTCGAGGTGGAGCTGCAGGGCCTCCTGTGTCAGGATGTTATCACCATCCTTCTTCGGCGTCTGGATCAACATCTGGGAGGTGTAGACGGACTCCTCGCCCAACTTCTCCTTGGTGTAGCGCAGCTCCTGGCTCACCCGGCTGCCCGCTGTGGAGAGGACCATGACGTGCCCTGTCAGTGCCACGCCAGGCAGAGCCCCCACCTCACCAATGTGCCCTGCCCATCAGGATGCCCAGGGAATGGGACAGGCAGAATCAAAGCCGCAAAGCATGAGATGGTGCCATGATCACTCACAGGGGCTTCCTGCTGTTGGGTTCCCCAACTGCTGCATCCTCTGGGTGCTCACACCCAAGGAATCCAAACAGGGACCACCTCAGAACACACTGGATGAGGCATCCCCCTACCCAGCCCCAAAGCAGCTTGTTGGCTTTGCTTTCCCCAGAAAAAAAACCCACGGACAGATGGTTGGTGAAGCAGAGTGGACCCAACCTGTCCACTTCCACCGTGCTCTGTGGTGGGTGCTGCAGATGCCCAAAACCAGCCCACAAAACAGGAAATTAAACTGGGGGCACCGCAGCCCAGCCCAGCCCCTCCATGGCACCCCAAGGCAGGCAGGGAAGGAGCGTAGGGAGAGGCAGGCACCCCAAAGTCCCTGCAGGTGTAGGCTGCCCCAGCAGCGGTCTGGGGACAGGGGAGGGAGGTGGTGCTGGGGACATCGCTCTTCCCTGCCAAGTCTCTGGGATCTGTCCCCCTTTGGCAGCATGAGAGCTCTGAGCACAGCAGGGCCAAGGTTTCCAGCTGAAGCCACCGACTTCATTTGCGGCTGCCTCGGCGTGGAAGAGGAATCCCCTCCCAGCCAGCGTGGCTGGGGCTGGGACCAACCCTGCACGGTCTCTCGCATGGCTGAGCACCAGCCCAGGGACAGCTGTCCCCATCCCCTTCGAACGCAGGGCTCACATCCCTCCTGGCATAGCAAAGGGGAGGCAACACAGCCCAGAGGAGGGTGGGAAGTGGATCCTGAGACCCCCTCCCAAGTGCACCACTTGGCTGCTCTGCTCCAGCCTCCTGCCCAGGGTGGGAGGGATGCTGTCCTGGCACATCTGGGGTGTAGCCCCCATCCCAGTGCCACCCGCTGGGGTACCCCAGGATGCCCAGCGTGGGATGCTTCCCAAGGCAGTGCCGCTGGCAGGGGTGAGGCCAGCTCCTGCCCGGCCCCGGGAAAGCGAGGGGAGGTCACGATTCATCTGCACCAGGATGCTCCCTCAGCAAGGGGCGGGGGCCCCGGCGGGCCTGGCCCTCCGCCAGCACCGAGGAGGCCAGAGCGAGACCGCAAATAAGGAGCAGAATCTTCCCTTTTAATGACTTATTATATGGGTTGGTGTTTTGGTGGTTTTTTTTTTTTTCCCTGCTTTTTGGAAACGGGGAGGGCAAAGCATCTTTATTGTTCCTGGCTGGGCCAGGGAGCAGCTGGTGTCCATCAGATGCCAGTTGGGATAGAGGTTGTGCCAGGGACAGGGAGGGGGGGACATGGCCGCGGCTTTTGTGTGTGTGTCAGAGGGGACAGCAGCACCCAGGGCGAGGGGACGAGGACACGGGGAGGGTGGGTGTCGGGGGGTGGGGGGAAGTGGGACGCCCATCCCGTTCCCAGCAGGCTGGGAGGTCGGGCAGGAGGTGCGCCAAGCTGCTCTGATCTCAGCCATGCCACCCACGCCGAGCCCGGGCGGGAGGTGGGACACAGCGATGGGGGGGTGCCCGACGGCGCTGCTGCTCCCGGGGGATCATCCTGCTACGCCCTGCCCTGCCGGCATCTCCGCCCAGCCCGCCTGCGGGAGGAGCCACACATCTGCAAGCATGGCGTGGGGGCGAGCCCCCCGAAAAATTAAAGAGGAGGGGAAAAGAAAAAAAAAAAAAAAGAGAGAGAGAGAGAGAAAATAAAAAGTCGTCCCTTGTAATTAGTGTTAATTTGGAACAGGGCACTGCGAGCCGTCAGCAAGCTTCAAAGGCCGTGAGGAAGCCTCAAATTCCAACACCCTAATTAACCAAAGAGCAACATGAAAAGACAAGGCAGCGCACACAGGGCTGCCAAGGACACTTCAAACGGGCGCGCCCGCCGGCCGGCCAGCCCCGAGCGGGGCGAGACGCCCCACGCAGCCCCCCGGCCGGGCAGCGGGCTGGGGGGGCACCCCGATACCAACAATGAGCACGTTAATGAGGAACTGTATGTAAGGTCTTCCTTTTTGTTGTTGTTGTTGTGTTGGGTTTTTGTTGTTTTTGTTTTTGTTTTTTTTTAATTCCAATTAACAAAGGGAGCCCTTGGCTTTTTCATGCAAAGGGCTCTCTGGTTCCAATCAGGCGTCCGGTCCTGCTTACTAACAGCTTGCTCTGCTCCCCGGCAGGGTTTGGCTTCACTGCCCTGGACCCCCAGCTCCCACCAAAATCCAACTGCAGGGCTTGGGGGCAGGACAGTCCCCCGAGGCAGCAGCAGCCTCGCTGGGGTTGGGCATTGCTCCCACGCTGGGGGGGCTGTGGGTGCAGGCTCAGAGCAGTTCTGGCTGGACGGTGGATTGGGACCCTACACCCACTTGCACTCCGAACACCTGGGGTGCACAGCAGGCTCCTGCCGTGCCCAGCAGGGAGAGTGGATGCTGAGGATGGGACAGGGTCCCTGGCAGCGAGGGTGGCTGCGTGTGCGGCTGCCTCCCATCCACGGGCCATGCCGGGGGAGCCCTCTTCGTAATTACAGCATCCGCCACAAAATTATAGAGCAGGGCTGGAGCCTCCCTGCCCCCTTCCCGGCCACCCTGCCTGAGCCATTCCCCTGCCACTGCACCCCAAACCCTCCTGGCAAGGACCCGCAGCCACGGCACTGCAGCCAGCTCACCCTCACACAGTGGGACCAACTTGTGCCCCCAGCTGCTCCAGCCAAGACAGAGCCTCAGCCCCTGTGTTGTCCTCCTGCCCTGGGAGGGGTCTGATCCCAGCTCATTCCACATCTCTCCAGGGGTAGCCAGAACCTCTCAGACTCATCTCAGAGGGTTTGGGGTCAGCCCATGCCAGGTCCTGCTGCCCACAGTGCAGTTACGTGGCCCCCCCAGCCCGGGGCTGGCCCCCTTGCAGCCACCCCGCTAGTTGTGACAGCAAGGGGACCTCCCACGGTGCTTTCCCAGGGCAGGAGGTGAACAAACCCCGTAGTGCCCTGTCTCCAAGCACCCAAGGGTGGGGGGCAGCAGGCCGAGTGTGCCAGGGCAGCGTGTCTGGGTGGCACGGGGAGGGCAGTGGGTCCGGGCAGGCTGCCAGCCCCACACTGAGCCCTCCCTGCCTGGCAAGGCTGAGGGCAAGGGAGGGATGTGGGAGGTGCTGGGGACCACGGAGGGGTACCAGTGTCTCCCCAGGAAACACAGGCTGCAAAGACCACTCTGTCCCATCAGGCTGGGTAGAGGTCATGGTCAACAGCACTGCCACCACAGTGCAGGTGGCACCCAGGCACTGCCAGCATTGTCACCGCTTGAGTGACTTGGGTGGGACAGGATGACAGGGAGGGAACACTCCTGCCACACATTCTCGCTTGGCCCCCAAAATCAGGCCCAGTCCTTCTTGGTGTAATGGGGCTAGGGGATGTGACAACAAATGTTGTTGAGCTGCAGATTCAGCTGGTGCACAGGGGATGCTGCAGCCCTGACCCCAGCTGGGCCCACTAGCAAGGGACGTGATGAGCAGCTCCCTTTCTACAGCACAACATCCCAATGCTAGGGCTGGAAACCACCACAAAGGCACAGCTGGGAGTGGGGCAAGGTCAGGCTGAGATCCCCTGGGAAAAGCCATCCCATGGGGAACCCGTTTGCAGCACCCCCTGCTACAAGAGGCACCCACGGGGGCGATCGCAGACCGAGCACATCCCTGGCAGAGACGCCTGCCCTGGGCGATCAGAGCCCCATGCGCTTCGGAGGGATGCCAGAACCACCCTGAGCTCCAGCACTGCCCCGCATCCCGGCGGGAGGGGGTCCCGAGGCACCGCCCCAAGCATCCTCCGGCCGCAGCTTCCCCGTGCTGAGCGGCGTGCAAGCCGGAGGCCACCTTCAAAGTGTTGTGGGGCGGATTAGCTGGATTAGGGAGGCAGTGAAAGGACCCATGCTGCTCCGGAGGAAGTCTCGCCCAGGGCACACTGAAAGAGCCATTTTTACCTGTCCCGGCCGCTACCGCCAGCCTCGCCAAAAGCCCGGCGGCCCCATCCTGTCAAAACACGTCCTCCCGGCCCATTCACCCCGCGGCTGCTCCCGGGAAGGGGGGCAGCTGCGTGGCAGATGGGTGCCCCCAGCAGCACCGAGGGGCTCGCCGCTGCCCCAGCACCTCCAGCGAAACGCAGCCCCACCGAAGGGGCTCGCAGCTCAGGCAAGAGGGGCGGCAGAAGACGGGGATGCCTTCAAAAAGCCAGCGGCGGAGGGGCTGAAAGGGCCCGTTTGGGGCCAGCTCCCCAGCCGCCGGCCCCGGCCGAACTCTTTTGTTTAACGGCAAAGCTAAATTAATGTCTTTATTACCCCAAATCGGGGGGCGGCGGTTCCCAGCACAGGGAGGGGGGCAGCCGGGAGCTCGCACCGCCCCGGCCAGCGCCGAGGGGACAGCGCGACCCCCGAAAAAGAGAGAGGGGGAAAAAAAAAAGGGGAGGGGGGAGAGGGGATTCAGTTGGGAACTATTCACCGCTAAGACTCCTGTCAGCATTGACATAAATTTCCACTGGTGTTGGCATTTAGGCATTTGCCATTTCCATATGTATAGGGCTGCCTGTACTAATTATGCTAATCACCCCCTCTGTTGGCTGCTGTGAAAAATGGCCACATTAGGCACTCCACTGCTTGCTAATGTCACTTAATGTGTGGTTGAAACATACATTCATCCCCCTCTGAATGGTGAAATTTTTCCACATTGCTGGCTTCATTCAGGCAAGAAATGAATTTTTTGAACTCAGACCACTTTTCCAGGCCCGAGGGAGAGGCAGATAATAAAACCCTCTTCTTGGGCCCTGGCGCTGCCCCCTCCCAGCCGCCAAATAACATTTAAAACACACAAAAAAAGAGCCCGTTCCCTAAGTCCGTAGATATGTCCAAGTTAAAAAAACATATATATATAAAAAAAAGAAAAAAAAACTTTCTAGGAAATAGAAAAATATATAAGTTGAAAAGGAAAGCAAAATGGATAGGGGCAGATAAGCCACAGCCATCTGTAAAGTCTTCCAGTCTCTTTGGGTTAATTAGCAAAATTTTCCAGCCCAAAAAAGCTGACCAAGCTGTCAAGGAAGGGAAAAGGAAGAGCAAGAGGTTTTGCGCTCACCTCCCAAAGATAAATAAATAAAGGTGAACTGCCTGGACCCCATCTTCTGGCAGGTGGGGGGCTACTGGGTGAGCCTCCTTCCCCCCCCTCCCTTCTCGAGAAGAAAGGTTCTTTCAGAGCCAGAGGGGAGAGCCAGGCAGGCAAGTTTTTGGGATAACAGGGACCTCAGCACTTCATGGCAGCAACACCCCAGCTGCTCCTCGCTCCCCAAGCCCCCGGGGATGGGGGCACAGTGTCCCCACAGATACCCAGACCCTGCAAACAGACAGGACAGCGGGGTGCTGAAGGGAAAATCCCACCAGGCCAGGCAAGACAGTCCCCAGGCACCCTGGGCTGTCCCTTGCCTTCCCGGAGAGCAACACCTCTGTCACCCCACTCCAAGAGAAATGGGGACCCTCCTCCCCAGGACACCCATCTGGTGACAGAGCAGGGACATGGCAGCCCAGGAGCCACCCCACAGGAGTGAAGCTGGCTCTGGCCAGGTCCCAGCAGGCATCTTGCTGCCCCAGACACGGGGACAAACTGCCATCAGAGCCCCCCAGCCCATCACCTCCAGCCACACACAGCCCCCCAGCTTCACCCGCTCCTTCCTCAGCCCCTGCACAAACATCCCACCCCACAAACCCACCCAGCCAGCAACGAGACCACCCACCTCTCTGTGTGCCCACCCAGGAACGGCTGTGGCATCCCTCTCACCCCCACTGCTGCTGCCCCACACCCCTCCACGGGACCCACCCAGCACAGTGGGGACAGAGGCTGGGAGGAGAGGCCACACAGACAGTGCTGAGGGCGTTCAACCCCGTCCTTGGCTTTCTGTCGGGGCCTTCCCATTCCCTGTGCCCCTCTCTCTGCAAACAGAGTCAGCCTGCACCTCCTCTCCGTCCTGGCCTGCCGCGGGGGGAGCTCCAGGCTGCATCCCAGCCCTGTCCTGGGTGCACAGGAACTGATGCCCTGCGCCAAGAACTGCTGCAGAGGTCAAGGAAGGACAGAAGCCACTGCCAAGAGGGTTGGGGGTGTCTCAGCTTTGTGCCCCAAGATGAGAACAAGAGAGCAAATTCCCCTCACCCCCATAAGATGCGTCCTATTTCATCCCACCAGCATACTCGGGCTGTCCATGACCCCTCCAGAAAAGGGACAGGGTCTTCTCCAGGGAGACTCAGCAGCTCTTTGAGAGGGCGACGGCTGTGCGGGGCGCTTGGCTGTTCCGGTTAGGAATTAACCCGGCCTTCCTTTGAACCAGCCCTCGGCGCTATAAATCAGGCAGACCCATTCACCACCCAGGGCTCTGCCTGCCCAGAGCTCGCCTCCCCGGCCCCTTGGCCCTAAAGACGCCCTGGGAGAGCCAGGAACAGCTGCCAGGTGTCCAGAGGTAACTCAACACTCGCCGCTAGCCGGGATTGCAGAGCCTCCGAGTGGCTAATTGCTTCGGAGGAGCCTAATTGAACATTTCCACAGTCGAGTCCAATTTATGGGGTGACACAGCCTCCTTCCATCTCCCAAACAGGGATACAGGTCAGGCATAACCCCAGAACACCACAAGAACCCCTCAGCCAGCCCCCTGGTCTAAGGGCATTCCCAGAATTGGGACAGGGGACCCTCTGTTTTCCCACTAGCGACCAGGATCACAGCCGAGGCTCAGGAGGACATACCATCAGCATGGCCCGAGTGCTGACCCCAGTCATGGGGCCAAAGCAGGGCTGCCCACCCTATTCTCCTGTTTGGGGAGGAGGGGGATGGCACAGCAGCATCATGCTCCCATGGGAAGCAGCTCCCTTCCCTCCCCTGCTCAGCAGGATCCCAGCTCCCAGAGAGCTGAGCTCAGCCTGCAGTGGGGACTGCCTGGCACAGGGTCACACGCTGCTCCTGCAGCGCTGGGACCTCACCTGGGCAGGGTGGTTTGCGGGTCGGAGCATCACCACCCGCATCCCTCAGCCTGGCTAGGCAGAGGCAGGGGGTCGGGTGCAGTCACCAGAGGCTTCCTGGAACCTTAAACCACCCTGCCCCTGAGCTGGGACCCACTGGGCTAGCATGATGGGCCGGGGATTCTCTGCACACACACCCTCCCCTCAGACACCCTACAGCACTGCCCCAGGGCTGGGACGAACCACAGTCCCACAAACATCTCACAGACCCAGAGGAGGCAGGAGCTCCGGTGCCCAGCACCCTGGGGATCCCAAACACTTGGGATACCAACTTTTGCCAGCCAAGGAGCAAGAACTGCGCTGCTTCAGCCTGCCACACTGGTACCAGGCTCTCTGCAGAGGACACACACTCCAACCCTGCCACACACGTGGGAACGTGAGAAAGTAGCGGCTGAGAAAAATCCCAAAGCAGCTTCAAGTGCTCTGGATGCAACCACAGAGTCTGGGCAATTGTGTTCCACTCTCCAGGGGCATCTCAGGCTCTCCTGTCCCCGATAATGCCCATCCCACACCAGCAGGATGGGGTGCAGTGATCAGGGCTGGCCATATGCGGGGGATGCTTTGATCTTGCCAGAAAATGCAGAAGCTGAGGCTGGCGGTGAGGCAGGGACCTACAGCTGGTTATGGGGAAGGGAGGCAGCCCCACAGCTGACACACGAGACTGAAAGTGTCACCACAAGCCTTCCTTCCACATCCTGACCCCCGCATGCCACCCCATGGGACTGAAGCCATCTCAGACACATCGCCACTGGTGGTCGCAGGTTGTGCCAACGCCTGAGGACGCTGGGGCTCTGCCACCCAGGAGCGAGGCACGGAGGGGTCTGCCCCAAGAGCACACTCTCGGGGGAAGAGCCCTCCCAGGAAGAACAAGGGGGGCTCTGAGTAGCACCCTTGGCCTTGCACATCGTCCTCAGGCAGGCAGCACAGACCCAGAGCGGGGGCTGAGCGCAGACCCGGTGCCCCCATTGCCCAGGAAGGGGCACGATGCCCCACGTCAGCGCTGTTTCACCACGGAGTAAAAAAAAAAAAAAAAAAAAATAATCCAACTCCTGACACTGAAGAAGATGAGAAGCCATGAGAAAGAGAAGGTTCCTGAGAGAGGCCCCCGGCACCCACATTACAGCCAGACCGCAGTGTGGGGGAAATCCCCCAAGAGCAGCCGCAGTTGCTGCTGGCTGTGCCCGTGCGAGCAGGGAAGCACAGCGGGGCACAGGAAAAGCCGGGTTTCTGGGCGCTTCCAGCCGTCCCCAGGCTTGGCCCCTTCCCCATCCCGCTCTCCACCCTGATGTGCCGCAAGTCCCATTCCCCTTAACAGGAACAACCACAGCCGCTTTCCTGGCCACAGTTCTACAAAACGCTGACTCCTTGCTACCCCAAAAGCACAATAAAAATTCAATGGAGCCGGAGCCACGACCCAGAGTGAGGGAACCACGGAGGGAGCACGTCCCTCCTTCAGCAGCCACAGCTCAGGCGCTGGCTGGACCGGGAGGTATCACTGGATTTCTCTGCTACGTGTTGCAGTGGAAGGGGGTGATGGAGACGAGAACTGGGGAGGGGGGACAAACATCCCTGGGGAGTGGGGAGCAGGTGGGAGAGCCGGGCATTCCTGGGCAGGGGTCCGTGCGTGCATCTGTGTGCAAGCAGCCAGGGGGGAAAGCGCTTTTTTTAAAAAAAAAAAAAAAAAAAAAAAAAAAAAAAAAAAAAAAAAAAAAAAAAAGGGGGTGGGAGAGCAAAGTTGCTTCTATTGTTGAACCAAATCCAAGAGTAGCTGAGGACCACACAGGGAGCGGGGCGTGGGGGAGGAGGCAGCGCTCCCGCACAAAGATGGCTGACACCCCTCCGCTGAGCAACATCTGCCCCTGCACAGCACCCCGCGGGGACCCCCGCCCGGGGATCCTCCGGCCGCGCCCGGCGGCACGGACGGGGCTGCGATTCGGGGTGCTGCCCCCCCGGGGGCCCCCCAAAGGCGAAGGGAGGCGCAGGAAAAGCAAATCCCAGACCCGTGAAGCAGGGCTGCAGGGATCGGGGAGAGAAAATCCACGCTGGAGTTATTAATAACAAAGGAGGGGGATCAGCCGCTTCCACTCGGAAACGGGGATTTGCTCCCGCCTGACCCTGCCCGCGCTCCCGTTCCCCCCGGGCCGGGGTCCCGGGCCGGGACTGGCGGCTCCGGCTCGGCCCCGGTGCGGGGCTGCGGCCGTGCCGGGGGGTTCTTCCCACCAAGAAGGGGGTGTCCAGCTCCATCCCCGTCGCACGTGTCAGCACCTTCGCGCGGGGACCCCCGTCGGGACACGCGTGGGGGTCCCTCTTCAACCCAGCACCCGCGCACGGCGCAGCCCGAGCGGCCGCGCAGACGGGACCCGGCTCGTGGGCACCCACGGCCCCGTCCTCCGCGGCCCCGGTGACGGGACGCCCGGCGGCGGCATCCTCCTCTTCCTCGTCCCGCCCCGCTCCCGCGCTGTCACCTGCCTCCCGGCCGGCCCCGCACTCCGCGCCGCGCGTGGGGGACAAAGCCGCGGCCGGGAGCGGGACCGGGGCCGCTCCCACGGGCGGCCGAGCCCGCAGGGCCGCGCTTACCTTCCACCCAGAGGTGCTCGATGTCGGTCTCGATGGAGGCCACCCGTAGTCCCACGGCCAGCGCCCCGAACACCAGCAGCCCCACGAAGAGCACCTTCCCGCAGTGCCGCTGGATCCGGCAACCCAGGGCGAAGAGCAGCGCCTGAAAGCGGGCCCGCAGCCACAGCGGGGTCCTCTGGCCCACGGCCCTGCCCTGCGGAGGGGGCGAGGATCGGGTCAGCCCGGGAGAGGAGAGGGGAGAGCCCCTGCCTGGGGAAGGGGACCCGCAGCGGGGCGGGATGCCCGCGGCCGCGGCACTCGGCTTCGGAGCGAAACCGCGAGAGCCGGAGGTTCCCCGAGCCGGGGAACACGGGGGTCCCCGCGCCCGCCCGGCCCGCCCCGGACTCCTCCGCGCTCTCCGAACTCCCCTGCCCGGCCCGCAGCCCCCGGCAGAGCGGGCGATGCTCGCCCCTCACTCACCTCGGGCAGCGGCTTGCGGCGGGCGGCGCGGAGCGGCGGCGGCGCGGCGCGGGGGGGCTCGGCCGGCATGGCGGGCCCCGCCGCGGGGGGGAGCGCGGCGGCGGCGGCACCGGGGCACCGGCACGGCCCGCGCCCGGGGCTGCCCCACGCCTCCGGCACCGGCTGCCCCCACAGACAGCCCCGGGGATGGGCGTCCCCCCTGTAAGCGTCCCCCACGGTGGGTACGCAGCCCCCCGCCAGAGCTGTTCCCCCGAGGATGGGCACCCGACAAAGTAAAGCTTTCCCTGCATCTTTCTTCCACAGCGACCCCGCAGAGGGTAGGCAGCCCCCTGGAGATGCCCCAAGGAATGGCATCCCTCCTAAGAGTGTCCCGAGGGCCGGGTGTTGTGCATGCACATAGCCTCTCCTCGAGGGCGCACCCCCCCATAGCCACCCTCCTTGGTCCAGTCATAACCCCACATGCTCCCTCTCCCCAGTGCTGGGCAGACCTCCCCCTCCAGAGCCATCCCAAGGGCCAGGTATCCCCTCCAGGGCCAGGCATCTTTCCACAGCTACTTCCCAAGAGATAGGCAGCCCTCCTAAAGGCTGGATATCCCCCCAAGGGCTTGGCAGCGCCCTTATAGCCATATCAAGGGGTAGTCATGTTCTCCCAGTCTGTGCATCTCTCTAACAGCCGTCCCAAGGGATGGGCATCTCTTCTTCAGGGGCCAGGTGTTCTCCCACAAAGGACCAGGCATCCTAATTAATACCTTTTCCCAACAAAATTCACCCCTCCCTTCCCCTCCCCACAAAAGCAGGGTGTCCACCCACCCCCAGTACCAGCTGCCCTGCCCAAAGGCCAGATATTCCTCCAGGACATACTGGGGGGCAGGAAGACATTCCACTCCTTGGGTGTACCCACAAGCACTACCCCATCCCTGCCATGGGGAGCCAAGCCCAACACCCCAGAGGTGGAGGTAAGTGGCACAAAAACCCCATCCATGGGGCACAGGAAGTGCAAAAGGGCCAGAGATAAATGGCACCCATAATTTGTGGGGTGGTTAGGACTGTTTCTTTGCTCATTTCACTCCCTTCTCAGTTCTTTATTGGATAGATCTGCTGCTGCTCCCACCAGGAAAGCTCCAAGGAGTTGCTGAGGGCACCCAGGGGGGTTGGTAAACCAACACGGAGCAGCACCCAACCCATGTGCAATCCCCCCATCACTACCTTGGAGCAATGATGAAGATGCTCAACCTGGTGTTTCCCTCGCCAAAAATGGGGGACACCCCAACAAATAAACGGAGTGCCTGGGGCAGTTTCTCCCCAGCCACAGCCCCCACCAGCCCAGCCTGCTGCTGCCGGGCTCTCCTGGGCCCTGGCGGCACGTAAAGGGTTTCTCCCTCGTCCAGCGATAGGCCTGTAGCATCTGGCGTGTCCCCAAATACAGAAGGGAAACGGCTATTCAGCACTTCTGCAGCCTGATTGCTATTAACAGCTCCACCATTCCCTTCCCGGTGGACCCGCACTACCGCTGGGCAGCTGCAGCTTTTTATCAGATTAATATTTAAAATGTAAGTTGTCGTCCTCCTTTCCAGCAGGGATGGTTCTCCCTCCCCATGGTCTCCGCTGGCTCCCTATCTGTCATTATTGGTTTCCACCTGGGCTCTCCGAGCCCTGCCCTGCACCCTGGGAAATGTCATTAATGTCCTTGGAAAAGTCATGGAGTGGCCCATGGAGACCCACTCAGTGTCTGCCAGGGCCTGGGGATGAGCTGGCTCTGCCCCATCCCAGGGTATCAGGGGTTTCCCTGGGACATGGACACCCAGTGCTACAGGACCAGCTTCCGTGACCCCATCCTGGCTCACACACGCTGGCACCAGGGTGCTGTGCCACAGGAGCACCATGCAGGACAGGATCAGTCCTGGCATCCCTGCCTGCTCCACACCATGCACGCCTGTTCCACCTCCCTCCCACTGCCACCGTGGTCCCCAGGGACCAGCTGTCGCCCAGGACCTGTGTGCCCTGGAGCCACTGTCACATCATGGTGACTTGCACCCTGAGCAAGAGGCCATGGGGCTCGGCAGAAGGGCAGCTGGTTTGGGGATCCCAAGATTTGCAGCAGGAGTGACAATACCAGTGACAGGGCCAGATCCTGCCACGCCAATGAGGATTCAAAACCCAACTGGAAAATGGCAGGATGGGGCTCAGCCTGCCCTGCCCTGACGCCACAGAGATGAGCTTTGAGTCTCCTTGCAGGGCACTTATTTCTCCCGGAGCCACCCGAAAGGGGACTGGGAGCCCTGCAGGCCACCGGCCCTGGGGGAGCAGGATGGGGAGCAGGATGGGGAGCAGGGGCTCAGCTCGCACGCAGGGAGACTTCTCCTGCCTCTTCTTGCTGACCGGCTGTTTTATATCAAGGCGGGAGGGGGGATTTGCTGTTCTAGATGGTATTTTAATGGGCAGGCAGGCAGCTGGAGCCTGGGAGAAGCCTGCTTTACATTGTTTGGGGTTGTAACAAATAAATTCAATTAAAGGCAAATGGCTCCGCGCAGCCCCCACCCTGCGCAGTGTCTCTGCGGCACTGGTGGCTGCGGGTGCGAGGCGGGAGACCCGCACAGGGGCTGCCCGGGGCTCTGCCCAGCCTCGGGGCTCTGCCCAGCCTCGGGGCTCTGCCCAGCCTCGCCCCTCGGCCCCGCCGCAGGGAGATGCCGGGGTGAGCTGGCAGGATGCGGTGGGAGCTGGGAAGGGCAGGGCACCGCAACCACAGAGTACCCACAGAGAGGATGGAGTGTCCGGGGAGTCCACCCTGTCCCCACACTGCGTGTCCCACCCCGCTGAGCAAAGGAGATGTGAAAATCCCCGTGGCAGGAGCCCCGCCACAGCGAGCACTCCTCAGGAAGGGCAGCCCGGGACAACAGCAGCATCCTCCGGGCAAGCTGAGACTGGGCAGAGGCTGGGGCGTGGAACTGAGCTTTGCATGGCCACCATGCAGCCCCAGAGCCCCATGGCCGGGGGGAGAAGCAGAGGGGACTTGGCAGGGACATGCCAGAGCCTCAGCACGCTGTAAACAGCCGCCGCCGCAGCAGCAACTCCTCTGCCGGGAGCCAGCGCCGGGCGTTAGTTAGCTGGAAACCAGATGGTGCTCTCCCAACCACCGGCACAGCCCGCCGGCCACGGCCCGGAGCCAGGCACAGGCTCTCAGGGACCCCAGGGCTGCACAGCACCCAGCACTGGGACCCCGTCGAGGTGGACGGAGAGCTGGGGGCGCAGGGAAGGCCCCACAGATGGACAGGGAGTGTCAGTGTGTCCCCGACCCCATTGTTCCTCAGCCAGTACCATGTGTGTCCCAAGGCATGATGTGTCACAAGGGATGGAGAAGGGAGGCAGAATCCACCAGAGAGGATTGGAGATAGGGAGTTAACATCCCCCAAAATGCCCATGCATCGCTGGGTGCCACATCGTGCCTCAGTTTCCCTGTGCCTCCCAAACAGCAGGGAACAACCAATAGCTGGTTCACAGGTCAGAGTCCACCTCATCCCCCAGATAAAGATAAGATAGGGAAGAGATAAAGCCCCATCTCAGTGGCCAGGGAAAGCCTCAGCAGTCCCTGGCACATCACACCTGGAGTAACTCTCCATGGGAAATATAACATGGAATACAGACAGCAAGCCCCCATCCCAGCACCGCCAGCAGGACCTGGGGCTCCAAGCTCTTCCCCACTCCCCAGCGGTCTTGGGAGCAGGTGCACTGAGGGGGCATAGTGGACCCATCCCAGCCCTGGGATTTTGGGGGGGTCTGCAGCAAGAAGACAAACAGCCGGGGCTGGGGAGGGGCCGGGGGGAAGGACGGCAACCCTGGTAGCCGTGGCGGGGGTCCTGTGGTGTTTACAGAGCTTAAAACCCGCCTAAGCCCCGCAAGGCCATGGCTCACAATAGTGTGTGGACGTGGTGACACCGTCCGTCCCCACACCACCTTGGAAGACAGAGAGCCCTGCCACCCACCGCCAGCACCGGGATTAATTATGATAATGTAGTTCTTTCCCCCTTTGTCACCCTAATGAATGGGCCCCTTTAGGATTTTAAGGCCTTTGTTTGGTGCCTCTTTACTGCGGTATTGTAGGATGGGGACTAGCAGGTGGCAGGTCCCCAAACAGCCCCTTTTGTCTCCTTTGGGGGCTGTTTTGTGGTGGGGTTGGGGAGGGGGATGCGAGGATGCAGGAGCGGGGGTGTGCTGCAAGGGAGCTCCTGGACGGAGCCGTAGCACCCGTGCCATCGCTGTGGGGCCGTGGCACCCCACAGTGTGCATCGTGGCATTGGGGATCGCCAGCCCTGGCCGTGCCCCGAGCCACCCGTGCCCAGGCCTGCTCGGTGGGCAGATGCGAGGAGCCACCATCTGAGCCCCTTCCTTGATCTTTTACTGCCTGGGCAAATCAATTACCCAGCAGAAAAGTCTCTAAATCCCACCATAAAACCCGTTTAGCAGCCGCAGTGGCGCTCGCCAGGCCCTGGGCAAACCTCGCCCTGTGCCGGCACGGAGCTGGAGCGATTTTCCGCGGGGACAGTGGGTAACTGCTGCCGGAGAAGGTCGGGCTGCAGGCGCAGCTGCACAACATCTCCCCAATCCCAGGAGGCAGATGAGGGCTCCCCAGGGGTCTTGGCTGTGCTTAGACCCTTCTGAGAACTCCACAGCTCCGTGCCCTTCTGCACCAGTCTGTCCCCCTCCACATCCCCTGAGGGCAGGAGCAGCTGGGGACCAGGGACAGGCAGCTGAGGTGGCACAGAGGCACAGGGAGCAGGGATAAGGCAGGGCACAGAGACACCCAAATGGCAACACCCAGTGCCAGCGTGGATCCATGGGCTTTGTGTCAGGGCCATTGGCTGTGCTCATGGTGCCACCACAGCTGTGATGATGGAGCCTTGCTTCCTCCTATGCAGACACATAGAAGCATCTTTAATACCAGTGCCAGTACAGGGATGACACCAGTACAGGGCTGAGGGGCCCAGGGATGGTTAATGTCCCCCTGATTGCAGGCTGTGCTGGGTGATTCCTTCAGGATGCCCAGGAGCACTGGAGACGCTGCACGGTTCTGCCTGGGGGCATTGTCAGGTGCCGGGCGTTGGGGATCCCTCTGCTGTGCTGGACCTTCCGGCACGCGGGACCCCGGCTGCCATGTACCCCTGGGGCTCCATGAGGAGGGGGGAGATCTTGGCCAGGCACTGCCGGGGGCTGCAAACTGGTGAGCAGCGGGGTGGTAAAACGGTGACAAGTAATTGGTGTCCCGGCCAGTCCTTTCATGCCGACGCCGTTTTATGGGTGAGGAAATTGCTTGTGAGTCAGGAACACAGGAGACAAATTTAGGAAGTGCTCTCTGAATGTGCCGGGGTCAGGCGCCGAGGCCGAGTGCTTGAAACCTGGGTGGCCTCGCCGCTCGCCCCGCGTTCCCCCCCCCCCCCCCCCCCCCCCCCCCGGCTCCTCGGCATGGGAAAGCAGACCTTTTATCTTATCACTGCTCTTCCGCCGCCCCGGCCTCCCCCGCACGGCCCCCTCCCGGCACAGCCGCTCGCGAGCAGACACAATGCGCCGTGGGGCCAAACGCGCACCCGTGACCCTCCGGCAGCGCCTGGCACAGGAGGCTGCTCCAGCCGCCTGCCAAAGGGCTCAGGATCCTTCGCATCACTCCGCATTCCCTCGTCCAACGGCACCTTGCTGGCCGGAGGGCTGACACAAGGCGCCGTGGGATGAGGGGACATGGCACCTTACCCCTTCTGGGGAACGAGCCCTGGCACAAGCTGCTGTGGCGCCAGGGATGCAGTGATGGGGAAACGCTGGTGCAAAGGTCTCCCTATACCATGGAGTGGCTGCTCCTCATCCTGCTGGCGAAGGTGCTGGAGCAGGCAGACCCCCCCCGTGCTGCAGTGCTGCACCCTATGCCAGCCTTCTCCACGTTCCCCCACAGGCTGGGAAGTTGGTAGTCCCTTTTTCTCCCTTTTAACTGGGAGGAAAGGCCTCAGCTCCATTAAGGTGCACCCGAATACAGCTGCCGGCTACCTTGAGCGCGCAGCCCCCATCCCCGGCCGCGGCCGAGCCGCCGCATCAGGCGGTTTGGATGTATTTTTCTTGATCGCTGGCCAAGCACTCTCTCCTGCAAAGCAGCATGTTTCTCATTTTCTGTAGGTTTAACTCCAAATTAATTTGTAAGTGATCTAGGTTTCTTGTTCCCCGAAAGATACCTAATAGCGGGGAGAGAGCTCCTGCCAACCGAAACGTCTCAGCGGGTAAAGGAAAAGCAGGAAAAAGAATCCCAGGAACTGTGACCCCTGGTGGGTATTTAACAAGGTGTCAGGGCAAGGGATTTTCGGAGCCAGCTAAGTGGATGTGACACCGGCCCCGTGGGTCGGGACGGGGTGTGGGGATGCTCCCGCCGCGGCAAGAGTTTGCTGCTGCCAGGTCTCATCCTGATCCAACCCTTCCTTAGGGGCAGCAGGAGCAGGGAGGGATGCTCAGCACTCCTTTGCTTGGCGCTGGCGGGTGCTGCGAGCCCCGAGGTGGGAGAACAGGAGATGTTTGGCGTTGGGGCGAGCCATCCCCAGCACGAGCCGGTGGAGGTGCCCTGGCTGGGGGACCAAGGGAGCGTATTCATCCTGGACAAGGGCTGCGGAAGCGCTGGCGCCTGCAGGGAGGCAGGGGAGGCCCCACAGGGTGGTGGTCCCCCGGGGCCGGTGGGTGGTGGGAGGGGGCCAGCGAGCCCGCCGGGCGCCCCTGCCGCATGGGAAGCGGGCACGGTTTAATTGGGCGGGCGGCCGCTCGGCGGGGCCGGCTGCTGGCAGGCGGACACAAGCTCTTTTGTCTCCGCTCTCGCTCCCGGCACCGGCTGGGGCTGGCAGGGCCCGGAGCGGTGCAGCCACTGAGAGCCGAGCTCGCCACCGGGGCAAGCAGCCAAACCCACCCCGGCTCCTCGGGCTGTCACAGGCCCTCGCTGCACGCGAGGAAGCGTCCAGGTGGCCAGCGAGGCTTCCTGGCTGATGAGGGGTTAGGAAATGTGTGGCAATCCCCAGAAAAGGGCCCTGCAGTTCTCCCCGTGCCCACTTCTTGCCAGGAACAGGCGAGACCCCTGCCCTCCCTGCTGACTGGGCCCCTGAGCTTCGTGGAGGGATCCTGGGGCAACAGACGTGTGAAAGCACCCTGGCTTTTGCTCTCCAAGGTGGGATCTACAAGACGATGCCAAGGAGGGATCTATAGTGAGTGCAGCCGCTGCTTTTGGATGCTGGTTTCTCTTGCATCCCTCCTGTCCCTCAGCTCCACTCAGATCCTTTCTGTGGAGTGGGGTCACCAGCCAGGGGCTGTGCCTCTCCCTTCCCCTGCACCCTCCAGACATGGTAGCTCTCCAACCCCACAGGCAACATCCACGAGGGTGGATGATGACAGGGCTAAGGAATAAGGGGCAGACCCCCACCATGTGCACACTGCCTGGTCTCCCAGGGCCATTCCCAGGAGCCTTCTCTCCCAGAAGTCTATTGCTACAGGAAGAATAGGGGCTATGAAGATTGGAAAGGACATCATGGTGAGAGCATTGAAGAGTGATCCCTAGGTGATGGGGTGGATGGTCTGGCCACCATCCCGGGCAGGCTGGACTCCTCACAGAGCAGTCCCAGCCCCTTGCACGGAGGGAGCATGGCTGGGGCGGCGGGGTGCGTCACAGCCAGCTGTGGATCAGCAGTGGCTGCAAGCAGAGCGCGGCCAAATCCCTTCTTCCTGGCATCCGGCACCAACCACCCCCTTTGCAGAAAGGCCCAAGCAGGGGAAGATGTTGCTGTTGCTCAATGACCCAGTGAGGGCCTGGGTCCTTCCTGGTGCCGCTGGAAATGGCTGGGTGACACGGCCGAGTTGCCAACCCAAAGAGCAGGGCACCATCATCACCATGGTGAGCAACGTCGCAAGGATGGCACAGACTGGCCAGGTTTGCCTCCTCAAGTCTCTCAACCCCTCACCAGGGGATTCATGGCTTTTCTTGTCTGGGAACACAGCTGGATGCTTTGGGGAACCCTGGTGCTGGGGTGGAGATCAGAAGGAAGGGGCTGCGAGGCCATTACCCGCTGACCATCACACCCATCACCGCTGCCAGTGTAGCCAGTTGGTTGCTCCTCACCATCCCCTCCAACTCTCCCAGCGCCAGCAGGCGGCTGCACCCCGGCCCCGTGCGCAGGTGTTCGCGCTGGAGACCACAGTGCTGCCTTCCCTGCCTGGGGCAACCCGCATCCTGCCACAGGGTTAAACTCCCCAAGGAAAGGAGGGAGGAAGATAGGAAAAACAATCACAAGAATTTGTTTCATGCTGCCTGGATCCCTCCCCGCACGCAGCAGTGTTTTTGGACGGCCGATTTATAATCAGCAGTGTGGAATGTTGTAAATTAAATATTTTTAAACAACTTTGCTCTCTCTCTGGTTAAACATTTCAGAGATCGCTCTTTCTTGTCTGTCTCTTGCTGGGTGGTCCCTCCATTCGCCCGTACATCTTCCTCAAACACAATTAACCATTTAGATGTTGCACAAAGGAATAGCTTATGCATACAACACCAGTCGCTTGCTGCTCCGACGCTGGGGGAGGGAGGCAAATAAGAAGGCAGCTTCTTTTATTTTCTACTAAAAACAAAAACAAGAAAATCCTTTTTTCCTTCCCAAACTATCCCATTTTTCCTTGAATTGTAAAGGCACTGATCCAAGCTCATCAGCTGTCCTGGTCCTCAGTCCAACAATCCCCTTGCCGTCCCCCATCCCCTGAAATTCAACATTAGCATTTTAAAAGCCTAAAACATACAAGTTTATTTAGACTCAAACTCTCCCAAGCTCTTGCTTTCCATATTTATATACACACGTATTTTAACGTATATAAAATGTCTGTCTATAGGACCTGGAAGGAAGTTCCCGTCTGCCGGCCCGTCTGGGAGGCACAGGCGCGGCTGTGGACCTTGGCTCCTGGGAGATGGAGTGAAAACCGACAGGATCCAGAAATCAGCCTCCTGGCTGAGAGGGAGTGAGCCTCGGTGGGCAGGCTGCTGCAGAGGTGCTGGGGCAGGGGGTGCTGGGTGCTGGTGAGGGCATCTCCACATCCCCAAATGAACTCTGCAGGTGGCCAGTGAGAAGGGCCCCGTGCTCTGTGCTCCCCCATGGCTCTGGGACGTGCCAGGTCGGGGCACAGTGGGCAGCCTGCAATGCCAAATCCCAGCCCCAACTGCCCGCTGCAATAATCAGTCCTTTAAAACAGACAGCCAAAGGCCACAGGAGTGGCTGTGTGTGACGGGAGGGCGGCACTGCGGTGTCCTGGGGCTGGATTACACCACACACTGTGCAAAGTGCGTGTGTCACACCACTGCTGCCGGCACTGTGAGCCCCACGTGGGGTTTGATCTCACTCTGCCTTGGGCAGGACCACAGCAGCCACTGCTGACCCTCACTGGGGACTTGGGCCAACGTGAAGGCAGTGGCACCTCTGGAAAACAATGGTGCTCCATTTACTAGGAAAATTCTCATCTCTGGACAAGTGAAGTCCAAAAGGTGGCCAGGGGCATGGTGAAAAGCACTCTTCCCAGGCAGCCAGAGGAAGGACAGTGGGGTGCAGAAACCAACAAGGAAGCCAGCAGGAGCACGGCTCTGCACAATCAATCTTGGAGACTGAAGGCAGTAAAAGACTGTCAAGTCCTTGTGATCCCAACCCTGAGAGGTTCAGGGAAGTCCTACTGCTAGGGCTGCACACACAGTGTCACCTGGATAGGTGACCAGGGGAGCCAGACCTCTGTACCTGAGACCATATGACTGCTCAGGCTCTGCTGCTCTCTCCTTCCTGCCCACAAGCCAAAAAATTGCCCTAAAAGCAAGAGCAGAGCTAGATGTGAAGTTTTTGTGTCCATTTGAATACCATGAGGGTGGGAAGCCCACCATTCCTAGGAATGGCTGCCTGTTTGTCTTCACCTCATGTGGCTTTCTTCCAGGGCTGCCAGGAAGATGGGAGCCATCTGCTTTGGTTTGACTGCAGAAGGGATCAGATGAGCTGTTGCTTCTCGAGAGATCCCAACAGCCACCTACAAAAGCAAACACGAACTGCTGAGGGAGGTGAGCCATGGCATCTGCAACTGCCCAACAAATGCTCTTCCCAAATTTGTGTCTTACAAATGGGCTTGGCTGCAAAAATCCTGGCAAGGACCTGGCTGCAGAGCTGCTGCCGGTTGGACCCAGCTTCTCATAGGAGCCAGAGTGAGGGGACAGAGCTTCAGGTGCTCCAGCCATGGTGTGCCAGCAGGGCACGACCCACAGGAAGAAGTGTGGCCAGGTGTGCACACACACCAACCCTGCTGCCCTGGTCACAGGAAAAGCCTTCTGGAAGCAGCTGGCAAGACACCACCCAGGGAAGACCACAAGCCAGAGGTCCTGCTGGTCATCAGGGCAAACCTCTGCTTTACCCCATGCAGATCCAGCACGTGACGAGCCACTGCAAGAACCTTTTCACAGCAACCCTGGTGTTACATTTGCCAAAGAAGTGTCCAGGACACGTCTGTCCAGAAAGAGCCAGGAGAACTTTCATCTCCTTCAGAGAAATACTGCCTATATAGCAGCACTTCGATGCCAGTAACACTGTGATGGGCATGAGCTGTAATGCTCAGCTGCCTGGTGTGACAGAGCAGCTTATTTGTGTCTGAGAGGTGTCCCCATTCCTCAAAGTTGGTGAACAGCCTGTATTAGTAACACCTTTCAGAATGCCTGTGACCAAACAGTCACATCCAAAACTACCTGGGAACAGATCTTCATGTCCTCAGTTGCCTCCCCAGTTTTCTCAGTGACTCTAACATCACCTGGTTTGTGAAGTTGCCTGACCCAACCCATCACATGCTCACCTGATGATGACAGCAGCGTGGAGGCCAGGTTAGATGAGGAAGGGTTAACCTCCCCGTGCCTGTCTTGGGATTCCTGAAGGCCCTATTATCCCAAACTATTTTTCATAATTACTGCCACACACGTAGACTACATCAAGAGTGAATCTTCACTTTGATAATTTGTGCTGTGAAATCTCACTTTGGGATCTACTTTTATCTCACACCAAACACCTGCAGGTCGTAAAAGGCGAAAAGGAAAAGAAAATGCCTCAAATCCTAGCCAGGTTTTCAAGTGTCAGAGAACACTAAATTAATGCTAAATTCTAACCGACACAGTAAAGAGCCCCCCGCCCTCTTCTTAAATTAGCTAAACAAAAGGACTGAGACTTTAACATATAATTAAGACACAAGGAGGCAAAGCTGTAGCTGCTAAACAAGGCAATGCAGACTTTTCTGAAGTTAAGATGTATCCTACAAACAGAGGGGGAGAAGGCTTTGTGTTTCAGCAAAAGGACTGTGAGTCAAAGTCCCTGCAAACCTCTCAAGGCTTTGCCAGCCTTCTGGTAAAATGCAAAGCCAGGTAATTACACTCTGCTCTGCTTCTGTTTCTACACACCCAAAATGGAGCCTCTCTCCCTTGCCGCACACAGAGACAAGAACTCTCTTTAATTAACCTCTGTAAAACCTCTGCGATCCTTGGATGAAAAAGGCTTCGTACCTTAGGAACATGTTTGCACACATACACGAGACAAAACCTCCAGCACAAAGCTGGGGCTGAACTGCAGTGCATTTCTTCTCTGCAGCTTGTCACAGGCCTTGAAGCTCATCCTTACCCATAGTTTCCATTCCAATCTGGTCCTTTAGAAGGAGGACTTTGTTTATGAAACTCAGGGAATGTCTGGATTATAATCTCTCTCCTGTCAAATTAACTAGGAAATGGTAACTCTCCTCAGGGGTCACAGATGCCCATGAAGCACACATTTAACATTTATCACTTCAGTTAATGAAATACCATCCCCACCAGTTGCTGTAAGCACCTCTGGATGTCAAACTGCCAGGGGCAGATAAATGTCCCGTTTCAATCCTACTACATTCTAATAAACAGCTTTTAGGTAGGAACTTGTGTCCAATTTATAAACATTAAAGAACAGCTTGTGTTTCAATCCCATCCAGGTGCTTTACAATCCTGGCACAGGCCCTGACCACAAGGCTGTGCGTTTCACATTAACACGAGCGACTCATCTCAGAGACATAGGTACAGTCATCCACAGATCATCCAAGTGTGGGGAGAGACCTCTTGTCTGGGATCAGGAATAGTGAACTGACAGGAAGAACCATCACAATAAGGCAGGGAGTACCCACTGTTTACACCTCATGCCTCCTTCATGTCCACCAGCTCTCACATGCTTGCTCTTGGGCAGAATTTCCAAGTATCAGACCAAACTCAGCCCTGATGGAAATGGGTGCCAAACTCTTTGACTGCATTACAGAGGAGAAGAGGCAAAGATTAAACACTTCTGTGCTGTGAGGCAGCATCATGAGAGACAGTGAGGAGGAGGAGGAGAGGAGGAGGAGGAGGCTGGCGAAGCTGCCGGGCTGCAAAGAGCAGCCGGCACGGCCGCTGCTCTCACTGTCCGCCCGCTGTGTTGATGAGATGCGCAAGCAGCATCCTGAGCAGTTTCTCCCAGGCTCAGGGACGGTGATGCAGGACTGCAGGGATGTGATTTACACCGCAGGGAGGGCGGCTAAGTCATTCTTTGGAGTGGGCACAGTCTGTGTGGTCCCCGCTCTCCCTTCTGCTGGAAAAGTACAGTGCGCTGGCCGGGCGCAGGGACCGATATAACCCGGCACAAACCCGCGCGCATCCCAATGAGGGGGGAGGGGCCCACGGACACTCCGCTCTGCAAATACTTCTTTATTAAGACATAAATATAAAGCTGAACAGGAAAGGAGCAATGACAGGGTAAACCATGCCAGTACTGATCTGTACGGATGATCTTACGATGCTTGAACATCTGGTTCTGCTGCTGGCTTCCATAAAATCATCTTTAAAAGCTACTCGGGGTTATATCTCCATCAGCTGTTCGGTGCCCACAATGACTTCATTAACATGTTTGGCTGAAAAGAGAGAGGGAGGAAAAGAAGAGCAATTGAGTTTTGCAGCAGAGCTTCAGACCTTGCATTTTTCAAATCTGCAACTTTAAAACAAATGAGAAAAGCAGATTCTGGGGAACTCAAACAGAGATTTGCTGAATCGTCTCTCCAACAGTATCCGACAGCATTTCTCCAACAGTATCCCACACACATGGTGAAAGCCTAAACAACTGACTAAACATCAGGAGATTTCTCTAATGAGAGTTTTCACGTCTATGTGTCACTAATAAACAAGAGAGGCCCTAGGGAAGTCACAGCTGCTACTGACAGGTGTACACCTAGGTCAAGGCAAGGAACCATCAACATCTAACATGGAGATTAGACATAAAATTAAAGTTCAGTAATCCACCCTGGCCTTAAAGAGCACTGTCTACCCTAAACTGCTTGGATGCTGGGGGGAAAAGGGCTGCTCAGCACCAGGGGGCCATCACCGAGGCAGTGTGAGATCCTCTCAGTAATCTCAACTCAGCCATGGCAGCTTAAATTTTTTTTTTTTTTTTTTTTTTGTTATTTAAACTTGACCCTCCTGTGGAGCAAATTTGTTGGAGGGGCAATTTCTGCAAGGTCACCCCTTTGCCTGTTCCCAGGAGCTTTGCACAGCCCCAGTGGACACATTAATGTGCCAGTCCCTGCCCCAGCACTGTTAATGCACTGTACTGAAAGAACCTTCCCTTTAAAATGCAAAAGCAGCTTGTCAGGGAAGGACTGCAAATAAAGGATCTAAAGCCAAAATAATAAAAACACGCAACTGAAAGCCCAGTGCCTAAAAAACCCAAGCAAGTGGCCTCAGAGCATGACACAAAGCTGGTGTGCTCAAAGTGGGTGTCCTCAGGGTACTGTGGGGGAGGTGGTGAATCTAAACTGCGCTCCAGGAGCTGGACATCTATTCAGGTACAGCTCAGGTGATGTGTCCTCCTGCAACTAGGAATAACAATTGTCTCTGGAGCCTGGGATAAAGTGTCAAGGCCTGTGAGGGGCTGGGATACACCAGTGGAGGCTCTGGTGTTTCCCACACCTTACACAGCAGTGGGGGTAGATAGCCAAGGATGATGGAAATGATGAGTTGTGTTTTATTTACCTACCTAAAACTCCTCCCCTCAGGGGAGTGGATCTTGCAAGATTGCTGCAAAACAACAAATATGCCATCTTTGGCTAAAGGAAGAAATTCCTGGCAATCCCCAAAGTGGCTGGGCCAACATGGTGCTTCTCTTGGTTTAAAATCAAGATGCAACCTTTGTACCGTGCAAACCATTGCTCCAGCAAAAGGTTTGATCAAATTGTGCTCTATAAATCTATATATCTTCTGCCCTGCTCTATATATCTTCTGCCCTGTGGCAAGATAATTTCTCACTACAACCTCAACCCCAGAACCATGTGGATCATATGCAATCTTCTCAGCTTGAGAGACAGAATGAGTGAGCCACACCACTTCCTTCCAGAGACCCTTTGTGAAGGCTAAAATAAGGAGACCAAGGGGCTGCTTCTCACCTGCAGCATCAGATTGAGACATTTAGCTCTTTGCTCAGGGTATTTATTGTAAACTGGTAATTAGTCCTGGAGCCTTACATTAACATCCTGGTGCTCAGTCTCCAGGACTTTGGGCAGGATGAGCAGAGGTGGATGCAATGCACAGGAAAATGAGGGGCTGACTGTACAAGTGCCAGGTGCAAGCATGATGTAGGTAGCACCACACAACTTCTCCAGGATAGCTCTTGCCAATAGCCCCAAGTCCAGCCTTCAGCGCCTCTCTCCTCCCGTCCTGGACCCCACACAGCCTTGCCAAGGCACCTCAAATCCAACCTGCAGCATTTCTTGCTATAACATTCCTCACCCCCAACAACTTTCCCAATATATCTCAACAGGCCCTGTAGCAACTCCTGTGACTCCATTCCTGAACCTCCTCCAAGCAGACTATCTATCATGTTGATTTCTATGATGTGAATAAGACCCTGGCTACCATCCAGTGAGAGTAATTATATTATGCCTCTGCAGATTAAACATGCCTTCATCTAGGCTTATAGAGAGCCATGTCAATTTATGGTTCTATATATAGGTTATCTGTAGCAATACTTTTTAATAAGGAACTTCTTGCTTCATTTCAAACAGCATCCTCCATGGTCCTAAATGTGCAGAGCTGGGATGGGTCCTGTCACATACCTTGCTGCAGAGGTGGTACAGACTTATTTGTATTTTGCACTGACATGCATGAAGCATACACCTTATGGTGTCTTGTATTTTACACCTGATGAGTTCAAAATGCTTTTTGAGAATGGATGAGTAAGAGCATTTCTGTTTTACAGATGGGGAAACTGAGGCAGCAGTGAGTTTAGGGAGCTTAAGCAGCCAAAGCCGCATGGGAAATTGGAGCCTGCATTCCCTCATCTCTCATCCCTCTGCCTGTTTCATCTCCTCCTTGATCCCTGTGGCCCAGATTCCTCAAAGCAGGCACACATGATATGTCACTGCTACCTCAGACTCACATGAAATCACCAAATGGATTTCTTCTTGTAAAGGCTTAAAGAAAACACATGAACCTGCCTGTTGAAAATCCGCGAGAAAGTTTTTAAGCGATAAAGGGAATGGTTTTGCTAGAAACAAAGCTCCATGCCGCACCCCAAGGGGATGTGGAAGGCAGATAAGGATTCACCCTGCTTCCCTCTTCCATTCCCAAAGCCCTTCTTGAGGAGTGAAGGGAATTCAGACTCCAGTGTGTGTGCCAGAGAGCTGAGCTATGGATAGTGTTTCATTATCAGACGTGGCTGCCAGTTGCCAGTGGCTCTGGCTGGTACCAGCAAGCTCAGTTCATGCAGAAACTCTGCCTGAAACTCTGGGGGAGGAGGGAGAAGTACCTCACATGCTTTGCTGTTCAGCTCCCTTTCTCCTTCCCCAGCTCCCCATTACGGATTTCTTACCAGGCTGCCTTTTATCTGACACTGGCAGGGTTACAGATGCATTCAGCCCACAGAGAAAGAAGACAGATTAGAGAAAGGACTTTGAGAAAGCCTTCAGAGTTGGACTCTTCAACCTTAAATCATGTTCAACTAGATCTTCTCAGATTGGGAGCATCTGGTGCTAAGCAAAGCCAGAGCTGATCAACACATTCAACCTCCTGATTAGCACTTTGCTTCAACTTGCTGACGCAGCCCAGCCTGAAGTCTGCCTGGGTGCTTGAACCCAGTGTCCACGGAGACTTTACTGAGTGTAAATCAAAAACCTGTCACTCGTTATATATGCGTTCCTGCTTGGGAAGACATTTGTTTACACATACTGTACGCTAGCCCCTTAAAAACATACGCACAAGGCGAGCTAGAGAGCAGAGCAGCTTTTGGTGCTTGGCTAAAAACAAATTGTAATGCAAATAAACAGAGGGGCGGAAATGACTGCGCAGCCCAGCACAAACCCCACCAGCAGGCTGGGGGCCGGGGACCCAGCGCTCCCCAGCCTTCCTGGCAGGTTCCTGCCAAGCCACTCACAGAAAGGGGATGCCGGAGCATTCCTTTAAAAGCCATGTGAAAGCATCTCCTTGTTGTTTGCTCAATTAGCCCCAGACAGATTGCTGCTGCTGCTGCTGGTGGCAACGCTGGGTTGTAAAGGAGGAGGGGAAGGAGGGGAAAGGGAGAAAAAAAAAAGACAGGAAAAAAAAAGGGTTAGGGCCTAGGCCCAGGACCACCACGAAGTTTCAGCCCTCAGGGGCTCCAGAAAACGTTCAGTTTACTCACTCAATTACATACACTGTTTTATAAACCCTTTAAAATAAAATAGAAAACAGTCCCTGGCACAGAATTACTGCTCTATTATACAGCAGTGATGAAAGCCACTGCTGTGTATTTGCTCTCTTTAAAGCAAGAGATAGTTTAACTTAAAAAACTAGGTGGGGGGGAGGGGTGGTTGCAGAAATGCATGCACGAAAACACGCTGTGGGTGGTTCCCACCACATTCACCCAGGACAGAAAGGATCAGAGAGTGGGAGAGAAGAGCAACTTGTCTCTGCAGTGATGGTTGGCTCTGGAAAAGCAGCCAGGTTAGTGGGGGGAGAGGAACTAAAGGGGCTTAAGGGGATGGGAAGCAGCTGAAGCTTGACTTTGGGAGGCTGGAGGGTGTTTTAAATTACATGTACAGATAAAGAAGGGAAGCAGGTGATGGGGGCTGATTTGTTTGTGTTTACAGAGCAGTGGGACTTTCCAGTCAAGGCCTGTTCTCTCCTCAGCCAAGCTTTACTTACATGATCACTGGACACCAGGGTGACCACACTGTGGCCCCAAAGGCCAGGCGTGTCTCACAATTTCTCCCAAGTGCCAGGTCAGCCCCAGTGTGCAGGCATCACATGGGCCCATGGGTCCCCAGCAACTATGATCCTCATGAGCTGAGTGTTCCAGCTGCTCCCAGGATTCTTTTATGCAGGGAATGAGGGATGTGCAGCTCACCCCAGGGAGTTGGTGCTAGCTTCAGGCAGATCAGTTCTGGCCCACAGCTGGGGCCTGCAGCCCACAGAACAAACAGGCAGCAGAGATCTTACTTCTGCCTTACATCCAACAACCACCAGCTCTCAGTGCTGGTGGCCCCATGGTTCAGCTGAGGATTTTTTCATAGTTCAGCCAGAATGAATCCCTTTGCTCTCAAACCCTTCTGGGGACTAGATGTGCCTTGAGAGTGTGAAGGTAAGAGTGATTCAGTGCCCAATGAGAGATGACTTTACTGTGGCTTGGAGCAGACTCACTGAGGGAGTGAAGATAGAGGACAGAGCTGTATGGGGAAGTGATCACACAGTGTCTTAGAAGAAAAGTTAGTAAAGGGAAAAGGAGACTCGGAGCTCAGGATGAGCCTAAGATAGCAAGCTCCTTGGGGAGGGGGGCATGCTTGAAGTCATACTGGGACAGAGTCCTAGCAAAGTGTGTGAGAAGGGATTGGATTACATCCATCAGTGCTCCCATGGGCTATCACTCCCTCACAGCAAATGCAAGCAGGGATCTCAAAACAGCAGTCTGACTGCCCACATCTTAACTTCCTGATATGATGGCAGAGGTGCCATCTTTGCCTGCAGCACTGGACACAAGTCCTCTTCCTTTCTCAGCATCCATTGGGGTGTTCTTCCTGGCTCTTTCATGTGCCTGAGCTCTACCAGAGCAGAAGTAGTTATTTTCTCTGCGTGCAGCATATCAAAATATTTCCACAAGGTTATGAACTGCTGCCTTCTGGGTAGACTTCAATATCAGCATGCTGGGAATGTGGCAGCACATTTAACCCGCTCACTCAGGAAGCCTGAACTTCCCTGGCTGGGAATGACAGTATGCACAAGTGTGGCAGTCCCCAGCAGCAGAAGGGAGGACAAAGCATTGCTGGATGGATATTCTAAGGAAGCTTTGCGCCACTGTGAAGGCCAGAACTCATAAACCATTTTTATAAAACCTGGAAAGGAGGCTTATTAGGATTAGTTAGCAATATAGTCACTGCATAGTCACTGCAACAAAAATGTCAACTATTTAAAAGATGCCTGTTTTAACTGCCAACAGTATCTTTCTCATGGGCATTCAGTAGTTAAACTACTTTAGGGAGAAATCTTACCGGTCTCTCAGTTTTGCTATAAATTCACACCATTCCTACATCACCTCCAGCTCATTTTGCATCCCCGTGCACAATATACATGTGTGCACTGTTTAGTCTGTGTCTGTTCTTCATGAGCTTTCCTAACTTCCATCTGCACAGCAGCATGCCTTCTGATCCCAACCCTGTGTCGTGCTAAGTGTTTTCAGTTCCTGAAGACTGCACCAGGAGGTACTCAGCATCTTGCAAGAGCAGATGCTCGCCCTTACTTGAATGCAGTGAGAGCATCAGAAAGTCTCTCAGTTCCTTTCTGTCCCTATCCTGTTAAATCTTGGCTCATGTGAAGCCTCCTCACAAGCAGGGAACCACTCACATGTGAAGGCTTCATAAAATGTACCTGCCTTCAGAGGATGACATTAGAGAAAAATGTGCTCTTTGGCCCTCATTAAAATAAAACAATCTTATTCTGTTTCATTGAGAAGTCCTGGGACTCCAAGCCTGGAACAGGACTTGGAAAATGACTGGAAATGGGAGCCAGTCCTTACTGGATATGTGCCTTTTTCTCTTCTTGTGAGAAACCACACAATTTTGGCTATGTGATAAGCCTTTGGAAAAAAATCTGAAGTTTGCACATGTTCTCAGGAGGACAGCTAAAAGCTCCAGAGACTGCAGCAAGCACTCTTGACCACGGAAGTGCAGGAGGAAGGCAGGGCTTCCTCCAAGCTGGATGGACCAGTGGAGCACTTGGCACAGAACCACCCCCCTCCTGTGCCCAGTATGAGCCTGCCTGGGCATGAGAGAAAGGGATGCAGTCCAACTGAAAGCAGTTAGGGAATGAATGCTAGATGAAAAAAGGAGCATGGGATTGTTAGGCAAGGGAACTGGAAATAGCAGCTATGGTCAGACCAGAGGAGGTGTCAGGTGGGTGTCTGGGAATAACCAAGTAAGAGAGAAAAACAAAAGTCTCTATGGGAGAAAGACTAGGAGGAATACCAAAGAGAAGGCTAGGATTGGGATGAGCCTGGTGCTGGGACAGAGCCATAGTGGAGAGCTGTGAAGCAGGAGTCAGGATCAGGTAGGACACAGATCTAGCTGGAGCCCCATGTCTGATGCTGGAAATAAATATCTCTGCCCCAATGCCAACAGAGATGAAAGCAAGGGATAAGGTAGCGAATTTTATACCAATTTTGCTAGTTTTACACTTTGTGTGAATGTGTACTGTCTCTGTTCCTGGTGTTGCTTTGAAGAAAGGTTAGGCCACTTTACCTTGAAGAAGGGTTAGGCTGCTTTACCATATATGCTTGTTCCTGGCTAACTGATACCAGATGTACAACGCTCTCCCTGCTGAATCTGGCTGAGATTCCTTTGGGAGCTGTACTTAGTGACTCCTGTACTCATCTGAGTCCCTGACTGGCCCATCACCAGCACTCCCTCTCTCTAGTCCTACTTCACTGAGCACATGCTGCTTTTGAGCTCGTCTTTAAAACCAGGCTTATCAAAAAGGTTGCAGTGTAATCTTAAAAACTGTCTTCAAAACAGTGATTGAATGCTCTGTGCAATGATGTTCTTTCAGAATGCTGTCTGCCATTTCCTATTCCTCTAAGAATTACTGCCTTTTTCTTAGGTACCAACATGTTTCTCAAACTGCTACCTGGTGAGGTAGCTTTCACAAAGCCCATCTGTTAATTCTCCTCTAGCAAATGTCTTTAAGTATCAAAGAGGAAGGAAAGTGGATGCTTCCAAGGCATAGTAATAAAAACAGTAGGAGAATAGCAGGGCTCTCAGGAGACATGGATTGCAAACCCTGAAGTTAAATAAAACTCCATAGCTTGACTTCAACAGAGACATTTAAAAATACTGTCTCTGGCCAGTGCTGTGACAGGGCAGAAGTCAATGCAGGACTGGGATGACACTGCTGACAGTTACCTGCACTCCTGTGTCTCCAATCTTCTCTTTAGTTTGAAAGAACCAGGTTGCCTCTGATCTACCCCTGTAACCAGTGGTGGAGCATTCCCTCTGTTTAGGTGTCAAGAGATTTGCCAAGCCCATTATTAAGTGCTGAGGTCTCCCACCATGTCCCCAGGGAGATTATCCCACAGCCTACCAGACCACATCGTTAGGAAAATGCTCCAGATAGCCAACCTAAATTGTGTTTAATTCAATTCCATTACTCCCAGCTGTACCATTTGGACCACCCTAAATATATCCATATTATTCTGCAGAAGGAGAAGGATGAGAGCTGGTTTAAGTTACGTTTGCCTATCATTTGTGGTAGCTGTTCTCCTGCCATCCTCCTTTCAAGGGACTGGAATTCATTTTATGAAAGGAGGTCAGTGCACCACTGGCTCAAAGAGCTCTTGTACCCCAAGCTGCCTGGGCAGTGTGGCCAGGACTCACATGGCAGAGCAGGGAGCATAGAGCCAGTTCTGCAGCAAAGTCAACTGTGAGATCTGCTTGGGGCTGTGTAGGATGATTCAGGGATATTTCTACCTTTGATGAATCCTGGCTGATGTTCTGGAATAAGGGACTGCCATTTTTTTTTTTTTTTAATGTTTCTGGGAAGGTGTATGGAGTTTTGCTGAGGAGGTTTCTACTCCCAGAAACTGGAATGTGTAACTCCCAGACTAGGGTCAGCAGCCAGCAGCTACTGCTTATGTCTGCTGAAGGGTGATCAGCTTGCAAGAAAAGGTGGCTCCTACCCAAGAGAACTAGGTTTTTTCTTTACCCAGCCATGGAAGCTCAAATTTGAAGAAGGAAAAGTTACCAAACAGAAAAACACAGCCAAAGTCTTGACGAAGGGTGCAATATGGAAACAGACTTACAGGGCCACACCAAAAGCTTGGCACAAGATACAGGAAGTCTTGGGCAGGGGAAAGGAAGTCATGACATGCTTTCACAGCGAAAAAGAGAAGACCCAGTCTACTATGGGATCAGTCAAGGTCAGAAGAGACATGCTGGGCTGGAAAGACTCCATGGTGCAGGAAGTAAGTCATGAACTTCGCAGACAGATCCCAGACCACCAAGGCAAACCTGACCCCTAGCCCAAAGAAATTCTAGAATGGTTAGGAAACTGAGGCAGGAAAATGAACGGATTTACTATTTTTTCTTGCTCAGCATAATGGTGTATTTATAATCTACCTGAATATGTCTCTGCTAATGTCAACCATACATTTCTAAACAGTTTAACTAGAGGGCCCCCAGCCTCTAGTTAATCCAAGAAGTGGGTTTAAACTTTGGGGAGGGGAGCAGTAGACTCTTAAGAACAGGCAAATGATCCATGGGTACAGCTTTGTTACTCTCTCTGCAAATACATCTACCCTTTGGAAAAAATATTCAGACAAGGATGACAAGGACAATCAAGAAGAAAGACCAGTTTTTCTACGACAATCAACCAGACTAGGATTTGCACCCTGGAACAAACTTCCAAAGTGGTTGTGATCAAGGTCAAAGAGTGGTATTTCTGTTTGGTATCATCTACTAAAGAAATAAAATATATACCTGTTACCTAAAATATTAGCTAAATCTACACCCTGTGCCCTCATAGTTCACACTGCAGGTTAACAACCAAACATGACCCAATTCCTCTCTCCTGGTGTTTCATGCAGATGTGTAGATGCAGCACTTAGGGAGATGGTTTAATGGCAGACTTGGCAGCGTTAGGTTTATAGTTAGACTTGATGATATGAAAAGGACTTTTCCAACCTAAATGATTCTACGACAGGAGGCAATGAACCCCACGAAGGACACCGATTCAGACTGTGTGATGTGCAAAGCTATGAGCAGACACAGCCACACAGAGACCAAGACCACAGTGAACTCACTGTGTTACCTACAGCATCAGAGACTTGCAACTGCAAGATCAATACTTCGTTTTCATGAGTCCTTTGTGCTTTCAGTTTCAATTTAAGGAAAATTTGTCATATGTGAAGCTGACAACAGGTTATGCTATACTACATTAAGTTCAAACCCTGCTCTGTATCAAGACACTTAGAATTGGGAATCCACCCACAAAGACAAAGCAAGCAAATAAATCCTGATCTGACTAAATAACTTCACATGAAGCCTGCAAAGGAACTCACTTTTGTCCTCAGTCTACACACTGGAGCAAGGATCTGCCAAACCCCAACCATAAATATTCATTAAAAAGCCTCTGCTTGGGATGCAGTCACTGAAACAGCCATTTCCTGCCCATTATCTCTTAGGGCAGGAAATCAACAGTTCCACTCATGCGGTTACCACCGAGCCCTCACCACGAGCACTCCCACTGGATGGCTGAACTTTGTAGAAATGAGGGCCACGTAGCTGTATCCTTTCTGAAGCCTCAAAATAGTACTTCATGGCAGTAAAGCAGATCTGAACATAGCTGCCCTTGTACTTCATATTGAGCACAGCAGGTCCTAATATGATGCTCCACCTCGAGCTTTTGCGTGAAGGAAAGTGAACGGGAGCACACTGGCACTGTGGGTTGGGAGCATCTACAGAGAAGGATGTTTGTGTGTTCAATAGATTTGCGTGCTTTGCCCTGTCACTGACAAAGATTACTATTCAAAATAACGGCTCCTTCTGCTGAGGACAACCTCAGGCTGATCTAATTGTGGTCTCTGGGAAAAGACTGTCTCAGCACCCAATCTTGTCCTTTATAAGAACAGCAGAGCTTTGCTGCCAACTTCAGAGGAGCAAACCACTGAACTTATGCCAAGAAGCTGTACTTTCAATGAAAAAAAAATCCTGATATTATAGGACACCCCACTGCAGAACTGCCACAGTTTACTATCACTTCATGAAGAAGCAGGAGTAATATCTCAAGGAAAAAGTTCTGAAAATGATGACAAATGCACATTAAATACAGCTTTTGTGCTTACCTTTGGTTTCCAGCCTCTGATCACTTCCAATCAAACAGTCCTTGATGTCTGCACCCTTCTCTATCACAGCATTATGACAAATAACACTGCCCTGAAGACAGCACCTACAATATAAACACAAGCAAAACAAGAAAATAATTTAAATGACAGATACAGAACAAAGGTATCCACTGGAATATCTAAAGACTCTGTGACATGATCCTGTACGTAGGTTCAGTTCAGCTCCTTTCTCAAAAACTCCATTCTTCTCTTGATCCTCATACCCAGTTGCTGGAAAAACTTAAATGCCAGGTGTCAGATTGGCTTTGCAAAAAAGAGTTTGCAGTTTTACCTCCTGTTAGAACAGCTTTCCTCTACATTTCCTCAACAGAATAAATACTTAACTGAATAAATAAAGACTTGGGACCTGGATCAAGTCCTGTATTTTCCACAGACAGTCTGGGTAGCTGCAGGGGTGGCTTCTCTGCTCAGCTCCCCAGCTAAAAACAGGAGCAGCAGCACAGTCTTTCTCTGCAAGTTTTGCTGAGCAGTTTTATGCATTCCAACTTGCCGGGCACTAAGAAAAGGTGGAGAGAAGGGGCAGATCAATAGCTCAGCTGGTTGGCTTTGTTCATGTTACATTCAAGCACCCAAACATAATTATTCTGCAGTACTAAACCAATGAAACCCACACTAGACCTACACTACTTGCCTTGGGTATCTTCACATTCATATTGCCTTTGACACCACTAAGTCTGAAATACTACACAGGATGGAACTTCAGCAAAAGCCACCTTATTCCAAAATGTATTTGAATCTGTAATAATCAGCTTTCATATCTGCCAATCCCACCATCCAGAGAGGAAAGGAGTTCAGAGTCCAACTGCTGGGTTTGTAACTTCTCTGCTGAGAGTTTCTGAGTTAGTGCATTTCTCTGAGCCCCTTCTTCCAGTAAGCTGGAACTTGTCAATCTTAACTAGTATCTGTGATGTGCCCTGAAATGCTACTCCCTCAGCATGATGTGTCTTGTTAAATAGCATTAAATGTAATTTCTTTCAAAGCTACAGAGAAGAAAATAGCTGTGAATCAAATTATTTCTTCCCTTATTTTCACATGTGCAAAGGTAGATAGGAGTCATTGAAGGACAGAAAACACAGCTAAGATATATCTAAAAATACTAACACTCATCAGAACCAGCTGATTGGGAAGAGGGTATCAAGTGAGATCTATAACCCTGGAGAGATGCAGGTAATCTCCCCCTAGATAACTCAATATTAATCCTACTGTGAACCACAGCATCTCATATTGCTTCCTGGTATTTCTGTCAATATTAATAACAGTAACTGTGAATATTATTAGTCTGACAACTGATCTCTGTCAAAACCAGAAGTTTTTGGCTTCAATGACCTTCTGCACAGTGAGCTGCACAGTTTAATGACCTGCAGCCATTCCCCACCTTGGTTATGGGCACCACCACTACTCTCTGCACTGGTGAAGCATGGCTGTGGTGAACCATCAAGCTGGCTTGCGGACAGAACTCTTAGCCTGGAGTCTGAATTAACAAGGAGTTTTGGTATGAGGTCAAAGCCCCAAGACTCAATTCTGTATTGAATGGAGCACTAGTAAGCTGAGGTCCTCAGAAGTGTGAAACATCGATCCTCACTCCAGACCGCTGATCCCAAAATTAATTCATAGTATTTTCCTGCTCACACAACACTATTATCTAGAACAAAGAATTTATCATTAAACATATTACAATTCTGTTGCTTGTGTGAGTCAGAGCAGAAACCATCTGCCCCACAAAACCACCATTAATTCTCCAGGAGTAAAAGCAATAAAACTGGACCTCAGTTGCAGTGGTTCACAGTTACAACCCCCCGTGAACAGACTGTCCCCTCTGAACAATTATTCTTTTAACTCACTTAAACTCCCCCTCTGCTGACCTATAAGGAGGCAATGTGAGCAATTATTCTACAAGCAACCGGCTCAGGTTGCTTTGGCAAGGTTTTTACTAACATGTTAATAAGATAAAAAGCGGCAAAGATACACAGCAGACCCCTGCCTGTCTTTGCTCTCACACTGTCACGATCTGCTTCCTTTCCAATAGCCTCGTGTGCCCGCACAGCGGCTCAGGCCATCGTCCTGTGCAACAGCAGCTGCTGAGAGCAAGAGCAATTTGGCATTTATGCCAGGCTAGGGAAGGGATCACTGGAAGCAGGACTGCCCACTGCTGCCATCCTGACTTAGCTTTCAGCAGAACTAGTGAAGGGAATGGGAGAAGTTGCTCATTTCCCACTGAAATGGCTCCTATCCAAAACGTGCACTCCAGCATACCTCCTCCTCCGTTGCTTTGAGCCAGTCAGATGAAAGCTTTCCCCTGCAAAGGGGATGGTTCCCACCATCTATCACTTCTCCTGAGCATGAGAGCAGCTGTGAGTGCACTACACCTCTCAGCATTATCCTCATGCAGGAGGATATTCCCCAAAAGAGAGGGGATTTAAGCTGTCGGTCTGGAGCTCAGGCTGGAGAATACTGCATGTGTGTTCAGAGCCTACTTGAGCACTGGCTTTCAACTCCCCGAGAAAGAACAGCATTGTAACCAAGAAACTGCTGATGACATTAACATCAAAGATAATGGGGGTTCCTGCCAAACCATTTTTTGGGAGGGACAGGCCAGGGAACCAAGATGAACTTGTCTGTGCCAGGTGCTTGCAAATCAACCCTTCCCTGGTGCCAGGGTAAAACAAAACCCAAGAACTCCACCACCCCAGGAGTTTCTTAAAACTTATAAACCCAACCAACTGCAGAAGTTTTAAAGCCATACTCAATGCTCAGATTACCCCAATCACACAAACCAGCAGCAAATCCGGCTTTTATTGCTCAAGTGGAACAAAACTTCAAGAGATAAAAACACAATTTGTGGGTGTTCCCTTCACCCGCTGACAGATGTAACACAGCCATTTTGAAACCACTTGTAAATGCCTTTTTTCTTTAAAAAAAAAAAGTTATAAAGCCTGCCAAGAGAAGTATTTTGTGTGTTTATTTAATTTTTACTATTTTTTCAAGTTGAAGAGTAAGGAATAAACTTTTATTCTCTTACAGGGTAAATATCAGATCTCAGGGCACTGCTGTAGTCTCCTGCCACCACAGTTCCTGCCTTCCATAACAATTAGGTGCTATTAGCCCTCAAAGGTGCTCTGACAGCATCCAGCTTCATCAGCTCTGGTGTGTGTGCGCATATGCACACATTGATGTACTGCTTTATAATGCAAACCATATTTATTTTTTCCCCTGAAAATGTAGTATATTTTTAAACTTTTCAGCACGGTGAAAATGGATATCTCCTGACCTTAAAATCCAAAGAGCATGTTCAAACCCACAAGAGGAACTAATTTGGGGCATTTGATTTACAGCTGAAATTTCAATTTGAATTTGTTTTAAGTGTAATCACAAACTGAAAGTCTGGCAGCTGGGTGTTTTTCAGAAAATAAATAAAAATATTCAGTGTACATCTGCATTCTAGAGAGAGCATTTTACAAGCCTAGTCCTGTAGTGGGAACAGATGTAGCTAAAGCAATAATTTGTTCTACAGGTACAACGTGTAAATGGGAGCATATGAGAGAGTGTGTGCCTACGTCTGTGTCTGTGTGTTTGCTACGTGCCTGCATCTGAGAGACAGAGCCCGACTTTGGGGTGGGTTTTTTTGAAAGTGAGAGAACAAGAGCAAAAGGAGTAGTGGCCAAGGAGGCATGGGGGGATTACAAGGATTTAGGTCTTTAAACTGCAGACCACCTAACAAGATCACTCTGAAATGCCACTAATTTCAGTTAAGGCCACAGACCTCCCTTCCTCTGCCCTCCCTCTCTCCCCCATTGTAAACAACTAATCCCAGCAGAAAACAACAGAGAGCAAAATGTACACACATTCTGCAACATTCCAGGTCCTTCTTTATCTTTTATTTATTTTTCTAAAAGGTCAGCGTATGTATGGAGGGAGGGGGGAGGGGAAGAAAGCCAAAAAAACCTCAAGTCCATCTCTTGTGTGGGCTTGAAGGAAGCGGGGAGAAAGCAAAGTCCAAGAGCACACAATATGGAGCTTTTATAGCACAGCAATTCCTGGACTCAGCTTACTTTCCCCCTCCCTCTATTTGTGGCAAAGTCGCATAGCTTTAAACCAAAGGACAGGGTGGTCGATTACATCTGAAAGAAATGTAAAGAATTGGGAAAGAATTCCATCTCCTGTCGAAATTATAAATAAGGAAGTATTAATCCCAGAGACAGGCTGATTTATGCAGCCCTGGAACTGCTGACTTTCAGCCCGAGTATCGGTCTATAAATCAAACTCTTAAATCAAGTGTGTCAATCGCTGCAGCACTGTGATACTGAGGCAAAGCAAGGCACCCACCACTGAAAGCAGGAAGATTGCCAGGGGACTGAGGTGCCGTGCCCTTCTTAATTTTCTGAAGTGTAAATCTGAGATCAAACATCCTTTGGGGGAACGGGAAATCAAAATACGCAGTGCTCAGCACACCGGGAGCAGGCAGCAGGAGTCCAAGACACAACCCCCTAATTACAGGCTACCCACTGATTATTTAGGACTCTGTGATTAAAGTGATGAACGCTCCTGGGAGAAAGGGGCTTAAGTAACTGAGGTCAAGACCTCAACTGCAGCTCTCGCCCTGGTTGTGCAAGCTTAGGAAGGTATGAATGTCACAGGTTTGCCTTACAGCAAATCTCCTGAAATGCCAATGGAAGTTATCCAGGCCTGGTACTTTAATCCAATTGTGCCAAAACCCCGACATAATCTCTGTTGGGCAGCAAAGCAAATGAGGTGTCTATAATGCAATGCTTAAAACTGTAGACTCACAAGAAAGAAAGCCTGGAGCACAAAGCCTAGGACAGCCTGTTGGTACCGCTCTGTTGTGCCAAGCAGTCGGGTCTCGTGCGCCTCCAGATGAGCTATGAGAGACAGACACGGGAGTTAAAAGCAAAGGGTGACATGCCTCAGCAGCTACTTTGCTGACTGAGGGGTAACAGATGTGAATTCCCCTGGGAGCAACATCCCCTTCTGCCTTGACCAAGGAGATAACAGCCACCACAGGCACCTTAACAACTCTAAGACATGGCAAGGAGTCAGGGAGAGTTCTAAAACCTACCAGCAACCCCTGAAGGAATCCCCTGCTAGCTAGTGAGCTGGTGGCTGGGACTCATGATAACAGGGGTGAGGCACAAAGGCCATAGAAAAAGTGGGGAGAGGCAAAACCACTATTAGGGAGCTTGGGAACCTGAAATATTGCCTTTGCCAACATGCTTTACACACCAACACATTTTTACACCAACACACTTTTACACACAAACACAAGAATTCTGGGCACTATGAATCTCACGTTATACATTCAAGTAAATACCAAAGCCTACAATAGATGCCAGCAGTACGTGCTATAATTTATAGATATATTTCAAAGCAAGCATTCGTAAGTGAATTTGGCCTTTGATCTTCTGTTTTTCCCCTTGGGGGTAACAAAATCATTCTACCCCTCTAAATTCTTCGCCCGTCTCTGAGGGTGTTTTCACTAAGGAACTTGTTTCATGTCTATTTTCTAGCCAAGCTCATCACTGTGGTATGGCTCCTTTACACTTCTTCCCCACACCCTAAACATTTTGCATTACATATTGCATATACTTGCCAGCACTCGTATTTTCCAGTGAAAGTTCAACTGACCTTAAAGGATTGCCTCAAACATACCTTAATGTGTTTTATTAAGTGAAACTTTGGGTGCGGGAGGAGGTCGCCAGGAAGGTCATGCCTCACCTCTGAAACTTCAGTTACATCCAGCTGATCTTGGGACAAACAAATTGGTGGCCTTTTATGTAGCTGCAAGCTCAGGGTTGCACACTTCAGCAAAAGTATGCTGCAAGGAGTTCACACTGGGAAACCCCACACACAGGAAAACGGACCACCCTCTGGATTCTCTTTTGCAGAGTGGGAGGTGTAGGCCAGTCCTACACAATTTTACAGACTCTTCACTGATGGCCAGGAAAAGCTACTCGTGTCTATATGAAGGAAACAAAGCAGGAAAATTACATGTTCACTACCACCTCTAGGATTGCCTCACTTTCCCACCAACTCACACAGAATGAACCAAGTAACAGGCACAGTAAAAGGACACCTTCTCTGGGGTTTTTGTAGCACAGTTCTGGGTTGAGAGCTATGGCTCTTCATAAGACATTATTGGTTAAATCAGTTTCCATATCATGTGAGCTAGGTTGACATGGAAAAGATTTTTGTAAACGTCACCCTTACAACTGAACCTGGCTTCTTAGAGCCAAGCTGAACTTGTTCAACCCTTGTCTCCTCAGGAACTTAAGAGGCACAATGTGATAATTTCTTCATCTTCCATACCCAGTTGGGAGAAGATTTTAAAGATCATCAGAGACATTCACACCCAGATTCCCACCAAAATCCAAGAGCAATCAGCTGTTTGAAAAATCTCCATACTCTTCGATTAGACCCATGTGGTTAGCAGGAGACAGAAGCTTATTTAGAGCTCTGAAGTCAGACATAACCCTGTCCCCCTGAAGAAGCAAATCAGCAGAATGAGAGGAGATATTTTAAAATGCCACTTTTCAGGGCTCATCTGTGCTTTAAGTTCAACATTTGATGTACAAGATGTTTGGAAAACTGGGACAAGCTCCCTGCACTATCAGGGAAACATCTGTATCCGAGATTAAAGAACAGGTGATTTATTTAAGACAGATTGATGTACCAGGAAGCTAGCCAGAAGAAATTTTTTTTTGAGGAGTTAGTAATAATGTTTCAGACACTCACAAGATAACAGGTATTATATGAGAAATTTCCTTAATACATTAGATACAGTAGAATCTTCAGTTGAAAGTAATTGAAAACCAGTTCTGCAAGTAGCTCCACTACTTCCTACTTACTAGTTTCCTACTTTGCACTTTCTTCCTCAGTTTATCTTCCTGAAAGGAAACTCTGCTGGCCAGAGGTTGTGTCTATTCAGTATCTTACATAGCATGTGCAGTGAATTAAATAGTAGAATGAAAATTGTAATTCCTGACCAAAATGTTCACAGTTTAAAACCAAGAAGCGTGACAGAAAGGACAGAACTGCTACATAATCATAAGAAATAAGACCCCTTTTTACAGGCAGGGATTACAATACATATAGTTTTCTTAATGAATTTAAATTTTATCCAAATCCATTATACAGTTTATCTATATATTTAAGATGAGCATGTGCTTTTTCTGAATGAAGCTCTCACTTTTCATCTACTTTCTGTGATATCTATTCTAAACTCCTCCTTCCTTCCAGGGAAGCAGGGAGCCAATTGGCAGTGTGAGATAAAGTGTCCAGGAAACAAGAGCCATCTTAAAAAATGGTTCAAGACGCAAAATGCTTGGGAATTTCAGCATAAGCGGATCTTTATTTTCAGCTTTGCAAGTGATGGTGCTGGAAACAACTTCACCTCTTAATTCCTTTTCATGAGGTTAGCTACTGTAAAATATGTTGCCTTGGCAATAGGATCATTCCTTTGTACTGCCACTGTCCAAGGGGACAAAGACTACTTATGCACTGAACCCCTACATAGACTCAATTCCACCCTGGTTTTAATTAGAACTTGCTTCAAACCACTGACTGTTTCTATGTCAGGTGCTGATTTGGCACTATTGAGGAAACAACCAATAAACTTCACAATCAATCTGCAGTTACTAGTCAATCCAGCTCGCCTTGCTTGTTGTTTTCTTCCTTTGTATGTTTTCTCATACAAAGTAGCAATAAATTGAAGACATGTGGTAAACTAGAGTAGCCTTAACCAGTCACATGTGGTCTCTCTCCAGTCCCTTCACTGAGCAGAATCACAACATCTGTCATCTACTTTCATACAGGTAGCCAGAACACCTTTAACAAAATCCAGTGTGTAACTTACTGTCTTCACATGACTGAAGAAGGACAATGCCAGTTTCGGCTGACAAAACATTTTCGGTGCCAGTTCTTTCTTCACATATCTGGGTACTTTAGCCCTTCTAATACTAATTTTACTCCAGCCTATTCCTTCTGCCCAGGGAGTCAGAACCCCAAGGTTTACCACATCTTCCTGTGGGACTCTTCTAACTCTCCCTCTGTCCTCAACACTCACATCACCTCCCCGCAGTTTGTAACTGGAAGCCTTTGGTGTCACCTCCCCTGCATTCCATGTTTCTTGATGCTGCAACACTTTGCAATTTGCTGGCATCACAGTGCAGCCTGACCCAAAACATATCTGTCTTTTTCACCCCTTCCCTTTCCAAAAGGTGACCTTAGCTGTGTACCACATGGGGAACTTCAGCAGTTCAGTTCAGTTCTTTTGGGTAGAATGTTTGTATGTGGTTCCAACAACATGCTGCAAACTTTACAAGCACATATATGAGGCTATTGTTCAATAATTCCTACCCCTGCACAAACTCAGTAACCTCAGTCACACCTGCAGCCCTACTCATACAGTTCCTGAACAAAATGCCCACTGCATCAAGGCTAACTGGCAACTGTCTGCTGCGAACTCCTGGAGGGAACTCTCTCCTTTTCCCATTGCTAATCCTGGTTTGGGATACAGTTTTTCTGGTAAAATTACACGTGAGACAGGTTTAGCTTCCTTGGTTTCTTTGTGAACATCTGGTACTTTTTGCTGTGGAGGTGAAATCTAGAAGCAAATCTTGTGCTGCTTGCTCTCTCTGATAATCAGAGCAGCCTATTTATGATCTGCATAGAAACATCATTTGAATGCTTTCCTGTATTTCCATGAAAAAAGAAAAGCAGCAAAATACTTCATTTCAGACTATATCTACCACAGAGTCCTTATGGTACTGACTACCACCATGTCAACAAGACCTTTTCAAAGCACGGCTTACACCAGACTCGGTATTTATCTGAGCTTTTCACTCTTGCCTTCTCAACTAACCTCTAAGTAGTCCAAAGACCAGATTTTTTTCCCTATTAAACAGTCCCTTCTCCTGAATCTTTACCAGGGAAACATTAATTTTCCAAAACCAAGGAAAAAGGCTATAATGTGCACATAAAATGGTCAAGCTCCTTCCCGTAAGTGTATACACTGGGATAGTTTTATTAACAAACAAGAGATTTCGAAATATTTATCAGGGGATGGAATAAAGGATTCAACATGTTTTTCCTGTTAATATTATTTGTAATGCTCAGAGCACTTCAGCACAATGTCCTGTATGACCAGAGCAATTAGATATTCCTGCTGCCAGAAGGTAGCAAACTATGTAAAACAACAACACTGGTAAAAATAAAGCCAGCATTTGATAAAAATCAACAAACCAACTGCTAAAACAAAACCAAAACAGGAACCTGAAACTAAATTAATCCATCCATATCTAGGTCTCATTTCAAAACAGCTAAGTGTGCCTAAGTCTACCAAATGAAACATTATACAACCATAGAGCAATTTGGGTTGGAAGGGACCTTTAAAGGCTATGTAGTCCACGCCCCCTTAAATAAGCAGGGACATCTTTAGCTAGACCAGGTTGATCAGGACCCCACTCAGCCTGGCCTTGAACATTTCCAGGGATGGGACAGTCCCAGCTTCTCTGGGCAACTTGGGTCTGGGCAATGCCTCAAAACCCTTAGAGTAAGCAATTTCTTCCTTATATCTAGTCTATCATTTAGTTTAAAGCCATTAGCCCTTCAGGCTGGGCTGAAGTTTGTAACCATCAATCTTATAAGCCCCCTTTAAGTTCTGAGAGGCCACAATGAGGTGTCCCCGCAGCCTTCTCTTCTGACCAACCCCATCTCCTTCAGTCTTCACAGGAGAAGTGTTTCAGCCCTCTGATCAGTATTATGTTTGATCATGTGTATTATGGTCCATAAAGTTGAGAGGTGTGGGAAGAGACACTAACAATGAAGAATGAGGCAAAAAAAGGGGTTGAGTACTTCAGCCTTCTCCTCATCTGCTGTGACCAGCCTGCCAGCCATGCTTACCAGGAGGCTAAACCTATCAGGCATTACTTTTAATTTGCAAATGGCACAATCCCCTGGCCAACCAAGCTTCAGTCAAGCCTGTGGGTGTTACGTGCTGTCCCTTTGCAAGAGAGCTACAATGAGGGGACTCCTGCACCAAAGATGCAGCAATCCAGGGACCCTCTTGTGCTGCTCCACCCCTGAGGAAAACAGAGCAAAGAGAAGGGGCAGTCCTGAGCCACTACAGAGACTAAGGACACACACAGCTGCTGCAGGAACATCCACACAGACAAAGCTTTCAAGCAACCTGTGATTTTAGCTTGATTAGTAGATTTTCTCCAACTATGTAAGTCAGTGCAGTCATTTGTCACTGAGCTCTAGGGAGCCATCCAGAGGGAAAAAAAGAAGTGTTTTGCCACTGCAGCCTGTCACCTGGGCAGTCAGCATCTCTCAGCACTTGTGCTGTTGTATAAATTACATCCCTCCCAGCTTGGTCAAGTATGTCCATCATTCAGCACATATGTAATCTTTGCTATTTTATTGTCTCATTGATGGAAGAATTAGCTGCACAGTGGGAAACACGTTAAGAAAGGACTACCAATTATTTTGCCCTGTTACTAACTTCTTTAATCCCCTGTAATCTCTTCTAAGGGGGATTCATATCTACTCAAATCACTTCACAGGAGACATATATAATGTAATAGAAGCCCTACACACCAAAGCAAACAAACCCAGCTTCTGGTGCTCCAGAGTATCAAATGCACCAGCCATTGCTGGAGGACAGATCATAATTTGCAAACAGTATGCAATGGACTGTCCAAACTAACCCCAGTTACTTGATCCATTCAGTTGGGAAAGTTATCATCACCTAGGCCATGACCTCTGTTCCTCCAATAATGAGGCAACCACTGCCTAATAAGAGATACCTGGTTTTGTTCTAAGCACCTTGTGGTGTTCCCACCTACACAGCAAGAACTTCATAAGCTTTCATAAGCTGGCATTAAATACCAGCTGTGAGGCTATTCAAAAGCTTTTTTCTGATTTGGAGATATAATTTGTGATCTTGATCCTGCAGGAATTATGGCGCAGGATCCTCAATCACATTATAGGAGAACTGCCAAGAGATAAACATTTTTAATTTTGTTGTTGGTGAGTTTTGTTTGTTTGCTTGTTTTGCTTTTTCTATATTGACATAGTGAACTGAAGCTGCTGATCACTTTTGCAGCTGAGATGGGAAAAAAAAGAAAGATTCAACCCAGAGAAGCTAGAGGTCATGGAAGAGGCAAGGGAAATACCAAGGCAGTGCCATGTAGCTCTTGATAAATGAACTTAGAATACAGAGCAATTTTTGCATTTGGTTGTTACCAGTATCCCAACTTTAAAAGAAAAAAAAATCTGATCTTTTTTTCTTCTGAGTTATTGATTCACCTTTGTCCTTTCTATAATGAGTGTCCTACTGCAGTCTTCTCAGCTGTTCCTTCAAGCTGGTGTTACTGCAATGAATACTCCTGAGAATGGCCTTCAGTTACCACTCACATTTGACTTGGGCATTATTATAGCAGACCATTAGTCTGGTTGAGCTGCTCATGTCAGCACAAAAATGTATATTCTTTAAATGACACAGTTTTTATCCACTTCTCAATGCAATTTCAGAAGTTTCTAATATACAATACCTTAGTTGGTAAAACTGCCTTACTTGTAGGACATCTGCTGTGCAATATAAAAAATGAATTAGATCTGTCAAGGCACTTTATTATGCTCATTTTGACCCGTATCAGCTAACACATACTGACTTTCCAATTAAAGATGAAGACATTTTCTGAAGTTGTGATTAGATAAAGCCTGAGCTGTTTTAGAGACTCCTGGGAGAAGAGGTGTTTATAAGGAGTTGTCCACTGTGGACAGTTTAAAGCAAAACCACATATAATTTATCCACCTGTTGCAAATGGATCCATCAACATGAGTAAGAATGATTAGCATTTTAACAAAAATCCATCAGATTTAACCAAAGTAATGAAAGAGATTAAAAAATACATTAAAATACATAGAAATCCTTCACTGCAAGCAAGGCTTCTTTCAACAAAACTCAGCAGCTAGAGTATTTCTGTTTCTTACTACCTGTGCATGCATGACTTCATGCCCCTCTAATCTTAAGACTTACCATGATGCAATAAGAAATAATTTACCAGCTCAGTATCTGTGCAGATCTACATAATATTAATTACAGTATGCTTTGCAATAAAGATCCAGGGTCTGTAGTCTTAATTCTGGCTGGAGAGGAATAATTACAAATTTGACTCCAGTGCATCAGTGTGCAGTAACCACAGAGCAGCTAAAGGGGGTAAAGCCCCTGGGACTGTGAGGTTTTCCCCTCCTTGGTGGCTATATTGTTTTCACCAAGAGTGACTGGGGATCGCATTGTTTTCTAGAATTCACAAAAATGTTACCCCAAAAGTCAGTTTATCTCTCTTAAAAATAACATATCACCATTACGATGCTGGTGGAATTTTGTGAAATGCTTAACATAACAGCTCTGGGATCGATTTAGGATTTAGAGCACTACTAAATGCCAATGCAGACAAACACAAGATGATTTGGGACTCTTCATAAAAATAGTGCTATTTATACACTTAGCTGCCTCTGCGATTTAATGGTACAGCTGCTGACCTCATATGCAAAACCATACCATTATGATTGTGGCATCAATTCATTAATCAAAATGACACAGGGTCTCATGATCAAATGAGAGAGGTTCCTCTACTTTTTATGACAGTAGTGCTTGTGATACAGCCATACTGGATCCATCTGTGATTGAACTGGAAACCAGCTATTTTCTATACTCAATGGAATTCTGATTTATGATGTGCTTGAAATTACAGTGGATTTCTATTAAAGACAAACACTTTGTGGTAAGGTACCATACTTACCTGTAATTTAGTTATGTAACAGTAGTATCCTCCATAGACCCCACATCCTTTGGGGTTTTATGTTTTTCAGATATGCAACTTTCAGAGCCAACTTGGCATTTTTTAAGAGTTTGGCCTTTTTCCTGAGGCCCTAAGCAAACCTCAAGCCATGAAGGAGCAGAGAATTTATACAGGTCTGCACAGACTCAATCAGCAGTTTCCTTTCCACTGACATCCACAGGAAGCCAGCATGTATGGAAAGATGGGGGCATGCAGACATCAACAATTACAGACAGGCCACTTTTCCCACATTTGGAAATGTGTAGCTCAAGGCTAACTATTTAGTCAGTGTCTTTAGTGCATGAGAAACCTCTACTAGTTGGCAGATTTTCTCTTTGAAAAGTTTATTAATTTATTCTATTACTCAGCATAGGCAATGGTAAAGTAAAGGCTGCAGGATGACAAAAAAAGAGCCAAAGAAAATGACATTTTAGGTGAAGCTGTGATGTTCAAATGTGAGAAGAATATTTCTAGCTGGCAAGCATACCACTTTAAAATATGCTTTGTACCTCAAATATTTTAGGGATACTCACTGATCCAGCCACTAAAATAACACTTGGAAGAATGACACACAAGCTCATACAGACTCATGCACCCACCTAACTTACTTACACATTCTGAAGATGACAGGGTCTACTGTAAAAAGAAGACATTTATGTTCCAAGACTCTTGTTAGTTCATTTCACTTGTGCACTTCTGGACTGCTTATAGAGACTTATTTATAACTTAGTCTTGGAAACACACCCCCTGGTATCATCTCTTCTGGCTGAGGATTCTTTACAGGACTGACTAAAAATTACTGACTCAGTATCTATCTAGGAAAAGAAACTGCAAATTTAGGGAACTAAGGCAGAAAAAGGTGACCTACCCTTCCTCAATTGTAACAGAATTCATGATGATACAGTTTGTTATCTTAACTTTGTCTTTTATGGTACACATGCTGCCGATGATGGAGTGTTTGATGGATGTCTTCTCTCCAATTTGTGTGGATGACCCAATGATACTGTCTGATCCAACCTAGGGAAGAAAAGAACAGAAACTCGCAAAAGTACGTGGAGCTCTCTGATATATGTTCTCCATACACCTCTCCCAAAGCACGTCTCAAGCATTCATCAATAAAGGTTACTCTGCTCTACCCTGAGGGATCCTTGGCAGAGGAAAGACCTGAAAATTTAGGGCCCACCCCATAGGCAGACAGACAGTCTTCCCAAGGTCTGTTAGCTTGGTAAAACTCCTAAAAAATCCAGTGGATCTGGCTCTGTAGGCTTCATGCAGAAAGGTAAGCACAGTAGGCACGTTCCTGCTGGTACTCACTGGTTTCACTCAGGTTTGCCCTGTGAGACCTGTTAAAGGGAGCCTTGAAGCTGGCATTCAACCAAAACACGTTAGCAAGAAGCAAAGCTAAAATACTGATCCGTTCTGGGTTTGGTGTCCTTAGGGAGACAAACTGCTCAACTACCAGGAACTGCCATTAGGGAACAAGAGGCTGCAGTGTCTGACTTGGGAGTAAGATGGACTTCTTACCAAACATTTTAAAAGAGGGAGACTGGAAGGCTGGAACCCATGGGTGAGCCTACAGAAGATCTGGGCTGCATCACCTACGTTCCACCATTCCACTCTTCAAAACTTGGCTTCACTTCCAACAGTGGACTGAATTTTAGCAAGCAGTTCTTGAAACAAATGGTTACAGACTACTGAAAGAACAGAGATGGGAAAAAGCAACACTTACCATGCCTCTATCAGTGATCTGTGCAGACCCATGAACCAATGACTCTTCCAGACCCAGATTAAGCAATAATTTGGGAACCTACATGAAAAAAAACCACATCACAAATTAACATGGTAGTGCTGTACCCACAAGTTACATAAACATCTCAAAGATGGCTTTGGTTTCCATTGCACAAGTGTATTTGCCATAAACTTTTTAACTTATGAGAAAAGGCAGGTCACTGCCTTTCAAAAGTCCACCAGCTACGTGTGATTTATCATCTCCCACTTTTGTAAAGGAGACAGGTACATTGCTACCACAGTGCACTACATGTCTCCTTTCAACTCAGCTTCCCACCTGTGGAGAAGCAGTGGATCAGCAGCAGCGAGCAGGCTGCCTCCAGCTGAACACAGTGACATCTTGTATGTTACCACAATGTCCAGCATATGCCATTCCTAATGCAGCTCAGCTTGTTTTACACTGTCTAGTAAAGCAAGGGAGGGAAGCAAGTAATAACAAATATAAACCAGAAAACTGGCATAAAAAGATGACTGTGTCCAGCCCACTCCATAAGATAGTATTCTGAGGCATGGGCAACAAAATTGTATTTCAGATGTTAAAGTAGAAAGAAACTAAAGTTGATCAAGTGGCTATTCCAGATGATGGAAAGCTGCACAAGAAAAGGCTCTCAGCAGGGAGAAGGCAGGCGTTAGATAAGCAGACAGAGCAGCAGTGGTAATAAAGAGAGACACAGCCCATGAGGTAGCCAAGAATAAATCCATGGAGAGCAATTCTGAACTGGCTCCTGAAAGGAAGAGGAGCTAGCATTGTAGGAGGATGGGATATCACTCCATCATTCCTCCTTTTGTGGGTGAAAGAGCAGCCTGAGGCATTCTGCATCTCCTGGCGTCAGGCTGAAGCCAAGGTCCCACAGCACAGAAGAAGTGATGACAGCAGGGAGGGGGATGTCAGGGGAGGTGGGAGCCTTGCAGCAATGCACAGACACAGTGCTATACAGTTACTGTATGATGTCTCTTGGTAGGACAGAGATGGCAGTCAAGGAACACAGGAGACAGGGATGTGTGAGGGCTAAGACGTCTGTGTCACAGCAAATTGCATGGCTGAATGAGAGGCAGCATGTGCTGGGGCTGGTGTGGAGCTCTGCACATGCTGCTTGGCCAGCCAGGATGTGGGCACTCACTGTCCATCTGGGAGGTCATCTGGAGTCTCAGCACAGTGATGGTGCAAATGAAATTGCCTCAAGGGAGGAAGCAGCACTCGCTAAGTCTTCCTTTTCTCTACCCAAGCACCTATTTTTACAAAACTCTTAGAAAAGCTTATCTCCGAGATCTCTATTGCTCTGTTAAATTTGGCTGAATGTTGCCAGCAATTTCCATAGCTGCTATTAAGGAACTGCTACACACTACAATTGTGTAAAATGATTTCCTTAGAAAGCTGGGATAACAAGAGCTCATGGCTAAGGAGTGAACCTCAAAAAGCAAATCCCACAGATCTGAAGAAGATGGGATCAGATGAGCTCACATTTCTGAGCTATCATTTCAATTTGCTTGTTGGCCCTAGTAGACATTTTCACATCTGTAGCTCTTTATATCTTGAAGTTGGCCCTTCCCACTAGACTTGGATTTTGTTTATTTTTTAAAAAGCAAGAGTAGATTAGATCCCTCAGTCCAAGATGCAGGCATTACAGAAAACCACCAGGTTACCAGAACACCACAAACTAGGCAAATCCACCTGGATGATGCTGGCTGGGTGAAGAGATGTCCTAACGTCACCTGACACAAAGATCCAGGAGAGGAACACACACACCAAAGCATACCTACAGCAAAGGTTGAAAAGATTCCTACTATCCAGTATTGATCTGCAGGAAGGGAAAAAAAAGAAGAAAGGCTCTTGACCTCTCCAGTGGAAAGGTGGTGGGGTGAAATAAATAAAGGATTTTACTGGCCAGAGCAAAGGCCTTATTAGAATCAGTCAGTGGTAGTGCAGCCTGAGGGGTAACACACGAAAGCTACAAGCTCAAGCATTTTGCTCTGAAAAGAAAGGTTAGACTGGGGGCAGGAGTCAGAGGGAGTGCCTGGGTCAAGGGAAGGTTTAAGATGTGTTTGGATTTAATTCATCTTACAAAGAAACTATTTCCTGCTATTGAAGATAACTCCCTCCTGAACCCACCTGCCCACACACAGGCTGCAGGCATCCAGAAACCCAGCTGGAAGTGAAATGATGTGAGCAGTGTTTCCTCACCAGAAGGGCAATGGGTTAGGATGCCATTCTTTCCCACAGCTACTGGACTGGACTGCTACTGCTGCGTGAGTCTGTCCTTTGGGACCTCAAAGTTATAGGTCCTGACTTTGCAGCAAGGGGATCAGGATCTGGTCTGTGAAGGCCAAGATAAGAGCAAACTAAACACCCAAAATCTTCCTTAGAGACCAACAAAACAGGTATCCCTGGCCCCCATCATCAAATTAAATGTGCATCTTTTATGAGGATTAGCAAGAGAAACAAAATGCAGTGGCACTGAAAAAAAGAACTACTTTCTCACAACTCCTCATTAAGCTCCATTTTATGTTTTAGCTCTACATAGTTTCCTTAGAAATTTTACCATCCTGGAAAAGTTCAAAATTCAAAGAAAATCCTTTCCAACGTTGAATGCGACTTCAAAACACTAATTCTTTGTACCACCCAGGAGCAAACATATTTCCTGAACTAACCAAAATGTAGAATATTTAGGTTAAAAAAAAAACCCAACCAAAAACAAAAAACCAACACAAAAAATCCCACATGGAGTCTGACTGGCTTAACTCAATAACTTTTTACTGAAGTGTCTGCTGCCAAATGTACACGCACACTTCCCTTAGCAAGTGGTATTCTCCCTTAACCCTTTGGGCACACTTGTTCCTGCTCTCTTTGGGGAAGTTTTCTCTGACAGCAGCACTGCCTCTCTTCCTTCACCTCCTTGAGCACAAAGCAAATCACTTTATTTCTGTGATCCTCTACAAACATCAGGGAGAAAGAGCTCCAGTGGTAAACTCATGCTGCCATTCTGAAATTCTGATTTGCATTAATTAATCCATTAATGTTGTCAAAAAGAAAGCAACTCAGTCTGAGAGCAAATGCAAGGCAGTGACCACTTCCAGAATTCCCAATATAACTTTATCACCTTTTCAGGCCCAATTCCAAAAATCTTGAGTCTTTCCTTACTGCACTCCTTAGTGGTCTTTCAAAACTAGAGGAAACTGTCCATTCTTGATAACAATGAAATTCATCACTAGCAGAGCAAAGTACAGAGAATTTGTACATTGCATCAGCCATTGTAGTAAAAAAAACCCCAAACCCTGCCTCACAAAGATATTAAGAGCTTTTAATCATCAGCTTGTTAGGTAGTACAGGATTTCCCTAATTCTCATCTGTCATTTTTTTCTTTTATGAATTCTCAGTAGTGTGAAAGTGAAAGTTGCAACAGATGCTGCCTCAGATCAAGAGTTCACCTCTGTGTGTACCTGGAGTACCACAGTAAGAAAACCTGTTCTTAAAAGAATTCTTTTATAATGCAAATCATTAGGCAATTTAAATCAAAGGGTAGTTTACACCTCTCTTCAAACTGTTAATAATCTTTGTTATTATCACAAACAAACATCTGCTAGGAAGAGTCCAGTCAGAACTGATCTTGCTTTTAGGACACGGAGGACATTGGTTAAATGAGCTATCAAAGCTACTTCCATTCTTATTTTCACACTTTGTGGCTCTTTGGATGTAGGTCTTGCTGCTCCCAAAAAACCAGAAGAGTGCGTAGGGTGAGGGTTTTCTCAGCTAAATCAAATCTAGAGTAAATCATTGACAGAACTGTTTCCTGGCCTCACATCCCTATCCAGCAAGGGTAATGTGCCTGGATAACGTGGCTGTGGTTCAATTCCCACTTACTCCTCAGCTGTAGCACAGGGAGTCACTCTGCAGGGTGAAACATCCTGTAAGCTACTGCTGTATTCCCAGGTGGAACCTCTGTATTTTCCTCACCTGTCTGTTGGCTTCAATGTACAGCCCAAGAGTATTCACCCGGTAGCACAGCCCCTCCTTCATGATATGGACGTAGCAGCGCACTTTTCCTTCGTGGAGAGTTTCATTCATATCTCCTCTATGATCATTCCAACAAGAGTTATCTGGTGCAGGTTTCAGCAAGCTATTATCTTCCTTTATGAAACTATAAATGTCTGGAGAACACACACATGCATGAAGTTAGACAGGATTTAATGAAATACCTTCTGAAGAGGAATACTATTAAAATACTGTTGGTGAAGGGAAATCTTCACCTCACCTCATCTCCATGGCTAGGTACTCAGCAATCATTAACAGATTTTATCACATGTAGTGAGTAAGTGCTTATTTTTATTCTGCAGGTGTGAATTAAAGAATTAGAACAGATGCAATGTTTTGCCCAAGGTCACACAAGGAGACAGCAGAAATACTAAAAATAAATTCCAGAATCTGAGATCCTGTCCAGTTCCCAGTGCAGGGTGGTTCAGGTTTAGTCTGTTGTCCTACCCAATTTTAGGAATTCCCTCCTAAAATGACATTTTCAACAATGAATCTAACTTTTTTCCAGAAAAAAACCTGAAACTAGAGCCCCTAGCTGATTTGCTAATTGTTTACACCAAAATAATGGAGGACAAAAAAATAGATATAGTACACAATACTGTTTGAAAAAGAAATCTACTAGAATATTTGTTAGGGGAAAAAAGCTTCCTCTGCTGAGGAAAAAAAGCTGAATCTCTAAAATAGTGTTTCAGGCTATTTCTGTACCCTACTCCATAACACAGCTGTAGCATATGGGCTTTAAAACTTCCATAAACCCAGATCTCTGATATTGTACTGACCTAGGGATGCTTGCTCTTTTTTCTTTTGGTCCTCTTCTTTGTTGTCTAGTCCTTGCTGCAATGATGCAGGAGAAGAAAACTGTTTCCTGACCAGATGTGGAATCAGTTCACTCCGGAGAGATGTGATTGTCCTGGAGAAAGAGACACATGAAGTCTGTGAATGCTAAAACTTATTCTTCATTTTCTTTGCGTAACACCATCAGACATTTTGCACACTTCAAGAGGATGAATCAAAATGGCAAGACATTAAGACAATGTCCACTAGTCATCTGCTTCTTTAATGCATTAAAATATAAAGAAATATTCAAAATTAGGAAAAAGCTTCATTTTCAGAACTATGTCCCCTGTTTTAAGAGAGGTGACTATAATTTAATATGTTATTATCCTATAATTCATACTTGTGTGCAGATGGAATGCAGAAAGTACCACCATCGTAATGACAAAAACTGAAGTCACTTTATGTGCCTTAAAAAGTGGCATCAATTGACTGGAAAAGAGAGAATAAAGCACCCACAGAGGGAAAACCAAAGCAGCTCCTTTTCTTTGTGATAAAAATATGGAAATGCTCAAGGATATATGAAATATCAGATTGTTAAATTAAAATTTTTATGACGCATGCATTAATGATATTCCTGCTCAAATGACAGATCCAGAACATTTTAAAGACTCATTCCTTTAACAAGAGAAATTAGGACATTTCAGTTTAGGTCCCAACACTTTCATGTTCTTTAGATGCTCCAATATAAAATGTGTATGTGAACAGAAAGCTTCCAGAGGCT